>NC_086171.1:17500-757500 GCF_023053635.1 Elgaria multicarinata webbii | reverse complement strand
TGCCCTGTGGTGTGTTGATAAGGAGCCTGGGCCCTGGCGGTCGTCCAGAGCTGGGGCTCCTGGGCCTTCTCGCCTGAGTCATGCAGAGAGCAGGGCGCGCGCTGAATTGCACGGGATCCAGATCTGCGCCAGCGGGAAGAGCCGGCTGTTGCTGCAACGACGCAGTTGGGGAACGAGGCTGCCCGGCTTCTCCTGCCTGATGTTGGGAAGGGAGGCCGGTCCGCTCCAGTGGAGCCGGGTGTGAGTGATGCGGGTGGGGGTGGGGGTGGGGGTGGCCTCACCAGTGGAGCCCGGCTCATTTGAGCCTGCGATGAATCGGCCACCGGCTTTGTAGGCAAAATGGCTCAGACACCTGGCGCGCTTTCCAGCCTCCCTGGCTTGCTCTGTTGTCTTGGGGGGCAACCACCTGCCATTGGCCCTCAGCCCAGCCAGGCTCATGGCTGCCAGTTGGAGAGGCCGGCTGGGTTATTAATGCCTCATTTGGGAAGGGAGGGCAGGGTGCCAGGTAGTCTTGGCGCTGTGGTCATCTGGCCCCCAGTCAGGCAGTCTAACCTGGAGCGGAGGCGGGCTTGCTGCTGGCCTGGCCCAGGGTCAGCCTCTCGCCCTGGCATGCTGGAGCATGGCTGGCTCTCCAGGCCCCTGGCTGGCCGCTCTGGGTCTGGCTTGGGTGGCCTTTGGCCTTTGTTCGTGACCTCCGGCCCAGGGCCGGCTCACTCCACAGCTCTTTGGTTAGACAGCTCTCCTTGCAGCCGTTGGTAGCCTGGATGGCGGGGAGTTCCTGGAGAGGGCCATGGGCAGCTCGGGGGCTCAGCACAGACAAGTCTCTGGGCTCCATCCTGGGCATGTCCGGGGAGAAGGATCGGGTGGCAGCTGACGGGAAGGCAAAAGGTGTAGTCTCACAGTGCGGTGTCCATTATTCCCAGTTTGCAGATGTGTTACTCAGGCAGAGATCAAGGGGCGGGGGGAGAGACATTTGAACCCAGATCCAAGTTCAACCTTTTAGTCCCAGAACTACACCAGCTGGTGCCTTTCAACCCTGGGGTCACCCGAGGTGTGTGTGTGGGGGGATGTTGCTGCTCCCCAAACCTTCCATGAGAGGCCTGTTTGAGTCCCTGCAAGGGTGTGACACACACACACACACACACACACACATCCCGCAGCCTCCCTGTGGCATTGCAGGGCTTCACCTCGAGGGCGTGCAGAGCTGTGTGGATCCCTCCCTGGCCCCGTGGCCAGTGCCTCTGGCCCTCTTGGACCCATCCCACCCCTGTTTCTAAAACTGAGAGAGATCTTTGTCTCTGCTTTGCACATGCTCAGGGGCACCCTCTTCTTTATCATTATGCCACATATTCTCTAACTGAGCCCTGGGATGCTGGAGCCTGTGGTTTTTGAGCCCCAGGTGGGGGGCAGGGTTTTTTGGGGAAGGTTTCCCTGAGTTAACTGCTTGGCCCTCAGCACCTGAGTCCAATTTGGAAAAATAACAAGGAGAAATGGGTAGGAAACAGAGCTGCGATGGAGGAGCGCCACGGCTGGCTGTGCCCAAAGAAGACAGCGAACCCAGCCTGGCTGTGGGCCCCCGGGTGTTTTCTGAGGGGCCCCTAGTTCGTTTGGCACCTCGGTTCGTCATGCTGGGATTCCCCGTCTCTTCCAGCCTGCACTGCAGCCTTGGTTGCTGGGGTCCGTCCAGAGGCGCTGGGATCGTGCCCCTTCTCTCCTGGCTTCCACCCGGCGGCAGGGCATTTCTTTTCACCTTCTCCCCCCCCCCCCCCATGACCCCTGGCCTTGTATACGGCCCACCGGCAGCCTTGGGCTCCTCTCCCTGTTCCTCCGCCTGGCAAGCCGGGGGGGGGGGCGGGGGGGGGGGCTGGCTTCTGTCAGGAGACGCTGGGCTCCAGCCCCAGACGCCCCAGCCTCCTCCTGGGTGGAGAAGGGTCACGTTTCCAGCCATGCCGGTCCTTGTCAGCCTGTTCTGCCTTGCAGATTGCTGCTGTGTGTGTGTGTTTGCAATAGTGGCTGTGCTCAACGCATGAGGACTGGGAGCAGGGGGATGCGTTTGCCTTCCCCCCCTCCCCTCCCCTCCCCTCCCCTCCCACTGACCAGGCAGCACCTGAAAGCATCCCCTTGGCAGCCAGTCCCAGGCCCTGCCGCTTCTCTCACTCCTGCCTCCCGTTCAGGCGCTCTCGGCCTGCTCCCCACACGCTCAGTTGTGCAAGTGCACGATGGGGGATGGGGATCGGGATGGGGTGGCGGATGCAGCACTGCAGTGCGCAAAGAAATGGTGCGCCCCCAGTCTGTGAAAGGGACCTCCCAGTTCAACTTATGGGACTTAGAGCAACATAAATGAGTTCAGGGGGCGGGTGGGTGGGGTGGGTGTGCGGCATCCCCAAGGTCATTCAGAACCAATTAGTCATCTGCGGACTCACTTTAATTACGGTTTTGGAGTTCCAACCAGGGTGGATAAGTCAGCAAAATGGGTGGGCTTTTGGCACCTTGGGATTATTGCTTAGATGGGCAGCAGCTCAGTGACTTAATTTGGAATCAGAGGTGGTGACCTTGCACTTGCCCCCACTTCCGGGCCTGTGAGCCAGCAGGAGGGCCGTGGCCCCCTGTGCTTTGTATGCAGGAGGTCACGAGTTCAATCCCCAGCAGCGCCTCCAGGCAGGGCTGCAAAAGACCCCTGTGTGAAACCGTGGAGAGTCATTGCTGCCCGGTGTGGGGTCGCAGACAAGGCAGAGCCAGAAGGACGGAGCGTCTGGCTCAGCAGAAGGCAGCTTCCTGGGAGACATCAGGAAAAACTTCCTGACTGTTAGAGCAGTACGACAATGGAATCAGTTACCTAGGGAGGTTGTGGGCTCTCCCACCCTAGAGGCCTTCAAGAGGCAGCTGGACAGCCATCTGTCAGGGATGCTTTAGGGTGGATTCCTGCATTGAGCAGGGGGTTGGACTTGATGGCCTTGTAGGCCCCTTCCAACTCTGCTGTTCTATTATTCTATGAACCCTGCAACACACACACACACAAACACACACACATCACTACCACAAGATGGGGTGATGGCCACCAATTTGGATGGCTTTAAAAGGGGGTTGGATAAATTCCTGGAGAAGGGGCAGGCTACCAATGTAAACCTGGGTGGGAGGGTGCTGTTTGTTTGTTTGTTTATTTATTACATTTTTATACCGCCCAATAGCTCTCTGGGCGGTTCACAAAAATTAAAACCATGAAGAACATAATAAAACAACCAACCATCTAAAAATACAAATACAAAATGCAGCATAAAAAGCACAACCAGGATAAAACCACGCAGCAGAAGTTGATATAAGATTAAAAATACAGAATTTAAACAGTAAAATTTAAATGTAAGTTAAAATTAGTTGTTAAAATACTGAGAGAGAGAAAAGCATGCATCATGTCCTGCTTTGTTGGTCCCTGGAAGACAGCGGGTCGGTCAGTCGGCCGCCGTGTGAGCAGAGTGCTGGGCTAGACGGGGCCCTTGGTCTGATCCAGCCTCCGCGCGCCTCTGGTGTTCTTAGCCCCCCTCCCCCACGCACAGGTTGGTTCTGTTCCTGCCCCCCTGCAGGGATGGCACTGCCTTCGTCCTCTGGAGTGGCATGAGCTGCCCCATTTCTGCCCAGGTGAAGGGGCAGAGCCTGCAGGCTCCTCCAGATGAGAGGACTGGGGGCCTCTGCCCCAAGGGGCTGCTAGAGCAAGAGAATTGGAACTGCTCAGCCCTTCAGTGGGGTCTTGCGCTGCAGCTGCTGAAGCACTGGGTGCTGACATGGGATCAGGCATTTCCCAGCCCTGGTTTCCCCACACATACACAGGATCCTGGAGTTGGAGGGGGGCATTGAGGCCATCAAGTCCACCCCCTGCTCAGTGCAGGAATCCAGTTTAAAGCCTCCCTGACAGATGAATGGTCAGTCGGCGCCTGAATTCCTCCAGCGATGGAGAGGCCACCATCTCCCTAGGCAATTGGCCTTAGAGGCCCCTCCCAGCTCTACTATTCTATGATTCTATGAACTATTAGCTCCTTCATCACAGTAGGATGCCATTCATCTGAACCTGGGAACTTAAACTCATTTAAGGTGCTTCAGTATTCCCTGACCGTCTCTCTGTCAACCTCAAGCTGCCCTGCTGCCCATTCACCTGTTCGTCACATCTATGCCCAATGGGACACAGATCCTCTTTGCGGGGGGGGGGAGGGGGGAGACTGAGCCAAAATAGAAGTTGAGCTGTTGTGCCTTTTCTTTGTCCCCCGTTCTGCAGTTTGCCATCTTCGCTGCACAGCTGGTCCATTATTACTTTTGTCTTCCTTTCACTTTGAATATACCTGAACGAGCCCTGCTTGTTGTTCTTCTTCTGCGCGTCCCTCACCAGCCTCAGCCCATTCTGAGCTTCCGCCTTCCTGACACCGTCCCTGCAATTCCAGCGGTCTGCCTGTACCCTCGCTTAGTGACCTGTCCTTCCTTCCACCTCCTTTACGTGGCCTTTTACCTGAGCTTCTTGCGTGGCCACCCTGGATTCCTCTGTTCCCTTCCTCTTTTCTCCCCTCATTGTGATTGTTTCGGATCCCCTTTTGTAAGGATCTCCCTTCCCTCTTGAACTCCTCTTCCTTTTAGGCTTTCCTGCCATGAAATCCTGCTTATTGTTGCTCTGAGTTTATTAAAATCTGCTTTCTGAAGTCCCAAGGGACACGTTTGGCAACACTCGGCCGTCGTTTTCCCTAAAATCAAGAGCTCGAGCGCCGTGTGGCACGGTCACTTCCCCCCAAAGTTCTGGCTACTTCCCCCTCATCAGCTCACGCTTCCCTATTGGTTAGAACCAAGTCAAGTCCTGCAGACCTTGGGGGCTGTCCTGTGGCTGCTAGGGTGGGTGGGGGCAGAGATGGTTCAGCTCCAGCCACCCCAGGAGAGGACCTCTTCCCCTCTGCACCAGCCCTGGGCCGTCTCCCTTTGGGGAATTGCCAACTGGGGCGTGCATCCATGCCAGGGGTGTTGGTGGTGGGGCACGGGGAGGAGCAGGCCATGGCAGCCTGGCCAGGGCAGCCTTCCGCGCAGGGCGGCCTCACGACATCCTTCTCTCCTCCTCCACAGGCCGCAAGTTCGTCATCGCCAACGCCCGGGTGGAGAACTGTGCCATCATCTACTGCAACGATGGCTTCTGCGACCTCTGTGGCTACACTCGCGCCGAGGTCATGCAGAAGCCCTGCACCTGCGACTTCCTGCACGGGCCGTGCACGCAGAAGAGCTCCGTGGCCCAGATCGCGCAGGCCCTGCTGGGCTCGGAGGAGCGCAAGGTGGAGATCAGTTTCTACCGGAAAGATGGTAAGGAGGACCGGCGGGGCAGGGGTGTGTGTGTGTGTGTGAGAGAGAGAGAGAGAGAGAGAGAGAGAGAGAGAGAGAGAGAGAGAGAAGCCGTGCTGCCCGCTGCTCCTGCGTCAGATGCCTGGGGCTCTGTGTTGGGGCTCGTGGCCCTCCGTGCGACCGTTTCCCCAGCTGCTGTGCAAGGCGACCCACCTCTTGCAGCCTGGATGAATTAGGCCAAAGTATGTCGGGACGCGTCTGCTCCCGCTTCTGTGGGACGGGCCCGTCAGACGTTTGGAGACCGCGTTCACGCCCCCCTCTAGTCTTTTCTTCTTCAGGCAAAACGTAGCCCGCCCTTTCCACCGCTCGCCGTAGGACTTGGCTATTATTATTTTTAAAAAAGAAAGGATTTGAAATCCTTTTCTCTCTCTTCGTTATTGTATTGTGCAGTTATGGCATTATAACACATCGTACAAAAATTAACACTACAGCATCATGGTGTAATAGAACTATATGTCTCATTCAAAAACAAAGATCACCAGAAAGGTATTTTAGAGCTAATTTAAAGACTGATTTTAAAAAAACACCTGGGTCCTAGAGAAAGCCTGTGTGCACCAGTCGCTGGGGAACATGGGTGGGAGGGTGCTGTGGCACCTTGTCCTGCTTGTTCATCCCTGGTCGACGGCTGGTCGGCCCCTGTGTGAACAGAGTGCTGGACTAGATGGACCCTGGGTCTGATCCAGCCTCAGGGCTCTTCTGGTGTTCTGATGTTCTTAGAGTAACGCCCAGCGCAAGCGTTACCGTGAATGTGCGCTGAGCATCAAATGGCCCCACCCACAGCCGCTTTGTCCCACTGACTGGCATGGACTGAAGGAGCGGGAGGGACGCTCAGAAAAGGGCAATGCTGCTCCATGACTGCAGAAGTCGGCTGCAACTCCGCTTACAATGGAAGAGCCATGATTGGGGGTGGGGGTGGGGGGTCGGGGGGAGGCAAGGAGTCCGCTGTCCGGAAGCACCCAAGCCTGTAGGAGGACACGGGATGCTGCCTTGGGCTGAGTCAGGCCGTAGCTCCATCTAGCCCAGTTGTGTCGACCCTGGCTGGCAGCGGTAGGTCTCCTTCCAGGGTTTCAGGCAGGACTTTTCCCGCCTGGAGATTGGACCAGGGGCCGCTTCCATGCCCAGCAGGAGGGCTGCTCCACTGACCTATGGCCTTTTGCTTATTTTGTGCAAGGAGCAATGGCGGAGGCCCACGGGGCTATGCAGAGCGCAGGGCCTCTTTCTCCCAGCCCCCGGGCATCCCGCTTGGCCACCAGGCATTGCGGACAGCCGTGAGGGCTAGGTTCTGCTGTGCACTGACCCTGTACGCAAAGCGTTTGTTTTCCTGTACTGATGCTGCTGGTAAAACAACGGCGGCAGCAATCGCCTGTCTTACCTGGGAATGAGTTCTCACCGCTGTTGGCACGGACGGAGTTCTGTCATTGTGAACGTTGTAGTAGTATTTTGACAGCCAGGTGCTGGGATTTTGAGGGGCCCCATTCTTGGCATGTCCAGTGGGAATAAGCGTGTGCGGTGGGGAAGCAGAGAACTAACCCCTCCCCCCTCTCTCTTTGCCTTTGAGCTTCAGGGGTCTTCCATGCAAAGTGAGAGCGGTGAGGGGTCCTGATGGTTTCAGTGGCCCAGCAGACCCTGACCTCACCGCTTTCTGGACAGACGTAAGAACATAAGCAGCCACCTGTCAGGGAAGTGTTGGACTGGATTAACTATGGCTGGACTGGATGGCCTCAACGGCCCCTCCCAGCTCTAGGACTCTGGGAATTTAGAGCCAGCTCTCTGGGGCACGGCAGCAAAAGTGTTCATGGCACAGGAGATGTGCAAGATGGCGTGCTCGGTTTTGATAGGACATATGGTTTATTTACAGATGCCGCATTCCTGGGGCCGGGGCATGCAAGCAGCCCCCATCCAGGAGGCCCGTTCGCGGGAACACCAGCAGCCTCTTCCTGAGCTAGAGCAAATACTTTGAATTCTTAGGCCCCCGCCAGTACCAGGGCAGGGCCCGAGCCCCGCAGCAGAGCACAGGCTTTGCGGGCTCCAAGCCCCGGCCTCGGTCCAGGCGGCGCCTGCAGCCAGGCCAGCTGGGAAGGCGGTCCGTGGAGGGGCGCTGCCTGTCCGATCGGGCCGAGCAGGAGCGAGGGGCCTGACTCTGTGTGTGCACCGCCTCTCCGGGCTGCTCAGCCCAGCGTTTCGGCATCCGCCTGGCATGTCCAGCCTCCGGCCCTATGGCGGACCGGGGAAAGGCCCCAAATGGCAAAGAGCCAGAAGGGGACGTGTTGGCGCCCCAGCGGCCCGGCCCCGGAGGCCTTCTAGCCCGGGTCAGTCTCAATCCCTTCGGTGAGGGAGATTTTCTCCCTCAAATGCTCAAAGCACTGGCAGGACCCTTGTGGTTGGCCTTCGGTGGTCAGGTGTGGTGCTGCCTGCCCCTTGCAAGAGGGGTCGACGGACTGATTTCAGAAGCATTTTTTTCTGGCCTCTCTCTCCCCCTGGGCGTGACGCATGACGCACACGGTTGCGCACTCTCTTGGCTCAACGCCTGCCCGTTACTATGCAGAGGGACATTTGGGGTTGTGCTCGGTGGGGTGGGGGGAGGGGCATGTGGGGAGGGGGGAGGTGAGGCAGGGTCAGCTAGTGATCTCAGCAGCTAAGTAGACTGACCTCATTCCCATGAATTTGTTGTATTCTGTAGGAATTCATTTTGGTGAGTAACCATTGCCACAACGTGTAGCAGAGAATGCCGTCATTTCAATTTGCCCTGTGGAAACAAGTCCTTTCTTGCGTCTGTCCTGAATCCCCACCTGGGGACAGATAAAAGGAAGTCCCTCTTCACACAGCACATAGTTAAAACTATGGAATTCACTGCCACAAGATGTAGTGATGGCCACCAATTTGGATGGCTTTAAAAGGGGGTTGGATAAATTCCTGGAGGAGGAGAAGGCTCTCAATAGCTACTAGGCCTGATGGTTGTGTTCGAGGCAGTAAGCCTGTGTGCACCAGTTGCTGGGGAACATGGGTGGGAGGGTGCTGTGGCACCCGTGTCCTGGCTTTGTTGGCCCCTGGTCGACGGCTGGTTGGCCCCTATGTGGATGGAGCGCTGGACTAGATGGAGCCTTGGTTCTTCCGCTCTCCCCCCACCCTATTCAGTCTCTTGGGAGGGCCCCACTGGGTTCTGGCATGATGCGAGAGGGAGAGGAACGTCTCTCTACCTCCTTTCTCCACACGGCATCTGTGTTTATACTCCCCCGTCAGGTTCCCTCTTAGTTGTGTGTTGCTGCATTCTAACCCCACTGCATTGCACAGATCCGGGCACCTCAAGGTTTCTGGGTTTCTCAGAGTGGGGCTCCTGCTCTGCTAAGGAGGATGTGCTGTTGGGGCCCCAGAATGTTGGGCGGGGGGGGGTCTTCTGGAGCTGCCCCATGGGACTTGGTGCAAGCGCCATCCTGGCCTCTTCTGCCTGCTCAGAACCTCCAATGCCTCCTGCTTCCCTTCCTTGCTGAATTCTCTGCTGTGTGGAGGGTGGGATGGAGGCGGCCTGCGTTGCGTGGTGCCGTGCTCTCATAGAATCATAGAATAGCAGAGTTGGAAGTGGCCTACAAGGCCATCGAGTCCAACCCACTGCTCAATGCAGGAATCCACCCTAAAGCATCCCTGACAGAGGGCTGTCCAGCTGCCTCTTGAAGGCCTCTCGGGTGGGAGAGCCCACAACCTCCCTAGGTAACTGATTCCATTCTTGTACTGCTCTAACAGTCAGGAAGTTTTTCCTGATGTCCAGCTGGAATCTGGCTTCCTGTCACTTGAGCCCGTTATTCCGTGTCCTGCACTCTGGGAGAATCATAGAATCATAGAATTATAGAATAGCAGAGTTGGAAGGGGACTATAAGGCCATCGAGTCCAACCCCCTGCTCAATGCAGGAATCCACCCTAAAGCATCCCCGACAGATGCTTGTCCAGCTGCCTCTTGAAAGCCTCTAGTGTGGGAGAGCCCACAACCTCCCTAGGTAGCTGATTCCATTGTCGCACTGCTCTAACAGTCAGGAAGTTTTTCCTGATGTCCAGCCGGAATCTGGCTTCCTTTAACTTGACCCCGTTATTCCGTGTCCTGCACTCTGGGAGGATCAAGAAGAGATCCTGGCCCTCCTCTGTGTGACAGCCTTTTAAGTATTTGAAGAGTGCTATCATGTCTCCCCTCAATTTTCCCACCGGCTGGCTTCCTGAGGGTCCTGAGATTGGAGGGTCCCTGTGGCGGCAGGGCCGGGAGGAGCCCTGTGCTGCAGAATGTGATTGGGGGCTGCTCTCTATAAGGCCCTGACAGGGGCCAGCAGAGCTGTTGCCGCCGTTTTGTGGGTGGGGCGGGGAGGCTGCTTTCCAACCATGGGCAGAACACAGGAAGGCCTCGTTTCAGCAGGAACGCAGCCTGGACTTTGATGGCCCAGGATGAGAACACGGCTGGCACCCTCTTTGTGGGGGCTCCTCCCACTCACCAAGGCCATGCTTGGTGGAGTTGCTGGGCCAGTATTGTGGCTGTCCCCATGGAGACACTGGGAGCAGCCTTCCTGCCTGTGCATGCACGGCGCTTTGAGACGGGAGAGAGATGGTTATTTGTGTCTGTGTGAAAGGGGGCATCCATCGCGCACAAGCAGGCCCTCGAGTGAAGAGGCCTGGAGGTGGGCGGGCCCATCGTTCCGGTGGTTCAGTGTGGCCAATCGTGGCTGGCTGGCTGGGAGGCATGGAGCACCCTGGCTGGGCTGCCAATCTTGCCCTTGGGCTGGGCATCCAGGGCAGGAGTGAGCCTCGCTGGGCCTTGGGTCGTGCCCAGCCCTGGCCTGCAGCAGCGGCTCCCCAGGGGTGCAGGCCGGAGGGGCCTTTGTAGGCAAACCATGTGCTCCGATGGCCACTGACCTTCGGCCCCTTCCTGCTGCCTTATTAGCAGTCATTGATCATCAGTCCTTGCTTTTTCTCTGTCGAGGGAGAAGCTTGGCCATCCCAGTATCTAAGCGTGCGCTTCCAGAACACAAAGGAAGCTGGAATCCAGAAGGCGCGCTCGCTGACCCACAGGCCCTGATGAAGACATGCATCTGAAAATAGGCATGACGTCTCCCTCCCCAGAGTGGCGCCCCTCGGCATAGAACACACCAGGGCACACGGGCTGGAAACCAGTGCAGTTGGCGCAGCTCTGGAGTGGTGCCTTCGAAAGGGCTTACAGCCGTCCGGTCACTTGGGTCTTGCATCTTTAGGTAGTTTGGCCAACAGATAGAAATGCCGTTTGGTGCACGCATTGTCCAAAACACTCTTATTTACTAGAAAAATCTGAAAATGGGACATATTTTTAAGTGTAATGG
Organism: Elgaria multicarinata webbii; assembly: GCF_023053635.1. Taxonomy (NCBI): domain Eukaryota; kingdom Metazoa; phylum Chordata; class Lepidosauria; order Squamata; family Anguidae; genus Elgaria; species Elgaria multicarinata. Next base: position 746,809 of record NC_086171.1, on the reverse strand, counting down.
ACAAACCGCATGGCGTGATGCGTCCCTCGCGACAGCGGCTGGGAGCAAACAAGCCAGGCCTGCGGGAGGATGGACCGCTGTGGGAATGTTTTCCTCTTCCTACCAGTGATGCAGCCTTGAATCCTGCAAGCGGCAACTTCTAGAGGCAGCCTGCAGTTTATTTGTGTTTGAAGAACACCCGCTGAATTCATTAATCATTTCTGTCAAAACATGTGCAGCATGAACAGTGCGCTCCATTCCATTTGCCCCCATAAAATGGTGGTAGAGCCACTGTTATCCCCATTTTGCAGCTGAGGAGACTGAGGCTGGGAGTCATTCAATAAAGCTGGGCTTGAATCCAGGTCTCCCGGATGCAGTTCCCGCCCTCCAGCCCATCCCATCGCTGCAGTTGTGAGGTTGCGACAGAGATGTGCTGAACGGTCTTTGGTGCAATGAAGAGCCCTTCCTGAGGGAGGGAGGGAGGGAGGGGCCACGGCAAGGCTCCACTGCTAAAGCAGGGGCAGAAAGCCAGGTGCGAGGAGGAGGAGGAGGAGGAGGAGGAGGCCCACGGAAGAACGCCCACGCAGGAGCAAGATGGTTGGGAGTCGGTTCCCCACGGGCAGCAATTCTGCCCCACTGGAACAAGGGCTGCAGGCCCAGGTGCCATGGAGCTCGCAGGGGGTCTCGGTGGCCTCTGTGGGTGGAAGGAACTCTGCCACTGCCCTGAGGAAGAGGAGACCCATGGTGGGAGCTGTGACTCCTTCCCTGGGGGCAGTTCTGGCTCAGTGTGGAAAGGCCCCCACTTTGCGTGCAGAAGGGCCCAGGCAGCGTCTCCAGGCAGAGCGGGGAAAGAGTCCAGCCCGGAACCCTGGGTGGAGAGCTGCTGCTGCCTGCCCGTGTTGACGGTTCTGGGCTACACGGACCGAGGGGGTCTGACTCCACATAGGGCAACGGCCGAGGTGGCTGCCTAGTGCGACAGAGCGGCAGTGCGCCACCCTGACCGGTTGTCCCGGGAGGGGTGTTAGTTTCATGGGGCGGGACTCCAGGATGTGATGGGGAAGTTGCCAAGGCCCACTTTTATTTTATTTTTACTGAGAGTATTTCTGTACTGTCTTTTCTGAAAACGATTCAAAGAACAGTAATAAAAATGACAGCAAAAAACATTGGAACAATGATCTTCTTCATAAAATATTAAAAACAGCATTAAAAAAACCCACAGAAACAATTTTTTAAAAGCCACATTAAAAAGAGGTGTCTTGACATTTCTTTGAAAAGCAGGGAGGGTGGAGACCGAGCGTAGCTCCTGGGTGTGTGTGTGTGTGTGTGTGTGTGCGCGCGCGGGGGGGGGCACCCCTCGGTTTGGGAACCACAGAGAAGGAACCCGTTTCAGGGGTGCTGGACAAGCTCACTGTTGGCTTCGTTTCCCAGCCAAACGCAAACCTCGCCCTGCTGGGGAGGTCCCCAAGAAAACGCCAGGAGAAAATGGGGTTCTCCTCCCCTCCCGGGAATTGGTGAGTGATGTGAGTGCTCAGCGCCTCCGGCTTCCATATCCCCGTATTGTTACAAGCCTGGTGGATCAGGGACAGGCGTTAGGTGGCATATTTTGATTTCAGCAAGGATTTCAACAAGGTCTTTCGGCAGAGGCTGCTGCCCTCTTGTTCTTTTGCAAAGCAGATGCATAAATAAATGGCAGCATCTTGCAAGGGGTGGAAGCGGACGTGACCCCGCCGGAGCTGAAATCGGACCCAGACAGAATTTTCCTTACTTCAGAATGGGTGTGTGTGTGGGGGGTGGGGGAGGCTGTTAATCTGGTCTGCGCCGCAGTGGGGCTGGACTCTGTGTGTTTAAAACCTCCGTGCATTGCTTCCAAATGCCGCCCCCCCTCCCCCCCCCAGAAATAAAACAGGAACCTTTTAAAAATGCTGCAAGAGAGCAGGCGTCTTGGGTCCTGCTGTGACCTTCAGCACATGCCGGCAGCCCTGGCTGCAGCTGCTGTCTCCAAGAGGCGTGTGCAGCGGCGGCGTTTCTTCTCCGCCCCGCCCCGCCCGACTGCTGCCTTTGTTTGCGTCTCTCTCAAGATCCGGAGGAGCCGCATTTCATCCTTGGCTCCAGCTCATGCAGCATGGAAGCAGGAGCCCCAGGCGCTGGTGGGGAGGGGGCTCTGCAGCCACGGGGCCCTCCCCCCTTGCTTCATCAGCGTCTCTGATTTCCTAGCCATTGACCATTTATGCAGTTGATTCACGCTCTGCCTTTCTCCCGGAGTTGCCCTCCACCCTGCTGCACCGGCACACGCGGCCGTCGTGGCTCTGGGATGCCTCTCCTGGATGTTGTGTTGTGCCTGTCCTCCGGCAAAAGTACGGCCCTCAGCTCAGGGGGACAAGAGCCCCCGCTTTGCAGGCAGGCGGTCCTGGGATCGATCCTCAGAGTCTCTGGGAAGAGCTGCCGGTGACGCCCATCAGGGTCGACCGTGCTGGACTAGACGAGCCAAGGCAGCCTCCGTGAAACCTTTAGCGCAGTGGTTCCCAAACTTTTTCAGGTAACCACCCCCTTGGTTCCACAAACTCATGCCCAGTGCCCCCTATCCTACCCTATAAAAATCATTATTCAGAATAGCGGTTTTCAACGACCCACTAAGGAAGATAATAACAATAAAATTCAAAACAGTAACAATTAATTGAATATGTATTCAAAATCCGAAGCACCCGCCGCAGGCTTGCCGAGGGAAGGAGGGAGGGAAAAGAGAGCGAACACCTCGGTTTTGCAGCCAGCGTGGCGGGGCACACCAAGCAGGTATGTCTCTTCGTTAGCGTTTCGGTGCTTTTGAAACATTTCAATTCACCGTTAAAAGGACTCTTCTTAAACGGTAGTAATACATGTGTGGATTCTTCCCCTACATGGCTTGGGACCAAACTACTTTCTCCCATAAAAATGTCCCTGGTTTTAAGACCTTTTGGAGAGGCGCTTCTCGGAAAAGACCCCCTCGAGCACCCCCCTGCCGCCCCCTTGCCTCTTAACGCCCCCCTATGCAATCACACTGCCCCCAAGGGGGTGGTACCACCCACTTTGGGAACCACTGCTTTAACGCAACCCCCTGAGCCCGTAGCCCCACAGCCACCAAGCCTGTGTCCCTAGAACTGAACTAAATTCATAGAATCATAGAATAGCAGAGTTGGAAGGGGCCTACAAGGCCATCGAGTCCAACCCCCTGCTCAATGCAGGAATCCACCCTAAAGCATCCCTGACAGAGGGTTGTCCAGCTGCCTCTTGAATGCCTCTAGTGTGGGAGAGCCCACAACCTCCCTAGGTAGCTGATTCCATTGTCGCACTGCTCTAACAGTCAGGAAGTTTTTCCTGATGTCCAGCCGGAATCTGGCTTCCTTTAACTTGAGCCCGTTATTCCGTGTCCTGCACTCTGGGAGGATCGAGAAGAGATCCTGGCCCTCCTCTGTGTGACAACCTTTTAAGTATTTGAAGACTGCTATCATGTCTCCCCTCAATCTTCTCTTCTCCAGGCTAAACATGCCCAGTTCTTTCAGTCTCTCTTCATAGGGCTTTGTTTCTAGACCTCTGATCATCCTGGTTGCCCTCTTCTGAACACACTCCAGCTTGTCTGCGTCCTTCTTGAATTGTGGAGCCCAGAACTGGACGCAATACTCTAGATGAGGCCTAACCAGGGCCGAATAGAGAGGAACCAGTACCTCACGTGATTTGGAAGCTATACTTCTATTAATGCAGCCCAAAATAGCATTTGCCTTTCTTGCAGCCGTATCGCACTGTTGGCTCATATTCAGCTTGTGATCTACAACAATTCCAAGATCTTTCTCGTTTGTAGTATTGCTGAGCCAAGTGTCCCCCATCTTGTAACTGTGCATTTGGTTTCTATTCCCTAAATGTAGAACTTGGCATTTATCCCTATTAAATTTCATTCTGTTGTTTTCAGCCCAGCACTCCAGCCTATCAAGATCACTTTGAAGTTTGTTTCTGTCTTCCAGGGTATTAGCTATCCCACCCAATTTGGTGTCATCTGCAGATTTGATCAGCGTTCCCTGCACCTCCTCGTCCAAATCATTAATAAAAATGTTGAAGAGCACTGGGCCCAGGACTGAGCCCTGCGGCACCCCACTCGTTGCCTCTCCCCAGTTTGAGAAGGTTCCATTGATAAGTACTCTTTGAGTCCGATTCTGTAGCCAACTGTGGATCCACCTAATAGTTGTTCCATCTAGCCCACTTTTAGCTAGTTTGTTAATCAGAATGTCATGTGGTACTTTGTCAAAAGCTTTGCTGAAGTCAAGATATATGACGTCCACAGCATTCCCACAGTCCACAAGGGAGGTTATCCTATCAAAAAATGAGATCAAATTAGTCTGACAGGATTTGTTCCTGACAAATCCATGTTGGCTTCTAGTAATCACTGCATTGATTTCAAGGTGTTTACAGATTGACTTCTTTATAATCTGCTCCAGAATTTTCCCAGGGATGGATGTCAGACTGACTGGTCTGTAGTTCCCAGGTTCCTCCTTTTTGCCCTTTCTGAAGATAGGGACAACGTTAGCCCTCCTCCAGTCGTCCGGCACCTCACCCGTCTTCCATGATTTTGCAAAGATAATAGACAAAGGTTCTGAGAGTTCTTCTGCTAGCTCCTTCATTACTCTTGGATGCAGTTCATCGGGCCCTGGAGATTTGAACTCATTCAAGGAAATTAGGTGTTCTTTGACCATTTGTTTATCAATCTCAAACTGCAATCCTGCCCCCTCAACTTCTGCTTCACTTTTTCCAGGGGGGTCATAGACCCGCTTTTGGGAGAAGACGGAGGCAAAGTAGGAATTGAGCACTTCAGCCTTTTCTTTGTCACCTGTTATCAATTTGCCATCCTCATTAAGCAGTTGAACCACCATTTCTTTCCTCTGTCTTTTACTACTCACGTAGCTGAAGAAAGCCTTTTTATTGCTTTTAGCATCCCTCGCTAATCTCAGCTCATTCACAGCTTTAGCCTTCCTGACGCCATTTCGGCACTTCTGCGCCAGTTGTCTGTACTCTTCTTTTGTAGCCTGGCCTTCCTTCCACTTCCTATATGTATCCCTTTTTGTTTTCAGTTCATCAATAAGCTTTTTGTGGAGCCACATTGGTTTCCTCTGTTGTCGTCTATCTTTTCTCCTTGTTGGAATTGTTTGTAACTGTGCCTTTAAAATTTCATTTTTTAGATACTCCCACCCATCCTGCACTCCTTTTCTCTTTAGGCTCTCTTGCCACGGGACCTTACTTATTATAGTTCTGAGTTTATTAAAATCAGCTTTCCTAAAATCCAGAGTACGTGTATGGCTACGCTCGACTTTTGTCTCCTTCATAATCAAGAATTCAAGTATGACGTGGTCACTTTCCCCCAGAGTTCCCGTAACTGCCACTTTATCCACTAAGTCATCCCTATTGGTCAATAACAAGTCAAGGATTGCCGATCCTCTAGTTCCTTCCACCACTTTCTGTAGGAGAAAGTTATCACCCATACATGTCAGGAATTTCTTGGAAGGGCCGCTTTTGGCAGTAATGGTCTCCCAACAGATATCAGGGTAATTGAAGTCCCCCATCACTACTACTACATTCATACAGTTCCTCTGTTTTCCCGCCTCCATTTCCCCCCCTTCCTTTAAGCCTGACCACTTTCAGATTGTAAACTGCTGAGGGCAGGGATCTTCCTTTTTTATCTTCCGTAAACTAAAGCACCATGAATACTGATGGTGTAGCAACAACAGCAATAGTAATTCATTTTTATTATTTCCAGAGGTAGCCCTGTTAATCTATTGCAGCACAACCAACCAAGGTTTTTGTGGCGCCCTGAGGCTAACAATTTTTTCCTGGCATAAGCTTTTTTTGGACTACAGCCCACTTCATCAGATGCGTGGAGTGTTTTTAAGTGTTTTGTGTTTAGATACAGTACAGGTGATGGTGGTACTGGGGGAGAATCGGAAGGAAATTAAATGCAGGAAGTCCTGACAGTGACAATCACTTAAGAACATAAGAACATCAGAAGAGCCCTGAGGCTGGATCAGACCAAGGGTCCATCTAGTCCAGCACTCTGTTCACACAGTGGCCAACCAGCCATCTGCCAGGGATGAACAAGACAGGACACGGTGCAACAGCACCCTCCCACCCATGTTCCCCAGCAACTGGTGCACGCAGGCTTACTGCCTTGGATACTGGAAGTAGCATATAGCCATCAGGGCTAGCAGCCATTGATGGCCTTCTCCTCCAGGAATTTATCCAACCCCCTTTTAAAGCCATCCAAATTGGTGGCCATCACTACATCCTGTGGTAGTGAGTTCCATAATTTAACTATGCGCTGTGTGAAGAGGGACTTCCTTTTATTTGTCCTGGATCTCCCACCAATCAGCTTCATGGGATATTTTGGGAGAGGCAGAAACTGTGGTCATTCACACGGCAGTTGTTGCTGATAACACAAACATTCTGGCCCTGGGTCAGTTAACACACGTTGTGTGATAAGAATCCATGATCCCGGTTCAAGCCTCTGGCGATAGAATCAAACCGATTGGTGAATTCCAACTCAGCCATCTCTTGCTCTAATCTCCCTCTGAACTCCCTTTGCTCTGAAATGGCCACTTTAAAGTCACTGGTCGAGCGTCCTGGGAGGCGGAAATGTCCACACACCCCTGGCCAGTTCCTGGCCACTTTTTTTCCTTTTCTGAAGAGCCTGGGCTCTTTGCCCTGTGTAGAGCCTTGCTAGCAAATGAGGGCAGAGATCACCTTGGAAGATGAGCCAGTGAGGGGCCTCCTGTCGGCCTTGTTAAGCCCTGTCATCGTCTTGTTGCCAGGGCAGATGTGGGGCGCCTGGGTTTGTTCCAGGGTCCGGACCCTGTGTTTGCATTCTTGCCCTGTGGCTTGTTTGTTGCTAGTGAGCAGCTGTTTTAGAGTGCCGGGGGGTGGGAGGGGGGCAGGCCTGTGCGAGGGAAGATGGGCCCCTGTCCAAGATGGGCCGGAGAGCATCCAGGGCGTGATGGATGGCTGTACCGGAGAACTGTAGGTGACCACAAGTGGCGTCTTGTTGCTTTCTCCCCAGGGTCTGTCCTGATGGAGACGGTTCCTGGATCAGTCTGTTTTTCCACTTCGCTGGGTGGGAGCCAAACCAAACGTTCTTCAAATCACACAGAGCAGAGCTGTGCATTTTGGGTTTTGTTACTTCAGTGTGAGCATGCATGGTCCCAATTTGGATCAGGGTTGCAGCGGTCCAGGAGGGGAATTTCAGCCCCCCCCCCCCCCTAGCTTTCATACCCAAATTCCACCCACACAGTTGAGGGGAGGTTTACTTTCCTTCAAGAATTGTGCATGATGTGTGGCCCCGGTAGGCCTGAACTGAAGAACGTCTCCCTTGGCCCGAAGGCCGAGGAATGCCTGCTTTCGATCGCGACCTTGTGACTTTCTGTCGGACAAATCGTAGGACTTGGCTGGAGGCAAAGGATCTGGCAGTGCGTTCTGGGTGGGAGATAGAAGCACGTAAATATGGGCATCAGGGGGTCAGTAGCTTTGCCCCTCTTTAAGCCTGATGCCCAGGGCAGAAATTTGCTTCCCCGAGTAAAGGGCTGATCTTACAACCCCCAGAGCTCTGGGCAGGGTTTGCCATCACGTCCCAGATCACAGTCTGTGTGATTGGCCCTTTACAACTCTGTAGGAGCTCTTCGAAACAGCCCGCTCCCATCTACGTACCCCCCCCCTTTTCTGGATAGCCCCACCTCCATCTGTGTAGCCCCACCCCTTTCCTGGATAGCTGCATCTTGGATTCTGGCGCGTCCGTGTCCAGGGCGGCACCGCTGAGTAGATTCATTGGCTAGATCGATACGTTTAAAAGGTGTCCCTTGTTATTTGGGCAGCAGATTTCTTCTCTCTTTTTTTAAAGAGCTGCTTTTAGTTCAAGAATAGAATGTGTTTGTCAGCCCCTCCCTGGAAGAGGTCCCCCCCCTGCTTCTCTTTCACCCAGATGCGCAGGAAGACCTCTCCTCCTTCCCAGGTGGTGCAGGCTGCTGCAACGCTGGAGAGCGTGTGGGCAGGAATGAACCTGTGGACTTAGCTTTGCGCAACCTGGTGTCCTCCAGATACGTTGGGCTACAAGTCCCAGCATCCCCAGCCAGCCATGCTGTAGTGCAACACATCTGGAGGGCGCCAGGTTGGAGGCGGTTGTGTGAATTGGTTCAGGGGTGTACAATTTACCAAGTCATTCCGGTGCGATCAAAAGACGGTGCCCAGGAAATGGCTGGCAGCAGATCTATGTAGGGAGGTAAAAACTCCCCCCACGCCTGCATGCTTGGGTCTCAGGAGGGCTTCTGCCTTTCCCATGGTGCTTCTCTGGCCTTGACCCGCCCCCTGAACTCCCGCAGCCTAAATCCCAGAGGGCTCGGCGTCTCCCCGCCCACCACCCTTGCAGCCTCTGTATGTCTTCTAAGCCCCGCCATGGCTGCGAATCAGGCGCTGCGTCGGTTATATGATGCAGCCGCTGATGCACAGCCACCATGGGGCTTTCCCCGTGAAGCTGCATATTTAAAAAGTTGGGCCCTTTCCCTGACTTTTTCCACTGAAGCGAGGTCACTGTGGCCCTTCCGCCATTTGACCTCGCTCCGGCGTCAAGGCGGAGGTGTTCCAGAGCGGGTGGCAACCCCTGATTGGTCACCAGAGGCCAGGCGGAGGGCAGGGGATGGGCACGGCGAGCTGAATGGCCGCCAGAAAGGCCGCGTTGCCTCCAGCCATCGGGGTTCCGCACCGCCACCCTGCAGCAGCGAAACTGTGGGGTTTAGTGGGAAAGCAGCAGCAACGCAGTGCCGTCAAGGCAGGGCCCGGGTGAGCTCAGCCCATGACAATGTGAGGGGGGTGCCCCCTTCTCCTGCATTCTCTCCTCCCCTTGAGGCCATTGCAGGGGTGGAGCAAGGGGTGGGGCTTAGTCCCACCTGGCCACATGCCCCCATACCTGCCCCGAAAGCTCAGCTGGAGCCTGCTAGTGACAAGGGGCTCTTGGCCTCCTCTCCTCCGAAGTCCGGCAGCTGAGGCCACAACCCCGAAGCCAGCGGTGGGCTTGGAGTGAGCGAGAGCTTCTCTGGGCTTTGTCCAGCTCCAGGCCGCATCTCCAGGTAGGGCTGGGGGCGGGGGGAGAACCCTCCTGCCCGACACCCCGAAGAGCTGCTGCTGCTAGTCAGTGTTGACAATACTGGGCTAGATAGACCAAGTGGGGGCTGATTCTGCATAAGGCAGCCTCCTCTGGGCCCATGGGACCTCGCCCTGGGAACTGTTTCCCAGCTCTCTCCGTCTCCCCACCCGCCTGCCCTGATCTTGCCCCAGAGCATCCATTGGTGCCAAGGGAAGGGGATCAGAGGCAGTAAGACTATATGCACCAGTTGCTGGGGAACATGGGCGGGAGGGTGCTGCTGTGGCACCGTGTCCTGCTTCGTCGGTCCCTGGTCGACGGCTGCCTGGCCACTGTGTGAACAGAGTGCTGGACTAGACGGACCCTCGGTCTGATCCAGGCTCAGGGCTCGTCTGATGTTCTTAAGGGGTTCCACCCTCAGCCTAATTGCCCATCAGCTGGGGGACAATTTTCAAGGGGGATGATCTGGATTTAGGATGCAAATGAATTAAATAATTCATTTTATTTGGTATGATTTGGATGGGAAATTAGTTGGCTGCCTTTGCCTTCCTTGAAATTTAAATCAATCCTAGTAATGACTTCTAAATTTGCATGTATAGATGATGTGCATTAGCATATGTACATTTTCTGCAGTTCCTCTGCCCCGCCCCCTGCCCCCCAGTTGGGCCTGGGTCCCCTAGTTGCACCCTGGCAAAGAACAGCAAGGCCGCTGCCCCTCCCTCCTCTCATTCCTACTCAGTGCTGGGCTGGCGGTTCTTTCTAAAGAGGGGGCAAAAAGGTGCTTTCGTGCCTGTGATCCTCCCAGTCACAACCTTTCCTGCGGCCCTGAAACAGGTTTGAAGATGTTCCCACCCTCTCAGCCCCCACCTATTCTGGACACTTGTCCTGGGAGATTCTGCCTCTTCACTCTCCTGGGTGGGAATAGGCTGGAGTGCTGGGCTGAAAACAACAGCCCTGGGCCCAGTGCTCCTCAACATTTTTATTAATGACTTGGATGAGGAGGTGCAGGGAACGTTGATCAAATTTGCAGATGACACCAAATTGGGTGGGATAGCGAATACCCTGGAAGACAGAAACAAACTTCAAAGTGATCTTGCCCGGCTGGAGTGCTGGGCTGAAAACAACAGGATGAAATTTAATAGAGATAAATGCCAAGTTCTACACCTAGGAAAAAGAAGCTAAATGCACAGTTATGAGATGGAAGATCCTTGGCTCAGTAAATACTACAAGCAAGAAGGATCTTGGAATTGTTGTAGATCACAAGCAGAATATGAGCCAGCAGTGTGATGTGGCTGCAAGAAAGGCAAATGCTATTTTGGGCTGCATTAATAGAAGTATAGCTTCCAAATTGTGTGAGGTACTGGTTCCCTTCTATTCGGCATTGGTTAGGCCTCATCTTAAGTATTGCTTCCGTTTCTGGACACCACAGGTCAAGAAGGACGCAGACAAGCTGGAGCGTGTTCAGAGGAGGGCAACCAGGATGATCAGGGGTCTGGAAACTAAGCCCTATGAGGAGAGACTGAAAGAACTGGGCCTGTTTAGCCTGGAGAAGAGAAGACTGAGGGGAGACATGACAGCACTCCTCAAATACTGAAAAGGTTGTCACACAGAGGAGTGCAGGACATGAAATAAGCTCAAGTTACAGGAAGCCAGATTCTGGGCGGACATCAGGAAAAACCTCCTGACTGTTAGAGCAGCATGACCAATTGCCTAGGGAGGCAGTGCGTAGGGAGGCCTTCAAGCGGCATCTGGACAGCCATCTGTCAGGGATGCTTTAAGGTGGATTCCTGCATTGAAAAGGGGGTTGGACTTGATGGCCTTAGAGGCCCCTTCCAACTCTATGCCCCCCACCACCCCGCTTTTCAATCTGGCCAGGGGCCTGTTTAGTTTATTATTTTTTCAATCAATAAGTGCCCTTTTAAGCACAATGGCAATTTTAATTCTGGAAGGCGCCCTGCAGCACAGTGGCACACTTCCCCACAGGCCACCCCAGAGGGACAAAAGACACCCGTCCACATGCTGCTGCCTCAAGGTCACGTAGCCGCTTCTGCAGTGGAGGACAGCTGGCTCTGCTGTACTGCATGTCCCTGTGGGGGTTGTGGTTGCCCAGCAATTAGGGGAAGGCACTCGGTGCGCGGTCAGAGGCATTAGCCTCCTCTTTGTTGTTGCTACTCAGGCAGTAGGCCAGCCCTGTCCTTGAGCAGCCCTGGGTGGGGAGGGACCCCACTGTTCTGGGGCCCCTCGGTCCAGGCAGAGGCTGCCTCTCTTCTGTTCTTGGGTGCCCCGTCCCTGGGGGAAGTGGGCACCAGGCCTGCTGGGTGTCACTCTGCCGTGCCTGCCTGCCTGCCTGCCTGCCGCGGCCACCACCGCCGTCCCCGCGGGCCTCCCGCACCAGGTGTCTCTTCTCTCCGGAGGCATCTGCCTCCGGCGCACGGCAGCCGGCCCAGTTCCGGCAAGCCGGGTAAACAAAGCCGGCTCCCAGCTGCAGCGCACTGCCTCCCCCCGCCCCCTCCAGCGACATGGCCCCTGAGCAGTCCGCCTCCCAGGAAGAAAAGCCGGCTGTGGGGGGATCGCGCTGCCTGTGCATTTCCATCTTGGTCCTAGGCGTTGTGGGAAAGTGCTGCCGCTGAGCCCTTCGTAGGAAGGGCGCCTGAAGGGAACCCGGCCCTGCAGAGGGGAGCCAGACAGCAGCAGGCAGGGAGAGCTGCCGGGCCGTTTCAGAGGTCCTCTTCTCCCTCCCTTGGGCCTTCCTTCCCCTTCCCCAAAATCCCACGTGGCTTCTTTCCTCTGGCCACATTGCGGGGGACCAAAGAGACACGTTTCTGGAGGAGGAGGAGGAGGAGGAGGGGATTGCTAGTCCTGGGGGGCAATGCGCTCCCTCCAGGATCAGAGGCAGAGCGCCAGATGCCGGGGAACGTGGGCAGGGCGGGTGCCTCTGTTGCGCTCCTGTTCCACTCGTGAGTTCCCCAGACACGGCTGGCCGGCCACTGGGAGAACAGAACGCTGGGCGTGGGAGGCTTGATTGTTGCTATGGGTTCGTCTCGTGCACTTTCCCCTCCTCAGCCCAGAAATATGGGGACTGGCCAGGATCACTCAGTGGCAAGGTAAATGCACTCTGCACACGTTCAGAGGCTCTCTTACTTAAAATCTATTGTACCGCAAAGCTGAGCCTCTTCTGGAGTTGGGATGTTGACTGGTCTCCCAGTGCAAGACAGGCAGAAATCCATCTGGTGAGGTTTTTCCCCCCATCCCTGCATCTCCCTGATTAAAAACGTCCTTCTGCTCCCTGCCTCCCACCCCTGCATTCCCCCTTGTCACACGGGAGCACTCTGAGGGCAGTGGAGAAGGGGAAGTTGGCAGTCTGGTCTGGAGCCTTGGGGAGCCTCAGACAACGCCACCAACGTGGGGGGGGGGGCTGTCTCCCTGAGGTGGAGGGGGCAGCCATGGGCCCCGGCCTGCCTCAGGCATTGCCCTTTTCCTCTGAAGGGGAGGGGGCTTCAGCAGCTGCTCCCCCCTTCCCCCCCATGGGCTCATCTGAGCCTCTGTTTCTTGGTTCCTTTGTGGCTGCCGGCTGCCGTGGGCCCTGAATGGCACAGCCCCTCCTCCCCCCCCCTTGACCCCAGTCTGAATCCTGTTTTGTTCTAGCTAGCAACTAGCACATGAAGTGTGGACGACTGGCAAGGGCGGGCGGGTGTGCGGGGGCACGCGGGCGCTGTGCTCTCCATTGTCGGATGAGGCGCCTCCTGTGTTCCTTCGTTACCTCTGGCCGATCACCCCCACTGTGCAATCATGTGCTGCCTGCAGATGGCCAAACGGACAGATTCTGCAGTCCCAAGAGGGAGGCAGAAACACCCACACACGCACACGCACACACGCACACACACACACCATGAAGTTGTTAAATTTATTCACCTTAAAAAAAAAAAAAAAAACACCTTCCTTACAGCAGAAGCTAAAGTTTTTAAAAACATCTGCATGCAGAATTGCAGAAACAGCCTGCGTGGCCTGCGGAAGCAGGGCTGGTTTGGCTGCCCCCCCAATGCCCCCTCCCTCCACATTCGAAGGGAAGCCAGTGAACGCTTTGCATTCATTCAGAAAACGCCGCTCCCCGGCCCGGCCCGGCCGCTCTGCGCTCCAACGTCTTCGGCTCTTCATTTATTTATTAGCCTTCCATATGGCCCAAGGCGCTTGACGGAGCGTTATGGAAGAGGCCTGGCTGGGGAAGGAGAGGCAGGGGCCGGAGTCGGCCTTTCCCTTCGCCCTGGAAAGGGAGCTTGTGAAAGGAGAAGGCGAGGGGCGGGGCGGACATGCCTCCGAAATAGAAGCAGTCGTGCGCCTCCACTTCGCTTGCTGGCAAAGGGGCTAATTAGGAGTTAGTCAAGCGACCGGGACGGCCTGAGATGCCTGGTGGTGGCAGCTGCACTGGTTAGCTGAAGAAGGCGCCGGATCCCAGGCCTGCCTCGCAGGGGTGGGGGACGGCATGAGAAAGCCTCCCCCCCCCCCCGGCTCTGTCTGAGCTTGAACGCTGCTCGTCATGAGAAAGAGCAGCAGACAAGTGGAGCAGGCATTGTGTGAGCACACCGTGAACTCAATCGAGACCTGACCCCGTCGACTTGAGAGCGTGCAGGAGCGCGTGAAAGGCCTTTTGCTTGGTCCCTTTTGCTGCCCCTTTTGCAGGCAATGGAGAAGCCCCCTCTGCCCGCCAGTATTTGGACTGGGAACAACTCCCCCCCCCCTTTGCACGTGGAAACGAAAGCTCCCTCGCTCTGTATTGCAGAAGAGTCTGGGCCATCCTCAGGCGCTCGCTCGTGTGACAAGAAAGCATTTTATCACCAGACTATTTATGGGTGCAGATAGCGAGGTCAGAGGCCAAATGGCCACGCTGTGCTGCTCGTGGGGGGGGGGGAGGCCTCCTTCTTCTTGCAGAGCCTTCCCAAGCCTTGAGAGGGAGGGAGGGAGGGGGGGAGGTCGCTGCCATGGCAGACGCACAGGTAGGAAGTGGGGCTGAGAGAAAAGGGACGGGCCCAGGGCCCAGCGAGGGTGGGACCCGAACCCAGGGCGCTGCCGGCCTCCGTTGGGTGCTGGGAAGCAGCCCGGCTCGTGGCAGCTGTGTGGGGCAGGGCGGCCGCCCGGGCAGAGGCCTGCGGGGTCTGCCGCCCCATCTGGCCCCCTGTGTTGCTTCACGCCAGGCTGGCTCCGGGTGGGCCGTGCCGGAGGCGCCTGCCTGGAGACCGTTGTCTTCCCCAGGCCTTTTGGCAGCCAGGCGGCTCTGCTGACAGCTGTGTACGCTTTGTGTCTCCGGGATGATGCGGTGGGTCTGGGCTGCGTCAACAGCGGGGAGGCCTGCAGGAGGAGGTAGCGGCCCCAGGGGGAGGGCCGGGGAGGGCCTTTTGGGACAGGGCCCAGCCGGGCGACGGGGGGGGGGGGGGGAGGCAGCGGCGAGACACCAGGGGCGGTGGGGACGAGAGCTCCCTTGCGCCTTCGCTTCAGACCTGCCACAGCCAGGCTCGGTGCAGGCGGGGGCTCCGTGGTGGTGCGTGCCAGCCCCCAGGATTGGCAGCGCGCAGGCAGAAGGGACGCGCGGGCTTTGGACGGGTGGCCAGCCGGCTTCCCTTCCTCTCCGTCCGGCCCATCGCCATCTTTGCCTCCTCGGCCCTGGCGCTCTTGGGAGGCCGGCTGTGCAGAGGCGGCCCTGGAGCCAAGGGAAGCCAGATGGCCGGACGCAGCTGGTGGTCTGCCAGTTGCTGCCCCCTCCCCACCCCCGCGCTGGCTGCTTCCATGCAAATGAAAGTGTGCTTTATCTTGCTGGTGCCCGGTGGGGAGGCCATTGGCAGCTGGCTCGCCGTCTTGCTTCAGTGGTGGCGAAGGCAGGCAGGCAGGCAGCGAGGGAGGGAGGGAGGGAGAGAGAGAGAGAGAGAGAGAGAGAGAGCAGCACTGGGCCTTGGGGCAGAGGGGTGCAGAGAGCCAGGTCTCTCCCCCCCCCCCCAGGGACCAGCCTTCTGAAGTGGGCAGCCCAGGACTCTGTCATTGTCGTCCTTCTCCCCCCACCCCATACCCCCCAAGTGCAGACAGTCGGGGTCTGATGATGTCTCGCACTTGCAGCCAGGAAGGAAACTTTCCGCTGGCCATAGAATCATAGACTAGCAGAGTTGGAAGGGGCCTCCAAGGCCATCGAGTCCAACCCCCTGCTCCATGCAGGAATCCACCCTGAAGCATCCCTGACCGATGGCTGTCCAGCTGCCTCTTGAAGGCCTCTAGTGTGGGAGAGCCCACAACCTCCCTAGGTAACAGGTACCTAGGTACCTCCCTAGGTAACAGCGTGCTCCTGTCCCGGGGGGGGGGGAGCGTGGCCCTGCCCCCACTGCAGCCTGTGCTGCCGCCCAGGAGGGTCAGAGCCAAGAGCAATTCTGTGCTCCTCTTTTCATGGATGTTGCTGCCTCCATTTTCAGACAGGTGGGGACCGACTGCAGTTACTTAGTGGTGGCAAGAAGGCATTCTGTATGTGCTCAGAGACACTGTTCCCTCCCTAATTCCTGGTCTCTAGAGGTAGACTCTGGTTTTTCACAGGCAAGCAACAAAAAGCCAACTCTGCGCATGCTCAAGGCCTTCTCACTGGATCCTGGTCCTTGCTCCAAAGAAGGCCTTGGGAAGGGGAGGGGAGGGCTGCCCTCTTATCCAGCCTTCCAGTTCTAGCGGTTGGGCTGAAGAGGGGGGTGGGGTGGGGGTGATTTTGTGTGCCTGGGGGGCGGGGGTGGGGGTGGGGTGAGGAAGCGAGGCAGCGCAGCAGCGCACTGTGCAGCAGAGCTGGCGCAGCTGCATTCGGTCTGTGGCCCCTGCCCCATCTTCCAAGCTGCCTCCGCCCACCCACGCCCCAGCCCAGCCCTTGAGAGCAGTGGACTTGTTTCTCTTTGGGGTATTTATAGTGGCAGGAGGTGCCTGTTGTAAACGGAGGACGCAGCGGGGAGCCAGGGACGGGCGAGGAGGAGCCCACAGGAGCGCTTGGCCTGGCAGCTACCCGGCACAGCCGTCCTCTTGCCTGCCTGCCTGCCTGCCTGCCTGCGGTGTGGGGAAGCGCTCTGGGGCCTCCACTCCCCTGGGGGTGGCCAGAATGGCCTCTTGCTCTTTGTCCCCAGTCCCCAGGCACTGAGGGAGGACGGGAATGTGGCTCTCGGCCATGTTTTGTTTCTAAGCTCCCCCTGCACTGTGGGGAGTAGCTGTGAGGATTTGTGGGGGGGGGGGAGGTTGGTCCCCCGTACGCGCTTTGGCTGTGGGAAAGGAAGGGCCCAGAGCCAGGAGGGGCCAGGCGGATCCAAATGGAGAGTGGGGGGAAGGAGCACCTGCACGTGGAGTGGGAGCAGAGGCAGGCCTGGAATCCCCCCGCCCGCCGCCCTGGTCTTGCCTGACTGGCTGTGCCCTCTCGGGGACTAGCCACTGGGGAGGTGTCCTATTGTCTTGCGTGGGGGCAGTTCCTTCTCATGAGGAGGCGGGGATCGCAGCTCTGGCCCTGCAAGAAGCAAGTGGCCAAAGTCTCTGTGGCTCTCGGTGCCAAGCAGGGCTTTATCGGTTCAGCCCAGGGCCCAGGGGAACAGGCTTGGGCAGGGCGGGCCCCTCGCTTGTGGCCCTGGGGACGCGCCCCCCTCGGCCACGCTCCGGTAGCAGCTGCCACCCAAGGCCCAGCTGCCCTCTGAGTGGCTGTTTGCTGAGCCTCGCAGGGCTGGAGTGTCCGTGGAAGGGCTGGCTGGGGTGGGGGGAGGCAGGGGAGGCCCTGCTCACGGGCTGCCTGCGGAGTTCAGGGGGCGGGGCGGGAGCAGCAGGCCGTGCGGAACGGAGGCTCCCACCCACCCTCACCCCACCCCACCCCACCCCATTCCAGATGTCAAGCGGTGCGGGCAGGGCGACCGAGCCCCGTGGCGGTGGGGAGGAGGCGTGGCCAGGCCCGTTCCCCGCTGGGGGCCCTTCTCAGCTCACCTGCTCATCCTGCCCCCCTTTGCCCTTGCATGACCTCCAGCCCTGCCTGGGCCTCCCAATGCCCCCCCCCTTCACGGAGGAGATAGGCAGAGGTCGCAGCCACCTCTGTCCCTGGAAGCGACTGTCAGGCAGGAGGCGGGGGGGGGGCGGGCGGGCAGAAGCAAGCGGTGGGGGCACCGCCTTCGGGACTCAGCCTTGGCAGTGATGATGAAAGGCTTCTAAAAAGAGATCCTTCAGGGCTGAAGCCCTGCCTGGACACCTCAACCGCTGGACTGGGAACTCTAAGAGCTGATGGTGGTGGGAGGAGGGAGGGAACTCTGCTCATGCCCTGGGGCTCTCTTGCTTCTTGACAGAGAAGGCCTCAAACCAAGCTTTTCCAGTGCAATGGCTCAGCTGCCCCCTGCCCTGCCCCAATCTCTGCCACAGCCCCACCCACAATCCAGCCTGGGCGAGTCTCTTCCGGGGAGATGGGCAGCCAGGGCCAGTGGTGCAACCCCCCGCCCAGGGCAGAGGACCTTGGCTCTGCCGCTGATGCTCTGGGCCCGGCCCCCTCGTGGCACATGCCTGGCCCTGTCACCTGCTTCCGCAGGTTTCAGCTGCTAAAGACAGATGCCCCCACACAAGGAGCCACAGCTGACCTTGCCAGACTACAGAAGGAAGGGGACGCTTGCAGCCAGGAGGCCTGGGTTCCATTTATCCACAGTTGGGGGGGGGGGGGGGATGCCATACTATGATGCAGCATTTGGAGCGCATGTTTTCAGGTGTTCACATTTATTGTCTCCGTAACGCTTAGAGCAATGGTGCAGAAACTCAGCCTGAGGACATCGTTCCATTTTGGGCAGGCTTGTGGCCGGGGTGGGGGGTGGGGGTGGGGCAGTCCTGGGATGCGTGTGGCTGAAGGCAGATGTGGTGGGCGCTCCTTCAGATCTTTCCACACCAGCTGTATAGGAGGTGCAACACAACAGGATGGTAGGGAGAGTGGGGCGGGGGAGGGGGCTGAGTCAGCAAGTGAAAGGGCAGCTTTGGTCATCTCTCTGCAATAAGAGCCCCAAATTGCAGCAGTTTAAGGGTGAAGCCGAGCCGGCCGGCCGGCCTGAACTTCCAAGTGAGAATGACGTTGCAAAAACCAGTTTTTAATAAGGGATCCGGAGGGGATCAGGGAAATACTTTTGCAGAAGCCGTGTTGATTCTTTCTCAGCAGGGATTGTGCTTCTATAGGCTTTACTAATTTTGAAAATGTCAATAAACATGTAGATCGGAGTGATCCAGTAGACATTGTTTACCTGGACTCCAAAAGACATTTGACAAAGTCCCTCATCACAGACTCCTGAGCAAACTGGTTGAAGACCAGAAAGTGAGAATTGGGATATCTGGTCAATTCTTGCAAGGGAGGGACGTGAACAGCAGGACCCCACAAGAACCGGCATTGGGGATGTACAGGGAGGGCTCTTGATGACACCAAATTATTTAGGGTATTACAACAAAAGGGGATTGCAAAGAACTCAAGGGGGGTCTTTTCAAACTGGGGGAATGTGCATTAAAATAGCAAATGCAGTTCAGTGTAAGCAAGTGAAAAGTGATGCAGTTGGAGCAAAAAACAATCAAACCCCACTCCAATTTCACATACATATTAATGGATCTGAGCAGGCAGTGACTGACGAAGAAAGAGATCTCGGGGCTGTGGTGGCAGCTCGATGGAAATGTCGACCCGGCGTGTGGCTGCTATGAAAAAGGCAAACTCCATGTTAGGCATAATTAGAAAAGGAATTGAAAATAAAACTGCCAGTATCTTACTGCCTTTATACAAACCTATGGCCGTACAAATGTAGTCACTGCACCTCAAAAAGGATAGTGTAGAGTTGAACGAAGTGCAGAAAAGGACAAAAAAAATGATCAAGGGACTGGAGCATCTCCCCTAGGAGGGAAGGTTGCAACAGGGTTAGGATTAGGTAGGCAGAGGCATGAGAGAGCTATACAGAATTGTGCCTGGCGTGGAGACATTTTTCTCCTTCCTAATTCTGAAAGCCATGAAGCTGGTGGTTGGGAGATTTGGGACAAATGAGGCCTTCAAGAGACAGCTGGACAACCATCTGTCAGGGATGCTTCAGGGTGGATTCCTGCATTGAGCAGGGGGTTGGACTCGATGGCCTTGAAGGCCCCTTCCAACTCTGCTATTCTATGATTCTATGAAAGAAAGTCATAGAATCATAGAATAGCAGAGTTGGAAGGGGCCTAGCAGAGTTGGAAGGGGCCTACAAGGCCATTGAGTCCAACCCCCTGCTCCATGCAGGAATCCACCCTAAAGCATCCCTGACAGATGGCTGTCCAGCTGCCTCTTGAAGGCCTCTAGTGTGGGAGAGCCCACAACCTCCTTCTTCACACAGCACAGAGTAAAACTGGAATTCGCTACCACAGGTTGTAGTGCTGGCCACCAATTTGGATGGCTTGAAAAGGGGTGTTGGACAGATTCCTGGAGGAGGAGAAGGCGATCCGTGGCTAATGTACTCGCTCCAGTCACAGAGGCCCGGGGCGATGGCACCCATGTCCTGCTTGTGTGGGCTTCCTCCAGGCTCCTGCGTGGGCCGAGGGGTGGGCTAAAGAGGCCCTTGGCCTGGTTCTGCTTCAGGGGCGCTTCTGGTGGCCTTCTGAGGGGTGCTGACCCTTCCCCTTGCCTTGAAGCCTTTGGGGTCTGCACAAAAATGTCATAGCGGCAGCCTCAGCTTTTGAGGGCAGTCCCTGCACAGGGCTGGAGAGACTCCACGTTTCCTCAGTGCCTGTCCATCTGCGTCCCCTGGGGAGGGCCTCTTCTGGCCCCCTGCAATTGCCACCTGTTTGCTCCTGGGCCTTTAACTGCAGCCTGATGCACAGAAAGGGAGGAGGTGAATCGAAAGGCCAGAGCGGCACAGGAGCAGGGCCAGAAAGGAAAACAGGGCAGCCTTTCAGTTCCCTCCAACTCCTTCTCAAAACTGAGGGCTGCACTGAGGAGGAAGAGGCAGGCCTGGAAGGGGTGGGGGGCTTGGGGTGAGGGGGCTTCAGCCTCCCTGGTGAGCCGGCCGTGGGCAACTGCAAGCCAAGAGAGCCACCTGCTGGCCACAAAGAGAATTGTTCTGCAGTAGGAAAGGAGAAGAACCATGTGTTGAACAACAACTCCCAGCATCCCTTTTCCCACAGTGACCAACAGTTTTATGTGATCCAAAGTGGGAGCCCCAACGAGTAGTTCTCCTCCCCCCACCCTCAGCAAAAAAAAAGAAAAAGACCCCAAAGAGGAAAACTGAGAAGCGACGGGGCTGGGAGGAGACGGGACACGGACATTGCGCAAGATCACTTCCTTGGCTCAGTTTTCAGCAGGTTTCATTGGAGCAAAGACTCAGCCCTGCCATGAGCTCACAATAAAGAGGAGTGCACCTGAGCATGTGCAGTTTGCCGCTCCTCTCAGCCCCTCTGGGATCAGGGAGAGGCCCTTCATGGCCGGCGCTCGTGTCTCGCTGGACCGTCTCTTTAGCAACCGGACGTCCCGTAACAAATGTGCCTGGGGCGTCAGAGCAGGAGCGGGGAGGTCCCCTAGCCATGTTTTAGGGCCTGTTTGTGGGAGAAGCCTGTGCGTCCGGATGGGCTTAGACAGGGAGTCTTGATGGGGACATGCGAAGTCCCAACATCTCCCCATCGGTCTTTTGCGTTACTTGCCCTCGGAACCTGCTGGGCGTCCGGCCCCAGAGCTTCCTTTGGCCACGCCTGCCTGGCCCGGGGGCCCTTGAGCTCCGCTTTGACTAGCTGGGGGTCTCTGGCCGGGAAAAGTCTTTCACAGCCCTGCATGGAGCTGCTGCTGGGGTTGAACCTGCGGCCCTCTGTGTGCAAAGCAGGGGCCCTCATTCCACTGAGCCACGTTCCTTCCAGGAAAGATAATGCCACAGGGAACTGGAGCACTGGGAATGAAGGGGGCTGCCCCCTGGCTTGTACTTCTGAACTTTCCCCACAGGAGTGGGGGAGTGGGAGAAACACCAGTCCTCTTTCGGGAAAGGTCTGAGGTTCACGATTTCCATGGTGGAACTTCCTTCGTGCAGCCATTGCTGCTTATCTCAATCCCCCTCACATTTGGTGCCTCTTCATAGTATATAATAGTGGAGGAAGGGGCCTCGAAGGCCATCGAGTCCAACCCCGAGCCCACAACCTCCCTAGGTCACTGGTTCCATTGTTGTACTGCTCTAACAGTCAGGAAGTTTTTCCTGTTGTCCAGCTGGAATCTGGCTTCCTTTAACTTGAGCCCGTTATTCCGTGTCCTGCACTCTGGGGGGATCGAGAAGAGATCCTGGCCCTCCTCTGTGTGACAACCTTTTAAGCATTTGAAGAGTGCTATCATGTCTCCCCTCAATCTTCTCTTCTCCAGGCTAAACAGGCCCAGTTCTTTCAGTCTCTCTTCATTGGGCTTTGTTTCCAGACCCCTGATCATCCTGGCTGCCCTCCTCTGAACACGCTCCAGCTTGTCTGCGTCCTTCTTGGCATCATTTTTTGCTTTTGTGTCCTGATTGCTTTGATGTCCATGATGCGCTGGTCCCTCTTGACCGAAATGAATGTTTGGGGTCAAGGAACCCTGGGGAATCCTCAGAGGGCGTGCTCAGTTCAGACATTGCACTAAGGAAGGTGCTATCCTATTTATTATTATTTTTAATTAGATACCCCTTTATTTGCTAAAAACCCAGCAATTTAAAACAATGAAAATGTGAAATAAGACCATTAAGAGCAGAGGGCTATGCTCGTTTTGGGCTTTGTTCTCTCTAAACATGCCTAGGGGGCTGGGCAAGGTCGGGGGATGCCGCATAAGCTTTTGCGGTCTCCGAGAGCAGCCGCCGCTGCTGCCGGCTGCGAGGAGGCCAAGGAGCTTGGACTCCTGGGACCACGGTCTGAGCACTGTCTCAGACCTCGAATACAGGAATCCAAACTCTCCCCAGAGGCTGCCGAGGGCCATCGCTTTGCTCTCCCCAGCAGTTAAAACAATTGAACAACTATATAATTAAAAAGGCTAGGTGTTAACAGCATGTCTTCACACCCTTTCTAAAAGCCAAGGGAGTGCTGTGTGTGTGGAATGAGTTGACGTTTGGGAGCAACACAGGAGAAAGCCGTTTTACCTGTCCCAGACAAACAAGCCTCTGTGCATCACTGTGTCCTCAAGAGAACCTCTGGCAGATTTTAATACCCAGGTAGGTTCATAGTGAGACAGAGGTGGTCCCTGAGATAGCCAGGCCTTAAGCCAGTTAGGGCTTTAAAGTAGGGATGGGTGACTTGTGGCTCTCCAGTTGTTTTGGCCAACAACTGCCATCAACCCTAGCCATCATAGTCAATGGTGAGGGATTGTGGGACCTGTAGGCCAAAACAACTGGAGAGCTACAAGTTGCCCACTCCTGCTTTAAAGGTTGAAACCAACAACTTCAAGGGTAGCCCCATGCAGAGTGCATTGCAGTAGTCTAACCATGATGAAACCCACACATGGATTATTGTTGTCAAGCAAGACCACTTCAGGGAGGATTGAAGCTGGCACACCAGGCGTAATTGTACCAGCGCGCTCCTTGCCAAGGTGTAACATTAAGGAGCACTCCCAAGCTACGGACCTGATCCTTTTGGGGGGGGGGGTGCAACCCCTTCCAGAACAGGTTGATTCGCAATCCCTGACCCGGCTTCCTACTAACCAAGAGCACAT
Source organism: Elgaria multicarinata webbii (assembly GCF_023053635.1). Lineage (NCBI taxonomy): Eukaryota > Metazoa > Chordata > Lepidosauria > Squamata > Anguidae > Elgaria > Elgaria multicarinata. The sequence continues at coordinate 724,031 of NC_086171.1, read as the reverse complement.
CCAGAATGACTGAGCTTAACCTCAACTTGTTCCCCTTCCTCCAGCCCAGGCAGTGTTCAAGGGGTTTCAAGTGCAGCAGAGCTGGGCGTCATCAGCACAGTGGTGGCACTTCACTCCAGGGCTCTGAATGACCACGCCCAGTGGTTTTGTGTAGACATTAAACGACCCTTTGGGACGCCAAGGCCGTGGACTCGGACCCCATGCCTGGGCACAACCTGGCAAGAAGGGCCAAAAGGAAGGCAAAAGAGCACCCCAGGGCCCAGTCCCTCCAGGCAGTCCAGGAGAGGGCCGTGGCCGGTGGCCTCAGAAGCCACGGAGGGGGCCAGGAGAACGAATCGCATTGTGCTCCTCCCACCCAGTTCCCAGCGCAGGTCACCCACCAAGGCGATCCGAAGCCCGGCAGAAACAGACCCAGAGCTGCAATGCTGCCGCCTTCTGGATAATCTTAGCCAAACGTCATTGGACAGATCCCCTGGATCCAGGGAAGTTTTCTTTAGTAAAGGTCTCATCACTGCCCCCTTTAGGCAAGAGGGAACACACACACGCACACGCAAAGGGTCCAATTTAATCCACTAAGAACAGCAGGGGTCGAGTGCGCAGGGGGTGGCCATCACCACCCCTGTACGCTCGGGGCCCAAAAGAATCCAAGACAGCTGGGCAAGCGGTTGCTGGGGTGGCATCCATCTGACCTTCCCCGATATCCAAGTCAAGGCACGTCTGAGGGGCTTCATCCGCGCAGAATGAATATCTCCAGTATCCGAGGCAGTAAGCCTGTTGTGCAGCAGTTGCTGGGGGACATGGGTGGGAGGGTGCTGTTGCACCATGTCCTGCTTTGCTGGTCCCTGGCCGATGGCTGCCTGGCCACTGTGTGAACAGAGTGCTGGACTAGATGGACCCTTGGCCTGGTCCAGCATCAGGGCACTTCTGATGTTCTTAAATTGTTCACATGGGGGCTCTGACTGCTCCACTCCACCCATTCCCCTCATCCTGGCGATAGTGGCCTTGTGCAGTTTGGAAAGAATTAACTTAAATGCTAAAACCTGGGGGAGGGGTCTATACAGGGGGGAGCCCCGGGGTGCCTCCGCAGTGGTGCTGTGTTGTTTATATGAAGCTGTCACCCACCAGGCAGTCCCCCTGGTCAGCGCTTGGGCAGTAAACCAGAATCAGAAACCAGGGTTCAGAGTGGGCTTGGAGACCCCCATTTGTACCGATGATCATAGAATCATAGAATAGCAGAGCTGGAAGGGGCCTAGCAGAGTTGGAAGGGGCCTCCAAGGCCATCGAGTCCAGCCCCCTGCTCAATGCAGGAATCCACCCTAAAGCATCCCTGACAGAGGGTTGTCCAGCTGCCTCTTGAAGGCCTCTAGTGTGGGAGAGCCCACAACCTCCCTAGGTAACTGATTCCACCTGCAGGTCCTCTGCTGAAATGATGGATGTCTGAGTGTGGAACATGGGATGCTACCTTGGAATCATCATAGAATGGTTTTGCTGGAAGGGGCCTCACATCGAGTCCAACCCCCTGCTCAAGGCAGGAAAATACCTCAAAGCATCCCTAACAGAGCGCTGTCCAGCTGCCTCTTGAAGGCCTCTCGGGTGGGAGAGACCACCACCTGCCTAGATAACGGATTCCATTGTCATACTGCTCTAACAGTCAGGAAGTTTTTCCTGATGTCCAGCCGGAATCTGGCTTCCTTTAACTTGAGCCCGTTATTCCGTGTCCTGCACTCTGGGAGGATCGAGAAGAGATCCTGGCCCTCCTCTGTGGGACGACCTTTCAAGTATTTGAAGAGTGCTCTCATGTCTCCCCTCAATCCTCTCTTCTCCAGGCTAAACTGGCCCAGTTCTTTCAGTCTCTCTTCATAGGGCTTTGTTTCCAGACCCCTGATCATCCTGGTTGCCCTCCTCTGAACACGCTCCAGCTTGTCTGCATCCTTCTTGAATTGTGGAGCCCAGAACTGCACGCAATACTCTAGATGAGGCCTAACCAGGGCTGAATACAGAGGAACCAGTACCTCATGCGATTTGGAAGCTATACTTCTAATAATGCAGCCCAAAATAGCATTGGCCTTTCTTGCAGCCATATCGCACTGTTGGCTCATATTCAGCTTGCGATCTACAACAATTCCAAGATCCTTCTCGTTTGTAGTATTGCTGAGCCAAGTGTCCCCCATCTTGTAACTGTGCCTTTGGTTTCTATTCCCTAAATGTAGAACTTGGCATTTATCCCTATTAAATTTCATCCTGTTGTTTTCAGCCCAGCACTCCAGCCTATCAAGATCACTTTGAAGTTTGTTTCTGTCTTCCAGGGTATTAGCTATCCCACCCAATTTGGTGTCATCTGCAGATTTGATCAGCGTTCCCTGCACCTCCTCGTCCAAATCATTAATAAAAATGTTGAAGAGCACCGGGCCCAGGACTGAGCCCTGCGGTACCCCACTCGTCGCCTCTCCCCAGTTTCAGAAGGTTCCATTGAGAAGTACTCTTTGAGTCCGATTCTGTAGCCAACTGTGAATCCACCTAATAGTTGTTCCATCTAGCCCACTTTTAGCTAGTTTGTTAATCAGAACGTCATGGGGCACTTTGTCGAAAGCTTTGCTGAAGTCAAGATATATGACGTCCACAGCATTCCCACAGTCCACAAGGGAGGTTACCCAATCAAAAAATGAGATCAAATTAGTCTGACAGGTTTGGTGAGATGTCTGTACGCACAAACTAGGTTGTCATCGTCGCTCCGCCTCCCTTGCAGAGAGGGACGGTAGAGCTCAGAGGGGGAAACGGGACGCTGGCCTCTGGGCTGCCGTCCAGGACCAGCCTCGAGGGCTGCAAGGTCTGACTGTGGTTTGGCTCCCCGTGCGAGTCTGAGTTTGGTGCGATGTCCCGCTGGGCAAAGTGGACCCCAGGAAGAGAGCAGCTGGGCCTCCCTCCGGAGAGGAGGACCCCTCCAGCCAGGGGGCAGGGGACCCCCCTTTGCCATTTCAGGGGGGCAGTTCTGGAGGAGCTCTGCTCCAGGGCGGGGAGCTGCGCGGTGCTGCCCAAGGCAGCCTCTCCCCTCCTTCCTGGCCTTCTGCTCTTCCCACCTCCCGTCCTTCGCAGGGGTCAGGCTGCTTTCTTTGTGCTTCCACCCGTTGCCATGGCGTTTCCGCCGCCACGGCCATATTTAGGCATGAAATCCCTGCTGGGCTCCCAGCGCCACGTTCCACAGCAGCCTTCCTGACTCGCTGCTCAGTCCCTGGCCAGGCAGCCTGCCCCAAGCGGAGATCACCGGCCAGGGGGGGTTGGGCGTAGCCAGCTGGCCCTGGCCGGCAGGGTCCCTTGCCTCTCTTGGCCCGCCTGAGCCCAGCCCCTGAACAGTGCCAAGGAGCCGTCCTGGCCAGGCCTGCCACGTGCCACAGCCAGGCAGGGCCTCGCCTCGCCCCCCGCCCTGGTGAGTAACAGCTGTGGCCTGGCCTGCTGGGCGGAGTGCTGGCCGTGCCCTGCTCCTCCCTGCTGGGCAGAAGCCACCAGCCCAGACCCCCTTCTGCTTGCTGGTGCCTGGGAGGCGCTGGCTCCGGCTTGGTCTGGGAAGGACCCTCGCGTGAGTGGCAGCTGCCCTGGGGGGCACTGGGGGGGGGGAATTGGCTGGGCATTGTGTGTGTGTGTGTGTGTTGATTTCTTCATTCTTTCAAGAGCTGCCGGGGTTCATGCAGCCCAGAAGCCCTCGCCCCTAGTTCCACACGTGAGCATAGCTGTGGGGAGTCAGGGGTGAGGAAAGGCTCTCTGCGCATGCTCAGGGCTTCTCCCTTAACTACTGTTCAGCGTGATCCTGGGCTTCATCCTGCCATTGAAAGCCATATCTGGAGCCAGCTCATGCTGAGCCCGGCTCCAGAACCTTGCAGGGGGCTTTCCGTCCCTATGGAGCGGGGCCCTAGGAAGTAGCTTGGAGGGGGTGCGTGGTGGAGGTGGCATCATTTGGGGAAGAGAGAGGAGGGGCACCAGGGGGGAGGCCTGAGGAAGGAACTTGGGGGGCATCAAAGACATTTGCCTTGAGCACCGCACTTTGCACAGGTCTGCTCTGTGACAGAAGGGCAAAACGCTGAAGCCCACCTCTGCCGAAGAAGAATCTCCCCACCACCACCATGCCCCCCACTCCAGTCCTGAGACTGTATTATCTAAGTTCTGCATACTGCAGCTAGAATCAGAATAGCAGAGTTGGAAGGGGCCTACAAGGCCATCAAGTCCAACCCCCTGCTCAATGCAGGAATCCACCTCAAAGCATCTCTGGCAGATGGCTGTCCAGCTGCCTCTAGTGTGGGAGAGCCCACCACCTCCCTAGGTCACTGGTTCCATTGTCGTTCTGCTCTAACAGTCAGGAAGTTTTTCCTGATGTCCAGCTGGAATCTGGCTTCCTTTAACTTGAGCCCGTTATTCCGTGTCCTGCACTTTGGGAGGATCGAGAAGAGATCCTGGCCCTCCTCTGTGTGACAACCTTTTAAGTATTTGAAGAGTGCTGTCATGTCTCCCCTCCATCTTCTCTTCTCCAGGCTAAAGCCCCCCTCCAATGCCAAGCCATTAAGTCCAGGGCCTGAAATTACTTCGCTGTGTCACTGATTAGACACACTCTTGCCCAGTTCTGCTATAAGGACTAGAGGCTTACATTTAAAAGAAACGAAAAGGGAGCTTTGATTCTCAGGTTGCTAAACTCCATGGGTTCCCTGCCTCCGTGTCTGTGCACGCGGCCCTCGGGTGAACTGCAGGCAGGGGCTTGGAAAAGAGCCGGGCGGTTTTTGCTCTACAAGACTTGTGTAGCAAAAGCAGCAGCAGCCCCTCCCCACCGCCACCACCACTTTCGGGGGCCTGAAGGGCTCCCCTTTGGGGGCACCTCCTAGAAGCTCCAGCGGGACGGGGGCCTCCCTGCCCATGTGCTTCGGACGTTCCCTGAGTGTGGCTGGCAGGGAGGCAGTTTGCCCAGTGGAAAAGCCACCGAGCCACAAGGACAGCCGAGGCTTTCGTGCTCAGAGCCACAGGCGCTGCTGATTGCTCCGGCCACCTCCCTCCCTGGCCTCCGGGGGGCTTTTCTCATCACCACAACGATGCTGCGAGGTAGGCCGCTGGCTGGCGCCAGGCACCCCAAGGGGCTTTGTGGCTCAGCAGGGATTTGAGCCTGACTCTCCCACTCCAGGGTGGCTCTACCTGGCGCCTGAGCGAGGTCTGGATCCTGCAGGGGAGTTTCACTGGCAGGCTGACGCACAGCTGGCTCCGTCCCAGGGCTCTGTAAATGGCCTGTTGGAGCTGCCAGTCCACAATCCTGGGAAGAAAGACAAGGGATTTCAGGGGTCGGGTCTTTCTGGGGGGGGGGGGGCAGAGCCTAGCCTGGCACTTTCCACCACTCCAGTGTTTGGGGGCTGGCTGCGTTGGGTGACGGGTCTCCTGTGCATGCTCAGAGGTCTGCTCGTCTTGGAATGTTCTAGGCCTCAGCCTTGACGTCAGAGAAACCCTGGAGCTGAGCCTGGGCCTGACGCTGGAGCATTCAGGCCTCCCATCCCCTCTGCTGTGTGCCTGCGTGCGTGTCTGACGCATGGGCGGGGGCCGTTCATCTCAAGGATTACGTGGGTGCAGGGTGGGTGGGGGGGAGGATCAGTGGCTTCAGAGTATATGTGGGGCCCACGCTTAACTCCAGACCCTGTTCTCCATGCCACGGGCAAGGCTGCTGCTGAGCTTGTGCAGAGTGCCATTGCTACACCACCAACTAATCCCAGTCCTCCACAGGCCCTTGCGGTCCCACGGGTGCTGGGCTCGACCACCCACAGCAGCTGGATGCTGAGCTGGGGTTCGTCCGCTCTGAGGTCCCCCGCGGGGTGGGGAGAGAGGTTGGCCTCGGAGTGCTTTTAAGCAGATTCTAGAAAGATTGCACTGCAGTGACTCCAAATCCCTGTGAAACGAGGTCAGTGCAGCTGTGACACCCCCCCTGCTGCTTTAAGCCTCTGCCCCCCCTTTGGGGAACCAGGACTCCTCTGCACCGCCCACCCCCATGGCAGAATTCCTGCCCCCTTCTCTGTTTTGGGCCCCCAGTCTGAGAGTTGCCTCACAAGGCTTTGGCCACCATGATGAGGCCAGGTATGGGGCATAAAAAGGGTAGCTGTGGGGGTGGGGGTGGGGGCTTGGACTTGGGGGGAGGAGGGTCTGCCTCCCGCTGCCTGCCTTCCCCCATCACAGATGACTGTGCGTGAGATAATCCCTGCTGAGGATGCTTCACTTGTGCAGGATTAGTGTAGCAGCTGTTAAAGTGGTGTGGCTGGATTAGGCTTTGCCCGGCGCCGGCTGCAGCTGCTGCCTCGTTCCCTGCCTCTGCGCCGCCCCAAGAGCCAGACTGGTGGTGGCCCCTTCCTTCTTGCTCCACGCGGGATGAAGCGTCGTGTTGAGGTGTGGCTGTTTCTGGGCCTTCTTGACACGACGAACCCGCAGTGATGCTTACAGCAGCCAGGAGTCTCTTGGCTCTTGTGTGGGGTGGGGGGGTGCAGGCCGATAGTTGATGGCATGCCAAAGGCTACCGAGTGAGCACAGGTGAGATTTGAACCCGGGGCCTTCTTCTTGCACACAGCACAGTCTCTTCGCCACCACACCAGTCTGTGTCGGTGTTCTCCCTTATAGCAGCCCCGGGTGTGGGTGTGGGAGAAATAAACACCGCAGTTGTTCCGTTTAACAAACAGAGAATGAAGGCAGAGAGAAAGAGACTTCTCGGAGGCCTGGCAGAGGTAGGACTTGAACCCAGGTCTCTCTGGCCAACGTGTGGCTGTTTTGGCCCTGCTCCTCACAGGCCTTTTAGATAGTTGCCTCCCCCCCACACACAGCTGAAGCTCATGTGGGGCCATCAGGTCCCCCCCTTTGCCTCCCTTGCCCAATGTCCTGCTCCGTCTCAGCCCCCCACCAGGCAGCAGGATTGGTCCTATGCAGGCTGCGGAAATGCGCTTTGCAGCCCGCCCCAGCCAGCCGCGTGGTCCAGGGCCCTCTCCCCAGCAGGGGCTTCTGCTTCCGGGGAGCCTCCGTTCATTTCAGTGTAGGGCCCTCTGGCCCGGCCCAAACCAGCTCCATAAGCGGCAGCCTGGGTGGAGGTGGTGGCGCGGGAAAGCAGGAGGGAGGAGGAGGCGCGGATCCGGGTCCACGAAGGAGGAAGAAAGGGCGGAGGAGCTTCCCGCAGGAGGGGCTGTGGCGGCTCAGGCCGCAGAAGGCTCCACTCCCCAGGGAATGTTGGGGCCCCGAGTTGGAGACCGGTTCTCCCACCACTTCTAGGGCGTTTAAGCTACACACACTCTTTGCGGGTCTCTTCTCCGACCTTTGGTTTCATCCTATCGTTTCCAATCCTCTTCAATCTCCCGAGCGAGGGGCGCGCTCTGCCCAAGAACTGAGCGTCTCGAACACGGAACACTTTGCAAGAGAGCCGCTTCGCAACTGGATTAAGCCTTGCGGAGCCTCTGCATGATTAGGCCAAAACAAATGTTGATCGCAAGCTGAATATGAGCCAGCGGTGCGATATGGCTGCAAGAAAGGCAAATGCTATTTTGGGCTGCATTAATAGAAGTATAGCTTCCAAATCACGTGAGGTCCTGGTTCCTCTCTATTCGGCCCTGGTTAGGCCTCATCTAGAGTATTGTGTCCAGTTCTGGGCTCCACAATTCAAGAAGGACGCAGACAAGCTGGAGCGTGTTCAGAGGAGGGCAACCAGGATGATCAGAGGTCTAGAAACAAAGCCCTATGAAGAGAGACTGAAAGAACTGGGCATGTTTAGCCTGGAGAAGAGAAGATTGAGGGGAGACATGATACCACTCTTCAAATAATTAAAAGGTCATCACAGAGAGGAGGGCCAGGATCTCTTCTCGATCCTCCCAGAGTGCAGGACACGGAATAACGGGCTCAAGTTAAAGGAAGCCAGATTCCGGGTGGACATCAGGAAAAACTTCCTGACTGTAGAGCAGTACGACAACAGAACCAGTTACCTAGGGAGGTTGTGGGCTCTCCCACACTAGAGGCCTTCAAGAGGCAGCTGGACAAGCCTCTGTCAGGGATGCTTTAGGGTGGATTCCTGCCTTGAGCAGGGGGTTGGACTCGATGGCCTCGTAGGCCCCTTTTAACTCTGCTATTCTATGATTCTATGAAAGTTTCTTGGGATGCAGCTCCTTCGTTAAGCCCGAGCGGCTGGCGAAGCAGTCTTGCGCGTAGTAAGTTATGGAGGAGGCGAGGTTGACGCACGTACTGAAGAGTTAAGCCACTGGTTCAACCTTCCAGTGTCCAGGTACGGAGGGCTTCGATATGCCGACTTTCAGAATGAACTTGGAGAAGGTTTGGTTTGATGAATTCAGATCTTCAAATTGACACCTTTGTTTATGTTTGTGGAATGAAGTGTGTGGGGCAGGGATGGGGCTGCAGGGGGGTGGTCCCTCTTTTTGCAGGCCTGGCCCTTCACACACACACCCCCGCCTTTATTCCTGGCTGCCTCCCTTGCATATTGCTGGCTTTCTGCCCCAGTTTTGCCCCTACAATGGGAAGAGAAAGTGACGGCCCCCCTTTTTTTTGCTCCCCCCTCCCCCCCCTGCAGGCAGCTGCTTCCTCTGCCTCGTGGACGTTGTGCCGGTGAAGAATGAAGATGGGGCCGTTATCATGTTCATCCTCAACTTTGAAGTGGTGATGGATCGGGACCTGCTAACCAGCCCCGTCAAGAACACCAACCACTGGGTCTCGCCTGCTGCCTGGCTCCCCACAGGTAGGATCGATCCCCTGCCGGCATGAGAAGGCTGGGCCTGGGCACGCCCATCCCTGCTCCACAACCGGGGTTGGGGGGTCCAGGGCCGCCCCGGACGCAGGCAAAACATGGTGAGGGGGGACACATCCCATTGGAACGGCCATCGCCACTCTTCCCCTTCCCCCAGGTGGGAGGAGCCTGGTTTCTTCCCCGTGTCTTCAGTGGCCACGCCAGCGCAGGGTGGATTTGCCTGCCTTGTTCCTTGCTCCAGGCTGCAAGCCGTCCGTCCTTCTGGAGTCTGTTTGCTTTGAAGCAGTCATGTGCATTTATTCATTCAGTCAATGTTTGCTTGTCATTTTACTCCAAAAAAAGCCTCCATCCTTTTGTTTATAATTATAATAACGTCACAAGCATCAGCTTAGAAAAAAGGTGAGTCAGGGGTGGGAGGAGACGTGATAGAGGTGGACACCTGGTACGGAGGATGCGCACCGGGAGGTATTTCTCTCTCTCTCCCTCTCTCAAAAACCTTGAATCTTATGGGGGCCTCCCATGAAGCTGAACAAAGGGAGATTCAGGACAAATAAAATGAAGGACTTCTTCACTCCGCACAGGACAGTCAAACTCTGGAATTCGCTTCCACAAGCAATGGCCACCCGTTTGGATGGCTTTAAAAGGGGGTCGGATAAATTCCTGGAGGAGGAGGAGGCCATGAATGGCTACTAGTCCTCATGGCTGTATGCTGCTTCCTCCAGTATTGGAGGCAGTATGCATAGAATCATAGAATAGTAGAGTTGGAAGGGGCCCACAAGGCCATCGAGTCCAGCCCCCTGCTCAAGGCAGGAATCCACCCTGCAGCATGTGTGAATTGGCCCCATCTCCAAGAAGTTACAGGCAGAATCCTGTAGAAAACTCCCGTTGGTCATGACAGAGCTGAGCTGCAGGACCAGTCACATGTGGCCGGGCATTAAATTTAGTCATCCGGGGGAAATCTCAAAACTATTTATACAAATTGTTAATTAGATCAAAGGATCCAGGATGCATCTTCACTTAAGTACGTGTCAAACTGGCAGCTGAATTAAGGCACATCTCACAAGAACCCATCAGGTCCAGCGAGGCCTGCCTGGGGTGCGCAAGGCTTTCTTCCCTGGATCACGGTTTCCTGTGTCCCTCCGTTCCTCTGCAGAGCACGTGGCCAGTTGTCCCATGGTGCCCTCACAACAACCCTGTGTGGTCGGCCATGCTGAGAGAGAGGGCCGCAGAGATCGTTTTGCGGAGGCCTTCCCGCACCTGCTCCCCACTCAGTTCCAGGCCACACTCCCATGAACGGTGGCCACAGCTGCTCCGGAGCTCTTGTGGCCCCTACAGTTCAGGCGTGCTGTGGAGGGACCAGGCACATGCCCGGCCTGTCCCCAACGAGTTGGGTGATGTTTGGTGATGTCTCGCGAGGCCTCGGCCCAGAGGTTAGGACACCCCAAAGTGTCGGGCTCTGTAGGATGGACAGGCAGAAGCTGTAGCTGGCTCAGATGAGCTGTGAGGGGACGGCCTTCTCCCTTGTGGGCCACTGTGCCCGACCACCCTCTAATGCTCCCCCGGCTCCTTCCCAGGTCGTGGCAGGTCCTTCAGGCTGAAGCTGCCAGCGTTGCTGGCTCTGGCAGGGAGCAAGCAGTCCCTGCCACAGGATGACCCGGACGAGGCGGTGGTGGTGGACTTCTCCAAGCAGAGCAGCGAGTCCGTGGCGCTGGACGAGGTCACCTCCTCCCTGGACAACTGCCCCGGCTGCGGCGAGGCTGAGGACCGTCAGGCCTTGATGGAGGGCCAGGGGGACGGCGGGGGCTCAGAGGTGCCCATCACCCACTCCTCGCCCCGGACTGACAAAGCCCGCTTCAACCTGGACGCCTCCTTCTCCAACTGCAGCCTGGCCCGCAGCCGCTCCCGCGAGAGCTTCTACAGCGTGCGCCGGGCCTCCTCCGTGGACGACATCGAGGCCATGAAGGGCGAGAGCGACAAGGGCCGGGGCCACAGCCGCCATGCCAGTACAGGTAGTGCCAGGCGTGGGCAGGCAGGGCAGGGCAGGGCAGGGCAGGGGTGTGCTGGCCCCTCTGGGCCCCTGAGCACAGCAGGGCAGAGAGCCACGCACCGCAGCGGGCTGCGTCTCCAGAGGCCACGTTTTGCCTTGACGTAGCAGCAGCAGCAACAACGGAGAGACCTCAACCACCTCCCCCCACGCAGTGGGGTACATGGCCAGCCAAAGAGTGGGGCCCAGCCACAGAATGCCCTTCTACGGTTGCAGAGCCAGCATGGAGGCTGCCTTTTCAGTCCCAAGAGGCCGGGTGGAGGTGGAGGCAGGTTACGTTTGCGTGGGCTGCTCACAGCGTGCAAATTGCACATGAGGAGACCTGAATGCTTCCAGACAGGCAGGCGGCCTGGGGGCTCTGCCTGCGTGTCTTGGGTCCCTCGGAGCCCTCGGGAACTCCACGGGTCTCCTTGGGCTCTTAAAGCCACCTCAAAGCCATCCAGGGACGAAAGGGCTCCCTGACGGGGAGACGCTCTGCTCTGGCGACCGCAGGGCCCAGCCAGGAGCAAAGGCCCCCCGGCTCCTGCCCACACCAGCCTCCCTTGTGCGCAGCTGAGCCCCTGGCACACGCACCCTCCGGGTGGTCAGGCTCCCACACGTGCCGCCTGTCTCCAAGCAGTGGGCTGTACGAATGGGACCAGCGGGTGGTGCAAATGTGCCAGGAAGATGCGCGCACACACACTGGCCTGGGAAGCAAGGGTTTGGGCAAAGGGGTGGTCTTCCCTCCTGGATCAAGACCAAGTTGCCCCACGCCTCCTGCCTAGCCAAGAGTCCTCAGAGCTTGCCAGCTGATCCATCTGCTCAGCATCCGGGGGGGGGGGGCTCTTTGTGCCTGGCAAGAGAGGGGCATGGCCGGTAGGCCCCCGGGGTAGGCAGGCGCCATTAGGGATGCCTGACCTTGAAGTGTGCGCAAAATATGCGGCGAGGTTCTCTCTTGCACGGGATGGAGGGAGCCCTGCTGCCTGAGATGGTATAGTCCCAGCAGGGCTCTCCTGCGGTCGTCGTGTGGAATGTTTGGCTCAGCCCTGGAGTGGGGAGTGGGGAGGGGCTGCAGCCTGTTTTGGGGCTCCTCCCCAGGCAGCGGAGGCTTCTTCATGGGCTCGGTGCCCCCCACAGGCGCCATGAACAACGTCAGGAGCCACCTGCTGAACTCCACGTCCGACTCGGATCTCATGCGCTACCGGGCCATCAGCAAGATCCCCCAGATCACGCTCAACTTTGTGGACTTCAAGGCGGAGGCCTTCCTCACATCCCCCTCCAGCGAGAAGGAGATCATCGCCTCCAGCAAGCTCAAGGACCGCACCCACAACGTCACCGAGAAGGTGACTCAGGTGAGCAGCGAGGGGGCGCCGGAGGGGGGGGAGATCACAGAACCCTGGAATTGCAGAGTTGAAAGGGGTCTAGAAGGCCACCGAGTCCAAACCCCAGCCCCCAGCCCGGCTCAATGCAGGAATCTACCTTAAAGCATTCCTGAAAGACGGCCGTCCAGCTGCCTCTTGAAGGCCTCTAGGGTGGGAGAGCCCACCACCTCCCTAGGTAACTGTGTCCTGCACTCTGGGAGGATCGAGAAGAGATTGTGGGGGGCGGGCCCCGAACCACAGCTCCGAGCAGGCCTGATCCACCCCCTTGCCCACGTAGCCCCACATAGCTGCCTCCGAGGAGGAGGAGGAGCCTCCGTCACGGCACCTGTCTGGGGCCTGGAGCCTCCTGCGCTGGGGCGCCTGTGCAGAAGGCCCCTCCCTGGTGACAGGCCCCTGCCGCCTCGGAGGAGGCCTGCATGAAGCAGGGACGTACCTGCGGCCAGGTGTCTCTTTGGCTCTTCTGGGGAGGGTCTCGGGTGACCTGGAAGGGTGGGCTTCCGAGCTTCCACTGTTCCTTTCCAGGCCTGAGTAGGGGGCAGCTGGGATGGAGTGTGTGTGGGGTGTGTGTGATCGTAGTGGGGGACCATGAAGGACCCTTTTTTCTGCAGCGTTATCTCAAAGCATGCAATAAACCAACCCACGTGCAGCATCTGTTTGGGCATCCATCAGTCATGGCTATACTGGGGGGGAGGGGGGGATTGGGAAAGAGCCTCTCCCAGGTCCAACGGGCTGGAGGCCAGTGGGGGCCTTCGAGGGCTGCCTTTCCCTGCAGCAGAGGATGTGGCTCACTTACCACGTGCCACGCACCCCATGGCGGGCCTGGATTGCCTGAGGGGCCCTGATCCTCCCTTGCCACAGGGGATAGCAAAGCCCAGGGGCTCCCAGCCCCCACGACCAGACCGCCGTGTTTCCAGGAAGGCTGAGCTGGGCCCACTCCCCACTCCCCAGGCCTTGTGTCCCGGCTTGTGCTGCCTGGCTCTCCACGCCAGTCTTGGGGGTTTCTCCTTTTGGGGGGGAGCGTGGGAAACAGGAGCCTGGACTAGAGAGGCCCCTGTGGGTCCAGCCCTTCCCTGGGGCTCTTCCCTCCTTCAGTTGCACCCATATATCTGTCACCTGAATCCATCTTTGCAGCAGCGTTGCCGCCGCTGCCGCCCAAATCTTCTAGGCCAGCGCGCACATCCACTTTGCGCTTTGAGCAAGGCTCCCTTCTGGGCACCCCCTTTCAACACCAGGCTGAGAACATGCGCCATAACAACAGAGAGGAGTGCCTCTGAGCCACGTGCAGAGTGCATTTCTTTCATCAGTGACTTTCCATGGGAGCCCTCCCTCCACCTAGGATTAGGGGAGTCACCCTGGCTGGTTTGAGTGCCAGCGCCTCCGTCCCTGCCGGAGAGATGCCTGCCGTTGTTCGTGTGCAACGGAGGAGCTCTCCAGCCACAGGAGCAAGGGGGGTGTTCCAGTGCTCAGCGGAAGAAATGCTTGCTGGCAAGAACTCTGCCTTGACCCCCGCTCGCCTCCAGTGGGTGAGAAACCCCAGTTCTCTGGTACAGGGAGGAGGGGACTGCATCTTATCCGTCCTAATGGTGTGGTGGGGGGTGGGCAGGACAAAGGGGGGTTGAAACGAGAAGTTGGAAGGCAGCTGGCCTGTGCGAAGCACGCCTGAGAGTTTGGGGGCCAGAGATGCTGCCCTCGCTTTGCTCAGCTTGCTGTGCAGTGGTCTCTCTCTCTCTCTCCCCCTCTCTCTTTGCTGTGATTCTGGGCTGGGGATCCTGGCTGTGTTGGTGGGAGCGATGGAGGGAGGGGGAGTTCCTGCTGGAGGCGACGATGGAGCTGGAGTGGGCTTGATTCGCCTTCCGGGTCAGCTGGCCGGTGCGTCTCTGGGGTGGGGCATGATCCAGCACTCCGAGCAGGCTGTGGGTCTGTACCGCTCAGCTGGGGCAGGGGAGCGCTTTGCTGGAGACGCTGGGTGCAAAGGCAGGAGGTGAGATCGTTCTGGGAGGAAGCCCAAAGCGGGGCCTGGGGGTGGGGGCGAGGGTCATGGGCCAAGGCTGCGTGAACCCACGCTGGTGGCCAGCCCCCCACCCGCCCCCGGGAGCCTGGAAGGGTCAGCGTCCATGCCTGCCCAAGCCCAGGCACCATCCTGCCCACTCTCCATTTGGGCAGAGCCGCCCTGCTTGCTGCTGGCGAGGGCGGGGCAGAGGAGGGGGCTTCCTTCTCTGCAGGCGGGAGGGCAGTTGGGGGAGACGTCGTCCAACCAGAAGCGCTGTGTCCCAAAAGCTGGCAGGAAGCCCCCTCTCCTCTCGCCCGTAGGAGCGTAGCCGCATCGGAAGGGGCCTCGGAGCGCCATCGCGTCCAGCGCCCTGCTCAGCGCTCTTCTCGCTCCCCCTTGCCCAGGTTGGCTCTGCCTCGGGCCCCTTTCCTCCGGTCCTGGGTTCTTTGTGTGCCCCCAGCTCCTGCACCCTGTGGTGAGCACTGCCCAGGCAGGATGAGACCCTCTCACGCTCTGCCGGTGTGGCGCTGTGCATGCGCAAACGCAGGCCCCTGTGTGCTTCCAGCAGCCGGCGGCTGCATCGAGGACTTGGCGCACATCAACCGGATGAGAGCAGGAGACACCGCCGGGGGCTCACAGCGCCACACAGACGCGGCGCTCTCATCTGCCGGGGCACGCATGCGCGTGAATAAATGGGGGCCTAAAGAAACACTTATTTATGTGAGCGGAGAAAGGCATCCGCGCACTGGATTGTCACACCACTCCATTCCCCCACAGTCACACAGTCCTCCTGGCATCAGCGCACCTCCCTGTCCCTCGCCCGTGTGCTCTCTTGCACACCCAGTAGGGACACACGTTGCTCTCTTGCTCACGGGAGCTGCACAAGAAAGCGCACGGATGCCACCGGCATCAGTGGATATTCTGGCTTTTGTGAAAATTCCTGCACAGAGTTCTGCAACCTTGCACACCCAGGACCACATGCCTGGCATGTCTGTGTCTGTGTGAGGAGTCCACACCGCGCTTGCCCTTCTTAGCTGCTTACGTGGTGCATGGGTCACGTGGCCAGGCCACATTGCACAGGCGCACTGACCTCCCCTGCGTGCCAGCCCTGCCCACGGGGCAAAGCGCCAAAGGGCTTGCCAGGATCCTCCCCTTCCTTTGGGAGCTGCCTGGAGCACAAGAGCAGCAGTGGGGCACAGAGTTTGGCACACATGGGTGAGATCCTGCCACAGAGATGCCCACGCAGAATGCCCCATGGCCACGTCTTCCTCTCCCATGCGCCACCAGACCCAGAGGACCTGTCCTGACCTGCCCGCTCAGATCCTGCATCACCGTCTGGAGGGCCTCCCTCCCTCCAGTCCCAAATGTATAGTGCGGGGGGTGGGGGAGGATGCAGGGGACACACGGACGGACGGACACACCTGCCACACCACTAAATTGGCAGAAAGCAGAGGGCGGGTGTGTGAAACAGTGTCCTTGGTGTTGTGAAGCGCTGCCAGGCTCACATTTAGTTCGCTTGCGAGCTGCCTTCAGCCAACCCAGAGTTCAGCCGTTGCCTCTCTGCAGCCCTGCACGTGTCAAATGGTGTTTGCAGCCAAGCGACATTGAACCCTCGGAGCGCCCTGGAGCAGTTTACTGCTGAATTTCAGTGGCAAACCACCAATTCTTCGGGTTCCCCCTCCCTGCAATGGCCCAAGGCCTCCCACAGTTGTCGCCGTCATCCTCACCCCACCCCCCACCCCACCCCGGTCTAGAAGCTGGGTGTGGATTCTGGGACCATGGGGAGGGAGGGGGCCTGTTCAGCGCAAAGAAGGCCCCCGGTTCGGCCCCGCAGCATCTCCTGTCAGGGCTGGGCAGGAATCCTGCCTGAAACCTGGGGCAGGGAGGGGGATGGGCAGGAGAGCCATGGCTGCTGCCAGCCAGTGTCAGCAATCCTGGCCCAGAATAAGGCAGCCCAGCTCCTCCGTCCTTTCTCCTTTCCCGGAGTGCCTGTGGTAAGAAAACCATGGAAGCAGTGGTGGGAAGGACGTGGGAGCGGCAGGTGGCGGCGTCTGGTCACCCCCAGACGACGTCCGTGGCTGGGGCTGGGCGAGGGCTCCATGCCAGTTTGGTCTGGAGGTGGCCCCGGTCTTCTCCAGGGGGCTGCTGTGCTCCTCTTGTGTGCCGTTCCTGCATGGCCTTAGCCAAGCGCTCGATCGAGATGCGCTGCAGGGGGCAGCCCAGGCAGGGGAGGGGGATGCGAAGGGCACTGATGCAGGCTGCGTCCTGGGGGGCCAGTGAAGCCCCAGCGTCCCCCAAAGGCTCCAGCGAGGCAGGCGAGGTCTGGCAGGAGACTGATGGGACAAGGCCAGAGGGCCTCCCGGGACCCGTAGAATGGGGGAGGCCCAAGGGCAGATGGCTGCTGTGGGGGGCGGGGGGCAGGGGCGTTGCGCTCTGGCCACTCTCTCCCAGGCCGCCCTCGCACCACACGTGGCGTTACTAAGAGCACCTTGGCAGATTCCAGCTGGACATCAGGAAAAACTTCCTGACTGTTAGAGCAGTATGACAATGGAACCAGTGACCTAGGGAGGTTGTGTGCCGCGTCCCCTGGTCGGTGGGAAAGAGACGCAGAGAGCAACCAGGCAGGTTTTATAGGAACAGAGCTGGAGATTCGGGCTAGAACGCGCAAGCCGCTTTTCTTAGGGCTTGGAAGGCAGGTAGCCTCAGAGGAAGGAGTCCCAGCCGCAGGTGGCAGAAACCTTCATGAGAGCCGGCCCAGTGATTTTGGGGTGCCGGCGTCTCTGTGTTGCTTTCTGTTCCAGGGGAGAGATGTGGGGATCAAGGAGCACGTTATTGGGGGCCCCGTTTAAAACTGGCCTTCTGGCTCCCCTCCTTGGGACATGTCCCCTCCTGCCCCCCCGAGAGACGCCCGCAATGCAGCTTGGAGTGAGCCCCCCCCCCGCTGCCAGATGTGGGGAACGGAGGAAAGGGCTGTGGTGAGGCAGGGACGGGCCTTGACCGGCCCGGAGCCCTTCCGTAGGAGAGGGCAGGCAGGTGGGCCCGGTTCCTGCAGTGCTGGTGGAGGGAGCGCTCCATGCCGCCGGGGAGGGCACCAGGCAGTGGCGCATTCCCCCCCCCTCCACAGCCGGTGTGCATGAGCTGGCAGCAAGGGGTGGGTGAGCCATCACTGGGACAAGGCAGACAGCTTTATGGCCCCGTAATTCATGGCTGGCTGGCTGGCTTTGCAGGAGGTGCGTGAGGGGCTGCGGCTGCCGCTGTGCGCCTGCGATTCACCTGCATCGAAGCTCTCCCAACACGCAGCGCCTCTGTCTCCATCCGCCTGGCCAAGGTGACCGCACCGCAGCAGGGCCCCCTGCTCCTGTCCCCTTCGGCCAGGGGCCAGGAACAGCGCAGGGAATGGACCCCCTGGGAAGCATTGAAGCGGGGGAGAGCTTGTGCTTCACCCACGGGGTGGGGGGGGGCAGGATTGCTTTCAGGGGAGGGAGGAGGGGCAGCCTGGCCTTCTCCTGGATCCCACCTGCACCACAGTGGCCTTCGCCTGCCCCTGGGTTTCTGTCTGCCCCAGTAGCACAGGGTTTATCCCCGGGCAGGGGAGGGGGGCTGTTGGAACACACCACTCCCTCGGACACGCTGCTGAGCTGTGGCGTTGGCTGTTTCAGGAGCCCGGCAGGGATTGGGACTGAGGGCTGAAGAGCTGCCCCACCCCTCCCCCTCCCCGTCCTGGGACTTGGAAGCCTCTTCCTTCTCTCTGAGTGCCCCTTATGGCCACAGCAGATGGACGCCCCCCCCCCCTCCAGCCCTGCGTGATGCTCTGAGAGCAAGGAGGAGACCGTGTGCACGGGGTTGGGGGGAGGCCAGCCGGCTGTGAGTGGGCGGAGGCCAGCCGGGGCCTCCCCCTGGGTGGGCACAGTCTGGGGCGGGGGAGAGTCCCTGGCAGCTGCTCCATCTGCCCAGCTGAGCCGCGACGCGACGGACCGTCCGACTGACAGGGAGCCCTGGCAGATGTAGCCGCATGTCTGCTTGTGGGTTTGCCCCTTGCTGCCGCCGCCGCCGCCTCGTCTCCACGCACGGCAGGGGAGCTCAAGGCCTGGGCAGGGGTCTCCGGGAGCTCCCCCCTCTGGGGCAGCATGCCCTGAGAGGGCCTCTCCCCTGCAGCCGGTGGCTGGCATGTCTCAGGGCAGGAAGGGCAGTGCTGGGCCGCAGGAGGGCAAGAACGCGCGGGTGCGCCGGGCCGTCCGCATCTCCAGCCTGGTGGCGCAGGAGGTAGGGGCGCTCCGTGTGTGTGTGTGTGTGTGCTGGGGAGGGGGCAGCTGGGTGGGGGCTGCAGAGCGGGGCAGGGAACAGCGGGGGAGGTCTTTCCAAGGAAGGGCTGGTTGAGCTCTCGAATGGGCTGGATGGGGCAGGAAGGGGCGCTCTGGGCACGCTCAGAGGCACCCTCGTTTGCCGCTTTCTCAAGAGTTGTGGGGCCGGTCCAGAGCCTTGGCAAGCCCGGCAAAGTTCCGGGAAGGCGACCGTCTTCGGTGGGCTCGCGCGTTGGCCGCCTCGGCTCCTGGACCTTGGTGAGCGGCAGCTGCTTTGCTCCATCTGACTGTTGCTGCTCGTGCGCTCGGTGTGTGCAAACCCACAGGGGCAGCTCCAGCAGCCGGCTGGGGATGGGTGGGGGCACCTCAGCCAGGAGAACTCCTTTGGGGGTTGCGGAGGGGAGAGGGCAGCAGGACCGGGAGGGCGGGGGGGGGGGGCGAGGGAGACGGAGGGGGCTGCTGCCTTTCTTCCCTCCCCAGGCAGAATTGCAGAGTTGGGGGGGGCACCCCAGCGGCCCTCCAGCCCAGCCCACTGCTTCCATGGCATCCTCACCCACTGGCCATCTGGCCTCTGCGTGGAGACTGCTAACCGAGGAGCGTCTGCCAGGCCGCCTGTCCCACTGTCCAGCAGCTTGTAACTACAGGGCAACCTTTTCATTGTTATGGGGGCAGGAATTGCTCCATCTTCTGTCTCTGTAACCACCCTTGAGATGGCTGGGGGGGGCTCTCATATCACCCCTTCGGCGTCTCTTCTCCGGGCGAAATGCCCCCCCCCCCCCCCCCGCAGCCCCTGTGCCCCCTCTGGGCTGCTCCTGTTTGCTGATGCCTTTCTTAAGCTGCAGTGCCTGGAAGCAGACCGGCCCAGTCTTGCTGCCTGGCAGACCCCCGCCCCTGTGCGCGCACGCACACGCTCGGCCCCTCGCGCCTGATGCTCTGCAGGTAGAGTTCTTGTTTGGGCTTTGCTTGCCGGGTGCCTCCGCTCCACTCCTGCGGCATCGCCCAGCCTGGTCTCAAGTCATCTGCTCAGACTGAAGCCCTACCATGTCCAAGGGCAGGCCGTCAGGCTGGGCGGGCAGCCCACAGAGATGCCCCACGCGCCCCACAGGGCCTCGGGCTCCTTCCATGGGCCCCCCCTGGTCCGGGCCGGGCCCCTTTCTTCAACGGAATGGGGGGAGCGAGCTCCAGACCTGCCTCCCCATGGGGACCCTCCCGCCCAGCAGGGCACGTACATGTGTGTGTGTGTGTGTGAGAGAGAGGTGGCCGTGCATCTGGGGCTGGGGTGTCCCCCCACTCCACCCGCCACTCCTCAGCCAAGGGGGGTGGGAGGGGGGCTGCTTGCAACCCCTCTAGAGCCAACCTGGGGCTGCCTCTGCCCCTCACCCTTTTACCAAGCTGGATGAGGAGGGGGGCTGGGATAAGACTTCTGCAGCTTCTCCTCTGCCCAGAAGATGACTCTCGGGGCCACCCAGATGCCTCTTGGGGGCCTGTCAGCTCCCTCCATTTCAGCCCTCCTGTTGTGAATTTGTCCAAAGTGTCGGGAGCTGCTGAAGACGAGAGAGGGAGGGGGGAGGGCCCCCCGGCCCTCCTGCCAGGCCCGCCGGAAGCCCCTGCAGGGGAGCTTTGCTCTCTGTGCCTGGAATCAGGGAGTTTCTTTCCGAAGCCCATGTGCTTGCTTGGCAACGCCGGCCCCCGGCCCATTGCTTGGCCCTTTCAAGGCACAGCGCTCTGGCAGCCTGCGTTCGCGTGGGGTGCAGAGCAGGCCGAGGGTGCCACAGGGCAAAGGCCTCCCTCGCCAGCTGCGGCCTGGGGTGGGGTGGGATGTCCCAGCCTGGTCCAGGGGGCTGCACAGCCCCTGGCAAGCTTTCTCCTGCTCAGCCTCCAGGGGTTTGGGTGGAGGTCTGCCGCCACCGCTGTTGCTTGCCTTGAAGTTCAGGACTTGGAAATGCAACGAAATGCCCAACTGTGATGGGGGTGGGGGTGGGGTGGGGGCTCCATAGGTCACACAGCCACGCCAATCTCATAAACACCCCCTCCTCCGAAGTTTGCCCCCCCATAGATGATGCCCCTTCACAACGAGGGGTGTGACGGGCAGGCTGAAACTGCGCCTAGCACGCCTGCGAAACGGACCTGAGTGTTGCTCGCTTTCCTTGTGTAGCTCGCCTTGCAGCCCCCCCCCCTCCATAACCGCAGAGCGCTCCCCCCACCCCAACATGAGAAGCTGCTCTCCCCAGTCCCACAGGCCTGGGGCGGGGAACCGGGCTTTCTCTGAAAATCCGCTCTGCGTGCACTCAGAGGAACTCTTTCCTTCCAGGGTTGAGCTCTTGCATTGAAAGCCAGTTCTGGAGCTGAGCTGTGTGCCACCCCGAGGAAGCCTGCCGAAGGGCCCCTCCCTCTCGAGAGAGGGCGGCCCTCTCCCACTGCCCTGGCCCCCGGGCACCTTCGCCTCCTCACCTGCCTCCTCCCCATTCACAATGCCACAGGCTCCCTGCCCAGTGCCTGGCATTGCAGGGGGTGAAGAGCGCTTGGTGCAATCGAGTGAGTGAAAAGGAGAGAAAAGGGCGGGACGTGTGAGCGGCAGAGAGCAGCTCCCCACCCCCCCGGAAAGCATTATTCCCCCCCCCCCCAGCACCTTCCCATTGCTGCGGCATCAACCAGAGCATCCCAGTTCCCAAGCAGCATGGATAAAAATCCATTTATAAAAATAAAAATATGCAGCCCATATGTTTAAGCATTCTTTAAAAATGGCCAGTTGGAAAATCAAATCTAAACCTAATGCAAACATGTTGAAGTCTACACACTCATAATCTCTTGAAACTGAATTGATGACCTTCCGTCAAGCACGCTGAATGGAAGCCCTGCTTTTCCAAGCGCCAAATTAGATATTCCACGTGCAATCTGTGATCAGACCTCTTTTTCTTCGCCTAAAAGCAGCTGCGTTCCAACCCTAGGGGATCAGGAGTGGGGGCAGGTTTAAAACTCCCCCCCCCTTCACTGAAATAACTCTCTCCCAGGGCGGCTTTTTTGTTTGTCTGTCTGTTTTGCTCCCAGTTTTGTTCCAGTGGGGCTCCAAGCAGCAGCTTTTGGGGATGGCCCTTTCCTACAGGGAATGAGCACACAGTGGTGCCGGGGAGGGCGGGAATTAATCCAAGGGTTCGTTGCATGTCTTTTACTCGCTCTCATCCTCCGTTCCCACATCTGTAAAATGGAAACAACAGCGGCCTGCCTGTGTTGCCAGGGGAAGCATGAGAATGACTGCAGGTTCAAGAGACACAAAAAATAGTAATATTAAACATGAATAATTCTTAGCACTGCGTGTAGCAGCCAGCTGCTGTTTTTGGTCCTCTCTGCTAAGGAGGCTGAGATCAGGTGTGTCCATACCCTGTGTTGCCCAAATACACATTTTGCAACTAGGAACCCCCTGAACCTGCTGAGTTTTCCCCCTTTCTCTCTTTTCTTTTTCTTCTCTCTCTCTCTCTCTCTCTCTCTCTCTCTCTCTGGCCTTCTGCCATTCTTTTTCTCCCCGCCCCTCCACCTCCCTCCCCTTCTTTTTCCAGTGCTCTCCCAGTTTGGGCCTTTGCTTAATTTGGAGTTCTGTTGCAAGAACACTGAAGGGCAGGAAGGGAACACTCTGTCCGCCTGAGCAGAGACCTTCCTTGCCTTCTCTTTGGACGTCTGATGGCTGGGAAACTGCCTTTGAAAACAAACGTGGTGCGGGCTGTGGGACGGCTGCCCCTGGCCCTGCCTCCAGACGTGGCTTTCGTCCTGCAATTCACACGCGCAGCATTTCATGGAAGGTCCAGATGCCGTCTTCCACAGGTGGCCCTCCCGTGTTTCCCCATCATTTCTTCTGCCTTTTTTCTTACCAGGAAAAGGCAAAACTGGTGTTGTGATGCCTCTGGAGCGGGAGCACTGGGAGCCCCCTGTGCACAACAGGGGGAGGTGGGCAGCCAGGGCAGCTGGTTCTGCTGTGGGCATTGGCACCTTCCCTTCTCCCCCCACCCCAAGTCGAGGGAAGGAAGAGTGGGTTAGCCTGCCTGGCCAATAAGCGAGCCAATAAGTTGTTCCAGGCTCTCCCCCCCCCCATGCTTCCTCTCCTTATGCTCAGTCCCCCATGCAGAGAGGACACACCTCTCTATGTCCTGCCTCCCCCCCCCCCCGCATGCCCCCCTTTGCTGGCTCATCCAGCCCTGTCTGACTTTTCAAGCAAAGGGAAAGGTTTTGTCCCAATTTGGTGCCTGGCAGAAGCTGGTTAATTTTAGCACCAAACCCAGTTGCATGGTCAGTTCCTAAGTACCCTGCCTGGCCCCCTCCCACCCACTGGACGTCTCTCTCCCTGCTAAAAATGGAACCAAAGACAGAGAAAAATGTTGCTAACTTTTAAAGAGACAGGACGGAAAAAGACCCTCCCCTCCCCTCTTCCCCAGTGCCCCTCCTGTTGGGGGCTGGGAGGACAGCTCTGAGGGGCAGAGAGGGGTCGCTGTGCCCCAACTCAGTCCTGGAATCAGTATGAAGGGTTGTCACTATTAAGGCCTTTTTCAGTTTACCATATTACTAAGTATATTCACATTGTTTCAGAGTTTGGGAGAAAAAATGTGGCTCTGGGCATGTGCAGAATGTAGAACTTCTCAGTTCAGTGTAACGTCATGGTGAGTTGGTTCTGCCTCATAGAATAATAGAATCATAGAATAGCAGAGTTGGAAGGGGCCTCCAAGGCCATCCAGTCCAACCCCCTGCTCAATGCAGGAATCCACCTAAAACATCCCTGACAGGTGGTTGTCCAGCTGCCTCTTGAAGGCCTCTAGTGTGGGAGAGCCCACCACCTCCCTAGGTAACTGATTCCATTGTCGTACTGCTCTAACAGTCAGGAAGTTTTTCCTGATGTAAACTGCTGGAATCTGGCTTCCTTTAACTTGAGCCCGTTACTCCTGCACTCTCGGTTTCCTCTGTTGCAGAAAGCGTGTCCTGCACACTGATTCTGAGTTTGGAGGGACGTGTGGCAGGAATGCAAGACCGGCCTTAGACACCCATTCCGTTGTTTATCATGTTGACAGTACTTTAGATCTGCAAAGTAGCTTTGGGGTTTAGCTGTGGTTTATCTTTACAATCCTGTGTGGTTTATCTTTACAATCCTGTGGATGGCCCCCCTTTCATTCCTTCGGGAAACTAAGGCTGAGCCATGCAATGAATCAGTGGCAGAGTTTTACACACACAAACGTGCTTGAAGACCCACAAGCCTCAGAATATTTGTTTATTTATTTAACCTTTTTGGGCCACCTTTGATGCATTTTAAGGTACATGCTCTGGGCCAAATTCCTAGACTGAGTTGGTCTGCAGGAAAAGGTCTCCTAAGGTGATTGTTTTGTGGCTAAACTGGAAATGTGGAGAGTGAGGATGCTGGTTTGGGGGTGGGGTTGTGCCAGGAAGGGCGGAGGCAGGAGCTGTGGAGAGGACAGTTCACACAATCACTGCGGAGGAAAGGAGCCGTCTGCCACAGGTGCCGGCGCAGTTCGTATAATTGTCATGCTCCCTGATGGGGGTTGCTGTGTTGTGCGAACCCGGGTGACGTGGCTTGTTGGGTGGGCAGCAACCCTCAAATGAACCCATTCCCAAGGAAGCCATGCCCCCTGGGTTTGCGTGACACAGGGTGAGCTGTTGTGCCATGCAAGTGCCTGGCTGCTGCTCACCATGCTGGAGGTTTGGAGGGGCATTCCACCCTGACCACATTGACTCGGCTTTTGGGGTGTCCCCCTGCAGCATGCCCCTTGGCTCACTTGCTTGAGCGACCTGGAGCTGCTTGCTTTACAGGCGCCTTTCCTCCTTGCGTGAACTTCCTCCTGCTGGTTGGGGCCACTGCTTTGATGCAGGGGCTGGGTGCGTGGGAAGGCCTTGCCTTGGGGGAAGGGTCGCGCTGCGTGGCCTTTGGGCCTGTGCGGACCCTCCCGCCCGTCTTGGCGCTGGCGCTCTTCCGCACGCGCGCCAGCCTGCCTGCCTGGCACCCAAATGCCTGGGCGAACCCCGCGGGATGCGCTCTGCATCGTGGCCACTGGCGACGAGCAGAGCTCGCCCTGCCCTGCCCCGGGTGCCCGGTGGGAGGAGGGCCGTCCACGTGGCTGGCGTGGGCAAGGTCCCGCCCTCTCGGGCACGGGGCCGCCTCCGGCCGGGGAGCCGCGCGTGGGCGAAGGGTTAACGGCGGGCTCCTTTTGGCGCTCCGAGAGCAGGGCAGGCTGGGTAATATTTCCGCCCCAATAATTCCGCTGCCTGCCTTGCTCCCTCGCCCGCCTCGCCGCTGCGCGCGCGCTGGCTGCTGCCCCGCTCCGGCAGGGGGCGGCCCGTCCACCTGCCCGCCCGCTCGGGGCTTGCTGGCGGCTGCGCGGCTCGGGGGCGGCCTTGCCCCGCGGCCCTCGGGCGCCCCCTGGGCTCGCGGCGGGGCCTGAGCGCCGCGCGTGGGCCGCCCCGGCGAGGAGGATGCTGGCGGGCCTGCTGCAGCTGCTCCGGGACGCCGCCTCCGCCGGCGCCCCCCGGCCCAGAGCGCCACCCATGCCGGGCCTCTCCCTGTGCGGCACCTGCCTGCGCGCGGAGCACGACGCCCGCGCCGGGGGGCCGGGCCAACGCGGCGAGGGAGAGAAGGTCGGTACCGGCGCCTTCCCGGGGCTGCATGCGAGCTGGGCGGGTCCGGGGCGCAGGCCGAGAGCCCGGCGGGCTCGGGAAGCGCCCGGGCGGCGGGGGCCGTTCCTCCGGTCTCGCGCGCGCCCTCGACGGGGCCGACGGCGAGCGGAGCCGTTCCTCGACGGGGGGTGATGCCTACGTGGGAGCGCGCGCGGGGCAGGCTGAATGGGGCGGTCTGCGCTCTTGGCATGCTCAGAGGCGCGCTTTTTGTTAATGCCGGCTGAGCCCTGGCCTTGGAAGCTGGGGCGGTCTGGGGGCGCAAGCACCGCCTGTTTCTGGGCGACGTGAACGGGGCAAAAGGAGCCCTACTCCAGCAGCAGCCACGGGTTCAAAAGCTGCCCAAAGGCGCTGAACGAGGAGAGGAAGGCTTGGCGGGGTGCCCCGTGGCGAGCTCCCCGGCGTGGCTGGCCCCCCACATCCCTCTGAGAATAGGGGCGGGGGGCGGAGTCGCCCCGCTGCTGGCTGCCCTGGTGGCGGTTCCCTTTCCTCCTGGGCAGGTAGGGCAAGGAGCTGCCGCCTCTGGAGTAGCCGGGGCAGGTGGGTGCTCAGCGGTCTGGATCAGTCCCTTTGTTAGTCACTCTTCCTTCCCAAATAGTCCTCGTCTGTGACCGCACAGGCACTCTGCATGTGCTCAGGGGCTCTGGCCTGGCTGGTTGGTTTGTTTTAATAAACGTGGCTGTGTTCCGAGCATTGGTCCTGAAAGGAGGCCTGGTGCTGTGCTCTGTTCCGGTGGTGCGTGGTTTGTGTGTGGGTGTTTTGGGTGGGGGCCCAGAGGGGGAGGGGCGGAGGACAGTGACGCCTAATCGATAGATCTGCACGCTGGCCGGGCGCGGAGATGGGGCGGCAGCGGCCGGATGACCAGGTGGAGCAGCCACTGGGGACGGCTAAAGTTCTCGCTAGAGTGGAACTGAGGCTCTGGTGGGCTTCTCCCGAATCCCTCTGTGTGTGTGTTATTTGTGAGGAAGGGGCACTCTGCATGTGCTCAAAGGACATGTGTCAGTTCTGAGTCCTGGTATTCCAAGAGGTTCCAGGTTATGCCATGAGTGAGCCACAGCTGTAGTCTTGGTGGCAGCGGCTGGGCAGCTGCCAGTCATTGGGAGACGCCTTGAGGCCGGCTCGGGGCAGGCAGTGGTCTGACTGTACCTGGGGGGCAGGGTGGTGGTGAATGAATGAATGAAATCTTTATTGCTAAACGTGATAAGCCATCACAATTCGACATAATAAAAGCAAATAAAAAGATAAGCTACAAAAGATAAGTGTTCACGTGGTTGTTGGATGTTGCCAGGACAGACAGACTGGATGGGAGGTCTCGGCCGAGGGGCAGAGGATCCGGCAGCACAGCAGAGGGAGGTGTTCCGGAGGGACCGTGCCAGGGGTTGCGCGCAGGGTGGGGGGTGGGTGGGAAGGCAATCGGGAGGCCGTTTGGACTTGGCGCAAAATTCCGTAACATCAAGGCTGGGAAATGGGGCCGTCCGCTTGGGGCGCAGCAAATGCCCTGGAGCTCAGGGGAAGGGGGTGGGGGGGTTGCGCTGGGGGCAGATTCCAGCCCCTGGGATTCATGTTTGCACTCCCAGCTCCGTCATCTGTTCCCAAGATCTCCCGGCCGTGTGAGCCGTGAATTCGTTGCCAGCTGCCTCGGGCCACGACTGGCAGACGGGTCGAGGCGCAGGGCAGTGGCTCTCTTTCTGGAGGGGGGGGGTCCTCGCCGGACAGCCGGCCGCTCGTGCCTGTGCCCAGCGAGGCAGGGCCTTCTGCTTCCCAGCATGCTCTCTGCTCTTGCTCTCCCTGCCAGCCCACGGAGGCAGCTATTTATAACCTCCTGTGCCCATCCCAGGGCGGCCTCCGGCTGGACAGTACATCTGATTCCTTCTGGCTCTGCAGATGGGTTTTGGGGGGCTGGATGGCAGCAGCTGTGGGGGGAGAGGGGAAGAGAGAGCGTCAGTCCCAGCACATGAACGCCCACCTCTGGAGCTGCTGAGAACGGGCCTTTGCCCCAACTGGGGCCAGTAATTGGTGGGGGGGTGCTTCTGCTTGTTATCCTTCCCTCAGGAGGGGGGGTTCCCTTCCCCACGGTGGCCCCTCTGGTGATGCAGGCCCTGTGCTGTATTGCTTCTCCAAGGGTTCTCTGCCTTGCAATCTCAGGTGTGGGGCGGGGGGGGGGGGTGCTGTTTCCGATGGCTGTGGGGTGAGAGGAACGCCTCAGCCAACCTTTCGTGACCCGTGGGCACATTTGAGAAACTGCCGCGGGCGCCAGCACAAAATGGCTCCCACAGTGGATGTGGCTAGTCACATAACGGCTGCCAATGGGGACCTGGCTAGTGCAGCGTGAACTGAAAGGGGGAGGGGGGGAGGGAGTGGAGGGGGGACAGCAAGGCACAGGGGGGAGAAATTTATTTATTTATTTATTTATTACATATTTATACCACCCAATAGCTGAAGCTCTCTGGGCGGTTCACAAAAGAAAGCTGCCCTAACATTTTCTAGGGTTTTTCTTAAAACAACCTTTTTAAGGGGTCAGGGAGGGGAGAGCTTCCTGGGCACAATGGAGCCCCCCCAGGCACCCCATTGGGGAGCCCTGATCTAAGAACTCTGCACATCCTCAGGGGCACTTCTACATTCTTTGAAAGTGCTTTGGAATTAGATGAGGGTGCCTTGACATTTTAGATATTTTTCCCACCAGGCAGACTGGGGAGAAAATATTTGGCGGTGGGAGGGGCTGGTCAAGAGCAGATGTTTGTCTCCAGGCAGGGAGGGAGGGTCTCTCAAAAAAACAGGCACCAGGGCTAAGGTCTCCCTGGAACACTTGCCTCTGATTGAGGCGTCCTTCCTCTCTAGTCCCAGCTATGTGAAACCTTTTCATGCTTTTCCTTTGGTGACAAGAAAAAAATCACTTTTCACATGCTCGGGGGCACTTTGGAGTTCACAACTGAAAATAGGCTGAGGCTCCAAGTCTGTCCTCTGCTCTCCAGAGCTGTGCGGAACCCTTTTTTCATGATATTAAACTGCCTCTTCCTAGGCTGAGGGGCCCTGCCACTAACAGAGGGTTCTGGGCTAAGCCCTGTCTGCCTACATGCTACACCACGGTGCAGATCCTGGGTGGCAGCGTGAGAATGGGGTGCAGACCCGCCTGTTGCAAGCCTCCCCCCCCCCGCTGCCCCCGGGGCCTCCTGCTTGGCCTTGCGTTCGCAGTCAGAAGGTAGTGCTGGAGCCGTGCGTGAGACGAGAGCGGTTGGCCACGGCTGCTGCCCTGGGACAGCTTCTGCCCGGGGCCCACTGTGCTCACGCTTGGCTATGCAGCTGCTGTTCCGCTTGCTTTTTGCAGGTTGGAGGAGTGCATGCATGCCAGGAGAAGGGCGCGCGCACTTTGGAGGCGCCTTTGGCGCAAGGGGGGGGCGGGTGTTCCTGGATGAGTAGACAAGTGCCTGGGAGCACGTCCACTTCCCTCGGGGAGGGGGGCAAGAGAGCAGCGGTGTGTGCCATCTGCTGGGTCGCCAAGGCAAAACTGGGCTGCCCCAACCCCTCTTCCTCCTGCCCGCTGACCTCCCAGGCGGCCCTCGCCAGCGCTGCCCGCCTCACCGCTGCTCCTGCCCCACAGTGCAGCCTTGACTCCCCGCTTGGCCTGCAAGCAGCATGGGATGCAAGCGGGGGGTGGGGTGGGGACGCCTGAACCTCTGGGCCGAGGAGCCCGGCCAGGGCGCTCCAGTCCTCCTTGGGCTGAGGGAGGGGGGTGACATTTCCTCACTTCTCAGCTCAAGGCGGGGGGGGGGGGAGGGGGGCTAAGACGGGATTCCAGTCTCTATGGCTGGATGTGGGGCCCCTTCGTCAGCCCAGGAGTAGCCCCAGAGGGCTCA
Source organism: Elgaria multicarinata webbii (assembly GCF_023053635.1). Classification (NCBI taxonomy): domain Eukaryota; kingdom Metazoa; phylum Chordata; class Lepidosauria; order Squamata; family Anguidae; genus Elgaria; species Elgaria multicarinata. The sequence continues at coordinate 695,075 of NC_086171.1, read as the reverse complement.
TGGATACACGGCAGGGCAAGACGTGCGTGCGGGGGCCTTGGCCAGCAGCCTGCGCTCCCTGTGCGCTGGGTGTGGCTGGGGCAGTTTCCTTGCTGGGCCACCTGCTCCAGAGGGGGCACAAAGGCCGGGGGGGGGGGGGGTCTCAGAGGCTGGCAGGGCAGATGGAGCTGCCTGGCGAGGCAGGAGTGGAGAAGCGTCACCCCAGGGCTGGCGGCTCTGCTCCTCCCCGTGGTCAGTGGAGCGAGCGGCAGCTTCCCTGTGCCAGGCTTCTCCTCCTCATAGAAACACAGAATCATCGAATAGCAGAGTTGGAAGGGGCCTACAAGGCCATCGAGTCCAACCCCCTGCTCAAGGCAGGAATCCACCCTAAAGCATCCCCGACAGATGGTTGTCCAGCTGCCTCTTGAATGCCTCTAATGTGGGAGAGCCCACCACCTCCCTAGGCAACTGACTCCATGGTCGTACTGCTCTAACAGTCAGGAAGTTTTTCCTGATGTCCAGCTGGAATCTGGCTTCCTTTAACTTGAGCCCATTATTCCGTGTCCTGCACTCTGGGAGGATCGAGAAGAGATCCTGGCCCTCCTCTGTGGGACAACCTTTTAAGTATTTGAAGAGTGCTGTCATGTCTCCCCCTCAATCTTCTCTTCTCCAGGCTAAACATGCCCAGTTCTTTCAGTCTCTCTTCATAGGGCTTTGTTTCCAGACCCCTGATCATCCTGGTTGCCCTCCTCTGAACACGCTCCAGCTTGTCTGTGTCCTTCTTGAATTGTGGAGCCTAGAACTGGATGCAATACTCTAGATGAGGCCTAACCAGGGCCGAATAGAAAGGAACCAGTACCTCATGTGATTTGGAAGCTATACTTCTATTAATGCAGCCCAAAATAGCATTGGCCTTTCTTGCAGCCATATCGCACTGTTGGCTCATATTCAGCTTGCGATCTACAACAATTCCAAGATCCTTCTCGTTTGTAGTATTGCTGAGCCAAGTATCCCCCATCTTGTAACTGCGCCTTTGGTTTCTATTTCCTAAATGTAGAACTTGGCATTTATCCCTATTAAATTACATCCTGTTGTTTTCAGCCCAGCACTCCAGCCTATCAAGATCACTTTGAAGTTTGTTTCTGTCTTCCAGGGTATTAGCTATCCCACCCAATTTGGTGTCATCTGCAAATTTGATCAGCGTTCCCTGCACCTCCTCGTCCAAATCATTAATAAAAATGTTGAAGAGCACTGGGCCCAGGACTGAGCCCTGCGGCACCCCACTCGTTGCCTCTCCTCCCACCTGGCGCGTCAGCCCTCTGCTGTGGTCACTCTGCTCAGGCTGGCCGTGGCCTCTGTCGCATTGTGATGGGAGAGCAGAGAGCCGCAGCTTGCAGGGGAGACCTGCCAGGAGCCCAGGGTGCGGGACGGGGCGTGTCCAAGGGGAGAGGCTGCAGGCGGCCCAGACGAGAGCAGGGGGGCGGCAGTGGCACAGCCTTGCCCAGTGGGGAGAGCCAGCCTCCCTCTCTCACTCGGCCTGCAAAGGGAAGTCAGGCTAGTTGGCAGCTATGCGCCCGAGCCCCTCCACTGCCTTTCCCCTCCCCTGTACTTCACGTTGGGTGCCGGTCTTTCTTAAGTTTCCAAGTGCTGCATCTCTGTGGAACGAAACATACACTCACTCAGAATCGGAGTCTAAATAGTTGGGGGAAAGTGCTGTGGGAAGAAGGAGATGGGGGAGGTGGTTTTGTGACATCACTAGTTCCCGCCAATCCGTGCTGTGCAGAGCCAATTTCTGCCACCAGCACACAGAAGCGCTTTTCCCCTGAAGTGAGGAGGGAGCCCTTGAACAAAACGTGATGGGTGCGCTTCCACCTGCAGCTTCTCTGCTGAAATGATGGGTGTCTGACACGTGTGGAACATGGGATGCTACCTTGGAATCATCATAGAATCATAGAATGGTTTTGCTGGAAGGGGCCTCACATCGAGTCCAACCCCCTGCTCAAGGCAGGAAAACACCTCAAAGCATCCCTGACAGAGCGCTGTCCTGCTGCCTCTTGAAGGCCTCTCGGGTGGGAGAGACCACCACCTGCCTAGATAACGGATTCCATTGTTATACTGCTCTAACAGTCAGGAAGTTTTTCCTGATGTCCAGCCGGAGTCTGGCTTCCTGTAACTTGAGCCCGTTATTCCGTGCCCTGCACTCTGGGAGGATCGAGAAGAGATCCTGGCCCTCCTCTGTGTGATAGCCTTTCAAGTATTTGGGGAGTGCTCTCATGTCTCCCCTCAATCCTCTCTTCTCCAGGCTAAGCAGGCCCAGTTCTTTCAGTCTCTCTTCATAGGGCTTTGTTTCCAGACCCCTGATCATCTTCGTTGCCCTCCTCTGTACACTCCCTCCAGCTTGTCTGCATCCTTGAAGTGTGGCACCCAGAACTGGATGCAGTATTCAAGATGAGCCCTAACCAGTGCCGAATAGAGGGGAACCAGAATCTCACGCGATTTGGAAGCTATACTTCTATTAAAGCTGTACATCTGTTAGTCTGAGCCTGACCGCTGGTCCGTGCAGCCCAGCCCAATTCCGAGCCAGGCCCCCTGCAGCAGACCTGAATATTGTCTTGTCCCACGGGGGGCCTTGGCTGGGCGAAACCCCCTCCTTGAGAACCAGGGGGCCTCTGCCTGCTGCCGGCCCTGGATGGCCCACGGCCTGCCTCTCCTCCGGGTTCCGGGCTCAGGGAAGGCAGGGTTGGGAACGGCCTCCGTGCCTCGGTGCTCAGGGCTGGGTGGAGGTGAGCAGCGGGATGTGCAGGGCACTCGGGGGACGCGGGGGGGGCTGCTTTCTGCCTGTGTGAGTGCAGCACTGGAGGACGGCTGCGTGCAGGTGGAGCGCCACACCACGGAAGAGTGCCGGCGAAGGAGAGCGAAAGAGGGGCGCTCCTCCCTAGCCTGGGGGCCGGGTGAGACCGCTCCAGGGGTGTGGTCCTGGAAGCCTCGGGGCTCTGCATGGGTGCGGAGGCCTGAAGCCCCTCTCCTCCCTCCCTCCCTGCCGCCAGGTCCTGTCCCTGGGTGCCGACGTCCTTCCGGAATACAAGCTGCAGGCGCCGCGGATCCACAAGTGGACGATCCTGCATTACAGCCCCTTCAAGGCGGTCTGGGATTGGCTGATCCTGCTGCTCGTCATCTACACGGCCATCTTCACGCCCTACTCAGCGGCCTTCCTGCTCAACGACCGGGAGGTGCAGGCCGACCGCTCCTGCGGCTACTGCAGCCCCCTCAGCGTGGTGGACCTCATCGTGGACATCATGTTCATCATCGACATCCTCATCAACTTCCGCACCACCTACGTCAACACCAACGAGGAGGTGGTCAGCCACCCGGGCAAGATCGCCATCCACTACTTCAAGGGCTGGTTCCTCATCGACATGGTGGCCGCCATCCCCTTCGACCTGCTGATTTTCGGCTCTGGCTCTGAGGAGGTAGGCCCGCCCCGGCCTCTAGCGCCCATGCGCGCCTGCGACCAAGACACTGGCTTGTACTTCCCACCTGTTTGCAAGGCCGGCCCAGACGGGCTCGGCTTCTGCGAGGTCACGGAACGTTCACGGGCACTTTAGCTGCTTAGAACAGACGTTGTCAGTGATCGAGTGAGGTCCTTTTGATTCCGTGAGTAAGATGCCCTCCCTTTTTATTCCTGACAGGCTCATTGCCTTCAGTGACTCAAAGCTCAGGCAGAAATTCAACAGGTGCAGATATGTATTGCAGAAGGGAAATCCCCGCCTGTTACATTTCTCTTTGCCAGGGGAAAAGTTGGGACTCTGCCTGTGAGGGAAGTGAGAGGTTAGTTTGGATGGGAGCTGTAGAGAGGAGGGAGGAGAGGCAGACCTCGGCACCCAGGCCAGACAGTGGCGTGGCCTGGAGGCAGGGAAATGCTGGCAAAAGATGCAGGGGAAGGGGCTTTTCCCTCCCTTTCCTGGGCTCAGGCTCTCATTTGAGGGGGTGCCTTGGGCCTGGGAGAGGTTCCGTTTTTGTTGCAAAGCTGGAGAATTATTTATTTATTGCATTTATATACCGCCCCATAGCTGAAGCTCTTTGGGCGCTTTACAAAAGTTAAAAACAGTTACATAGGCCATCTGAAATACTTATACCCCTGAATTATATTTAAAAGGATGTATACATAAATACGCTTATGTATTATTCAATTATTTTTAGTAAAACGTATTACAATACTACCATCATTGCAAAGAATATATTAGGAACTCAGATTTCTTCCAAAGCTTTAAAATTGACGCTGGATACCCATAATACAGGATTAGAACATCAGTATTTTAAAATCAGTCCCTGCAGTTTTTACTTGTAAGAGTGTTGGTGCCCTAAAGAGCTGCTGCTGATCCCCTCCACACACCCACACCCGGCACATGTTTACTAGCACGTGGGGGGAAATTGGGTCTGCTCCTGAGGGAGGCCCCATTTGGCATGCCAGGTGCGTGGGCGGCGGGGGGGGAGAGGCGCGGCGGAGGCCTCAGGTGTGCAGGCAGAGCCAGAAACGCTTGGGTGGAGTAGCGAAGGGCCGAGGGCTCCTCCCGGGTGCAGAGAACATGGAGGCGGGGCCCGCGCGCTCCTGCAGCTGCCCACAGCCTCTGTGCTAGGCTGAGCCTCCCCCGCCCCGCCCCTATGCCCCCAGACTGGCCAGCTCAGGCTCTTCTCCTGGTGGCGCTGAGGGGCAGAGGAGCCGGCCGTCTGCAGAGCCCAGGATGCTCTGGCCCATCATCGCACGAGGGCCGCCTGCTCCCCGCTGCAGAGAGGCAGCTCTCTCAGCCCCGCCTGGAGGTGGCGCTGGCATCGAAGCCGCTGGGATCTGCCACGGAGCCACAGCGTCACGGAAGACACTCAGCAGTTGCAGCCCTGGCCTTCCGAAGGCCTCCAGTTTGGTGCTGGTCCTGGAGCTCTTCTTGGGGGGCGGGGGGCAGCCTTGCTCCTCAGAGCCACTCTGAGAAGTGAATCTGGATAGGAGCAGCGGTTCCCCCCTCCCCCCAGGGCCAAAACACCATCATTGCAGCATCACCAGGCTGGGTTCAGTTGCCACCCACACCCTACACAGCCCTCCGAAATGCACAAGATCTAGACAAGCCTCCCCAGGCCAGGATCCAGAGATGGGAATGCCCAGGGAAATTCGTGTGTGTGTGTGTGTGTGTCTCTGTGTGTGTTGTATTATTTATTTATTTATTTATTTATTACATTTTTATACTGCCCAATAGCCGAAGCTCTCTGGGCGGTTCACAAAAATTAAAACTACAATAAAACAACCAACAGGTTAAAAGCTATTATTATTATTATTATTATTATTATTATTATTATTATTATTATTATTATCCCGCCTTTTGCCCAATGCTGGGCCTCAAGGCGGCCTTACAAAGTTTAAAACATACATTGTGTGTATGAAATACACAACAAAATTATAAGACATTAACATAGATGGAGGGCCAGACTATTCTCCAAAGGCCTGCTGGAACAAACAAGTTTTCGCCTGCTTCCGAAAGCCCATCAAGGAGGGAGCCAGCCTAGCTTCACTGGGAAGAGAGTTCCAGAGCACCGGAGCAGCCACCGAGAAGGCCCTCTTCTCCCGTGTTCCTACCAGGCGCGCCTGTGAAGATGGTGGGACTGAAAGAGGGCCTCTCCAGAAGATCTCAAAGCATGGGCAGGCTCATAAGGGAGGTCACGGTCTTTCAGATAACCTGGACCTGAGCCATATAGAGCTTTATAGGTCATAACCAGCACTTTGTAAAGTTTTTTCTGTTCTTTTCTGAGGACCATTTTTGTGTTTTTTCCCCATAAAATTGAACAACTTTGGATTATGACGCGTTTCCTTTTAGAATTTAAGACAAAAGTAGTTATATATTGTTACTCAGCCTTTACTCCCTGCAAAACGATTGGGCGGTATAAAAATGCAATAAATAAATAAATAAAAACAACCATGTAATAAGAACCCTTCTCTAGAAAGACTAGAGATGTAAAATACCTGGAAGAGGGGAACATTTTTTTTTAAATCCTCTCTGTAAGATTGCCGGCATAGTTAGTCCTTTCATTCCTTATTGAAATTGTTGATCTAAAGTATATTTTACGGATAGACATTTAGGCTCAGATCCCCGACGTGTGATTAGAGCTACTGTTGTGCATTCCTGGCAGTAAATGTGCATTCTTGGAGCCCTGTGTGTCTGGTGCTGTAGCGGTCATTCAAGGTCGTTCTAATCTAGTTGGACAATAATTACAAATTTACTGAGTTTACTTTTAAACTTTTAAAAAAAAAAAATAGGATAATTTTATTACTTTAGGAACAGGAGGTCTGCTTTATGTTCCTGAAGTTAAATCAACAAAGTGATTTTGGATCTGTAAATAACTATTGGTTATTTTTCAATTTTTCCAAAATTTCAGAGAGAGCTCTGGAAAACCCCAGGGTTGGGGAAACGGGTTTTTTTCCCCCGTGACCTCAAAATTTCCAGTTATTTTATACCTCTGAGAGCGAGCTGATGCCTCAGCAGCAGAGAGGTGCAGGGGCTCAGATCTGCCTGGGGGTTGTATGAAACCCGTTCCCTGCAGTCCCGGGTGTGTGAGAGGGCCAAGGCGGCCGTCATTCAGTATTTGGATGTGTGGGTGGGATACTCTGCGCATGCCCAGAGGATCTCTTCTCAGTAGAACAACCTGCCATGCTTCAAGCCTCTTGCAGAGGAATCTGGTGCAAATGAGGCCTTCTGTGCGACGTCTCCCAAAGCGGAACACCCCACCCCCACTTTCCCACAGAAGCCGGGAAAGGAATTGACAGTGGAACTGGTGGGAGGAGGAGGAGGAGGAGGGGCTGGCACACAAGAGGAACAAGGCCTTGAGGAGCGGGTAGGGGTGTGTGGGTAGGGGACCCCGTTCTTTGGAGGGTGGCCGAGGGAGGTTTGGGCCTGCCTCTGCCCTGGGCAACTCCTGCACAAGCAAGGAGAGGGCTGATCCTGCATTAGAGCAGGCAGAGGGCTGGGCCCTGGGAGCCTGGCCTCCCTCTTGGGTCGCGGGAGACATCTCCCTGCTTTTAGGGGTGGGGGCGGCTGCCTCCCTGTTCGGAGAGCTCACGGCCCGCTCCCTCCCTCCCTCCCTCCCCAGACCACCACCCTGATTGGGCTGCTGAAGACGGCCCGGCTGCTGCGGCTGGTGCGCGTGGCCCGCAAGCTGGACCGCTACTCGGAGTACGGGGCGGCCGTGCTCTTCCTGCTGATGTGCACCTTTGCGCTGATCGCGCACTGGCTGGCCTGCATCTGGTACGCCATCGGCAACATGGAGGGCGAGGCCATCGGCTGGCTGCACTCGCTGGGCAGCCAGATCGGCAAGCCCTTCAACGAAAGCACCCCCCACCTGGGCCCCTCCATCAAGGACAAGTACATCACGGCCCTCTACTTCACCTTCAGCAGCCTCACCAGCGTCGGCTTCGGGAACGTCTCCCCCAACACCAACCCGGAGAAGATCTTCTCCATCTGCGTCATGCTCATCGGCTGTGAGTCCTCGGCCGGGGGTGGGGGGGCGCGGGGGGCCTTGCTCGAGCCTCCCCTCTCCGGCACACGCACCCACGCCCAGCCCCGTGGCACGAGAGGCGTCTGCTTGGACTTGCGCCTCTGGATGGAGGCAGAGCACGGGGGCCTCGCGGGCGTCTCCACCCTGGGCGCCTTCAGCCTTTTCTTGCGGGCCGTAATCAGCCCTGACGTCCCTGGCTGCCCACAGTGGCCGAGAAACGCTACTCTGGCATCTTGTTCACATGTGACGAAAACAGCCAGGAGACCCGCTGGGCCGCGTCCACACCCCCCCCCCCCCCCGTTCGGAAAGGCCAGGTGGCCGGCAGCAGCAGCAGCAGCAGCAGCAGCAGGGGCGTTAAGCAGCCGTAGGCTGGTACTTGCTGTATTTTGGCCCCTCCTCTCCTGTCTCTAGCTCCGCCCACCACTAGAGCCTCCTACCCCCCCACACACACACAAATCCTGGGAGAGCTTCTCTAAAATGGAACTTAGAGAACTGCTCCCCCTCCCTCCCCACGGGTTTAGGTGGGGAGCCAGGAACCAAACCCGGGGGCTTTCTGAACACGCAGCGTGTGTTCTGGCTGCTCCTGAGTCGCCCTGGTGCCATGCGCCTGCCTCCTGCGCACCCTCCCCGCCACACGCCAGATGTGGCAGCCCTTTCAGAGGGCATAAGGACGTCAGGAGAGCCCTGAGGCTGGGTCAGGCCAGGGGTCCATCCAGCCCAGTGCTCTGTTGCCACAGCTGCCGGCCAGGGACCCACACAGCCAGGACACGGGCGCCACAGCAGCCTCCTGCCCATGTTCCCCAGCAAGTGGCGCACTGCCTCTGATCCTGGACCGGGGCTCGGGATGGGGGGAGAGCTCCCCCCCCCGAGCATGCCTCTGCGCCCCGCCCTGCCTCGGCACGTGGCCGGGAGCCTTACGCGGGAGCTGCTCACCCGGCGGGCGGCCTCTTCTCTCGCCAGCGCTGATGTACGCCAGCATCTTTGGGAACGTCTCGGCCATCATCCAGCGGCTCTACTCCGGGACGGCCCGCTACCACACCCAGATGCTGCGGGTGCGAGAATTCATCCGCTTCCACCAGATCCCCAACCCGCTGCGACAGCGCCTGGAGGAGTATTTCCAGCACGCCTGGTCCTACACCAACGGCATCGACATGAACGCGGTGAGGGCCGGGGCTCCGCCGGGGCCAAAGCACGGGAGGGGGGAGCCCAAGAGAGTCCGGGTGTGAGGGGGGACCCCTGCTCCTGGGGGCCCTGGGGCCAGTCGCAGCCTCCCCTCACAGGGTTCCTGTGGAGATAAAAGGCGGGCAGGGAGCAGGCCCTGTTGCAGGAGAGACGGGCCAGGAATAGAGAAGGCCTTCCGTGAAGAGAGAGCCAGCTGCTGCCCCCTCCCCGCCCCCTTCTCTGGCGCCTGGTCTCGTAAGGCCAGCGAGGCAGACCCCCCCCCCCGCCCAGAGTGTCCCAGGGGCCCGACGGCTCCCCGCTGGTGCCGGTCCAAATCCCCGGCCTCTCTTCCTCCTCCCCCCCCCCCCCGGTGCAGGTGCTGAAGGGGTTCCCCGAGTGCCTGCAAGCGGACATCTGCCTGCACCTGAACCGCACGCTGCTGCAGAACTGCCGGCCCTTCAAGGGCGCCACCAAGGGCTGCCTGCGGGCCCTGGCCATGAAGTTCAAGACCACCCACGCCCCCCCGGGGGACACGCTGGTCCACGCGGGCGACGTCCTCACCGCCCTCTACTTCATCTCCCGCGGCTCCATCGAGATTCTGCGCGGTGACGTGGTGGTGGCCATCCTGGGTGAGGAGGGGATGGAATGGGGGTGGGGGGCGGGAGGGGGGAATATTGGGCTCCCGCGCAGTGTCCAGCCCTTCTCCTCAAAGGCGGCCGCGCTCAGCCCAGAGATGGGGCTGTACCCCCAACCCTGACACCCCATCCGTGCCGTGCTCAGCCTGTCCAGAGACAGTGAAAGGCACTGGACGAGCAGCAGGGGGAGGGGGGGCGCTGTTGCCCCCTGCCCTTCTTGTGGGCTGGCCACGGTAGGCAGGGGGCTGGACCGGCTGAGCCCTCCTGGGTCTGATCCGGCTGCAGGCCTCTTCTGGGCACAGGCACAATGTGGGGCTTGGGACCCCAATACCTGACGGAACGCCTCTCCCAATGTGAACACTGCGCTCAACATCTAAGGTCCTCCTCCGAGTGCCGACTCCGAGGGAAGCTCGGAGGATGGCAACAAGGGAGAGGGCCTTCTCGGTGGTGCCCCCCCCCCCCCTGACTGTGGCATGACCTCCCTGATGAGGCTCGCCTGGCGCCAACATTGTTATCTTTCAGGCACCAGGTCAAGGCTTTCCTCTTCTCCCAGGTGTTTAACAGCATTGAACAACGCTAAGTTTGTTTTTTAACGGATCCCAGAACTGTTGTTTTTTAAATGGATACTCTTGTTTTTATACTGTTGTTTTTATGTTTCTGATGGTTTTTAAATTTTGTATACTTTTTAATGTTTACTGTTTTAACTTTTGTGAACCGCCCAGAGAGCTTTGGCTGTGGGCCAGTATATAAATGTAATAAATATATATATACAAATAAATAAACCACCAGCCTCGCATCGAGGCCAGAGGGGAGGAAGCTTGCAGCAGACGGATCGGGTCACATGACGCTCCGTGTCCCCTGCGCCTCCTCCCCCCCTCATTGTTCTTCTTTCCTTCTGCTTTGCTCCCTACCTTGAGTGAGTCGCTCACGGACCGGAAGGAGACGTCCTGAGCCTGATCTTGTAAAACCTGCCATTCTCCTGCCTGACCCCCCCCCCCCCATCCCCGCCTGCAAGGGCTTATTTTTGCCTCTTCCATCCAGGAAAGAACGACATCTTTGGGGAGCCGCTCAACCTGTACGCGCGGCCTGGCAAGTCAAATGCCGATGTGCGCGCCCTGACGTACTGCGACCTGCACAAGATCCACCGCGAAGACCTGCTGGAGGTGCTGGACATGTACCCGGAGTTCTCCGACCATTTCTGGTCCAGCCTGGAGATCACCTTCAACTTGCGCGACGTGAGTCTTGCTCTGCTGTGGCGGCGCCACCCTGCCGCCCGCGGCCCCCTCGAGGGAGTGCTGCCGTGGCCACTCAACGGTGGCCCAGTGGGGCCGCAGGGGGCCCTGCTCGCCCTGCCGCAAAGTCCCATCAGCCACCGACTTAACGAGCTTTCCTTGCACGGCAGACAAACATGATTCCGGGATCGCCGAGCAGCGATGAGATGAACGGCAGCTTCAACCGCTTACGCCGGCGCAAACTCTCCTTCCGCCGGCGCACCGAGAAAGGTGAGGTCCCGTGCCAAACTCGGCTCCCGTGCCCCACGAATCCCGCATTCCCAAGGAGCATTCAGGGGAGCCCTTTCCTCGAGGGGGGCATTTTTCTAACCAAAACTGCCCTCCCCTCCCTCAGCTGCTTCCCCATGAACGAGAGGCAGGGAATAGATTGGGGGCCGTTCCGATAAGGGAAACAGCGGATGGCCTCAGCATCCCCCGCTGGGATGGCCAAACTCAGGTACTTGGACACAGCCGTTAGAACGGGAGCAAAAAGCACCCGCAAATGCCCCGGTGTGTGTGTTCCCCCCGCCCCCCGCCCCACGTCACAGCTGGTTTGGCCCCGACACCGACGTTGCTTGCAAAGCACAGAGCCAGGGAGACCCGGAAGCCGGAAGGCGGCAGAAGCGCCTCCCAACCCCATCCCATGACGCCCGTTCCAGATCACTCTTCTCTGGCGGAACGGTCTCCTGGCGGCACAGGGCCAGAGCACGGGAAGCATCGAGTCATAGAAGAGCAGAGCTGGAAGGGTCCTACAAGGCCATCGAGTCCAACCCCCCGCTCATTGCAGGGATCCGCCTCCAAGCATCCCTGACAGAGGGCCTTGTGTGTCCTTCTTGCCTGGGCCCTTGCGGTTGTGCGTCCTTCAGGGCCTAACGTGTGTGTGGGGGGCTCTCGCTCGCTCCCTTTGGTAGCCACCCCACAGGAAGGAGCAGGGATCAGGACCCTCTGTGGGGGGTGGGGGTGGCTTTCAGACAACACCTTGCAAATGTGAGATAAAATGGAATTAGCTGAAAAAGTTCCTGCTCACGGCATGCGCCTTGGCAGAATTTTGCTGGCAGGACAACCCCACCCCCCACCACACACACACCCCTGGAGTCCATGGGGGTGGGGGGAACTACAGGGCTCTCTTCCTCCCTCCCCTTTCTCTCTCCTGCAGCCCACCCACCTCCGCTGCCCTGTCTGCCAACTGGAGCTCCCAGGGTCCTAGAGGCAGCTGTTTTGGGGGGGGGGCAACGGCCAAAGCCCCCTGCTCTGCTTCATCTTGCCGGGATCAGGCCTGCTGACAACTTTTTCTGATTCTCCCGCAGACGAGGAGAATCCAGGGGACCTGAAAGCCCAGCAGAAGGTGCTGAATGTGGGCCAAAACTGCCAAGCGCCAGGGGCCCCGGCACGTGGCCTGCCCAAGTGGGACCCGTGCCTCAGCAGCTCCGTGGCATCCAGCCCCCCCTCCAGCGACGAGGAGGAGCCCCCCCTCCCTGTCTCCAATGCCACGGAACTGTCGCCTTTCCGCCCCACGGTGGGCCCCCCTGGTGAGCCCCCCTCCCCTGCGCCGACAGAGCACAGAGCCAGTAACACCTGCAACCCACTCTCAGGTAGGACAGGGGTGAGGGTGGGGTCCGTCCGCTCACTACGGCCCCCAAGTTGGCAGGCTGGACAGGGAGAAGCCCGGACTCCCCGCTGAACCCTATGAGGAAGCTAGGAAGGGGATCAGGGCCTGGGGCAAAACTGAGAGTCTTCACGTGTTGAACGAAGCACGTTTCTATTCCCCGTGAGTGCAGAGAGACCAGGCTTGCAAACGTCCAGAAGCCTGGCGGGGCTCAGTGGCACTTCTGGCGCTCAGCACGTGGTTCTCCATCGCGGCCGAGAGCAAACGGGCCCATTCCCCGGCATCCGTTCCTCGGGACGTGGTGCAGAGTGAAGAGCAGCCCAAGAGGGAGGCGAGCCTGGCCTGGCCTGGCCGTTGCCCTGGCCCAGGGACCATTCTGCCCCAGCCCTCGGGGCCAGCGTCTGAGCTGGACCCCTGCAGCCTTCCCCTGCTCTGCTCGGGTCTGGCAGGCGAGGTTCAGGCAAGGGCCACCCCCACCCCCCTCCCTCTCCCTCGGCCTGGCCTGGGGCTCTCCCGGCCTGCCCCCTGTTCAGCCTGGGAATCCAGCCCAGCCCCAGCAACTTCCAGCCCAGCAGCGCAAGGTGGAGAAAGCCTCCCGTTGTCCTGAGCGGCTCTGGGAGCCCGACAGAATCGGCCCGAGGTCTTGAGCGCCGGGGATAAAGCTCTCCTCCAGGACCCCGTCTGCTCCTTTGGGGGCAACAGTCCTCCAAGCCAGTGGTCCACAGGCCACCCGGTGGGCAGGGCGCGCCTTCCGCGGTCTGGCGCGCCTCCCGCCTGCATGGCAGATAGGTGGGGTGGGCAGGTGGCTCTGACTCTTCCTCCTCCTCCTCCTCCTCCTCTGCCACGCAGGGGCCTTTTCGGGCGTGTCCAACATCTTCAGCTTCTGGGGGGAGAGCCGCGAGCGGCAGTACCAGCAGCTGCCCCACTGCACCATCCCTGCCCACACCACCCTCAACATCCCCCTGGGCGGCAGCGGCGGCGCCTCCCCCCTGACCCGTCAGCATCGCACAGAGCTGGAGGGGCGCCTGGACCTGCTCCAGAAGCAGCTCAACAGGTACTGCGGGGAGGGGGAGCAGGGAGGGGGCCGCTCCTCAGCTGCTGCTACGGCTGGAGGGCAGGAGATCCACTCCCGTTTGGCACCAGCCGCGGGGTTGGGGATACGTCGTCCTGGGGGAGGGCGAGGTGCTGGGTCTCAGGCGCTGGCACCCCAAGGGGGTGGGTTAGATGGAGGGGCCTGAGACCGTTTCAGAGGGCAGAGGGGGCAGCGTGGGGGGAGGGAGGGGGGGAGGGAGGGAGGGCCGAGAGCCTTCCCCAGGGCGGACTCCTCCTCACAAAAGGAGGGGGTTTTGACTGCTGGGCAAAGCAATCTGGTAAGAAGCTACGAAAGTAAGCAAGTTCCCAGAGAGCGAGCGAACAGAGCGTGAGCAAACAGGAGTTTGACAGGGGGAGTTCGGCAGGGGAGGCCAAGGGGGAGGCCGCTAAGAAAGAAAAAGAGGGGGGGGGGACAAAGAAAAACATAAAGAGAAACCCACCCACCCACAAAACCAAAAAAAAAAAAAAACCCAACCAAAAAATCTTATTTTCCCTTAAGACCTACTCATATAGTTGTGTACCTTCAGAGAGGACAGGACAAAGCAAAGGCAATTCCACTATAAACAGAAAGGAAAAAACAAAGCAGAAATAGACAATATGGATGGAAAGGAGTCCCTAGAGGTGGTGACCTGCAAAGGGTGTGCAATGTTCGTGTTTCTGCCTGAGCTCAACATGGCGTATACCTGCAACAAGTGCAAGCTGGTGGCACTTTTGGAAGAAAAAGTGAGAGGACTTGAGCAGCGAGTGCCCACCCTCCAAGGAATGAGAGAAGTCGAGGAGTTCTTAGACCGAACGGTGGAACTGCAACAGCAACAAGAAGCACACGAGATTGAAGAGCAACAGCCAGCTGAAGCAGAAGTGGAGTATGCTGAGGGGAGGAAAGCCAATGAAGAGGAAACTCTCTGGAAAAGAGTGACAGTTAGGAGCGGAGGAATTAGAGGGCATACTGCACCGGTGGAACCATTAGAGTTAAGCAACCGCTTTCAGCTTCTGGAGAATGAGACTGAAGGACAGTTTGCGGAGGAAGAAGTACAGGAGACACCATGCAACAGTGACCAAGAGGCAGAAGGTAGGTCAACCAAGAAGAAGAGAAGAGTAGTCGTTGTGGGAGACTCCCTGCTGCGTGGGATTGAAACCCAAGTATGTCGTGAAGACCCATGGACTCGCCAGGTGTGCTGTCTCCCTGGAGCACAGATTAGAGATGTGACTGAAGGGTTACCGAAGCTCATAAAGTCCACGGACAGATACCCCTTTCTTCTCATCCATGTGGGAACAAATGATGTCGCCAAGCAGAGCTACGAAGAAATCATTTCAGACTATGAAGCTCTGGGAAGGAAACTGAAGAACTTTGGGGCCCAGGTAGTTTTCTCATCCATCCTCCCGGTTCTTGGAAGAGGATTAGAAAGGGAAAGAAAAATACTCTGGATGAACGACTGGCTACGAAGGTGGTGCCGTCGTGAGAGTTTTGGATTCCGGGACCACGGGCTACGCTACTTGGAACATGGACTGCTGGCAAGGGATGGGTTGCACCTCACAAGGGCTGGAAAGAATGAGTTCGGCCACAGCATGAAGAACTTCATCAGGAGGGCTTTAAACTGAATCTTACGGGGGTGGGAGACGTAAACCTCGAGGCAACAATGGATGAAGGCCAATGCACCACAGTACAGAGAACAGCTCTAATAGTGTCCCAAAATAGTGTCCACAACAATGTAGGAACAAAGCCAGACTATAAAACACATGGTCTTCGATGTCTATATACTAACGCCCAGAGCATGAGAAACAAACAGAACGAACTTGAACTCTTATTACATGAAGGCAAATACGACTTGATAGCTATAACTGAAACTTGGTGGGATGACTCCCATGACTGGAATATAGCAATTGAAGGATATAACTTGTTCAAAAAGAACAGAAGAAATAGAAAGGGGGGTGGAGTTGCACTATATGTTAAAAATACCTATCCCTGCACAGAAATACAGGCGGATCAGACTGGGAGCCCCATCGAGAGCGTTTGGATTAAAATAAATGGGGCAAGGAATAAAAAGAACATGACAATCAGAGTCTACTACCGACCACCCAATCAAGGAGAAGACGAGGACGAAACTTTTGAGAAACAAATTGCCAGTGTTTCAAGGAAGTGTGATGTAGTAGTGATGGGGGACTTCAATTACCCTGATATCTGTTGGGAGACCATTACTGACAAAAGCAGTCCTTCCAAGAAATTCCTGACATGTATGGGTGATAACTTTCTCCTACAGAAAGTGGAGGAAGGAACTAGAGGATCGGCAATCCTTGACTTGTTATTGACCAATAGGGATGACTTAGTGGATAAAGTGGCAGTTACGGGAACTCTGGGGGAAAGTGACCACGTCATACTTGAATTCTTGATTATGAAGGAGACAAAAGTTGAGTGTAGTCATACACGTACTCTGGATTTTAGGAAAGCTGATTTTAATAAACTCAGAACTATGATAAGTAAGGTCCCGTGGCAAATGAGCCTAATGAGAAAAGGAGTGCAGGATGGGTGGGAATATTTTAAAAAGGAAATTTTAAAGGCACAGTTACAAACAATTCCAACAAGGAGAAAAGATAGAAGACAACAGAGGAAACCAATGTGGCTCCACAAAAAGCTTAGAGATGACCTGAAAACAAAAAGAGATACATATAGGAAGTGGAAGGAAGGCCAGGCTACAAAAGAAGAGTACAGACAAGTGGCGCAGAAGTGCTGAAATGGCGTCAGGAAGGCTAAAGCTGTGAATGAGCTGAGATTAGCGAGGGATGCTAAAAGCAATAAAAAGGCTTTCTTCAGATACGTGAGTAGTAAAAGACAGAGGAAAGAAATGGTGGTTCAGCTGCTTAATGAGGATGGCAAATTGATAACAGACGACGAAGAAAAGGCTGAAGTGCTCAATTCCTACTTTGCCTCCGTCTTCTCCCAAAAGCGGGTCTATGACCCCCCTGGAAAAAGTGAAGCAGAAGTTGAGGGGGCAGGATTGCAGTTTGAGATTGATAAACAAATGGTCAAAGAACACCTAATTTCCTTGAATGAGTTCAAATCCCCAGGGCCCGATGAACTGCATCCTAGAGTAATGAAGGAGCTCGCGGAAGAACTCTCAGAACCTTTGTCTATTATCTTTGCAAAATCATGGAAGACGGGTGAGGTGCCGGACGACTGGAGGAGGGCTAACGTTGTCCCTATCTTCAGAAAGGGCAAAAAGGAGGAACCTGGGAACTACAGACCAGTCAGTCTGACATCCATCCCTGGGAAAATTCTGGAGCAGATTATAAAGAAATCAATCTGTAAACACCTTGAAATCAATGCGGTGATCACTAGAAGCCAACATGGATTTGTCAAGAACAAGTCCTGTCAGACAAATTTGATCTCATTTTTTGATAAGGTAACCTCCCTTGTGGACCGTGGGAACGCTGTGGACGTCATATATCTTGACTTCAGCAAAGCTTTTGACAAAGTACCACATGACATTCTGATTAACAAACTAGCTAAAAGTGGGCTAGATGGAACAACTATTAGGTGGATTCACAGTTGGCTACAGAATGGGACTCAAAGAGTACTTATCAATGGAACCTTCTCAAACTGGGGAGAGGCAACGAGTGGGGTGCCGCAGGGCTCAGTCCTGGGCCCAGTGCTCGTCAACATTTTTATTAAAGATTTGGACGAGGAGGTGCAGGGAACGCTGATCAAATTTGCAGATGACACCAAATTGGGTGGGATAGCTAATACCCTGGAAGACAGAAACAAACTTCAAAGTGATCTTGATAGGCTGGAGTGCTGGGCTGAAAACAACAGAATGAAATTTAATAGGGATAAATGCCAAGTTCTACATTTGGAAAATAGAAACCAACGGCACAGTTACAAGATGGGGGATACTTGGCTCAGCAACACTACAAACGAGAAGGATCTTGGAATTGTTGTAGATCGCAAGCTGAATATGAGCCAACAGTTCGATATGGCTGCAAGAAAGGCCAATGCTATTTAGGGCTGCATTATTAGAAGTATAGCTTCCAAATCACGTGAGGTACTGGTTCCTCTCTATTCAGCCCTGGTTAGGCCTCATCTAGAGTATTGCGTCCAGTTCTTGGCTTCACAATTCAAGGACGCAGACAAGCTGGAGCGTGTTCAGAGGAGGGCAACCAGGATGATCAGGGGTCTGGAAACAAAGCCCTGTGAAGAGAGACTGAAAGAACTGGGCATGTTTAGCCTGGAGAAGAGAAGATTGAGGGGAGACATGATAGCACTCTTCAAATACTTAAAAGGTTGTCACACAGAGGAGGGCCAGGATCTCTTCTCGATCCTCCCAGAGTGCAGGACACGGAATCATGGGCTCAAGTGACAGGAAGTCAGATTCCGGCTGGACATCAGGAAAACTTCCTGACTGTTAGAGCAGTACGACAATGGAACCAGTTACCTAGGGAGGTTGTGGGCTCTCCCACACTAGAGGCCTTCAAGTGGCAGCTGGACAACCCTCTGTCAGGGATGCTTTAGGGTGAATTCCTGCATGGAGCAGGGGGTTGGACTCGATGGCCTTGTAGGCCCCTTCCAACTCTGCTATTCTATGATTCTATGGTTGATCATATGTGCATGATCAGGCTCAACTGTGGAATACTTGAAGAAGAGGGTGCCTCTGAGAAAGCACAGAGCGCATGGCCAGGAACAGCCTCCAGGCAGCTGAGAAGAAAAGCCAAGTGTCAGGACTGGGCTTTGCGGCCGGCTGCAGTCCTGGGAGCCCTGAGGCCAGAGCGGAACCGTGAGCCGGGCGCTCCTGTTTTACGGCTCTCTGATGGCTGGGGTGCTTTTCCTCATGGGCCTCGTGTCCCCTTGCAGCTCACCTGCTCAGAGTCTCTCTCTCTCTCTCTCAATCTCTCTCTCTCTCTCTCACACACACACACACGTTCCCAAAGTGGTTTAATAGTATAGGACGAGGCATCTATCTCTGCTGTTTTAGGAAAGGCCTATTAGGAAAAACATTGATCATCTAAATTGTTTCAGCTGTTTACATTGTTTTAATTTTTCTGTGTTAAAAATTTTAGATTATTTTTATCAATCTGCATTTTGTATTTTTATGAATTGTTGTGAACTACCCAGAGAGCTTCTGCTATGGGGCAGGTGGGGGTATCCTGCGTTGACTGTAGCAAAGCACTAAATGCAGTGGGGCCTACGGGCAGGGAGCCGATGGGGTTCGGGCTAGGGCAGAGAGAGGGAGCTTACGCCCAGGCAGAGGCCAGAGCCCAGGCAGGCAGGCAGGCAGGCAGGCGGTCAAACACGGAAAATCGGCCAGGTACTTTACACAGTCCAAAAGCAGGGTCATTAGGCAGTGCAAAAGATCAGGAAACTGAGCATCGATCACAGGCGTGGGTCCACAGGCAAGACCCACAGCAAAGGCCGGACGGACCACCTTGTCCCCACACGGGCTGGCTGGTTTTTCAGTGGTGGCTTTTCAGCCCAACCCCTGTTGGGCCCCACCTAGAGCTCAGCTGTAGCCATCAGAGCGCCCTTTCAGAGCGCTACTCCTGAGGAGACCTTTTCTGGAGGCGAAGACTCCTTCGCACGGGAGCCCTACCAGCCTGTCTCTCGAGGCGACGACACTCCTGGGGGAGGGGGGGTCCAGTGGGCTGCCCAGCCTCTGCCTCCAAGCGAGAGCCCCCTTTCTCCTGTCGGGGGGCCCTGCAACTGCCTCCCCCACGGGCTCAGGCGCTGGTGGGTCTGGTGGCAGCCCCTGATGTGGGGTGCCCTGGGCTTCTTTCTGGGCCCTCCAGCTCTTCTCCTGAGGAGCACTCCCCCAGCGGGGGCATGGGGGCATCAGGAATGAAATGAAGGGCTGGGACTGTGGGGGCGTCCCTCCCTCCCTCCCCCTCTGCCGCTCCCCCCAGCACCCCCTTCTCACACTGTCTTCTCTCATCACAGGCTGGAGAGCCGCCTGACCGCGGACGTCTCTGCCATCTTGCAGCTCCTGCAGAGGCAAGCTATGCTGGTGCCGCCTGCCTACAGCGCAGTCTCATCTCCGCAGCAACCACCCCCCCCGGGCCCTGAGCCAGCGCCAGGGGAACGGCCTCCGCCCATCACCCCCCTCCAGGCCCAAGCTCAGGTGAGACTCGGGTCCAGCCGCCCCACTCCCGGTCCCAGAAACCCTCCAGCCTCCCTCCCCGCCCGCCCCCGGCAGCCTCCCTAGTGCTGCTGCACCGTTGCCCTCCTGCAGTTCACCGGAAGCAGGATTCAAACACAGGCCCCGACAGCACTTAGAGTTACGCGCTGCCCAGCAAGGCCCTTCCCATGGCCCACAGCTGTCTGCAATATCTACTCACAAGTAAGATTGATTGACTGGGGGATTTGTATCCTGCGTTTCCCCTCCAAAACGGCGAGGCACAAATCGGCTAAGGAAGCATAACCGCTGCTTAAAACCCACAAAACAACACCTGCAAAAGGAAAAGACCAGTAACGATATCAAGAGAAGTACAAACGAGCAAAAGTTCTTTCTAATGGTAATTGGGAACGTCTCTTTCAGTTCTAGTTAAATAGCGCTGTGTTGCTATAATGGAGAGAAAGGATTTTTTAAAAATCCCGGCTAGGTCATTTCCTTCTCTCCAGCCGGCAACGAAAGCTGGCTAAATAAGGGGCAACTCAGTTTCTTCATCCGCACAGCGCAGGCTGGCTGTCCGCACCACACGTGGCCACCCTGTGGGATTTGCTGCCACGAGTTATAAGAACACCAGAAGAGCCTTGATGCTGGATCAGGCCACGGCTCCGCCTCGCCCAGCGTTCTGTTCACGCAGAGGCCAACCAACTCCCCACGGGAACCCCATGGGCCGGGCACGAGTGCAAAAGCACTCTCCCCTCCATGCTCCCCAGCGATTGGGGCACATAGGCGCGCTGCCTCTGATCCCGGAGGTAGCACAGAGCCGTCAGGACTAGAAGCCGTGGATAATGGCCTCCTCCTCCTCCTCCTCCTCCTCCATGGATTTGCGTACTTCTCAGTTCAGCCATGCGTTGCGCTGCGTTGTGTGGAAAAGTCCCTTCCTTTTCCAGGCCTGAATCTCCCTGCACTCCGTGTTGCGGGGGTGAGGCTTCCGTGCCCTTCACCATCGTGAGCGCCGTCCTTTCGCAGAAAGGCTGGGAACTAACGGCATCATGAGTGACCTGCCACTCGCTGACGGGCTCCTGTTCTTCCCCCTTCAACAGGGAGCTGCTCTCTGGCCCCGATCCCTTTCCCCACGAGCTGCTCTCTCGCTCTGCCTAGATCGGGCCAGCCTCCCTCACCTTTCTGGCCCTGCGCCTCTGAACCTGGGAGCGCCCTTCAGCCCCCGATTCATGCCCAGTCCCTGGGATGCCCGCCTTCCCTTCTTTCTGCAGGCTGTGTCCAGGCAGCCCCCAACTTTAAGGAAACACCGCTTAAAGCTTACGGCCGGTCCGCATGGTGCTTTGCCCGCTTTTGGCGGCATGTGGGGTGGCACCTTGCTGCTGCCGGGGCGGGGCACCATGGGGCCCCGCCCTCCCAGCCCGGCTTCCCTGACCCCTCTCTTCCCCGTCCCGTGCTGATTCTGTCCTCTTGCTCCCTTTCAGGTTCCCGATTTCCTGGTCCCATGCTTGGACTCTACCCGCCCTCCCAGTGACCAGGTGGTGCTGCTGGTGGAGCCGTCGCTGCCCGCCCCTCGGCGCCTTTCCCTCCCCGGGCAGCTGGCCCCGGACTCCCCGGACTTGCCCACAGACTTGCCCAGACACGGCTCGGACCCTGGCAGTTAATGGACTGTTGACGGAGGGTCTTTCTGAGGCCAAGGGTCTTTCTGAGAGTTGGGCACTGCCCCCCTGACGTGGTTGCGGGGGGCGTCGTGAGCCCCATGGATGCTCCGAGGAAGAAGAGGGCTGCCCTGGGTTGCGGCCGGAGCAGGGACCAGCCCACTCCCACCCACTGCGCTGTTAGCTGGCCTAACCGGGGTGGGGCAGTCGCCCTGTGGACCACCGGCCGATTGGCTGGCAGGGACTGTTCACAGACGGACGGGCTGCTTGCAGGTGTAGTGGTAATAATGAATAATAATGAATAATATTATTACTGATCAGGGTTAGAAGAATCCCCCTTATAACCCCAAACATATCACCCAAGGCCAGCAGGACATGCACAGTTACCTGTGGGCAAGTGGGGCGGGGAGGGGGGAGGAGAGAAAGGGGGAGGAATCTCTTAGGGCCCCGGACTGGGGGTCCTTGTGCTCTTGTCCACACCTGCCCTCCTGGCTCTGTGAGAGTCCACCTGTATGCGTGCACGGACGAGAGAGGGGCCTGTGCCTAGGTGGGAGACCCGCGTGTTGCCAGTGTGCCCCCCTTTCCTTGTGCATGCCAAGGTCTTTTCCCCTCCATGCCCCCTCTGTATGCCTTTCTCATTGAGCTTTGTCTGCCTGTCTGTCCGGGGCTCCCCCCAGTCACCCCTGTTGGGTAGGGGCCAGTGCGTGTGTTGTGGGGGGTGCTTACAGCTCGCTCCCCATAGCTGCAGCCTTGGGCATCTCATCCATCCGGGCACATCCTGCCATGAGGCTGCAGGGGTGCAAACGGCATCACAGAGGGCATAGATGCACTTGGGGTGCGCAGCTCCTGGAAGGGGAGAGGAGGAGGAGGAAAGGAACTGCCGGGTGGGACCTGAGCACACACACGAGTACAGGGAATTGAGGAAGACTGGGGCAGGTTACAGGGCGCAGCGGGGCAGGGACACACATCCCAGGCCAAGGCACGCCGCGCCCCCTGAGTCCAGCGAGGGGCCAGTCGGCCGGTCCTCTGACCTGCCAAGGCCTTTCCTTGCTTCGTCAGCAGTGGAGAGTGGGGAAGGGGGAGCTGGGGGTGGGGGGGAGCTGTGGCCTTGGCCTCTGTGTGTGTGTCTCTGCGTGTGGACATCTGTGCATGGCTCTCCCCGGCTCTCTCGATGTCGTCTCTCTTGTAAGCAGGCAGGGGGGTAACTTGGGGAGCCTTGGCTCGCTTCTCCCACCTGGCAAAACAGCCCCAGAGCTCTGGGAGGCGCTGGGCTGTATGCAAGATCCCCCTCCCCCCCATTCCAAATGGCTGAGCAATGGGTCACACTCCCCCCTCCCACGACAGTTGGATGGGGCGGGGGCTGGCTCCATCAAAGGGCCTCCGGAAGCCCCTGCCTCTTTGCTCTCCCAGGTGCTTCAAGGGGCAGCAAGACCTCATGCTCTACTGGTCCCTCATGTCTGATTGCATGTGACAAAACCCCTCCCATCTCCCCCCCCCCCCGCATGCTATACTCCGCATTAGCAACTGACACCCAATAAACTTCCAAGTTGGATGCCTTCTGCGGTGTGATTGATCTGCCTGCATGGGCTGGGCGAGGAATGGGGGGCGTCTCTGTCAGTGCCCTCGGTGCGGAGAATGCCTGGGAAGTGGCAGCAGCCATGATGTGGAATCTGCCCATGCCACGCAGGGGTCGCATTCTGCACGGCACGTCTGGCATGGAGTGGGGCGGGGAGTGGGGGAGGGTCTGCTGTGCCTGCAAACTCGTAGGGACGAATTCAGGCCAGGATGATTAGGAAAGGGATCAAAAGCTAAAAACGCAGGTATTGCCATGCCATTAGACGCCTCTGTGGCACTGTCTCGCCTAGAGCCACGTGAACAGTTCTGGTCACTGCATCCCATAGAATCATAGAATCATAGAATAGCAGAGTTGGAAGGGGCCTACAAGGCCATCGAGTCCAACCCCCTGCTCAATGCAGGAATCCACCCTAAAGCATCCCTGACAGATGGTTGTCTCAAGAAGGGCATCCCATCTCAAGAAGGGCATCGCAGGGGTGGAAAACATGCAGAAAAGGGTGACCCAGAAGTTCAGTTTACGGAGAGAGGGTGCAGCTGTCATCTGTTGCTGCCAAAACAACAAAAATGGGTTGGAGGGACAACAAAGCCTTGCAGCCCTATAAAGACCGAGACGTTGGGGGTGGCCGGAGCTCTCCTGGACTTGCAGCCCCAGTTTATCGGACTCATGATCTGTTGTCCTGAGTTGCACATAGATATACACCGGGGGAGGGGGGTCGTAAACAGGGAGATCAGGAAAATGAAGTGCATGAACAGGGGCCATCCACAAAAACACAGACAACCTGGCATTTGGTAAATGTAGTGAGATACCTGTAGTGTGATAAGAAACCAAGAACATGTTACAAGGGTTTGGGCTATTTAGTTTAGGAAAAGGGTGATTAGATCTTTACATGAGTGATTTACTGCACGCTCATGATTGGCCACTCACAGAGGTTTGCGGGTCCTTTACATGACACTGTCAACCCCCAGGACTTCTGCACCTTCTCCCTGTAATCTTGCTTTGAAAAAGAACAGAGATAATGCACTATTTAAAATTCTTGCAGGATATCATGGGCCACTAGATGGCACTGTTTTATTTAATTTTATGGAGCATTGCCCAGAGAAGAAGTTTTCAATTGCAAATTATGTGGTTGCCACCTAAAGGCACCATAGTCAATTCAGAAAGACTCCAGAAGAAAAAAATGGTAAGGATGCGGGGAGCTGGGGGTTCCCTTAATGGAGAGATGCTCTAAGATGGGGGGTGGGGTGGGGATAATATAGAGGTGTATAAAGTTATGTAGAGAAAAGTGATAGAAGCTTTGCTAAACCTAGAAGCTAGAATCGCCCAATAAAGTCAAATAATGGGAGATTCAGGACAGACAAAAGAACCTAAGAAGAGCCCTGGAGCTAAAGGGCCCATCTTGTCCAGCACTGGGTTCACACCGTGGCCAACGAGCTGTTGATCAGGGACCCATAAAGCAGGACATGGTGCAACAGAATCCTCCCACCCATGTTCCCCAGCAACTGGTGCACATAGGCATGTGGCCATTGATAGCCTTCTCCAGGAATTTAAAGCCATCCAAATTGGTGGCCATCACTACGCCTAAGTGTAAGGTGTGGGTGTGTTTCACTCCTGCATCCCTCCACTGCGAGAACTGCTTCAAGCTGGAACCCTACATCCACGGGAGGGAGGAGCCACACGGCACGGAGGGGCTTCCTTTGGCAGAAAGAGTTCTCAGCTGGCGCTTCGCCAGACTCAGCCGCCCCGCTTCTACCCGGTCTCGGCTCCATGGCCCTGGTGTGTTGGACCCTGATGGTACAAAGCCCCCTTTTGTTCCTTGATCCAGGCTCCTGCCGCTTACGGTGCGTTTACAGGCTGCAGCTTCAGTGCCGCCTCATGGCGAATGCAAGCCCTGCCTGCCTGCCTGCCTGCCTGCCTGGGAGGTCTCTCCCAAAGATTTGCAGTCCGGAGGCAGCAGGCACAAACATTCTGTCGCCCTAAATGGGCCAAGGAAAGGTTTAACTGTAGACACCTCTTGTGAGCTTGCAGAGGTCTCCATTCCGGAGGAACAGCAGCAGGCTTATAAAGAGACAGGGAAGGACACGTGGGGAAGGACTTAAATACATTTTAGCGGAGTCCTATGGCTTTTCACTGAGTTGATTGATTAATCGAATGACATATCATTTGAATAAAATCAATATTCTTACTTGGAGGACCTATTTTGCTCTCCAATCCTGTTTTGCAGGTGACCACAGTACAGGATCTGGGACCTTGTCTGAGAAAGGCAGCCCGTGGGGGGAAGGGGCGGCCTCCAAGGGGGTGGGTTCCTCTAGGGTCAGCAGCCTGGACAGTAATTTGGACTCTCACACAAGAAGCCTTCAAGAGGCCGCTGGACAGCCCTCTGTCAGGGATGCCTTAGGGTGGATTCCTGCATTGAACAGGGGGTTGGACTCAATGACCTTGTAGGCCCCTTCCAACTCTGCTAACTCTCAGCACGCTGGCTGGGGGATGCTGGGAGTTGTAATCCAACACATCTGGAGGGCATCAGCTTGGGGAAGGCTGGAGTAGGCCATCCTGGCCCAGGCGGTGTAAGCCGGCCTGTGGGCCTCCTGCCCAGGGAGCAGTGGGGGGGGGGGGCGCTGTCTCATGAGGACCCTCCTTCCTCCCCTTCGGGTGTTGTAGAGCCTCGCTTTGCGTGCAGGAGGTCCTCACTTCCATTGCTGGTGGCATCTCCAGGCAAGGCTGCAAGAGACTCCTGGGCCCCGGAGGGCAGCTGTTGCCAGTCAGTGCTGACACGACTGGGGGAGACGGACCCAGGGCTGCTTCCTGTGGCCAGGGTCATCAGCTCCTTCCCTCAGTGTGTGGAAAGCATGGCGGTGGCGGCAGCTCAACCCCGGACCAGAGGGCCCTGGCCACGTTTATAGGGAGTGGCCAGTGGGAGGTCTGCCATTTTCCAGCCATTTCCAGATTTTGTGGGTTTGTGTCACTCCCCCACCCCTCCCCGACTGAGCACATGCTGGAGATGGCAGCCATTCTGCTGCAGTGACGACGCTGGCATAATTTCTGCCCAGGCACAGAGTGCTTTACAAGCTTTTATCTCTCATTCTCACAACAGCCCTGTGAGGTAGGCTGACGGATGCTCAGTTCACAAAGGGGGAGCAGAATCCCAGAGATCAGCAAAGATGTGATGGCCCAAAGTCCCAGGGAGGTGCAAGCAGCAAGCCACGAGTCCACAGGCAAGGCAGCACTGGAACCCAGAACCCTGGAGGCTTAGGTCAACATTATGTCCCTCAAGCCCCCACCCCGCTCCACCCCTGGGCAATCTGGTGGGATGTCATTGATACATGGAGCAGCACTGAGCAACTTGGGGGTCCCAGCGCCCCTCCTCCCAGGAACAACTCAGGCGGGGTGAGCCACCCCAGTTCTACCAATATGAAACTGATTCTGTGATCCTGTAATATGAAATTCAATGGATGGAGCATGAAATCTGTCACGTCTGGACGACATAACTGCTCCCTGGTCGAGCTACCTCCGGCGAGTCCTGCGCCCGGGCTGGAGGTGACTGGGAAGTCCTGCCAGGGCCTTCGAGTCCGGTCGTTGGGGCTGCAGATGCCCCACGATGCCTGGGAGAACAGGGCTGACGGGGGAGGGGCAGGCCCCTTGGCCCGAGCCTGGATGGAGAGAGGCAGCGATTGCGGCCCCTGGAGTGCCTTGGGGGCAGGCGCAAGAGTGCGGGGCAGACCTCTGGGAGGCTGAGCTACGCCTGGTTGTAGGTGCCGTTGTAGCGGAAGGCCTCTTCCGAGACGCAGGGCCCGGGGCTGTTGGGGGTCCAGCGCTGGACGTGCACCGCCTCCTTGCTGCCGGGCTTGACCGGGCGCACAATGACCGTGCGCCTGGACGCCATCGACGGGTCCTCGTCGAAGAAGTTGAAGGGGCGCAGGTAGAAGCCGACCACGTTGCCAGGCGTGGCCGTGCTGGGCACGTCCTCCGCGTGCGGGATGTGGAGGAAGCCCACCGTCACCCAGGCCACCAGGTCCTGCCGGCGAGAACGCTCTGGTCACCGAGGCGCGCGCCCTGGTCCGCCCAGGCCTAGGCCAAGCGGCGCCCCCCCCCGCCCCCGGCTGGCCCTCTCCAAGGCCGCCCCGCTCCCCTCCCCGCACCCCGTCCCCCGCCTTGCCTGGTTCTCCAGGCTCTCGTCGTTGCGGAGGAAGTCCTCGAAGGCGACGCTGGGCGCCCAGGGCTCGTTCTGCGCGTAGAGGCTGCTGCTGGTGTCCTCGTTCTCGTGGTGCCGAGTCACGGCCAAGTGGTACCTGCAGCGGGCGCGGGGCGTCAGTCCCGGCGGACTGGCCCCGGCGCCCCTTGCCCCGCCCCGCCCCCCGGGCTTCCTCCGCCTTGGGGCCTCTCCAGCAGGGCGGCCGGCGCCAGCAAGCGCGCCTGGCGCCCTCCGCGCGGCGCCGCGTGGGCCAAGGGCCGGGGCGACGGGCAGCGCCCCGCCTCTGCCCGCAGGGCAACGGGCTCTTGGGAGCCGGCCGCTCCGGCTCCGGGGCCCTCTTCGGCCCTTCGCCCGGCGGCTACTGCAGGGGGGGCCAGCCCGGCCGCGCCCCGAGGAGGCCCTGCTGCTGAGCTCCAGGCGCACCGCGGCGCGCGTCCTCCAGTGCAAGGGAGCAGGCCGAGCGCTGGCGAGCGAGGAGGCTCGCCTTGACCCGGGGGAGGGGGGGCTGGGGGAACGGGAGTCCCCCCCCCACCCCCGCCGGGCAAGGCCGCCTCAGGGACGGAACTTAGGCTACGAAAGAGGCCGGCCGCGATTCCTAGCACGCTTCTAGTCATCCTCATTGCATTGCATGCAGTTACGTGTCTGTGACGTTGCACGTCTGCACGGGCTGAGTTTACGTTTGTAGCGGTGTGTTCCTTTTTAAATCTGTAGGTTGGGAGGTATCTCTGGGGCGGGAAGGGATCACAAGCCCTATGTTCGTGCTTAAATTAAAAAGTACACAGCACTGGCAGAGGGGGTTCTGTCCACGCAACATCTGCTTTCTCTCTGGTCGGGTGAGTCACAGGCACTCCTGTCTAGGTAAGGGGGATTCGCTCGCCTGGATGGAGCAGGAAGGGGTCTCCTGTCTCACGGAGAGCGACGCGGCCTCCTCCTGTCCTCAGAGGCAGGGAAGTGGGGGTCCAGGGGCCAGTGCCTGCCATCAGAGCAGAAGCTGCCCTGGCCACCAAAGGGCCGTCTGGGCTCATGCCGACACAGGCGCCAGGGCCCAGCGAGCCTCCAGGACGGGGCTTCAGCCACAGCTTCCCTCTGGTGGCAGCTTACTCTGCCCGGGGACAGAAGAGTCGCGGCTCGGAGATGTTCCCCAAAAACACATGCTTCGGGTGCTCTATGCCCCCCTCACACACACACACACACCCCAGAGGAAAGGTTGCAGTGCAGCAGCAAAGTGGGGCTCCCCCCCCCCGTGCAGGCCATCCTCTGGCCACAGGGCTGCCCACGGGCCCCCCACCTCTAGGGCCCCCTTCTGCCCCTGCTCACCTGCTCCAGGAGACGCCCTTCTCCTCCTTCCAGTTGCGCGGCAGGACGCGGCTGGCGTGGGAGCTGGGCTGGATGCGGTAGCTGCGCTGGTGGCCCCAGCGGTTCCGCTGGCCCGGATTGCGGACCATGAGGTAGCGCGGCAGCGGCTTGCCGAAGGGGAAGGCGGCCTGGCTCTCCCGCAGGCGCGGCTGGCGCTCCAGGTAAGGCTGCACTAGCCACTGGCTGGGCTCCCAGGGGAGGGAGATGTTCTCGAAGGCGATGTCCACCGTCTCGAAGCTGTTCCCGGCACCTGGGGTGAAGAGCGAGCGCAGGGGGTGGGTCGGGTCCTGGGCCGGAGGAGGCGAGAGGCCCGGGCTGGCGAGCGGAGGCCGCTGCAGAAGCGCTCCCGGGAGCCGGGCCGGAGGCCACCAGGGCCCAGCGGGCCAACCCCTCCCACTCGTGTCCAGCCCCTGCGCATCCAGCTTTGCGCAAGGAGCTGGAGGGCCACGCGGGCCGTGGCGGGGTGGATGTTGGGCCGTGAGCGTGGAGAGGCGGGTTCGAGTCCCCCCTCGGCCGTGGCGCGCGCTTGGGGACTTTGGGCCAGGCGCGGCCTCCCACGGGGTTAACTGGAGAGGAGGAGGAGCAGGCGCAGGTGGGGCTCCCTTACAAGAGGAAAAGCGGCAGGCTAGAAAGGTGACCACGCAGAAAGACATGGGGAGCGGGCCGGGACGCGGGGTGGGGAAGGAGCCGAGCCCTGGCGGTGGAGCGGCAGCAGTCTGGGCCGCTGCCAGGGATGGGCGGCTGAGCAAGCAGGGATGGGAGGGAGCCCGGTTCAAGCGCAGGGATCGAGCCGCCTTCTTGGAGGCGGGGGCGGGGGGGGGGGCAGAGGCAAGGTCAGAAGGGGGGGCACCGGCACCGCCTTTGCTTGCACCTCGGGGGCCTCCGACTCCTCGGGGTCTCTGCGTGGGGGCCCTGGGCCGTCAACGGGAGAGGCTCCCCTGGCCTGGCGCGTGCGAAAGCCCGAGGGCGGCAGCAGCAGGAGCAGCCAGAGGGCAAGAGCGGGAGGGGAGCAGAGCAGGAGCCTCCCCCACCCCACCCCACCCCACCCCCAGGCATCACGGCAACCGGGCGGCCAAATGAGGTGCGCTCACAGGCGCTGCTGCTGCTGCTGAGGGGACGAAGGGTTGGCCCTTGGTCAGGCCGGCGGGCCCCTTTCAGAGGGCCAACTCCATTTTGGAGAAGCTGTCGGGGGAGGGGTATTCCAGTGGTGGGCGGGACCAAAGGCAAAAGGGGCGTGCCCAAACGCCAGCAGGACGGGGGTGCGTGGGGGGGAGGGAGAGAGGCTGTCGACAGCAAGCGCCAGGAAGGCCACGGAAAGAGGCTGCAGGCCTCGGCCTCCCGGGGAGAGTCAGCCTGGGCGAATTCTTAGCAGAAGGGCCCCACCTGCAACGTCCAAGTCGACCTTGTAATGGACCAAGTGAGTGTGGACGTTGCCCAGCACGTGGGCCTGGATACGGGTGCCGTATCGGATCCCCTCTGGCGTGTAGAAGGAGGCGTGGACGTAGCCCGTGGCATGGACCTTCGCCTCCAGCACTCCGTTGGGGAAGAGCAGGAAGTCCCAGATGTAGTCATAGTTGTACACAGTGGACGTGGTGCGCAGCACGAGCGCGTGGCCCTCCAAGCCGCCATAGAAGTAGGAGCCACCGTGGAAGTCGCTGTCAAAATGGCGCCTCAATGGCACTCCGGTGGGCAGCTCAAAGATGCAGATGGCACGGGGGAAGCGGACCGGCCCGTCGGCGTCGTACTGGTGGTAGGCATCCACGAAGGCAGCCACTTCGGGGCAGTCGATGCCGGGCGCCAGTTCATGTGTGACGGCACCCATCCCCCACCCAACATCGATGTACTTGGTCTGCATGGCTGCGGGCGAGTTGCCTCCATAGAAGGCAATGGCCTCCTGGATGCTCAGTTCGTAAGCGATGCGCTCGCCATTGAAGCGCACGTCGAAGAGCTGCAGGCCAGTGGAGCTGCGCAGCCGGAAAGCCAAGCTCCAGCCGCTGTACTCCAGCAGGCTGCCCTGCAGGTGGAAATGACGGCCCTGCGTCTCGCACACTTTGGCACCGTGCGTGTCGATCGGAGGGCCGGCGGTGAAGTGCCCTCGCGGCACAAAGGTGGAGTAGAAGCTCTGCTCTGGGTGAGGAGGCAGGGTGACCGTGGCCACCGCGCCTTGCGCATATCGCTGGGCTAGTTCCTCGGGGCTGTCGAAGTACTGCCCGTTGTACCACACCTTCTGCACCGCCCAGAGGCGCGGATCGAGCTCTCTGTGGCTGATGAGGACTTCCAGGCCCACCGGGTGCAGGAAATAGCCCTCCGTGAAGCGCTGCATCATGACCCACGTCCGCCGCTCCCCAGATGCCAGGCCACGGGGTGCAACGTCCGTGAACGTCAGGCACCGGTCCTCGCAGTCGCCCACGCCGAATCCCGAGATGTCCTGCAGAAACCGTTCCAGAGGGGCCAGGAGCTCCCCCAGCCTGCAATAGAGCAGCTCATACTCCAGCTGCGTCATCGGCCGGGCTGTGTACGGCACGGGTCGGCCGTAAGGCCGGTAGAAGGTCGGCATGGGCAGCGGCCCCACGACGTACTCCATGACTCTGGGCTGGTCGCCAGTGCCGAGGAACACCACCGCTCGGGCCCGGCGCCTGGGTCGGCGGCCACCCAAGTCGAGGTAGCTTAAGGCCTGGCTTTTCTTGGGGGCTAAAAGCTCTACCAGGAAGAGGCTGTTTTTGGCCAGCGAGCCCCCCGTGCTGGGCTTTAGCTCCAGTTCTGGGCGGCTCATCAGGAAGGTCCGGACAGCCCTGTGTTCCTCTGGGGTCAAGTCAGAGAAAATGGATGCCCTTTCCTGGGACCGCGGAAGAGGGCTGGGGTCTGACCAGGCCAGGAGGCTGAGCACCCCCACTGCAGTGACTGCTGAGGACCACATCTTGACTGAAGGGGACCTGCTGGAAGAAGTGGGCAGGTGTCAAAAACGTGGCACGTAGGTACGTAGCCAACTCCCCAGCTGTGAACACAGTTTCAATCCGGTTTCAATTTGACCTGCAGAACTGGCCTGCTTTGTTCCTGTTTAGCCTTTTTGTTTAGCCTTCTAACGATGTGGTTGTTTTAAAGTTTCACAGTTTTTAATGTTCTTGGTTTTGATTGTTTTAAAGGTTTAAATTGGTGGTATAGAAACGCTAATCATAAATAGACGTATTGATTTTATTTCAACTTCTGTGAAATGTTAGTGACGAGGGGAATGGTGAGACTCATGTCTGAGGCTCTTCATGGAAACCTCACGGGCCTCTTCCAGGCCCCGTCCCTCCTGCCCAGAACTTGTGAGGGTTGCTGGTGTGAGAGCGGAGCAGCGAATGGCCGGTCCAGGCTCTTGTGTGGACTTGTGCCGTTCAGCCAGGGCCAGATCTACACCAAGCAGGATGTAACACTTTGAAAGCGGTTTGAAAACGCTCTGTGGAACGCGTCCTGGGCCCCAACCGCTTTTGTAAGCCTGTAGGCGGCCTTTTTGCATTGATTGTGCGAAAGCCGCTCTGATTGTGCCTTTTGGGCTGAGAAGCGGCATAAAAACATGAAAAGACAGAGACAGACAAGCACACCTCAATCTGAGTTGCTAGATCATTGAGGTCTAAGCAGTCCCTGCAGATGGGGTGGGTGGGCTTGGCTGGAATGTACGGGGCAGTAGGAGAGCGATTCACAGGTGATCCCCCGTGACAGGGGAGCGGGCGTCACAAGCCAGTTGTCTCGCAATAATGGGAGGGAACGGCAGAGGACGGAGAATGGCCCTCTTTCCCCTCCTGGCCCACGCTGGCCCTTCCCTGGGGCACCCAAGCTGACCACTGTCAGAAACTGGACACGGGACGGGATGGGCCTGCAAGGTGGGCGAGATGTTTGCCTTGTGTGCTCTTTCTGGGGCCTTGTCTTTCCAAGGAAGACACACCACCCCTTGCAGAGCAATCAGGGCAGGGCAGGGGCGAGGCAGGGACGGGGTGGGGCAGGCTGCAGAGATGTGGGCCAGAAGTGGCTGGGAGTGCTGGAGCTGCCCTTTGGGACAGGAGGCGATGTGAGTTTTGGGACGCTGAGCATGCAGGGCCTCGCATTGACCCACATGCAGACATCGTCCTGTGATCTGACTCACTAGAAACAACAAGCCTTATTAAGGAAGTGAGACTTCAGAGCATGTACAGAGTACTTTTTCTCAATGTGGAGGAATAGTGGATTGCTAGGGGGAACCCTGCCTCCTATTCTCCTTGACTGCCTCCACGGTCTGAGCCTGGCAGCAGAAGAAAGACCCAGCTCACAAGCAGCACATGTGTGCAGGGGTCTGGCATGGGGTCAGGGGGAGGCCGGGGGGGGGGGGACTCAGCAAATCCACACGTTAACAGGGCCAGCTTCATCTCCTCTCAGGAAGGGTCTCCATTTGGAGCTGTCCCTCCTCGGAGGCAGGACTGTTGTGCTTCCTCCCTCCCTCCCACCTACCCCACCCCCCAAGCCTCCGTGCCAGGCAGAGGCATTGCTAGGTTACTTAAAAATATGGGGCACAGGCGCCAGAACACAAAGTTGCATCTGCTTATCAAGTCAAAGCAGGGAGGGGGGGCAGTGAACACTTTTCAGAGAGGTAGAACTTCAGAGGAATTTAGGAGGCTGTGGAGGGTTTGTAAGGATTGCACATACTTAAATCAACATTATGAGGTGAGGTGGCTTTTTCTTGCTTTTTTAAAATGGAAAAAACTATTTAAAAGTCCCAGCACTTCCACAAGCATTTATTATTATTATTATTATTATTATTATTATTATTATTATTATTATTATTATTATTTACATTTATATACCTCCCCATAGTCAAAGTTCTCTGGGCAGTTTACAAAGATTCAAACAATGAACATTAAAAACTGATATACAAAATTTAAAACCATAAAAACAGGTTACATACAATATCATGATGTTGCACAGTCCTAACTCTCCTTTTGGGATAATCTGAGGCTCGCAGCTACTGAGGAGAAATTAAAGCGCAGGGGCGGGGGAAGGAGTTTGTGGCGGCTGGTTGAGTCCTTGGCTGTGCCGAAGCTATTAAACTTCTGCAGGAGTCAAAGGTTCCGGTTTGAAGCAGTAAAATCAGATGGTGTGTTAAATATCAGATGGTGTGTTAAATTTCACATGTCTTTCCCTCTCCCATCAAAGTGTCATTGCCAGCAAGCTCCCAGCTGCTTTAAAATGCTGGGACATGCACACCGCACACCCTCCCGATCTGCTGAGGGAGCGAGTCCCAAAGTCTCCTTATTATTATTATTATTGTTGTTATTTATTTATATAGCACCATCATTGTACATGGTGTCCTTAGTAACTGCAACGCTATTGAGCTTAGAGGAAATAAGCAGGCTTGTATTAAGGCAGATGCTGGCAACCGGGGCAGCCCAGAAGATCGGTGCCCAGGTGGGGCACACCCTAACAGCCCCCCCTTGTGCCAGGGCTGTGTGGGCTTTGGCAGCTGAGCGTTCCACCTTCAGTGCACTGGGGCAAAACAAAGCGGGGGCGGGCGGGTGGGCGGGGGCAGGGTCTGTAGCCTTTAGCTGCCCCTCCCCCAAAGTTCTTCAGGTTCTTCAGGTGCACACCCTAAAAAGGGACGTCTGTCAATTAGCTTTAAAGTAAGTTCCCGCTTTCAATTCCAGTTTAATGTCGTCTGTTCTAGATAGAAATCAGCCGAACATGGGCTGTACTTTGAGACAGCGTGCCCAAGCAGTTTAGGAACTACAAATACTGTAACGGAGTCTAGATAATAATAGAAGACATTTTAAGCTGACCCATTTTAATTAGGGGTGCTGCTGAAAGTTCTCCTCGCCCAGGACACTACTTCTCCCATGCTCTTCCCGGTCTGTGGTGTCATTCCTGGGGAAAGCTCTTGACCCCCCCCCCCTCTTGCAACATCTCCATATCGGAGAGCCTCCCCCTCTCTGCTCCCATGCCCCCCCCCATTTCCAGTGTCTTCTTGCTACCACTGCCGCTGCTGCCTCTTCAGGGTGCTGCCCCTCCCTGCCCCTCTGAGCTGCCCCCAGGCTATGGCTTCTCTGGGCCTGGCAGCTGCTAGATCTGGACTAAGCCCTGGCAGCTGAGCAGGTGCCTGCCCACCCCTGCCTCCCAAATGCCCTTGCAGGTGGCACTCACCTGGCTGGCTCTGCAGTGCTGCGCTGTACCTGCCCACCGCACTGGGTCCTCCTGTGGGCAAGCCCTAGGTTATCCTACCTGCAAGAGGGAGGGGAGGAGAGGGAAGGAGGCCATTGGCTGTGCCAGGCAGGGGGCGGGGCTGAGGGGCAGGTGCCTGGCATGGAGTCCTGGGGGCTGGAGGGCATGCAGCCTGGCGCAGGGGCTGGGCCCACTTGGCTTCCATTCAAAGGCAGCCCAAGCAATCCAGGCTTAGAGATAAGGGAGCGGTCAAAGGTTACTCCTTCGTGTGTTCCTTGACTCAGCATTGGCCCTGGAAACCTATCTGGTGGGGGGCCTGGGAGGGGGCAGAATGAGTCTGTTGACGAAGGATGAGGCAAGTGGCAGCCGGGCTAAAGCCAACACTGCTCTTTCTGCTCCCGTTGCCTTGCCTCCAAGATCTTTATGGAAATGGAAGGAGCTCCCCAGGGAGATTGCAGGCAGGGTCCGAGCATTGGGCAGGGAGAGGGGGACACTTACCTGGGCCTGGAAAGCCAGGGGAGCCTGGTCCAGGCTGCCATCCCATAGCTAGGATGGAGTAAAGAGGCAACATAAGAATGTAAGAAGAGCCCTGATGCTGGATCAGACCAAAGTAGGTCCATCTAGTCCAGCACTCTGTTCACACAGTAGCCAATCAGCCATCGGTCAGCGACCAACAAGGCAGGACATGGTGCAAGAGCACCCTCCCACCCATGTTCCCCAGCAACTGGTGCACACAGGCTTACTGCCTCAGATACTGGAGGTAGCACGCAGCCATCAGGGCTAGTAGACATGAATAGTTTCTCCTCCAGGAATTTATTCAACCCCCTTTTAAAGCCATCCAAATTGGTGGCCATCGCCACATCCTGTGGTAGTGAGTTCCATAATTTAACTATGTGCTATGTGCTCTAGTATTTTGAGAGAGGAGAAAAATGTCTCCCTCTCCACATTCTCCATACCATGCATAATGAATTGCATACCATGCTTGAGGATATTCATGGGAAATTGTGCAGCTTCTGTCTGGATCTCGTGCTGCTTGCAGGAACCAGGGGCATTGCTAGGCCTAGGCCTGCCCCCGCCCCTGGACCCAAATCTATTTCCCAAAGCCTGAGAGTTCATTGGTGCTAACAGGCAGATGTTTCCAAGGAGTGTCTTTTCAAGGGGGGGTTGCAGCTGGGGAGGGAAGGGTTAACTCTCTACTCCCCACAAGTTGCAACCCCCCTCCCCCCCCAAAAAAAGAAATCTCTCCCTGCACTTCAATTCAGCTTAGGAAAAAAGAATTGCCATTGGTTTGGGGTGATCTGGGGGCAGGGTGCAAATTTATTGAGGTGGGGGGAAACCATTTCATTTGAAATTATTTAGATGAGAAATTAATTGGCTGCCTTTGCCTCCCTGTGATTTTTTTTAAATTCTAGGAATTATTTCTCCGTTTATGTTTATAGCTATAAATCAACATAAGCAAATTTTATGCAGATTTGTGTCCTGTGGGCTGGAGCCCAAAGCTTTTATATGCCAGCAGCACCCCTCACTGGGACGCATGAAAATCGTACCATTACAGCAGAGGACAGTTGTTTATCTGGAGGGGGGGGGAATAAACCGCTGTCGCTGGGGTGAGGGTGGGGGACATGGGCAGGGCTCCAGGGCTCCTCTCCTTAGGAGCCTTTCCTGAGTCCATTGCAACCCTCCCCCCCTTTCACACCCACTAGGGCATTATCCTCTCTCAGCAAAAGCACAAGAGCCCTGCAGGTCTGATCTGCGTGGCTGGCCACAGAATGGCTACGGGAACAGCATGTACTAATCTGCAATCATTGTCCTCAAGTGTCATCCTGGGGCTTTCCTGCCATGTCCCAAATATCCCCACCTCAGCTGTTTTCTCAAGTGTCACACCCACTCTGAAAACTGGCAATGCTTGGCTCACAAGTTGTTTTATAAAATTCTGATTGGTGTTAATAATGGTATTGTGCCGTCAATGCTTTCCTTAATACTATTATTCCAATGCACCAACATACCAGCAAGCATTTTATAAAGAGACCAGGTGCTAACTGAGCAGTGGAACGAGGACTCTTGCAGTTGGGGAGACAGAGATTCCTCCCTCCCCCCAGGATCAGCCACCACACAGTTTCTTGTGTACAGGCAAGAGGGAAGGACAGTCTGTGCAAGGGACAAAGCAGGGGGCGCTGATCCCAAAGGCAAGAGGGAGCCAGGGCATGTGTAGAGTTTACTGGCCCAACACATACAAACTCCTAGTTTTCACAAACAGAACAAAAATAGTTCAGCCACCTACCTATTTTGTCTGTTAAGAACAAGAAAGCCACTCTTGTTCACGCTTTGGTCATTTCTCGGCCGGACTATTGTAACCTTCTCCTGACTGGCCTTACTTCCTCTCACCTTAGGTTGTTGGTCTCTGTTCATCACTCTGGTGCTAAGATTGGTTGAAAGCATTATTAAATACAAAAATAGTAAGCATATAAAAGGGCAGGTCCTGCTGAAGAATCAACACGGCTTCCGCAAAGGCAAGTCCTGTCTCACTAATCTACTAGAATTCTTTGAGAGCGTCACCAAACATGTAGACAGGGGTGATCCAATGGACATTGTTTACTTGGACTTCCAAAAGGCTTTTGATAAAGTCCCCCACCAAAGACTCCTGAATAAACTTAGTAGGCATGGAATAAGTATTGGGACCAATTCGTTTAATCTTATTCATAAATGATCTGGAATTAGGAGTGAGCAGTGAAGTGGCCAAGTTTCCCAATGATGACACCAAATTATTTAAGTTTGTTAAAATACAAAGGGATTGTGAAGGGCTCCAAAGGGATCTCTCCAAGCTGGAGGTGGGTGGGCATCCAAATGGCAGATGAGGTTCAATGTAAGCAAATGTAAGGTGATGCACGTTGGGGCAAAAAAAACCCAACTTCAAGTATAACCTAATGGGATCTGAGCTAGCAGTGATTGAACAAGTAAGAAATCTTGGGGTTGTGGTGGACAGCACGATGAAAAGGTCCACCCAGTGTGCAGCAGCTGTAAAGAAGGCAAACTCCATGTTAGGCATTATAAGAAAAGGAATTGAGAATGAAATGGCCAGTATCGTACACTGCCTTTATACAAATCTATGGTGCGACCACACTTAGAATACTGTGTACAGTTCTGGTCACCACACTTACAAAGAGATATTATACAGCTGGAAAATAATAATAATAATAATAATAATAATAATAATAATAATAATAATAATAATATTTCTTACCTGCCTCTCCATTCTGATCGTGGCGGGGAGCAACAGTAAATATAAAATACATAAAACTGAATTAAAACAAAATATACATTGCTAAAACATTCTAAAATAATTTTAAAAACATACTAAAATCACTTTAAAACATCCTAAAATTCCACTGGATAGGCCTGCCAGAAGAGATCGGTCTTAATAGGTTTCTTAAATGCTGATAGACTGTTAAGTTGACAAGTCTCCTCTGGCAGGCCCTTCCACAATCTGGGAGCAGCAGAAGAGAAGGTCCTCTGGGTAACAGTTCTCAATCTAGTTTTTGCTGGCTGAAGTAGATTCTTCCCAGAGGACCTGAGTGTGTGGGGCAGATTGTATGGGAGAAGGTGATCTCTCAGGTAGCCTGGACCCAAACCATGTAGGTGATAACCAACACTTTATACTTCGCCCAGAAACTAATTGGCAGCCAGTGAAGTGATTTTAAAACTGGTGATTAAGAAGCTGGAGCATCTCCCCTGTATGGGAAGGTGACATCAACTGGGATTGTTTAGCTTGGAGAAAAGGAGGCTGAAGGGAGACACGATAGAGGTGTACCAAATTATGCATGGTGTGGAGAATATGGAGAGGGAGACATTTTTCAGCCTCTCTCAAAATACTAGAACCCAATGGGGTCATCCCATGAAGCTGATGGATGGGAGATTCAGGACAAATAAAAGGAAGTACTTCTTCACACAGCGCATAGTTAAATTATGGAACTCACTACCACAAGATGTAGTGATGGCCACCAATTTGGATGGCTTTAAAAGGGGGTTGGATAAATTCCTGGAGGAGAATGCTGTCAATGGCTACTAGCCCTGATGGTGGTGTGCTATCTCCAGTATTCGAGGCAGTAAGCCTGTGTGCACCAGTTGCTGGGGAACATGGGTGGGAGGGTGCTGTTGCACCATGTCCTGCTTCTTGGTCCCTGGCCAATGGCTGGTTGGCCACGGTGCGAACAGAGTGCTGGACTAGATGGGCCCTGGGTCTGATCCAGCATGGTCTTTATGTTCTTAAGGTCATCTTGGCTCATTGCTTTGATCATGTCACTCCGCTCCTGAAATCGCTTCATTGGCTTCCAATTCACCACAGAATCCAATATAAGCTTCTATTGACTTTCAAAGCTTGTCACAGTCTAGCTCCTTCCTTTCTTCTCTCATTTCACATTATTGCTCCGCTCGTGCTCTTCGCTCATCAAATGCCACGTTTCTTACCCACTCAAGGGTCTCTACTTCTCTTGCTCGATTTCGTCCATTTTCTCTAGCTGCCCCTTATGCTGGAATTTGCAGATCACGAGTTCAATTACTGTTTTTAAAGCTCAGTTGAAAACTTTGATTTTTCTAAAGCTTTTAGAACTTGATTTTGATCTTACTTTTACGCTGTTCATTTCATTGTCCCCTGTGCCTGTTCAGTGCGTTCCCTTCCCTTTCTTATTGTTCTATTATGATTTGGACGTAATTCTTATTGTTTTATTATGAACTGGATGCAATACTCAAGATGAGGCCTAACCAGTGCTGAATAGAGGGGAACCAGTACCTCATGTGATTTGGAAGCTATACTTCTATTAATGCTTTTTTTTCTGCAGCCACATCGCACTGTTGGCTCATATTCAGCTTGTGATGTACAACAATGCCAAGATCCTTCTCGTTTGTAGTATTGCTGAGCCAAGTACCCCCCATCTTGTAACTGTGCATTTGGTTTCTATTTCCTAGATGTAGAACTTGGCATTTATCCCTATTAAATTTCATTCTGTTGTTTTCAGCCCAGCACTCCAGCCTATCAAGATCACTTTGAAGTTTGTTTCTGTCTTCCAGGGCATTAGCTATCCCACCCAATTTTGTGTCATCTGCACCTTGTTGCCCAAGTCATCACTGAGCCCTGCAGTGCCCCGCTCTCATTACCTCCCCCCAGTTTGAGAAGGTCGGTGCTTTCATCGCTCTTGCCAGGTGGCTCCCTAGCCATTCCCATCAACCCATGTTCAGCTCGCCTTGTCAGGTTCAGACATCAGGACAAGCCAGCCTGGGGACCAGCCACCCAAAACAACCCAATGACAAGCCAATGGGTTCTCATGGCGGTTTGTTTGCAAGGAAGAAGTCATGAGAGAGAGAAATGTTCCAAGTTCTGACGCCACATTAAGCCACCCTGCAACCAGCCACGATACCAATCCAACATGGCTCAGCATGACACACAAACCGAGTCAATGGCCCTGTTCAGAAGACACCTTAAACCACGGCTTTAGCCACGGAGAATAAGACTTTTTGCCTTATTCTCCGTGGTTAAAGCCACGGTTTAAGATGTCTTCTGAACAGGGCCGCTTTCCTAAAAGAGAACGGCAGCTGGCAGCTGTGATACGAAGAGGCAGGTAGATGGCAAATGTTACATTAGAAGAGTATTTCCAAAATAACAAGCTAGCTTTTATTTTATTTACGCAAGACATAACAAGTACTACAATAACAAATACTATGTAACACATATGACAAACCAAAGCAGATGCAAATATTGTATTACTCTCAAAGGCAAATAAAGACCTGGAGAAAACAAAACCTTATAAATATATCGAGCATTTGTCAAATTTTAGCTGCTGTACCTGTTGAGGTGAGAAGACACGCCGCTTTGCTTTTTGCTGTTTTTCAAAACAGAATTTATTACGGCACAATTGGATGACGATTTGAAAGATTACATATTATCAGTTTTACAGGAATACGGAAAAACAGAAGTTTTATAAGCAGCCTTATAAGAAGTTTTATAAGCAGCCTGTGTTTAGGGGCTTTTTAAAAAGATATATTGGTTGCACCTGGCCCAGAGTAGAAATTTCTAGTCCAAGTCGACGTTTTTATGATTCTCTGCCAGAACTGCTGCTTAATGAATGGATAAGACCAATTAACCTTCAGCGGGGGAAGGGGACGCACAGTAGGGCAGGGGTCCCGCCACCACCCTCGCCAATTAAAGTATGTATCGAGACCTTAAGCAATTATGACCAAGATGGATGTACACATGAAGGGGGGCGGGGGAGCGAGATGCTGGAAAATGCATAATAAAAATTAATCTCTATATTGACCATGTCGTTTTCACATTAAGACGTCCTCTCTTCTTTCTATTATCAAATAAATATACTTCATCAAGGGGCTAGTTACAAATTAATCAAGGTAACTCAGAGTTTAATGTGCACAAATCCAGATTGCCAGGCTTGACTGGAGCTTGATGGGATGGAAGGAGAAGAGGCAGTAAAGATTTAGGTGTTTATCAGGCCAGAGAAATGGCTAAACTGATTAACAGAATCCTACGGGTTAAGGCAAAGCACTGGGGGTTGCAGCCCCCCACCCCACCCTACCCCTGTTCAATCTGCTGCTTGATGCAGGAGCTCCCCAATATCTTGCAATATCTTCAAGTTGGAAATTGTTTACAAAAGAAGTAAAGAAATAACATTCATGTCTCATTGACAAACTATGGAAATTTGTTAATGTCCACCATTTTACAGAAAGCTATTAAAACAGAGACTGCAGTATTAGCAGCATCCTATAGACTGCACTTTTAAGGATAAATAGGACAGAGATTTGCAGTTAAAATGTCCAAGGAACCGTGGCTCTATATACTGCAGGGGCTGATAGTTGAGATTCCAATTTGCCGAGCGAGGGGCAGCAGAAGAGCAGCCCCACGACCAGCCTGCACTTGGGGAAAGCAGCCTCCGTGGAAGGCTGGTGGTGCCCCCTCCTCATTTCGCCTGACAGCTCAGGGCAACGGCCCTGGCTGGCATCCACTCCCAGGCTGAGGGCCGCGCTACACGTGGCACGCAGCTGTGGATTTCCTGCCACAGGTGGCTTTTTCAAAGGCAAAGCCGCTTCAGATTAGCAGTGGCCACTTCGCTTGTCGCTCCCAGCCATTTGCCCACTCAAGGGCACCCACGCAGGCCGGTTGGTGGTTTGCTCTGGGGAGAAAAGGTGGACAAACAGCAGGAAAGGGAAAGGTGAGCCAGCCCCTCCCTGGCTGTTGTTTAGGTTAAAAAGCGGGGCGGGGAGGGGGAACCCACGCCAGGGGCAGCTTGTCCAGGAGCAGAAAGATGCAGCTGCCTGCAATGTCTTGCTTAGGCCTCAAGCCCCGTCCCTCCGCCAGAACACACCGGGGGGGGGGGCTTGGGAGCCACTTCCACGTAGAAAGGGCTCTGGCAGATGGGTGCAAGGCCTGAGAGCCACGGCATGGTGCAAGCCCGCTCCCACCTGGGAAGGTGACCCAGAGAGACGCAGCCAATTGAGCAATCCGGGCAAAGATCTTGCAGTGGGTTTGGCAAGCGAGGGCAAAGTCCCCCTGCTCTGGCCGCTGTGTCAGGCAGTGTGCGGGCGCGTGCTGCAGCTTTCGCAGAACCACTGGCTTGCAGGGATGGCAGGGCCCACCGTCATGAACGGAGCTGTGGAAAATGCAAGACTCTCCTTCCCGCAGGCACCAAAGGACGCTGAAAACTCTTTTAAGGACCCCTCTGCCCCCCCCCCAACAATGGACTTCCCCATCAGGGTTTAGAGCCAGTGCATTGCAGACCTCCCCCTCCCCATTCCTGGACAGCCCCCCCCCCCACCGGGCACTCTGTTTCCCCCAGGAAGGGCCAGTTGACTGGCCCTGGTGGCTCACAGAGCAGCGCAGAAGCCCACCCCAAGCGGGGGGGGGGGAAGGAATCACTCTTCACTGTGCTTCTTCCTTGGTGCTGGCCGGGGCCTCATCCAGGAGAGATCCAGGCAGAGTCAAGGCCAAGGTGGGGGGGAGGGGGGACACCTTCTTCAGAAATAGCTTCACTTTCCCCACTCCTCTGCATCGTTGACAAAGACAAGGTTGCTGCAGCCTCCCAGGGGCTGGGGGGCAGAGGACAGGGAGCTCGGGGACCCCAGGAACGTCTTCATGGTGGGGGCACCAGCCACGGGTGGCCGCCCGTCCTGCAAGGCACAAAAAGTGGATCCCCACATGCAGAGCTCAGCATGGGAGGCCACAAGACCCAGAGCGGCCCCGACTCCGAAGGGGCTCCGGCCAAGATGGGGGAAGGGGCTCCTGGCCCCCCCCACCTGCTCCCTCAGCAACCCCCCTCCCTCCCACTTTGGCCAATCACACATTGCTAGAAGTGGGATGGGGGAGGGTGTGTTCCCGTCTCCCCCCTCAACCTCCCCATTCCACATATTTCCACCTCATATGGAAACAAGGGGGGGCAAGGATGCTCCCCAGTCCAGCCACCCCACCCCCCCAGATGTGTAGGGCAGCAGCAGCAGCAGGCACTGGCTGGAAATGATAGAGGCTGCAGCCAACGCATCTGGAGGGGGCAGGGGGGCAGCTGTGCTGGTACCCTCCCCAGGTGCCCCATGATTGCTTTATCCTAAGGAGGCCTCAGCACCATCCCCCCCCCCCGACATACTCACTGTGTCCCAGAGGGACAAAGGGGTCCGGCTTCCCAGGGGCCCCCCCTCTGTCTCCTGCATGGTCCATGGGGGGCGCACCCGAGGCAGACTCAAGGTAGAGGAGTGCAGAGGCAGCTGTGGGGTGGTGGAGGGTTCCTGGGGGTGCAGAGTCCTTCTGGGCGGGGGGGGGGAGAGAAAGAGAGTGTGTCACTTCCTGTGAGGAAAGTCTCCCCCGCCCAAAGGGAGAGCCCCTCCTGCCCCAAACACCCCTCCCTCCCTGTGCCTATGGAGCCTAGGCCTCCCAGCTGCCATGGGACTGGATGTGGGCCCGGTGGCAGGAGCAGCAGCCGAGGGGGCAAACAAGGCCCACCCTCCCCTGAAGGCAAGGGGGGTGAGGAAGCGATGTGCCTCATGGACGCAGCCCCTCCGAGGCAACGCATGTGGGGAGGCAGGGAGAGGGAGAGAGTGTATGTGTGTGTGTGGGAAGGGTGCATAATGTGAACCGGGGTCAGCCCCAGTACGGGAGGTGGGCACAGTTGCTTCATGCCAGGTTTAGGCTCAGAGGAAGAGAGCATGCCTCTGAGGTTGTGCAGAAGGCCTTTCCCTCAGCCTCAAGAAGCTGAAGCCCTGAGGACAGAGGGGGCTCTCAGGCCCAATCCGAGGGCTACCCGGGAGGCATCGTTCATTTGGGACACCGGAGTCGTTTGACGCACGCGTTGATCTACGCCTGGCCTCCTGGACCAACAGTTCTAGGAAACCCAAAGAAAAGCCACCTGGCCATGACTGAGGAATCCCCCCCCCCATTCCCTCGCCAATCTTTATCCAAGCGGGGCAGGGGAGCCAAAGCCCGCCATTCTGAGGTTAGGCCCAGCTTAGTGCCTTACACAACTGGCACCCAATGGGACGGGACGGGCCCTTCCCGACTCAGTTCTGCAGAGCAAAGGCTTCGCGACGGGGACAAAGTCTCTCCGGCAGGAGAAATAGCATGCCGGGGCGTGTGCGCGCCTGCCCCCACCCCCAAAACCTGACTCATGCAGGTCCTCAAAAGCCGCCCCAGATACATGCAACAAAGTCGCGCCCTCCAGCGTTTGCCCAGACATCCGAACGCCCCCGGCCCAAAAGGGTCGTGCAGAGAACTCTCTGCCTAACTCACTTTGGCCTCTGTGGGACACTGGGATGAGAGAGGGGGACATGGGGGTGGGCCAGGAACAGCGGGGGAAACACTGCAATGCTACTTCCAGTATTTACTCCCATGTTGTAGCCTGGCTGAGACAGAAAACAGTTCAAGGAGACGGCCACTCCCTTTCGCTTCTGGGCACAGAAGGAGCCCCAAGGTTTGCAGAGAAAAAACAGCAACTTCCATGCGGGGGGGGGGGTGGTACCGGTTCACCATGCCGTTTCTATTCCGCCTTTCTCCCTGGACTTCCCACTTGGCCTTCTAAGAGCCAAGGGGGAAAGGTGGGGTGGGGTGACCCTGCACCCCTCCCCGGCATCATGACCAGTGCATAATTTCTAAACTGAAGGTGGGTGTGGGTGTGAATGGGGCACTGCCGGCCAAAAGCGATGTGACCTTTGACTCAAAGCCCTTCGACTGTGGGGAGCCGGCCGTGCTTACCCGGGGTGAGGTGGGAGAGGCACTCTGCACATGACCTGAGGCCCCATTACCATCTGCTAATGGAACAGAGGCGTCGAACACAGGTTCTGGCTGAAGTACTGCCCCAAAAGAATAATAGAATCATAGAATAGCAGAGTTGGAAGGGGCCTACAAGGCCATCCAGTCCAACCCCCTGCTCAATTGTGGTTGTTTTCTTGGGCTCACCTCTCACTAGGCAGGAGGAGGTAACTCCTGCTCCCATCTCTGCCCCAGCTTTGCCTGCAGACAGAAGCTGCACCTGATGAAACCCCTGCCCAAAACTGCAACGCCCCACCCCTGGAGTCATTCCAAGGCA
Source organism: Elgaria multicarinata webbii (assembly GCF_023053635.1). Taxonomy (NCBI): domain Eukaryota; kingdom Metazoa; phylum Chordata; class Lepidosauria; order Squamata; family Anguidae; genus Elgaria; species Elgaria multicarinata. The sequence continues at coordinate 650,188 of NC_086171.1, read as the reverse complement.
CAAGACACTCCACAGCTATTGCAAGTGCATACACCTTGCCAGGTGTGTGTGTGTGCGAGAGAGAGAGAGAGAGAGAGAGAAGGGGGGGGGAGACAGAAGGGACAGAGTTTTTCCGCCCACCCTTCCCATCTTACCCTGAAAGAGCCACGCTGGTCAGGAGCAGGAGCAGCAGCAGCCCCGCAACGCAGGAGACGGCCACCAAGGCCAGCAGAAAGGCTGCAGGGGAGACGGCGGCCAGCGGTCAGCTCTGCAGGGCCCTCGACCCGGCCCTCTCCAAGCCCATCCAATGGGCACTTTGCGGGCCTCTGCTAAGCTAGCCCAGTGGCGCACGGAGGAACTCTGGGTCCCGCCAGCCGATCGTGGCTGGAGAGACGGACAGGAGAGGAACTAGGCGGGGCTCAGTCAGATCAGGGCTCCCCGGCCGGCTCAGCATTCTGGGCCTGGCAGCAGGCAGGCGTCGGTGGGGGACGTAGCTGTGCCAGCCCAGGGCGTTTGGGTGGCCCCTTCCCAGACTTCCCCAGCTCCGCAGTCCCCTTTTGAGATGGGGAAACCAGCACTGCAGGCAGGTGTTGAGTGCCGAAGCAAGCTCTGGAGGGCGGAAGGCTTCTGTCCCGCCAGCTCTGCTCATTCCAGCCCCTTTCCTGCCCCCTGTGCGGCACCTGACCTAGCTTGGGCAAGAGGGGCTTCGCTCTGAAGGGCCAGGTTTGCATCCACAGCAGACGGTGCGCGAAGACTCTGGGGGCGCGTTCTGCCGGGTGGGAGCCCGACCTTCTGGCTGCCTTCCAGGGCCGCGCTTCAGCACCAGGCCAGCGCTGAACGGGGAGGGCGGCTGCATCACTGGCCCCTGCAGCTAGCAGCTCTTCATGCCTGGTTCAGATCCCTCTTGAAAGGGCCCGGGGCTGGGGGAGAGCCAGGGCCCGAAGTTCATTTCAAGCAGGGGGACACGCTTAGAATCATAGACTTGGAAGGGGCCTCTAAGGCCATCGAGTCCAACCCCCGGCTCAACGCAGGAATCCACTTGGCACGCTGAATGACCCCCGGCCTCCCGCTTGAAATGCTCGGTGCAGGGGACCCTTCCTTGCAGTGCTGGGGCCACTAAAGGAGAGCTACTCCAACCCAGCACAAGGCAGACCCCAAGACTGCTATATAACGGAAGTGAGTCACTGTCACAACTCCAACCAGTGGCAAGGAGTCCCAGGGCTTAAATTGTGCAACCGTGGGCCAAAGGGTTTGGTTTGCCCCAAACTCGCTGCCTCTCCGCTCCAGTGGATTCTCCCCCGGCTCCTTTTCTTTCTCTCCTCGCTCGCTTGCTCGGTCACCTGCCCCACCTCGCTCTTGGCTCTCAGACCACCTGCGCTACCCGGAGCCCTGTGAGGTTGCAGGGGAAGACAGAGGGCAGCACTTACGTTCCTGGCAGCTGGCGCCACTGAACCCAAACAGGCACCTGAAAGGGAGAAGGGAAGCAGATCAGTTCCCAGGCACAGCAAGCGTAGAACTCCGGGCGTGACCCAAGGCGACTGCGGAGAAGGGGCCAAAGCCTCTCATGCGGAGGGGCAGCAGCCAGGCAAGACAGGGGAGGCAGGGGCGGAAGCGGCTAGCTGGGCCGCACGGGGCACGTCCTTAAGACCCCCGGAAGCCGAGAGGCATGTCAGGGAAAGGCAGACCAAGCTGGCAGCAATGGCTGTGGAGACGGAGCTTGCCCGAGCAGTTCCACCGAGCGCAGCTCACACTGGTGGGGACGATGGGAATTGCAATCCGCTCAGGAGTGGAGGGCACCATGTTGAGGAAGGCTGAGCTAGCGAGACATTGGGTGCCGCATCAGCAGAGGGCTGGGAGGGGCAGAAGGGGTCAGCCTCGCAGGTCAGAGAAGATGGCGGAGGAGTTGCTGCACGGCATGGCGGGCGCGTGCCAGGAGCACAGCTGCTTCCACCGAGGGCGCAGCCTCGGCTGGCTCAAAGGCCAGCCCCAAAAGAGGTGCTGCTGCACGCGCCCTGGAGGCCCAGCCCTAAGTGGGCTTTCTGTCCCTAAGGATGCCCGTGGAGCAGGCAGCCAGCTCCCCTCCCTCCCCCCACCCGCCCAGGCTGAAGGCCTCCCAATGGCTGCTCAGGAACTCCAGGCCTTCGGAAGAACCCGGTGCAGCCAGATGGTCTTACAGCCTCCCCGTCTGCGCTGGGGCAGGGGACGGACAGATCTGGTTTATGGGGGTCGGTCCAGTCGGGGCCCAGATGAGACTCCCAGTCACAGGTTCCCCTCACAATGGTCACAACAGGGGCCATTTGCAGGGGCAGCAGAGTCACAGGGTGTTTCAGCCTTCTATCCACAGATAACACACACACACCCTGACACACGCACACAATTTTAAAAGGTCCCCCCACCCCTCCAGTCAAGGTTCAACACCAAGCAGCCCCAGAGAGCTTTTGGGTTTTTTTTGCTGCTCTTCTGACAAGCCAAGATGATTTTGTTTGTTGCAAATGGTTCTATCCACACTGCATTTCTTGGACTGGCTGTTTTATTCATCGCTACGCTGCCCTGGATACCACTTCAGGGGAGGCAGGAGGGACAGAAATGCTTCTAAAAGAAACGCATTTGCAAGAGACAAGCAGCAGGTGTGGGAGAGACTCAGGCAGCGCCCCCCTGGGCCAGTTCCCTGCCGCGTCCCTCACACGCAGAAGGGGGGGGAACCAGGCCTTCGCCACCCCCCCATGCCTAATTCCTGCTGTGTTCTTTGAGGGCACACGAGACCCCAGCCCAAGCAGCCAGCCCCAGGAGTGAGCTCTCTCCTGGCTTGGCTACGTCACAGGAGGGCTCAGCCACAGCCCCGGGGACACGCTCCCCCCAGCAGGGAGCACCAGTCCCTTTGCGGTGGGCCTGAGGGAGCCGCGTTGCCCACCCAGCTGAGGTCTGGGGGAACGTCTGCACCTGGGGTCCGACCAACAGAGGAGAGAAGGGGGTGCCTCGTGAAGGGTCTCTGCATTCTCTACAAGAAGAGCCACCTCAGGTCACCTCCTGCTGACGGCTACCCCTCGTGGCTATGGAGACCGGAGGGCAGGAAGCAAATGGCTGGCGGGCCTGTTCCGCATCCTTCCCTTGGCTAGCAGGTCCGAAAATGGGCAGGCTGGTGGAGACTGTGACAAAATGCTAAGGATCATGGCTAGAGAGCTCAGGGGTGGGTGGGGTCCTTTTCTTTGATGGATCCGGGAGTGCGAAGCCGCAAGAGAGAGCCCAGCCCCTGTGGAAGGCCAACGCCCAGGACCTAGCTGGCCAACTGAGAGAGATCTATGAAGAAATCTCCCCCCACAACTGCTAACTAGAAATCTAACATGTTATATGGAAGTCTGGGGGAAGCCACCCCCCACCCACATATCGGACAGGCAAGCTCATTCGCCCCCAAGAGTCAGCACTTGTGGGGGCAGAAGGAGCTGGAGGGAGACGCAGTGGCTGCCAGCAGCCAAGACGGATTTGTGGAGACAGAAGAGATCAATGCAGCAGCAGCAGCAGCAGCAGCAGCAGCAGCCTCCTCTGGCCAGGCGGTGGGCTAATGAGCAACTGGGAGGCAGAAACACTCTGGGTGCCACCGGATGCTTGGGCTGCCCCTGCTGAACACAGCTTGGGGGGGGGGGCTCACGTCAGCCGTCTCGGCTTCCTCAGAAGAGGAAAAGTGGCAGGAGAGAAATATAATCAGGCCTTGCCCAGTTGTAGATTTAGAATGGCTCTTTTGTGGGGTGGGTTTTGTCCTAGGTTGTTGCAAGGGGAAGGGGGGGATCAGAGGTACAAAGAGAGGAAGGGGGTGTGGCCCCCTCCCCACACATCACTAAGGAGTTAGACCCCCAGGAAACTCACCTGGTGCAGGTGCCGTTCCTCAGCCAAAATCCACTGCTACAGGCTGGGAGGGGGGTGGAGAGAGAGACAGAGAGAGAGAAGGCAAGGTGAAGAAAAGGATTGCCCATTTGGGCTGCAACATCCCTTCCAGACCCCCAGAATGGACGAGGCGGGGAATGACGAAAGGAGCCCCAGCCCAACGACTCTCCCGGAGACCCTCCCCTCCACCCCCTGCCTGGCTCCCTGGCCAGGCCCCCAGTCCTCACACATCCAGGGCGGATGAAGACGAGAGGCCCTTTGCTGGTCGGGAATCCCAAGTGAACGGACGATGGCCCACCTGTGCAGGTGCGATCCGCGGCGTGCGCCTGGAGGTAGCCGGGCCGGCAATGGCATCGCACAAGGCCATCCTGGAAGGAGCAGTGGGTGGAGCTGGGATCGCAGAGGCCAAAGTGACAGAGGCTCAGGCCTGCAGGGTTACAGGGCGGGTGGGAAAAGGAGGACAGCATTACAGGGACGCCACCGAGGCCAGGCACGTGGTGGCACCGAGAAGGACGGGCCGGCTGCAGCTGGGGCCAGGGGTGGTGTTGGCTGCGCAGGCCCTGCCTCCCCTCCTCTCCCCTGAAGAGCAGGAGCGCAGCGCTCCCTACGGCCCTTCCCGCTCACACCTGTCACTCCAGCCCAAAGGATGTGGCTGCCTGAGGCCAAGGACAAAAGGATGCCTCCCCACTCCCAATTCCACAGTCAGGAGCCACCCAGACTGGCCGTTGAAGCTTCTGGAGATACGATAGCCTCCTCCGCTGCACCTGAGGGCAGCAAGATAGCAAGGGGGTGGGGGGGCGGGGCGGTCTGTGGGGCACAAGCATCTCTGCCCCCACAACAGAGGGAACAGCCAGGGGCTCCACCTTTGCTGCCCAGCGTGTGCTGCCAGCTGCCTCGCTCTGCCAAATGATGGGGCCGGCTCTGCTGCAGAGCGCCACAGGGACTCAGCCAAGGACGGCTCCTGGCCCTTCCCCACCTCCATCCCGAGCGCTACCTGCTTCTGCTTACTCTGGTAGGTGCCGACGTGACTCAGGAGGACACAGGCTGGGGTGCTAGCGTGGCTGCTGTCACGGCACCAGCCCCGGAAGGCGGCAACGGCCCCTTCCACCTCGTGGGTTGTGACTGGCATCCAAGCAGAGAAGTGGTGCAACACGGTCACTTCTGCACCGGGCCACCTGAGGAGCAAAAGGCGTGTGCCAAGGTCAGCGTGCCCCACCCAGCCTGGCCCAAGGCCCACTTCCCACCACATCGCCACCCAATAGCCTCCTCACAACAGCCCAGCGAGGCAGGCAACACGTCCCTGCCCCTGGCCTAAAGCCCTCACGCGTGTCCCTCACAACCACCCTTTGGCCAGCCTAGTATTAAAGCCACCCTCCGCATGAAGCAAAATGTGGCTTAATGTTAACATTCCTTCAGTCACAGAACAAGGAGGGGCCACTGGGCCACCATCTCCCCCGCCCTTCCCTGGACACGAGGAGGCAGCACCAGCACCGGCCACTCACAGAAGCTGCTCAGGGGTCAACAGTCACGTGTCCCACAACAGCAACATGGCGCCCTTCCAGTGTGTGGGGAAACTCCCAGAATCCCCCAGCCAGCATAGAGGATTCTGGGAGCTGTGGTCCGACCCCTCAGGAGGACACCGAATTGCAGAAGAGCTGGTCTCGTGGACGGCTCAGAGCAAGGGCATTCTCTTCCCCTCCTTATCGCTTTACTATGATTTTAATAGAATATAAGCTTATGCGGCAGGGTCTTGCTATTTACTGTTTTACTCTGTACAGCACCATGTACATAGATGGTGCTATATAAATAAATAATAATAATAATAATAATAATAATAATAATAATGGAGATCTCCGGGCCAAAGGAGCCGGGAGCCATCCGAGGGACTCCGCTCAGCCCCCGCTCCCAGCTGGGAGAAGAAGGCCAGCCGCCTTGCTGGATGGGCAGCTGGCAGGATTTGGGGCCCTCTGAGTGCATTGGAGACACACTGCGCACAGCCTGCCCTCCCCTGGGAAGTCCTCCAGGACCAATAGCCGGCATTTCTTCTTCCTCCCATGCATGGCACCAAGGCTCTAGGACCCAGTGCACAGCCTGGATGGCTCAGTGGTGCCAGGAGCATGCTGGCCCAGCTTTGGGGGCTGCGTGCCTTCCTGGGGAAGATGGACCCAGCCACAGGGATCTATGCCTTAATCACCTCACACTTAGACTAGAGTAATGGGCTCGACTTGGGGCAAATGGATCAGGCTGTCTCGGATCAGGGCCTTTTGTGTAGCAGCACCCCAGTGGTGGAACACCTCCTCCCCCCCCCCCCGCCCATGCAGTTCAGACTAGCTTCCTCAGCAGCCTTTAGGTTGCTTTAGGGTGGAGTCCTGCATTGAGCAGGGGGTTGGACTTGATGGCCTTATAGGCCCCTTCCAACTCGACTATCCTGTGATTCTAGGTGGCTGGTGAAGATGGTATTTTCCCACCGGGCTTTCAAGAGTTAACGCCACGCCCCGTTTTTAATCATTAACCTCTGCTTTTAAAATCCATTTTGCATTTTAATCTTTGCATTTTTATTGTGCACCTCCCTGAGCAGCCGTTGGGCGGAGGGGCGAGCGCCAAATGTTGCACATAAACAAATGAACAGGCGAGTAGAGGCCGGTGAGCGCCGAATGCTCCGCTCAGCCAACTGGAGCCGCTGCAGAAGGCACGGAGCCCCCCCCCCCCGCCCCCTGCACCACTTACTTCAGGTCTCGGGTGGAGGAGCCCAGGTAGCCAGCCAGGTGGCCCAAGATGCGCTGGAACTGCCGGCAGAGAGAGAGGGGGGGGGGGCAGAAGCAGGCTCCGTTCAGGTCCCGGTGCTGTGCAGCCTGTTAACCCTGGGCGCCCCCGCCCACCACCCGCAGAGATCACGCAGCTGGGTCACGCAGCCGGGCGGCCTGGCCGGGGTCGAGGGGGCCCAACTGCCGACGTTATAGGGTTAGGGCGAGCCCGGCAAGCTCTGGAAAGGGCTGAGCGGGGCAGCCTGCCCGCCCCCCTCCCTCCCGGGGCCTCCGGTGGGCCGCAGCCGCCCCGTACCAGGTGTTGCATCCCGGAGGCGAGCCGGGGCAGCCGCGCCTCCTCCTCCTCCTCCTCCTCCTCCTCCGGCGGGCCGAGCGCGTCCAGGTGGAGCAGCAGCAGCTGGGCAGGGAAGGCCCTGACTGGACAAGCGAAAGGGGCAGCCGAGTCAGAGCCAGGCGGGGGTGGGGGGGAGCGAGCCCCGGGGCGGGGCGGATGGAGCCCCCAGACGTGGGGATGGAGACAAGACAGTGGCAGGCAGGGATGGGGTGGGTGGGGGGCAGCAGCACGACAGACGTCAAAGGATGCACCACCGCGCAGAATGCGAACCTGAGGCGGCACATGAGGGGGGGGGGTAGCCTGGGAAGCTCTCCTGCAGACCTCCGCTTCCGCCCAGCTAAGGCAGGCGCAAAGGGGGGGGGGGCTTGATTACCTCCTGGCTGGCAGGGATGCCCACAGGCTCTGGGAAGACCAGCCCTTCTCCCCCACCTCCGGATCCCGAAGCGCCCTTACCTGGCACACAGCCCAGGGTGGGGCTGAGATGGTAGCCCAGGTCGCAGCGGCAAGAGCTGTGCCCAGACTGGGGCTCACACCTGCTCCAAGGGGGGCAGTCCTCCTCTCCCCTGCAGGTCATGGCGGGCTCTGCGAGGAGGAGGAGGAGGAGGAGGAGGAGGAAGAAGAAGAGGGGTCACACAGGCCAGCACTCTGCATGTGTGTGTAGGGAAACTACACGGGGCATTAGGAGGGAAACCATGACCCCTGCACACCCCTCACAGTCCCATTCGGTGAGAAACAACTCCAAACAGAAGAAGAGTCCGGCGGCTGGATCAGGTCCAAAATCTCCCTTCAGTTCAGCACCCGGTTTCCCACAGGGGTTGGCCAGATGCCCTCAGGGATCTCAAAAGCTGGGAAGGAGGGCATGCTCTCCCCTCCCACCCACCCCACCCCATTTGCCCCCTGGCATCCAGAGGCAGAACATTCCTGTACGTGGAGGTTCCGTGTGTTCACTATCCTGGCAAACAACCATTGAAACCAAGAGGGTTTAATAGCAGGAGGACCAGAGCAATTCCAGGCACTGCAAGGCGGGTGGGGGGTGGGGTGGGGAGAGATCTCTGCAATCTCCAGCTCAGAACTCCCCACAGTTCAGCCGATCCGGCCGCCCTGCCCGCTGCGCCCTGCCATCAGGGCTTCCGCTGCCATTCGTGCCCTGCACTTTCAGCGGCCACAGCATCTCGCTGTGCCCAATTATTTTCGCTTTTCTTTGGGGAAACGAGAGGCCTGCTCAGCTTACCTGGCACTGCTCCAGTGCCCGTGCCGTCGCTGGTGGCCGTGGCCGGCTGTGCGGTCCAGGTGATGGGCTTGGGTGTGGAGGGGTCCAACCCTGCTGACCAGTTGGCGCTGCTGTGCTCTGAAACTGATAGGCAGCAGGGGCTTGGAATTGGGGGGTGGGGGCTCTGCGGTGCCCGCTCTTAGGGCAAAACACAGAGACGCAGCTCCCTTCCGATGCTATGTCCTGTGAGTCCTAAGAGAGTGTCTATGGGCAAGTCCGTGCAGCAAGCCCCAGCTGGCCTAGAAGGGGGTGGCTGCCATGAGGCTTGTTGTGGGGAAGTCTGGGAAGCAGGTCCCAAAAGGCTTCTTTGGCTTCCGCAGCTTCGCCCTGCTGCCCCCCACCCCATTCATACCTGAAAAAGGACCAGGCTGGGAGGGCCCTGCTTGCTAAGGGTGTGAGCCAAGAAGCACCTCTGTCAGATTTGGCCTCCCTTGCAACATGGGGAGAATGATAGTGGCCTACCCTTCAGGGTCGTCGTTTAGATCAGAGTTGGGCAGAAGGTAGCTCTCCAGATGTTTTGCACTTCCATCTCCCAGCATGCCTTGTCGACAGGGGCTTCTGGGAAATGAAATCCCAAACACCTGCCCACTCCTTGCTTCGATCACATGGATCCATGTAAACATCTAGCAGAATCCAGCAGCCAAACAGTTCCTTGGACTGTCCTGCTGTGAGCTGTAGAGAGGAAAACCCCCACCACCACATCCTAGGGACTCTCTTTGCAAAAGAAGACCCACCCACCCCTGAGAGCGCATTCGCACAGGCAAGCCCCCACCTGGGCAGCCTCAAGGGGTACAAGCCTGAAAAAGCTCAGCCACGTGGTTCTACTCAGGCAGATGTCCCCAACCTTGGCCCCTCCAGAACTACAACTTCCATCAGTCCCAGCCACCATAGCCAATGGCCGGGGATGATGGCAGCTGTCATCTGAAACCTCTGCAGGGAGCCAAGTTAGGGAAGGCTGTTCCTGCACCGATAAACCAACTCTCACTCACACAGCAGTCAATAAAACGCTACACACAGAGAAATGTCCCCAGCACCATATGCAGAGGCACACCTGGCCAGGCTGCCTTCCCCAGTTACAGCTCCCATCATCCCCGAAGACAGGCACTATAGCCCAGCCAATTGGCTGGGAAAGACTGACCTAGCAATTAGCAGCAACATGTCAAAGGCTCCTGGCTGAGTTCTCTGAGCGGGGAGGGGGGAGCGGGCATCAAACGACCACAGCATCTCCCTGGAATCTTGGTCTAGCCCAATCAACACACAAGGGCTAATTCCTAGCCCAAGAGGCGCTGGGGCTCAGGCTTCCACCACAGCAGCTGAGTTTGGACGACACATCAATCAATGGGTTGTTTTTTTTAATAGGGACAGAATGGGAAACAACCGTTGATTAGCGTGTCATCCGAACTCAGCCACTGACTGTCAGCCTCACTCTCAGGTAATGGCAATATTGCAGACGCTCAAGAATGGAGAAAGGCATAAACCCAGACACACTCCTTTTATTCACGTTTTCCAGACGTTTAGTATGACATTTGGGCACAAATGAATGGCCAGGCTAGCTTCCTGCTGTTTCTCACACCTGCTCCTCCAATCCATGGGGTTAAGATGGAGCCTCCCCTGCACACACCCCATCCAATACAGGGTCCAACCTTGAAGCTTCTGAGAGCAGCCAAAGGGCTGGGATTGGGGGGGGGGGCTCCACTCCCTCCCTCCCCCACGACTCCTTTGAACTTTGGCCCTTGCCATCAAGGTTGCCTCACCTGCCTCTGCACCTTTGGAACTTGCTCAGAGGCCACAGAGAGTGACAAGAAGCTGGAATGCCTCCCCCCTCCCCTGTCTGCCCACTCTGGCCCTGGAGGGAATTCCTGCTCTGCTAGCGGTTTCAAAACCCAGCCCAGGGAGCAGTCTGCATCCATTAATGTTGTGGAGTAAAATGGTGCAGCCTTGTAGGGCATCTGCCTCGCTGTCTTGACCCCCCCCAAAAAAAACCCTATGCCAAGCACCCACCAGCCATTCCCAGGCAGCATTCCAAGTTTATGCAAGCGGCTCCTTGCTGCCTCTGTTCCCCCCCCCCCCGCAAAACACCTGTGCCCAGCATTGCTACCGACTTACCTGCCCGGAGCCCCCAGCTGGCCACCAGCCCCACCTGCAGGAAGGTGAGGCCCAAGCCGACCCCCATCCCCATGTTCCCAGCCAAAGGGGCAAGCTCACACAGGGTTGCTTATGGGCCTGCTGTGGCTGGAGGGAGAGGGAGGGGTCACTGACCACCACACCTAGCACTTATTAACAAGGGAAAGCCCAGCCCCCAGCCAAAGAGCCCAGCCCCCTCCGCTGTGGCCAAGGCACAGCAGGATACAGAACCACGGAGGAGGAAGGGGGTGGCGGTGTGGGGCCAGTGTGCCTTACAAGAGCCAGGAAGGAGGGAGGGAGCCGGGCACTGCTTCCTCAAAAGCCCCCTCCCAGGCACTCGCAGCAGGGAAGGCGCACCCTCCGGCTTGGATGCCCAATGCCTCCTTTTGCCACCTCGATGCAGGGTTACAGGAGACACCAGGAGCCCCATCTGCACCAGTGGGAGAGCTCGAGGGCAGAGAGAAATCCGTTCACACTCCACAAAGCCTGATACGGTTAATGGAGATGCCTCATCTTGTGTCTCGCCTCTGTGCCCTCACACTTTCCCTGGGCCTGTCATCCCTGACCCGTTCCCTTCCAGATACACAGAGACTCAGGACATCAGAAGAGCCCTGAGGCTGGATCAGACCAAGGGCTCATCAAGTCCAGCACTCTGTTCACACAGCGGCCGGCCAGCTGTCACCAGGAACCCACAAGCAGGACACAGGTGCAACTGCACCCTCCCGCCCATGTTCCCCAGAGGCTTACTGCCTCTGATATTGGAAGTGGCACATAGCCATCAGAACTAGTAGCCATTCATAGCCTTCTCCTCCAGGAATTTGTCTCACCCCTTTTTCAAGCCACCCAAATTGGTGGCCACCCTTATGCCTTGTGGTAGCGAATTCTATAGTTTAACAGTGTGAGACCTCCTGCCTTTTATCTGAATCTCCCACCCATCAGCTTCGTGGGATGACCCCACTGGGTTCCATTATTATGACTTGACAGGGGCACAGGGACCCCCAGCTCTCTCCGCTTTCATTTGGGTTGGAGAGGATGAACTGTATCCTTCTGTGGGACTTGGAGGCAGGCAGGCATTGGGGCAAAGGCCTGTACCACTATGGCAGTGATACCAAAGCCAGCTGGTGAGAGGAGGCAATGAGTTCATCCTGCATTTGGCCTGGAAACACGTTGGCGTTGCTTAAATTGTGTTCATTGCATCTTGAGAACTTGCAAGCAGAGCAGAATGAGTCCAGGTCTGCTAAGCCTTAACATGCTGGTTTGGGTCAACAGGTACGAAATTGTATTCTGCAGCTTACGATAAGCTTTGCAAGAGATCTTATTAAAGCCTGAGAAGCTACATTCAGGGTCGCCCAGTCCTGCAGAGGACTGAGAAAGGAGGGGAAGGGCCAGGGGTTCAGGCAATGTGCATTGAGTTTAAGCAAGCACAAGCTGCAAGCCTGCTGGACGAGCTTCTTGCTTGTGCATGGGGATGCTCAGCCTGGGTGAGCCCAGGGGCCTTCTCCGCTGCGCCTGGATTTTCGGAAGGGAACTTGCAAGCCCCTAAAACTGGGGGAGGGGGCTTCCACCCTCCCACAGAACAGAAGTGTGACGTGTGTAACAGGGCATCCCCCTATGGAAAGCCCTGTGAGAGTTACAAGGAAGGTAGGACACAGCGCGCAGTTGGATCGGTTTGACTTGCTGGTAAAATGTGGGATAAACGATGCTCCCTTTAGCTGGATTTGAAGTTGGTTGACGGCTGTCCGCAAAGAGCGCTCAAGCGCAGCTCTTCATCAACATGGGAGAAGTGACCAGTGGGTGTCCTGGATCCAGGGCTGATTGGCATCTTTATGAATTACCTGGACAAAGGGGTAGATGGCGAAGCTCATCGAAAGCGGAGGAGATGACACCGGACTGGGAGGGGGGTTCTAGGCAGCAGCCCTTTGGCAGGGTGGTGTGTTTGGGCCAAAATGAACAGAATGGATGTCAAAAGAGATCAAATGAAATGCACAAATCCCGGATGGGTGACGGCAACCGTAGATGGGATACAGATTTCAGTTGCGATCCCATATACACTTACCTGGGAGCAAGCCCCATTGCACTGGGTGGGGCTTACTTCTGAGTAGGCTCGCCTAGGATTGCTCTGTTAGGGCTTTTAGTACCGTAGGCCACAAACTGATCCTGAGCTAGCGGCGCAATGCAGCCACTATTATTATTTATTATTATTATTTATTTATATAGCACCATCAATGTACATGGTGCTGTACAGAGTAAAACAGTAAATAGCGAGACCCTGCCGCATAGGCTTACATTCTAATAAAACCATAATAAAACAATAAGGAGGGGAAGAGAAAGCAAACAGGCACAGGGTAGGGTAAACAGGCACTGGGTAGGGTAAAACTAACAGTATAAAGTCTGAGCAAAATCAAGTTAAAAAGGCGAATGCGGTTCTAAGCTGCGGCAATAGACTCAGCGGAGGACCTGGCTCCTGAGAAGGAGCGGTGCTGCTTGGGCCTCATCCGCAGTGCTGCGTCCAGTCCTGGGCATCGCAGTTCAGGGAGGATCTTGCTCCCCCCCCCGCACCCACCCACGAAGCCCCGCAACCTGTCCCGCGAGGGCGGTGGCCGGGCTGGAGGCCGCCTTCCCTGCGCCGCCCTGCAGCTCCCATCTTCCCGAGCCGGGGGGCCAAGGGCGGGGGGGGGCATGTTGGGGGTCCCCGTCCGAGGCAATGATCCGCAGGGCGCCCGCTGGCTCCAGAAGGGCGCAACCGGGCGGGACCCCTGGTCGCCTGCGGAACGGGCTGCCTCAGGCGGCCGGAGACGGAGGGGCTCCGCTCTCCAACGTAGGGCTGGGCTGGATGGCCTCGCGTGACCGCGGCCCGCAGAGTACTCCGCCGCCCCCTCCCCTCCGGCCGGGGCTGCGAAGGGGAGCCGGAGGTGCGGAGGGCGACAGGCGCCCGTTCCTCCGCTCCTCTTGGCGGGAGGCGGAGCGAGTTGCCCTTTGCCCCCTTCGGCTCAGCCAATCGGGCGGCGGCTCAGCAGCCGCCACTTCCGCCTTGTCCCGAGGGGAGGGGTCGCCTGCGCAGGAGGACTCCGCCGCCCCCCCCACGCCGCCCCACGATGGAGCAGGACCCCCCGGTGAGAGGGGGAGAGCCCCGCCCCCTGCGGCAGGCAGGAGTTCAAACGGGGCAGCTTCCTCCTCCTCCTCCTCCTCCTCCTCCAGCGGCTGCCTTGGGGCTCCCCAGGAAGGGGCTGCTCTCGCGCCCCCCCGCGCCGCCCCCGTTCAGCAACAGAGAGGGGAGGGCTGAGAAATGGGGGGGTATCTCGGGGGGGAGGGGCTGGTAGCCCCCCTCCTCCTCTCCCACAACCCCTTCGCCCGCCCCCCCTCCACTGCCCCGTGGCAGGCTGCTGGGCGCGGGGGGGGCGGCTGGGAGGCAAGGGGCCGCGAGGGAAGCCCCTCCTCCCCGGGCAGCCCCCCGCTCCGCCCCTTTTTGGGGCCCCCAGGTGTCTCGTTCTCAGGGGCTCCCCCGGCTGCGCCTCCCTTTGCCTTTACGCAGCCCCCCTTTTAGAGGATCGGGGCTGAGCCTACTGGGGGCCCCCTTCCGCCAACGCCTCCTTCCCCCCCACGGTGCCACCCCTGAGAAGCCCCCGCGTGCCCCGCCATGCAGCCCTTGGCGGGGGTCGGGCCTGGGGGTCCAGCCCCAGGAGGGCCGCTCTGACGTGCCTCTGCCCCCCACCCCACCCCTCTGCAGACCTTGGGGGACCTGCTCCTCACCCTCTACGAGATGGGCTTTACCGAGCGGCAGGTGCGCGACGCCCTCCACGCCGGCTGCCTCAGCGCCCCGGAGGCCGCCAACTGGTGAGTGACCTGGCCGGGAGCGGGCCCAGCCCCCAGCCCTCCCTGCTGCACCTGCCGTGCAAGCCCCCTTCCCTGGGGCAGCGCTGGAGGGTAGGCGGGCAGCGTCCTTGAACAGGCTGCCTGGCCCGGCTCCTCGCATCCCGGGCAGGGGTGGGCGGGCTCTGCTTTGGAGGCACCCAAGGCTCTTCTGGGGAGGCTGAGCTGCAGCACCCGGTTCTGCTAACGTGCCGTGGAGGAACGTCAGACGCAGACCCAGGCGCCCGCAAAGCAAGGGACTTTCCCTGTCCTCGGTGGTTCTGTGAGGTGGGGCCGCTTGCTGATCACCACAGCCCACCGTGGTTTGTGGCAGGGTTATTTGAGGGCTGTTTAACCTTCAAACGACCCCTGCCGCCGACACAACCAACCATGCCCCCCCCCACACACACACCTCATCGGGAGGGGGATATTCCAGAAGGCCACCAGCACCCAGCACAACCCCCCTGCAGTGATCATCCGGCCCGGCCCATTGTGTCTGCTCAGCTCCTGAGAGCAATCTTCCCCAACACCCGTCTCCTCCAGGTTGGATGAATTCCTGGAGGAGACGGCTATCAAATGGCTAGTAGCCCTGATCTCCAGAATCCGAGGCAGTGAGCCTGTGCTGGGGAACATGGGTGGGAGAGTGCAGTTGCACCATGTCCTGCCTTCTTGGTCCCTGGTCGACAGCTGACCAGCCACCATGTGAACAGAGTGCTGGACTAGATGGACCCTGGGTCTGATGCAGCTTCAGGGCCCTTCTGATGTTCTTCACCTGGTGCCCTGCAGATCTGTCGGACTGCATCGTCCCTCGTTCCTAGTCCAGTATATCACAGTCCAGTCCATCTGGAGGGCAGCAGGTTGGGGAAGGCTGCCTTAGAAAAGGCGGAAGTGGGGCTGAGAGGGTTCCACGCACGTCCCTCCGAAGCAGCTGCGTATCCAGAGGGGGCCTGTGTTGCAGGGTGTTTCGTCTCCAGCTAGCATTGCCGAAGGGACTGATTGATAGCTGTCTCCCCCCCCTTGTCAGGCAGGCCCTCGCAAGCCCGGGTCTTTCTCAGCCCTGAAATCCTTGAACTTGGCTGGGTGCTCTGCACGTGCCGCAGGGGCGCCCAGGCCCCTGCCCGCTTTCTCTCACCGCTTGGCTGCATTGTCTCTCTCCTCCTAGGCTACTGCAGGAGAGGGCGGAGCAGCCGCAGCAGCAGCCACATCCGCAACGGAGCCACCCACCCGGAGCCCTGGACCCGAGAGCCATGGACGCCTTCAACCCACCCAGGCAGCCCCCGGAGGTATCGGCAGGGCCAGGCGCGCCCAGCCTGGGCAGCATGTCGCCAGGTGAGTGGGCTGCTCCTTCCCTCCCCCCCCCAGTCCCACCTCCCAGACCAGGCGCTGGGACTGCAGCTGGGCCAGGGTGGGAGCCCTTCCCGCTCCCACGCCACGGCCAGCCCCCCACTTCCTAGTTTGGGGCAGGGCTGCCCAGCCTCTTGGCAGGAGCATCCACTCCAGGCCCTCTTTCTAGGTTCCAGGCTGGACTTGGAGGGAGTGGCTGCCCAGGACGCCCTCGGGCGAGCGGAGAGCCACGCTTTTGCGGAGCAGCAGCGGGAGCACCTGGCCGAGCAGCTGAAAGCCGAGAGGAGGAACAAGCGCAGGGTGAGCGGGGCTCTTGCCCAGCAAAGGCGCCGGTCCATGGCAGGGCCGCCGGGCCTCTTTGAGGGGGGGGGAGAGTGGTTCCTGCCTCGGAGGCCCCGCGTGGACTGGAGGGTCCCTATCGCAGTCGGCACCTGCGTGGGCCCGTGCCCCCCGCCCGCTCCCAGACTGCCCCACTCCTGCTGTCTCCCAGGAACACGAGTTGGCGTTGCAGAGAATTGCTGATGACCGACGGCGCATCCAGGTGAAGGCCGAGCTGGCTCAGGCCTCGCCCGTCCAGCTGCCCCTGTCGGAGAGCACAGCTCAGCCCTCCAGCGATGGACGTTGCATGCTTACGGTGAGCCAGCCACCGCCGGAGCTCCTCAGCCAAGCAGGGTTGCTGCACAGGCAGTAACACACAACACACATGCTTGGAGCCAGGAGGCTCAGAGCTGCGGTGGTGGTGGGGAAAACCTTGCTCCAGGGCAGATGTGAAGCAGTGCTGGTTGGCTGCAGAGAGAAGGGGGCTGGGAGAGAGTTCTAGGGGGCGGGGTATGGGGGGAGAGAGCAGAGCGGGATAGGCTGTCTCCATTTCCTCTGTTGCGATTGGCTGCACAGCTCCGAAATTGTGGAATGGCTGCCAGTTGGGAGAAGAGTCAGTAGCGGAATGTTGATGTTAGCATCCTGCATGAAGTGAGAGGACCTTCTGGCCTAAGGGTGAGAAGGGCCCTGCGCTGCTGTGGGGCTAGGGAGAAGGTGGCCCTCGGCGGCAAGGGGACTCAGAGCCAGAAGGTTCGAGAGGTCAGAGAGAGGTGCCGCACGATAGTTCAGACAGAACAGAGTCCCAGGGTGGGCTTTTCGCTCCTGGCGAGACAAGAGGCGAAGGGCCGGGCTTCAGAACCGCCTGTCGAACCCTGGCTTCTACATTAAGAATGATTTATAATTTCGCTGGTTGCTTACCCAGGCTTTATGTTCCTTATTTAATTCATCCTCAAAACATCTCTGTGAAGTGTAACCCATTTTACAGAAGAGGAAACTGAGGCGGCCGAGAAGTTTCATGGCCTCCGAGGGATCTGAATTGGGGTGCACGCATCCCTCCAGTCCCAGGTCTCCGACTGTGCTCCCTCTCCGATGAATTTGTGTGGCTTGGAGCAAGTCCTCGGCTCCCTCGGCTTCAGCTTCCTGCTTGTGAAATGGGCATTTCCACTCCAGAGGGACTTGTTGGGCAGGGGGTCCCAAGCCAGGCCTCGCTGGGCTCTGCTTTCCCTCCGCCCCGCAACAGCCCTGCTGATGCAGACAAACAGCGCAATGTGGGGACACCGTCCTGCCCCACCCCGACCCGACGGCAGCCTCTCCCCTCTCCCCCAGATCCGCCTCCCTGCAGGGGACTCGGTGCGCCAGCCTTTCCCGGCCGACTGCTCCCTGGAGGGCGTCCGACAGAGCCTTCTCTCCCTGTGCCCGGAGCTGTCGCCGTCCTTCGCCTTCCTGCAGGGCTTCCCCAGGCGCCACTTCAGCCCGGCCGACCTGCCGCGCACCCTGCAGGCTCTGGGCTTGGCCCCCAGCGCCACCCTCTGCATCGTGGACCCCGTGCCTCCGTCCCCGGCCTCCGAGCGGCCCCTGCCAGGCCCCCCGCCCCTGCCGCCCCCTGAGGAGATGGGCGGGCCCGGCCCACGGCCTGCGGCCGAGGGAGGGCCCTTCTTGCCGAGCGAGGCGCTTCCCGCCCTCCTGCACTCCCCAGCCCAGAGGGTGGCCCCAGGGGGCCTGGCAGGGATGCACAGCCGGGGCGGGGCGGCCTTTCCCACGCACCATCACTGGGGTAAGTGAAGCGCTGCTGGCGGTGTTGTGATGCTCGGGGGGTTCCAGGGGGCGGGGAGTTTCCCTGCTGCCCAGCCCAGCCCACGCTGGCACCTGAACCCATTCTGCTGTTGTACCATTTCAAAGTTGGCGTCCCTGCAGAGTGGTGGGGCGCAAATCCAGCGCCATGCTAAAATCCGGGGCTCTGTGCAGCCTGGAAGGTGGTCATTTTAGTTGGGTGGGAGGGGGGAACGCCTGGGTTGTGTGCTCTGGTTGCGTTTTAGCCGTGGAACTCCTGTTCCCAGAATGCAGCGGGGGGGGAGTGCACATGCACAGGAGGGCCTGGTTCATGGCACACAGCCCCTGCCGTGCTCTTCCACCCCTCCCACCACTGCCCCCCTCCCCCCGCCCTCCTGGCCCCGCATCTTCCTGCCACGGTTCCAGAGGAGAACAGCCCGCCTGTCCCTTGCCCTGGAAGAGGAGGAGGAGCAGCGGGTGGCCCAGGCAGCCGCTCTTCAGAGCGAGAACCCCGCCCTCCTCCAGCCCTGTGAGCAACCCTGCTGCCTCTGGCTGCCCCACAGGCCGGGGGCAGAGGTTGGACGCGGAGGAGCCCATGGAGCAGGAGCCTTTGGGAGTCGCCACGAGGGAAGAGGCGGACGGCGAGGAGCATCCTGTGCCAGCTCCCCACAGGCGTCCAGGAGGGAGGCCAGGTGGGTCGCGGGCAGCAGGAGGGGCGGCTCCAGGGAGGGTCTGGGCGTGGTGGGAACAGCCAGCAGGGCAGGGGCCGGGAGCTCGGGGTGGCTGCGTTGGCCTTCGCTCTGCCTCACAGGCCCCGGCTGCACGGGGGGGGGGGGGGGGGGGGCTGCAGAAAGGAGCAGCCAGCAGTGGGTGGGAGTCACCAGGTAGCAGCAGCAGCAGCAGGGAGCCCCAGAACAGGTGAGCCATCAGTGTACCTGGGAAAGGCTCCACGGAAAGGCCAGTCCCCTCCTGCGGAGGGAGGGGGAGAAGGAGCAAGTGGGGGTGAGGATTCCAGGCCTAGAGCTTTGACGGGGGGGGGGCAGGGCAGGGGGCGGGGGGGAGGGGACGGGGCTGCCCCTGCCGTCCTGACGCCCTCTGCTCCTTGTTTGAAGGGTTCCTGCCCCTCCCGGACCAGGCGCAGGGGATGCCGGGGCCTCAGCACCAGTGGCCAGCGGAGGGCAACCGGCTGAGGTAGGAGCCTCTCCGGCTGCTGGAGTGGTGGTGGTGGTGGTGGTGGTGGTGGTGGTGGGGATGTCACTGGGGCCGGGGATGGGCGTCTCTTCTCGGCGTGGGGGATGACGTAAGGCGGAGTGCGGAGGCCGGCCTCCTCTGGGCATGTGCGGGCGCTTGGGGTGTGAGGATCGGAGAAGGTGGCTGCCTTGACGGCTGCTTCAAGGCCCGCCCCCTCTTTGCCCGCCCCCCTCTTTGCCCACCCCCCAGGACAGTCGACGGGACCAGGGTGGAGGCCGCGGCCCCGCTGCCACTCGCCGTAGCCCAGGCAGCCGAACGGCGCCTTGAGAAGGCCACTGCGCAGGGCCTCGAGGCCGAGGAGAGGGACAGGCCCAGCGTGGCGTCCCCCCCCAGCCGCCTGCCCCCCCCGGTGCCGCTGCTCTCCCAGCTGTCTCTGCAGGCGACCGTCGCCCTCCTTACAGGTAGCCAGCGCCCCCCGGCCCCCCGGCCCCACTCTGCGCCTGCTTGCCGCCCCCCTCATGGGCGGCTCCTTCCGTTCCAGCCCCCAGCAAGCAGTACTGCAGCAGCCTGGCCTCCCTGACGCCCGTGCTGGCCGAGCGCGTCCTGGGGCACATGATCCGGCAGGGCCTGCTGACCCCGCGCAGCCTCCGGCTCTTCTTCGGCTGCCCGCTGCAGAAGCTGCTCCTGGACTGCTACCCCTACGCCACCAACGAACTGCTGCGTCAGCTGCGTGCCTTCCCCGGCTTGCGCCACCTCAGCCTGCTCTCCTGCCCCGTCATCACAGGTGAGCGGCCGGCCGGCCGGGGCTGCCCTGGGCCCATGCGCCCCCCGTCCGCGGAGGGGCTGCTCTCGCCTGGCCAAGCAGCAGTAGGGGGGCTTCCTGCTGCCCCCCCTCCACCCCCCATGCCACGCAGGCGCCAGGCGCTGTACAGAGGGACTTTGGGACAAAGGGGGGGGCAAAGGAGGGTTGTGGGCCGGATATCCTGAGAGCTTTGCTAGGGGAGGAGGCCTGACTGACCACCCTCTCCCCCCCCCCCCACCAGACCAGGGCCTTTCCGTGCTGCAGCATTTGACCCACCTGCAACACCTCAACCTCTCCGCCTGTGAGAAGCTCACGGACAACTGCCTGCGCTTCCTGAAAGGTCACACCCACCCACCCACCCGCGCATCCCCCTGGAGGCAGGCTCTGTGTCCATCTCTGGGGCGGGGGGCTTTGACTGTCTCTCGCACTCGCTCTCTGGAGTGGCCGGGGGTGGGTGGGTAGCGGCTTTCCTGCTCCTCCACGACGCACGTCCAGGCGGGTGCTAGCAAGGCAGCCGTTCCCAGCTGGGCCCTGATTTGGGGGTTTGTGGTGCAAAGGGAAAGAGGTCACGGCATGAACTTCCCCTCCCCCGCCCCCGCCCCGTGGCTGTTTTCGGGGGAGGTGCAGATTTTAACAGCGGGCTGCGTGGGGGTGATTCAGGCCGTGCGTGGGGGGGGGGGGGCGAAAGGGTTGCTGGGTGGATTTGGGGCCCTTTCCAGGGCTTGCTCATGAGGAGGGCGCTCGCATTCCACAGTTCACGGGGAGCCCAAAGGGGGGTTGGCTTCACTCCAGCCCCTCAACCCCCACCCCTGCCATGCTCTCTCCTCAGGACTGCTGCAGCTGTCGCACCTGGCGCTGGATCGCACCCGGATCTCGGACCGGGGCCTGGCAGAGTTCCTGCTCCCGGCACCGCCCAGCCTCACCCACCTGAGCCTCAACCAGACGGGCGTCACCGATGACACCCTCCGCCTCCTGCCCCAGCGTGCCCCCCACCTCTTGGTGCTCAGTCTGAAGCAGACAAGCGTGCGTGGGGCTCCTTCTGCCTTGGCGGGGGGCTGGGGCCGGGGCCGGCTGGCTGGGGCCGTGGGGTGGCTGGCCCCAGCGAGGGGGGTGGGCTTTCCCAACCATGCTGGCTCGATCTGCCCCCCCCCCCAGGTCACGGATGTTTCGCCGCTGCGGCACCTGGAGGCCCTGCAGACGCTGCACCTGGACGGCACCCGCGTGAGCGAGGCTTCCCTGCGGGCGCTCTCGGCCCACCCCTCCCTGTCCAGCCTGACGCTCTCGGGAGTCCAGTCGGTGGACGGCAACCGGGCTCTGGAACTGGTCTCAGGTAGGGGCACGGCTGGGGCTTCCCCTTCATCTCCAGTGGGGCCGAGACGGTTCGGTTCCAGCGGGTGAAGCGGTGAGGGGTTGCGTGAAACCCGCAAGGCGGCCCCTGCGTTGCCCTCTGGTGCCCCACCGGCTTGGCTGCCAGGAGACTGCCCTGCAGGAGGAGAAGCAGTGTGCTTTTGCACAGCCACATGTGAGGGGGCTCCAGGCGGAGTCCGGGGGGGGCAGTTGCTGCAGGCGCAGCCAGCCCCCCCTTGCTTCCCCCCCTGGAAAGCCCCCTCGGTGGGCAGTGACGACACAACGGACACACTGGCTTTGATGCTTTAGAATAGGAAGCGAGAAAGCTGACCTCACTGGCTACTAGAAACAATGGTTGGCTACCAAATCTGGCCTAAGTGGGCTCTGACAGAAACCTGGCCTTCGGCAGAGGCTTGTGCTCAGTCCCTCGGGTGCTCGCCTGGGGCAAACAGCGATTTCCTCCAGGCGAGCGCCCGCCACCCGCGTGCAAACAGAGCCAGTTTGGCCGCCCCCTTTCAGGCTCCGCCTCCTCTCCTCTCTCATGGCCCCTGGCCTGCCTAGAGGCTGGGGTCAGGGAGCCACGTCCCCCTGGTGACCTGGCGTCACCTGCTGACGGCGGCCCCCACTACCTGCAGGCTGTAGGTCTGGGGCAGCCCCACGCCGGAGGAAGGCGGGGGGGAGGGGATGATGGGCAGCTGCGCTGGACCTGTCTGGAGGGAGCGGTGGGTGCAGCCCCTCTTCAAGCCCGAGGGCCGTTTTCCAATTTGGAGACATTGGGGGGGCTGCATTCGAGGGGTGGGAAAGTGGGGCGTGTCAACCTGTTCCAGCGTAAGGTTCTTGCTGCCAGCGGCTGGTTCCAGGGGGGTGGGGGTGGGGGGGATCTCAGCCGTTTAGAATGGGGTAAATGGAGAAACCGGCCAAACGAAGGAGGAAGGGTTGGGGCCGGGGGCCGGGGGCATCACGATCGAGATCCGGGGCTGAAGTTCCGTAGCCCGGCTGTGAGGGATCTCGCTGCTCCCCCCCCCCATTCCACGGCAGCCCCTCCAGCGTGTGCCGAGAGAGGCAGGCCTTCCCACTGGCACGGGGAGACTGGGGGAGGGGGTGTCGCGGAGGGAAGCCAGGCACTCCAGCCCCCCCCATGGCTTTTTGCAGGCCTGCCCCTGGCCCAGCTGTCCTTGCCCAGCCGGCACACGGTCACGGACGTCGGCCTGGCTGCTCTGTGTCGCTTGACCGGCCTCGTGGAGCTCGACCTGACGGACTACAGCCACATCACAGATGAGGGCCTGCAGCACCTGCCTCAGCTGTGCAGGTAAGGGTCCCCTCCCTCCCCGCCCCCCACCAGCCTTGGGGGTCGCCTGAGCCCAGCTCCGCCCCGTCCCAGGACACGCGCAGCCCTCTGTCCCCTGTTCCGGCACTGCCGCTTGCAAGCAGGGCTGTACGCTGGCTTTGAGGGGCCCCTGGTCAAAAGGCTCCCTAGGAGCCCCCTCCCCCCCCCCGCAATGGGGTCTGGAGGGCTCACCTGGCATGGCAGCGCACAGCAGCCCCCCTCTGAATGGCAACCGACCCCCAAGCGACGCTGCCGTGGAAGGGCCGGGTCGCTGGCTTGTTAAGAGGTGATGGTCCTTCAGAGGATCCGGAGGCGACGAACACTCAAGTGGGTAGAAGTTAAAGGCTTTGTTAAGTAGTAGGCAAAAGTGATACATAGGTGTGAGGTCTGCTAAGCAAAACAGGCTTCCTTCCCCATAGAGTTGTCGGAACGTCCAAGCAAAATGTCAGCGGAACCATAGACAGACACACACGACACACATTGCCAAGGGCCGTTCCTTCTCTCTCCATCCGACTGGCTGTTCTGCCAAACTTGGACGGGTGCAGCTGAGATTCCCCAGGTGCAGAGAGGGCAGAGCAGCTTTATAGGACAGGCCCCACGCAGTGACGGATTTGCCGGTCTTGACTGAGCATTTCAGGCTTCAAGAATCCGTTTATGGGTAGTTGTCCCTGAAGCTTCCCTGAAGCCAGTTAACAAAGAGCGCTGCCATAAAATGTGTGTTTATTGCTCAAACAGTATTCGAGAATAACAAGTCTATGCAATGAAAAAAGAAGCAAAACGCTTTATAAGACGCATTGCAATTAAGATGATTAGAAGCATAATAGACAATGTGGCTGGCGTGTTTCTTAGCGAAATTAAAGTTCTGTTCCTCTAAACCAACGAAGCCGTCATCGTTCAGATCATGTAGGGCCTGTTCTCACAAACACACACACACACACACCAGCAGAGCCCCCTGTGACCTTGTGCGTGGAGAGGAGACCCCCTGAGAGAGTGAGGGATGGCCGGGAGAGAGGGCCCCTAACTCAGCAATGGCCCATTTCCAGCCGTTCTCTGAACACGATTTCTGTGTCGCGAATTCCCGGGAACCCTTTGACTTGCCGACCCTCCCCTGCCTGGCTGTGTCTCCTCCTCCTCCCTCCCCCAACCCCCTTGCAGGCTGCGCCGGCTGTCGCTCTGCAACACGCTGGTCACAGACAACGGCCTGCCGCACATCCAGGGCTTGCAGCTTCTGGAGGAGCTGTGCTTGGACCGCCTCAACGTCTCCAGCGCAGGGGTGGCGCGCTGCATCGTCCGCCTGCCCCACCTGCAGGTATCGGTGGCCCCAAGGAAGCTCCCTGGGAGGGGTGGGGGTCCTGGATAGGGGGGCGGTGATGGCTCTGCTTCTGCGACCCCAGGGCTCTCGGGCCATGGCGACTGAGCAGAAGGAGCCTTTTGGCGATGGTGCAGCAGGAGCACGTGCCCTCTCCTCTGCGGCCTCCGTCTCCCAGGGCCGTTGCGCGCTCATTCCCCGGCAGGCTTAAGAGAGCTGAGTAGCCTTTGGCCTCTCTGGCATGCCAGAGGCTGCAGCCAGGGCCTGGTGGGCCTGCTGGCCCTTCCTGCTTGGCTCGCTTGGCCTCCCGCCATTACCCACAGCACAGTCATATCCATGCCTACTCAGGAGTAAGCCCCATGGAGCGGAACGTAACTTACTCTCTGGTGTGCGTACGGTTGTAGCCTCTGTGGGCCGGCAGCTGAATTGGGGAGCCGTAAGCAGGGCCTTTTCTGTTGTGGCACCGTGACAGCGGAACGCCCATCTGAGGGAGGCGTCACCTGTCCTTTGGTGGGTGGTGAGGGCAGTTTAGACCAGCCCGCTGAGTTGCAATGTTGTCATCTGCGTCTGGATGTGAGGCTTCCGGGGGCGGGGGGGGGGGTCGTGTGACGGTTGCTGCCTCCGTCTTGCCTTCCGCTGACTCTCTTTGGAGGGAAAGGGGCTGCCTAAGCGCACGTGCGAGGGCCACAAGGGCACCCTGGGGCACCCGGCCACTGTGTGCTGCAGGAACAGGCGCTGCTCCGGGGCCATCCCAGAGCGGAGCGCATGGGGCCTTGCAGCGTCCGCGTGCTCCAGTCCGTCCTCGGGGAAGGCCAGTCCTTCCCGCGCCTGGGCTGGAGACGGTGGCAAGGAGGCTTCCACGGTGCTGTGCCTGTTGCTCCCAGGTGCTGAGTCTTGCCAGCACGCCAGTCGGGGACACGGTGGCCAGGGTGGGCCTCGCCTGCTGCCAGCAGCTGCTCAAGGTGAACCTGAGCCGCACCCGCCTCACCGACAGAGGTAGGAGCACGGCCCAGCGGGGATTTCCGGGGAGGGTGAGGCGGCACACGGCGTGTCCGTACTGCTCCAGCCGGCCCGGGGGGCTTGGCAGGGTGCAGAACAGCGCTGGAGCCACGGCTGCGGGAGAGTTGCTGGCCAGTGCTGAAGGCCTGCCTGGGAAGGCGAAGCACACGGTGGCCCTGACAAGGGGCGTCTTGGGGGGCCATCCTGAGGCGACCAGATCACCCGGCTGAGGCAGCGGGGCGCCACTGTGGGCACACCTGCTGATGTTCTGAGCCAGCCCTCCCTCCCTCTGCTTGGCGCTCCCGCCTTCCTCACCTGCCCCCCCTCTCCCCCCTCAGGGCTACGCTTCCTCAGCCAGGTGCCCCTGGTCCAGCTCAACCTGGACGGCTCAGGAGTGACGGCTCTCGGAGTGGCCAACCTCCTGGCCACATGCCCCACTGTCGGCAGCATCCGGGCCAGCCACCTGCGCGTCCTGGCCACAGAGGAGGTCTCGGACGAAGAGTGACCCAGCTGGGCTTGGCCAGGGCCCTTCCACAGGGCTCCCCTCTCCCGGTTGCTGGAGCTGATTTCCTCGGCTGCTTGGAGGGCTTTTCCGAGACGGCTTTGCTGGGGTCTGGCTTTTCTGCAGTGGCTTGTCTTGCCAGGACGGACGTCTCGTGGGATTTTGGGAGGCTCGCAGCCTGCGTTGTCTGGGGCTCGTGCCCTGTTCATGGAAATCTAGGCATTATTTTTTCTGACTTTCTCTTTCTCCCTCCTTGTGGGGAGGACCTTTTTGAAGATTCACCTGCAATGGAAAGGTGGGCGTTTGAAGAGCTTCTGTCCTTAAAAGTGTGCCCTTGCAGGCTCCGCTTCCGGGACAGGGAGAGGCGCAGTCCTGGGGACCGGAGCATTGGTGCGAGACAGAGGGTGCGGGAGGGGAGCGGGGCCCGGAGAAATGCCTCTCCCTGCGGGCCTGGGGTGATGCAGAGACCGTGGGATCCGCCTGTCGCTTGTGCCTTAACACTTCCCAATAAAACAGACTGATCCTTCCAGGGCCTCTGCAGGTTGTGTCCACAGACGGTTTGTTCGGATCGCCTGGAGGTGACGATGACGCAGCTCTCTTTCCCCACCGTCACCAGCAAGGCGTCTCTGGGCTGAGGGGAGGGCGGCCCAAACCTCCCTTCTCCCCACATCAGTGGTTGCTCTGGGATCTTCCTGGTTATGTTCCCTTCCCCGACGCATCCCTCCCCTGCCCCCCACCCTGATGGAGATACATGGGTGGGAGAACACCCACCCACCCATTCCGGCTGCGGACAGCTGTTTCGGGCCCTATGACAGGAGGCTTGAGTATTGCTCTAGGATACGCAGGACATGGGTGGAGTGTTGGGAGACGTGACCCCCTGAATGGGCGTGTGGTTGGCGGAAGAACATCAGAAGGGCCCTGAGGCTGGATCAGACCGAGGGTCCATCTGGTCCAGCACTCTGTTCACACAGTGGCCAGGCAGCCGTCGGCCAGGAATGAACAAGGCAGGACATGGTGCAACAGCACCCTCCCGCCCATGTTCCCCAGCAACACAGGCTTCCTGCTTCGGATAGTGGTGGTTACACATAACCACCAGGGCTAGTAGCCATTGATAGCCTTCTCCTCCAGGGATTTATCCAGCCCCCTCTTTAAAGCCATGCAAATTGGTGGCCATCACTACATAGAAACATAGAATAGCAGAGTTGGAAGGGGCCTACAAGGCCATCGAGTCCAACCCCCTGCTCAATGCAGGAATGCACCCTATCACATCTTGTGGTAGTGAGTTCCATAGTTTATGCACTGTGTGAAGAAGTACTTCCTTTGATCAGTCCTGAATCTCGCACCCATCAGCTTCATGGGATATGACCCCTTTGGGTTCTAGTATCTTGAGAGAGGGAGAAAAATGCCTCCCCGTCCATGTTCTCCACAACTTGCCTCATTTTGTACACCTCTACCAGTTCTCCCTTCAGCCTCCTTTTTCCCAAGCTAAACAGTCCCAACTTGTTCCGCTTCTGTTAAACAGCAACGCAGCGCCAGCAGTGTCTGGAGCTGGGACCTCCAGCTCCCCTGGGCCTTGCTTGGTCTGCCTGACCTGGCCTGTTCTGCCTCTCAAACTCTGGACCGCTGTGGCATCACAGCCCACCCCCAACTCCACTTTAAAGAAGGAGCGGAGGGACCCAAACCCCTGTAACCTTCGGTACCGACAGTTGCTAAATCGCCCCAGTAAAAACGAGATTTGTTTTCTTAAAAGTTTGACTTAAAAGGGTCCTGTCTGGGAGAGAGAAGAAGGGACCTATTGCCAGGGAGGCGTGCCGTAGAGCTGCCTGAGCCTGTATGGATGGTGTCAGGAAGGCGAAAGTCCAGGCTGGGCTGAGGCGGGCAGGGGACACTCGGGCAAGCACCACGGGCGTCTTGGGCTGCGTTAGGTGCAAGGAGGTCAAGGAAGGGGTCGGTCTCCCGCCGAGGGAAGGTGGTGACCGGGGGTGGGGGGGGGCAGAGCTGCCCCACTCCGATTTTGCCTCTGCCTTCTCCCACCAGGGGAGTTACAGCGCAAACGATATCTGGAGGGATCTGCAGCCCGGAATAAGGAAGGACATGGAGAGAGAGCACTTGGGCACTTTAAACGAGTGCGTCTCCAGGGCCAGATGAATTACAGCCCCCGGTGCTGAAGGAGCCTGTGGACATTATTTCAGACGTTCGTTTTTGTGCCAGACAGACTGAAAGAAAGAGCTTTGGACATTAATCTTTGTGCCGGAAGACTGGAGACAGGAGGCAAATATGCCCGTCTTCCAGAAACTAGAGACCAATCAACCTGATAGCAGTACTAGGCAAAATTCTTGAACAGGTGGTTAAGTGGTCGGTCTGAGCATCTAGAAAATAATGTGTTGATTACAAGGAGTTAACTTGGGCTTGCCAGGAATAAGTGATGCCATGGTTATGAATCTGATAAATCATGGGGATGCCGTGGACATCGGATATCTTGATTTCAGCAAAGCATTTGACAAGGTTTCCCATGAAAGCTGGTAAAATGTGGGTTGGGTGCCACTCCTGTTCGCTGGACCCACAGCTGGAGGAGCAAACACCATGGGCCAGGGCCCGTGACTACCTCCGCATCCCTACCGAAGGGAGGCCTTCCTGGCGTGGCGCAGGGCTCTACCCTGGGCTGGTCCACATGTTTATAAATGGCTTGGATGAGGGCAGAGAGGGGGCTGCTTGGCAAATGTGCAGATGACCCAAAGCTAGGAGGGGCAGCCAACAGAGCAGAAGGCTTTTGGATCAAGGTTCAAAAGGATCTAGATTGGTTGGAACACTGTGTGAGTCCAACAAGATTCAACAGAGACAGATGTTCAGAGGAGGGCAACCAGGATGATCAGGGGCCTGGAAACAAAGCCCTATGAAGAGAGACTGAAAGAACTGGGCATGTTTAGCCTGGAGAAGAGAAGATGGAGGGGGGACATGAGAGCACTCTTGTCCCACAGAGGAGGGCCAGGATCTCTTCTCGATCCTCCCAGAGTGCAGGACACAGAATAACGGGCTCAAGTTAAAGGAAGCCAGATTCCAGCTGGACATCAGGAAAAACTCCCTGACTGTTAGAGCAGTACGACAATGGAACCAGTGACCTAGGGAGGTGGTGGGCTCTCCCACCCTAGAGGCCTTCAAGAGGCAGCTGGACAACCCTCTGTCAGGGATGCTTTAGGGTGGATTCCTAAAGCATCTGAACTGAACTGCTTGTTTTTCCTCCTAAACCTTCTCCTCATCTCTCATTCTCTCTTACTGTCAACGATGTCACGCTTACTCCGGTCAAGGAAACTCGTAGCCTTGGCTTTATATTTGATTCCTCGCTCTCCTTTATTCCTCATATCGAGGCAGTAGCTAAATCTTGTCGTTTCTTCCTGTATAATATTGCCAGGATTCGACCATTTTTGTCTGTCTCTTCTGCCAAGACTCTCGTTCACGCACTGGTTATCTCTCGGTTGGACTACTGCAACCTCCTTCTCTCTGGCCTCCCCTCATCTCACATCAGTCCGCTGGTCTCTGTCCACCACTCTGCCGCTAAGATCATCTTCCTGGCCCGCCGCTCTGACCATGTCACTCCGCTTCTGAAATCTCTTCATTGGCTCCCAATTCACTCCAGAATCCAATATAAACTTCTCCTGTTGACCTTCAAAGCTTTTCATGGTCTAGCTCCTGCCTATCTCTCCTCTCTCATCTCACGCTATTGCCCCGCTCGTGCTCTTCGCTCCTCTGATGCCATGCTTCTTGCCTGCCCAAGGGTCTCTACTTCCCTTGCTCGGCTTCGTCCATTTTCCTCTGCTGCCCCTCATGCCTGGAATGCTCTTCCAGAACACTTGAGAACTACCAACTCAATCACAGCTTTTAAAACACAGCTAAAAACTTTTCTTTTCCCTATAGCTTTTAAACTTTGAGTTTGTTCTGACTCTATACTGTTAGCTTCACCCTTCCCGGTGCCTGTTTACACTTCCCTGTGCCTGTTTGCATTCTCTTTCCCCCCTTATTGTTTACTACAACTTTATTAGATTGTAAGCCTATGCGGCAGGGTCTTGCTATTTACTGTGTTATCTGTACAGCACCATGTACATCGATGGTGCTATATAAATAAATAATAATAATAATAATAATAATTCCTGCATTGAGCAGGGGGTTGGACTCGATGGCCTTGTAGGCCCCTTCCAACTCTGCTATTCTATGATTCTATGTAAAGCCTTGGATTTAGGAACAAAAAATAAATCGAAACCACACGGATAGGATGGGGGAGACCCAGCCTGGCAACAGTGAAAAGGACCTAGATGTCTGAGTGGATCACTGGCTGAATGCCAGCCAGCACTGCGATGCGGCTACTAAGAAAGTGAACCCAGACTTGGGATGCGTTAACAGACGCACAGTGTCCAGGTCAGCAGAAGCAATCGTGCCATCTCCTGCCTTCGGAGTACTGTGTCCATTTCTGGGTGTCCCGTTTTAACAAGGGCATTGACAAGTTGGAACGTATCCAGAGAAGAGCGACCGGGATGGTGAGGGGTCTGGGGACCAAGTCCTATGTGGAATGGCTGGAAGACCCGGGTGTGTTTAGTCTGGTGAGGACAAGGCTAAAGGGAGCCATGGCAGCGGCCTTCAAGCACCAAGAAGGCTGGGCCCCAGCCTGCAGATTTAAGGACCAATAGCAAGAGGTGGTGCTGAAGTTCCCCATACCAATGGCCAGCCGAGGACACTACTGGGCTGCTCTCTAGTGCTGCCACCATATTGGATGGAGGGTTGTGGGTACCACCTCAGCAGAGTTTCCAGGTGACGCCAGGGGCTTCTGGTTGGCTCTATGGAAGAGCTGCCTCCAGCCAGGTGGCATCACAGAACTAGAATCCCAGAATAGCAGATTTGGAAGGGGCCTACAAGGCCATCGAGTCCAACCCCCTGCTCAATGCAGGAATCCACCCTAAAGCATCCCTGACAGGTGGTTGTCCAGCTGCCTCTTGAAGGCCTCTAGTGTGGGAGAGCCCACAACCTCCCTAGGTCATGGGTTCCGTTGTCGTGCTGCTCTAACAGTCAGGAAGTTTTTCCTGATGTCCAGCTGGAAACTGGCTCCCATGATTCTGCATCCTGTACTCTGGGAGGATCGAGAAGAGATCCTGGCCCTCCTCTGTGTGACAACCTTTCAAGGATTTGCAGAGTGCTGTCATGTCTCCCATCAGCTTTCTCTTAACTGTAGCTGTGCAAGGGACACTCACAGCAGGGGGGCCTTGCTGGGAAAGGCACGCAGGCCGGGTGGCTCTCAGGTCGCTTGGCTCCCCTTAGTGGCTATCAGGTTGGCTTCCAGAGCCGCGCTTCTGCTCCTGGGAAGGAGAGGTGGGCGGCTCCATCAGCTGCAATCTGTGGTAACCCAGAGTGCCCTGGGCAACACCAGCAAGGCTGCCATGGTTGAAGGAGCGGCTTTGGCCAGAGGGCGCCTGCTGTGATTTCCCATCTGTGGAGCTGCAGCTCCTGTGGCAAACGTTGAAGCTGCACGGGGCCTGGGGGGGGGGCAAGTGCCCCCTCCCCAGCAGTGGGTTTCAGTTCAGCAACTCTGGCACCCTGGGTGGGGGAGCAGTGATGGCCCAAATGTTGTGGGCAAGGGCGGGCTGGGAGCCCTGTGGTCTGGGAAAGGATTTGTTAATGGCGCGGTTAACCGGCCCCTCTTTGCTCTCAGACAGCCGAGGAGGCAACAGCGCGCTTGGGCAGGAGGCGGAGAGGAGCCTTTTGGAGGGGAATGGCGGGGTGGGGGTTGCCCCGAGGGGAGGGCTGGGTGCTTCCCTGGTGGGGGGAGGGGGGCAGCCAGTCCCTGAGTTCTGTGGGTGTCCCCTGTCAGGGGCTGATAATGCAGTATGACCCCAAAGAGAAGGTTGGGGACTGAAATGCCTTAGGGAAGGGATGCCTGGCTGGGCCCCACATCTGCTTCAAGCCTCCGTGTTCTGTAGGGGGAGGCTCAGGCGTCAATCTCGGGGCCCCCACCCCCGTGGGTAACACTGTGGTGCTGATGCACTTATGGCTGCCCATGCAATGTCCAGTGGTCCTGAACGGTCGATGGCTGGCGGGGCAGATGCTCCCCTCCCTCTGTGCCTCCTCTCCTCCTCCCCCAAATGCCTGCACAGAGAGGGAACCCGTCCCAAGAGGCCGGCCGGGCATCCTGGGTCTGGCGCTGCCGCTTTGCTCTGACTCGGGACGGAGGCCGTCTTCTCAGTTTGCTCTCGGAGGCAGGACGCCGACGTGCACCAGTCGCCGGGGGAGGAGCTGTGGCACGCGTGTCCTGCTGGTGGGCTTCCCACAGGTGGCCAGCATACGGTGGGAGCAGAATGCGGAACTGGACCGACCCTGGCTCTGACCCAGCACCGGGGCTCTTCTCATGCTCCGAAGCGCTCTGTCCTGTTCGGGGTGTGGGTGGGTGCTTAGCATAGGCTGGCACAGTTTGGTGCGCAAGGGGGCTGGAGGGCTGGCTGAGCCCCCCCCCCCCCGCCTGGAATGGGCGCTCGTGGGAGGGGGAGGGGGAGGGAGCGCAGCGTGTGGCTGGAGCCTGTGGGAGCGGGGGGGGGGGGGCGGCGGAATGAGCAGCTTCCCTGAGCATGTTCAGCAACGGGAGAGCCGCAGACTGCTAAACAGGCAGCAGCAAGGGATCGGATGAGCGAGCGGAGCTGGAGCCAGACAGCTGAGACCGCAGCGGCGGCGGCGTCCCCCTGCGCGCTGCTCCAGGATCTGCCGGGCCTCTGCCGGGGGGGCTGCTGGGCTCTTCCACAGCCCCGGTGCTGCCCGCAGCCACATCCCGTCAGCGGGACGACCCCCGCCAGGGCTGCCTGCCGCGCACCGCTGGGACCGGGGCCCACGTTGCTCTGCTGCGGTGACTGAAAGCGTGCGGGGGGCGGGGGCGGGTTCCTCTCTCCCGGCAGCTGAGGCATGGGCTGCTGGCAGAAGCGGCCCCCACGAGAGCGCCGGGCGGGGGGCCAAGCCCGGGCGGACTAAGGGCGGCGGCGGCGGCGGCGGCGGCGGGGGCAAGTGTGGGGCTCTGGCGAGGGGGCCGCCCTGCCTGCCCAGCTGGGGGGACGGGGCTGACTCCCTCCCCCGCGGCGGCGGCGGCGGCCACGATGAAGGCGCCGTCGGAGGGCAGCGCGGACGGGCCGCGGCTGTCCCGGCTGCAGCGCTTCGCCGGCGTCTCCTCGCTGCACGGCCTGAGCCACATCTTCGCGTCCGGGGCGCTGTCCTGCCGGCGCCTGCTCTGGGCCCTCTTCTTCCTGGGCTCGCTGGGGCTGCTGGCCCTGGTCTGCGCCGAGCGCGTGGCCTACTTCTTCAGCTACCCGCACGTCACCAAGCTGGACGAGGTGACGGTGGCCAACCTGACCTTCCCCGCCGTCACCCTCTGCAACCTGAACGCCTTCCGCTTCTCCAAGCTCACCCGCAACGACCTCTACCACGTGGGCGACCTGCTGGCCCTGCTCAACGCCCGCCACGAGGTCAGCGGCGCCCCGCTGGCCGACCCGGAGCTGCTGGCCGCCCTGCGGGAGAAGGCCGCCTTCCGGGGCTTCAAGGCCCAGCCCTTCGACATGGCCGACTTCCACGACCGCGCCGGCCACGACATGGCCGAGATGCTGTGGCAGTGCACCTTCCGGGGGTCCAACTGCAGCGCCCGCAACTTCTCCGTGGTGAGTGGGCCCCGGCGCACGCGCGCCCACGGAGAGGAGCACCGCCCACGCGCGGGATGGGCCCGGGCGGGGCAGGGATGAAATGTGCCGAGCAGGGCAGCGACAGGCCCCCCAAGCCAGGGGTGGCGGGGACACATGCACACGCACGCAATCAGGATGGCCAAATAGCACCCACAGTTCCTTGCGGGGGGGGAGTCTGAGTCCCTCTTGGAGGGGCCTGGCCCAGACATGGCTGCAGCCTTCGTGTTCGCCAGAGCAAGCTGCCTGCCTGCCTGCCTGCCTCCTCCTCCTGTGCGCTGCTTACCTGTGGAACTCACAGCCAGGAGGGGCCGTCGCTCAGCGTGGCAGGAGCCCCTGCTCTGCATGCAGAAGGTCCCAGGCTCAAAATCTGGCATCCCAAGCAGGGCTAGGAAAGGGTCCCTCCCGCCTGGAACCTCGGAGGGCTGCTGCTGCTGCTGCCAGCCAGTGTCGTCGGCCACTGAGGCCAAAGGGCAGGCTTTGCGGCCCCAACATCTCCTCAGGGCTCAAGGCACCAGTGGGGGTATGTGGGCTGAGACACAGCAGGGCCTGGAGCAAGCTGGGCTGGTCCTTTGCCAGCACTGAGCCCCTCCTTCGCAGCGGCTCCAGGGGCTGTGGCTTGTCAAGCCCACTTGTGGCTTCTGCAAGTGGCGGCCACTGCAGTCCAGGGGCCCAGGGCTGACCGTGTGGACATTCACAGCGGACTGCGGCCTTCCCTGTGTGAGCAGCAGGCCACGGGGGTGGGGGGAGGGTGGCGGTGGCAGGAGAAGGCCTGCCTCTGCTGGGAGGGGGCCACTTCAGGCCACAGTAAGAAGCTTCCGAGTGGAGAGGCGCAACCAAAGCAGGTGAAGCACTGGGCACCCTGAAGGCTGCTCTGAGGAGTCCCTTTCTCACTTGCAACACGGTGCATGGCCGCCAGCCTGGCTGCCAGCCTGAGCTCCCTCCCTTCCTCCCTTCCTTCCTTCCTTGGGCCTGGCTCTTCCGATCCAAGCAGCTGCCCCAGCCCTGGACACCAGCACCCAGGTATGTCCTTCTGGGCAGCATTTGCTAACTGATCCGCTTGGGCCCTCCTGTGGGAGAGGTGTCCTGCAGGTGTCTCCAGCGTGGGAAGGGCTCTGATTCACACCTGCCCTCTGCTGGACACGGAGCGACATGCCAGCCAGCCGCATGGACACGGCGTTGGCCTGGGACGGAGGGAGGGTGCTGGCGTGGTCCTCGCCTCGCTGGGTCCCCAGCTGATCAGGGAGCGCCACAGCACCCTTGCGTGGCCAGCTGTCGTGCTCCTGCCTTTACGGGGCAGCCGTGAGCAGGTGGTGTGCTCTGTGCGAGAGCCGGGTGGCCTGTGTCACTCCGAGTGCCGTGGGAGCAGCTGCTGCTGCGAGCATGGTGGGGGTTGGAGGGCTGGGGCAGGGGGCTTGCCAGTGACGGGGTCTCTCCCTCTGGGCGGGATGCATCAGGGCAGCCCTCCTGAGCCCATCCAGGGCACGTAAGCATTGCGTTTCTTCCCCACTTCTGAAGTTCGAGAGGGGGAGCATGTGCCCCTCCCTGCCACTGTCCCTCCACAGCCCCGGCGGTACAGAGGAAGAAGCCAGGGGCAGAGGCTCCGTCATTTGGCAGGGGCGGGGGAGGAGGTCAGGGCTGGGGGGAGGGGGGAGGTAGGGAGGGGCAACGGCTGCAGGAGACGGCCAGCGGCAGCCAGAATGACTGATGCATACAGCTTGCCCTGCTGCAAGGTTGCTGGGGGGGGGGGGGCAGGTTGAAGTGGTGATCGGAGGACAGTTGAAAGGGAAAAGGTGTGGCAGTTCCCTTTGGCACACCAGCCTTGGAGGGGGGGGCATTCATGTCTGCAACTTCTCTTAGGAGGCCTTCTTTGCCCCCCCCCATGACCGGGGGGGGGGAATTCCCAGGGCAAGGGGGAGGGGACAAGCCTTCTGCCTTCCCTTCCTTCTTACACATATTTGAAGCAGCACCCTCAAAGGGTCTGTCAGCCACCCTCAGGCTGGGGGTCAATTTCAGGCAGTGGCAAAATCACGGACATCAGTTCTATTCACGGCCATCAGCCGGAGTGGGGGAGCTCAGGCCCAGGGTCTCCACTCTCTCCTAGGGTCCCAACCCCCAACCCGGTATTCCCCAGATGGCCACACACACACCCTGACCACGAATCCATGGTGGATTGTTGTTGTTGTTGTTGTTGTTGTTTACATTTATATACTGCCCCATAGCTGAAGCTCTCTCTCTCTCCTTGGCTTTTGTGCTGCTTCCTCCTGGGCTCTGAGCTGCAGTCAGGCTGTGCTGTTGGCCCCGCCCCTTCGCCTTTGCCCCGCCCACCCTGGCACACGGAGACCTCCTCCAAAAAGGAAGTCAGCCCTGGGGCTTATAGAGGTTCCCAGGCACCACCACCACTTTTGCCAGGGTGGCTAAACGTGGAGCCCCACGGCAAAGGGCCGGGCCGGTGATCTCTGCGAGGCATCCGTTAAACTGTCCTCTGGGCTTGGTCACCCTTTCGCTTGCCCAGGAAGGGCCTGAGCTCAAAGCGACTGTGGCTCCCTGGGAGGCTGCCGCCTCGGTGCGTGGGTCAGCAGGCAGGGGGGCTGGCATCCCTCGCCGTCCTGTCAGCAGCCCCTCCACGGAGAACCTCCTGCCCCACGGCCATGCCCCCGCCCTCCCACCCCCACCCACTTTGCCAACCATTCCTCCCTCCTGCTCAGCTGATGGGGTGTCCTCTGGCCAGCTGGATGCCACGGCCAGCCTCTTCAGCACCTGTTGCCTTGGCAACATCTAGCCCTTCCTTCTTGGGACAATCTGTTGCCATGGTGCTTTGCCCCATCTTGAAGGAGCTGAGCTTGTTGCCATGGCAACAGTGCCTCCCTCCCCACTGGGTTCCCAGGCTCACGAGTGGGGAAAGGTCTTCTTGGACCCTCTGAGAGACCATCCCACAAGGGTGGGGGCGCCCATTCGGAGCGATGGTGTAGCGCTCCAACTCCCCTCCCCCCACTGCCCCACCCCCCACCCCCATGTTCTTCACAAGAGCACTTGCCTTCACGGCACGCTGGCCAGCCAGCCCCCCCACCTCCGTGGCCATCTCTTTCTTGGGCTGAGAATGCTGGGCTGCCTCTCCCCACCCCACCCCACCCCACCCCGTGCATCTTCTCTGCCGCTCCTCCACTTTTCCAGAGGCGGGGCGGGACGGCACACGGGGGCCATCAGTCAACAGCTCGATTTCTGCAGGGATCTCTGCCCGGGTCTCCCCCCCCCCCCCGTTATTCCCTAAGCTTTGCTTTTGAAGAATGCCTAACCTGCCCTCGGTTGTGTGCGCCCGTGCGCGCGCACGCCTGCCATCGATCCTTTTCGCCTTGTAGGTGGCAATAAATTTGCAGCCCGGCTCTGAGCTCCTGGCACAGTTATTCCATCCAAAGCGCCTTTCTTCGCACTTTCCAAGTCTGACTCCCACCTGCCTTCCCAAACGCCTCACGGTGAGTCTGCTGCAGATTTCATTACCATGAAGAATTTTGCCGTTCCTGCAAACTCTGCCACTTTGAAGATGAAAACGTTGGTGGGAAGCCCAGGCGGAGCAGGCGCTGAGTCCAGAGGGCTGCTTTTCCTGGGCTGTGTTTTGACCCTGCAGTTCAAGTCCTAGTGAGATCGGAGATGAGCTGAGCAGGCAGGCAGAGCAGCCCCCCGCCTCCGCCTCCGCCCCCCACCCCACCCCACCCCCCTCACCCCGCTGATGAGTGGGTGGGAGAGCTTGCCGGCCTGATGACCTTCTACTTCTGCCACTGCAACGTTTGGAGCTGGCTCTGGCCAAGAGATCTCCCATTCTGGGAACGATGGGAGGGAAAAGCTCTTGCGGCGCTACGGACACCGACCATCCAGAGGCGCCTGGTGGGTCTTTCTGCCTCCCGTCAGGCTGCCTCTGCTCCACTGGGCTGGACCTCGCGGCAATCGGGCAAGATCAGTCGCTCTGATTTTCAGTGTACAAACAGCGAACGGAGGCTCAGGGCACGTGGCCGGCCCAAAGCCACGGTAAGCCTGAGGCAGTCAGGGCAGGAACCTGGAGCCACGTCTTCCACACTGGCTCTCAGTGGCACATTGTGATGGCTGAGCTAGGAACGTGGGAAATGCTGCATCTAGGCTGGCGTGCAAAGCCGTGGAGCCTTCTCACGTTGGCCGCATGCCCTTGTGGTCTTGTGTCAGACTCCCAACCACCAACGCCATCCTGTTTGGAGCAGAAAGGGAACCCCCCCCCAGCACACCTCCCAGGGAGATGAAATGCACCGCAAGCCTTAAAAAGCTGCCCTGGGTGGAAGGAACCACAGCCACTCGACTGAGCTCAGGGCAGGATTGGCCCTGTGGGGGACACGGAGGTGGAACTGCTGGGTGGGTTCAGTCAGTGCCACGGGAGGTGCCTGTCGGAGGTCTCCCACAGCCAGGTCCTCCCTCTCCCCAACCCACACTCCAGGACTCCAGTCACGCGACCTGGACCCAGCAGGACGGCAAGGTGTGCGCCTGGCCACGTTTCCCCCACCGTGGCTCCCAATGGCTCCCTTCAAGGGCAGGCTCAATGGGAGTCAGGGTCCTTGCCAGAGCTTGCCGCTGTAGGGCCTGGCTCCTGGCCGGGCCAAGCCCCATCCACCGGCAGGCTGCTCCTGCCCTCCTGCACTGCTCCCACCCTGGCAGCCGCCCAGCCCGCCCGGCCTCCTCAGTCACCTGCCAGGCCCGTCCCTCCCACCCTGGGATCATTGGCAGCGGTGGCTGTCCTGAGCTCCTGTCACTCCGCCCCAGGTTCTCGCAGGCTCCTGAAACACAATCCGCCCGGTTCGCGGCACGGCAGAAAGCAGCTTTGCTTTCCAGGCTAAGACAAAACAGACGAGGACCATGAAGGAGCCCGGGGTGGACGAGGCCGCCCCCAGGGCCTCTGCAGACATGGTGGCCTTTGCCGGCAGCTGCACCCTGCACGGCCTCAGCCACGTCTTCCTGCCGGGGCCGTTCACGCTGCGCCGCATGGCCTGGGCTGGGGCTGTCCTGTCGGCGGTGGGCATCTTCCTGTACCAGGTGGCGGAGCGAGTCCAGTACTACCGGGAATACCACCACGTCACCATGCTGGACGAGGAGGAGGGCCGGCTGCTCACTTTCCCCGCCATCAGCCTCTGCAACTTCAACCGCATCCGGCGGTCCCGGCTGACCCGCAACGACCTGCACTGGGTGGGCCGGGAGCTCCTCGGCGTGGAGCCCACCGACTACCCGCGGTACTTGGAGGCCCTGGGCCAGCCCCACTGGGATGCCCCCGGATTCTTCCCCAGCACCAGATTGGACATGCGGGAGTTTGTGGAGCGCACTGGCCATCGCCTGGAAGACATGCTGCTGGACTGCCGCTTTGGGACCCGGGAATGCGGCCCGGAGAACTTCACCGCTGTGAGTCCTCCGAGGTGCCGGTGCCCATTGCTCCCGGCTCCCTGTCAGCATCCCAAGGGCTCATTCTCCACTCCAGGGCCACACACACACACACACACACACACCCCTGCCCCACAGCCGCGAACATTCAGCTGCCCCTTCCCAAACATGCCTCAACAAGGCCATTGCTGGCCCTGCACTTGCATTCCTGGGAGCGTGGCCACTGCCAATCGTCCTCTGGCTTAGTGAGGGGGAGCCCAAGCCCCTGATCTGTGCCTCTTGCCCAGGGTCATTCCCGGCACCCCATGGCCACCCTCCCAGCCCTCCTGGCCCAGCCCTCTTCACGCCGCCACCCTGCAGCAGATTGAGTGGGCAGACCCTTCCCTGCTGCCGTGCAGGGCCCAAAGAGCTCCTCCAGGGGGGATTCTGGGTCTGCTGTATGTGTCCCCGATGCCCTGGCCACAACCCCAGCTCCACAGCCACACAGTTGGGGTTCCCTCCCAAGGCGACACCGTGGCAAATGTGGAGGGAGGTGGTGGCTGGCAGGCTGGCTAGCACTCTGTGCAAGAGAGAGAGAGGGAGAGCTTTCACCCTGTCGCCAGCCTGCTGAGGCCCAGGCCTAAAGTCCTCCGGCGTGGGCTTGAGAGACCCCTCCACCCGTGGCAAGCACAGTGTGCGTGACCTGAGTTCAGGCTCAACCCTGCAACTTGTGAAGAAGCTTGGGGGTGCCTCTGAACATGTGCCGAGTGGGTCGGTTTCACCTGCCTCATTGTGTATCTGTCAGGGATGCTTTGAGGTGGATTCCTGCATTGAGCGGGGGGGGGGTTGGACTTGATGGCCTTGAAGGCCCCTTCCAACTCTGCTCTTCTATGATGCTTTGTGCATGCTTGCGGATGAAGTGTAGGTGTGGATTTATGTCAGTGACGGTGAGGATGCTGCCAGTGGGTGGTAGCTATTCAGGGTTTGGTAGCACAGAGGGTGCGGGAGTGGCGTGGCTGTGTGGCTAGTGGGTGGGGAAGACGAGAGCAGCGCTTTACCCGCGTTCCTGCCAGGCTGGGGAACTGAGGCTCTGGGGCACGTTTGCGGCCAACCACAGGGGCAGTTATGCTGAGCCGAGAGGACTGCTGGACTGGAGGGACCCTCTCCCCTTTTCACCCCCCCCCCATCACTTTCCCTCTCAGCCCCCTGTGGCCGGGCTCCCTTTAGGGCTGGGGTGCTGGGGGTCCTACGGGGGTGCTGGACTCCGCTGCCCCCTCCTCCGCTGGCGCGTTCCTTCTGCTCCGGCACAGAGTGCCACCCTCCCCCCTCCCACTGCTTTCCCTGCTCCCTTCGGGTCCCAAAGGCTGCTCCGGTTTCGGCTGAGCTGCAGCATCTGCAACACGGGCCAA
Organism: Elgaria multicarinata webbii; assembly: GCF_023053635.1. Taxonomy (NCBI): domain Eukaryota; kingdom Metazoa; phylum Chordata; class Lepidosauria; order Squamata; family Anguidae; genus Elgaria; species Elgaria multicarinata. The sequence continues at coordinate 610,606 of NC_086171.1, read as the reverse complement.
AGTCTCCAGCGAGAGGCCGATGCCAAGTCAGCATAATCTGACCCCGCCACCAGCGTAGCAGCGGGACACCGCAGGGTATCCTGGTCCAGCACGGCTCCCACACTGCGCAGAGCCTTGCGTCAGCTTGGGGACCAGCCCCGTTGCCAAGACCTTGGTCGGAGCCGGAAGGAACGCCATGGCCTACAAAGAGGGGGCAGGAAGGTGGCCTGCAGATCAAAGGGGGCCACACAACTGCCCACAAGGCGGCCGACCGGTTGCTGCCCTGGACACTGCCAGGAGCTGCCAGACCACGACGTGGAGCTGTACCTTTGGCAGGACAACGGAGGCGCAACTGGGCCCTGAGGCCTGTTTCTAATGCTAAGGCTCACTTGTCGTGTGTGAAATAATGGGATGCCTCTGAGCATGTGCCAAGTGCAAGGGAGCAGCTTGGTAGAGTGGTGAAGTAAATCAACTGGGACGTCCCTGCTCCAAGCCTCCTTTTTGCCACAAACCTGTGGAGCGGCTGCATTTACACCTGTCTGTCTTTGAAACATTTATATCTTACTTCTTGCAGCTGGACAGCCATCGGTCAGGGATGCTTTCAGGTGGGTTCCTGCCTTGAGCAGGGGGTTGGACTCGATGGCCTTAGAGGCACCTTCCAGCTCTGCTATTCTATGATTCTTTAATTCTATGATAATGTCCAGCAGACCCAACGGTGCTGCTAACAATAAGGCCCCGTTTAACAGGCTGTGCTCAGAGCAGAGACTCTGAGAAACAGGCACACTTTTGCGCAGAAGACCGGAAGGCCCCCCCGCCCTGCCCCCGCTAGCTCTCCGAAGACACAAGACCCATCGGAGTAGTCACAGTTACGCCAAAGGCAGTTAGAGCTGATTGTTGCATTGTATTTCTGTGTTTTACAGTTCAGATTTTTTTTTATTTCTAAACCACACAGAGAGATTTATTTATTTCATTTCATTTCTATACAGCCCAATAGCCGAAGCTCACTGGGCGGTTCACAAAAATTAAAACCATGAAGAACATTATAAAACAAACAACAATTTAAAAACACAAATACAAAATACAATATAAAAAGCACGACCAGGATAAAACCACACAGCAAAAATTGATATAGGTTAAAATACGAAATTAAAACAGCAGAGTTTAAATTTAAGTTAAATTAGGTGTTAAAATACTGAGAAAATAAAAAGGTCTTCAGCTGGCTACAAAAGGAAAACAATGTAAGCACCAAGTGAACCTCTCTTGGGCAGGATATAAATATTGAAAATAAAATCAGTAAATAATGTACTTCATTTATTGACCCTCTTTCTGCCTTGCCCCTCCATCTGTTGAAGGTGGCTAGCAATGCTCTCTTTGTTTAAGCACCCCCCTCCCCTCCCCTCCCCACCTGGCCTGGCCTGGCCTGGCCTAGCATATAGAGAGGACATCATGGTGGCCTACTTTACAGGTTTGTTGTCAGAGTGGCTACTAAGAGTACGTAAGTGTGATGGTTTGAGCACTGGAAAAATATGGTAGCCGTGAGGTGAGAGGGAGGGGCTGCCGGGCCAGACCTTCCCTGGCCTCTGGCTCAGCCAAGCCCCTGCCCCCCACCTTCCCTGGATCAAGAGTCCTGATCCCCAGTTGGGCAAGGGAGCTGTGCAGTGGAAGTTGGGGCCCAGAGCCATGGAGGGCAAGGCGTGAGAGAGCTGAGCTGGCTGGCTGTCGCTACACGTCGGACCGGTCATCCTTCCCCCCCCTTTGTCAAATGGAAGAAGCCACCTTCTGCCAGACCTGACCACTGGCCTGCTGTTGCCAGTTCTGCCTGCTGTGACACTGCAGCTGCCCAGAGCTCCCGGGCTCCCAGAGAGTCTGGTGGTGGGGCTCCATCGTGAGGCCTCTGTGCTGTGGGACTCTTTGGCTTGTGGGGAAAGCCAAAGAAGACGTGGGGAGACATGATAGCACCATACAAAATTGCGGCAAAAGTAGATAAAGAGACATTTTTCTCCCTCTCCCATCTTATATAAGAATATGATGGCACAAGGCTTATTAATAGAGATCTTCCAGATCTCTCTCTCTCTCTCTAAATTGAAGCTTGAGGAGTGCAGATGTGCAAAAAATTGTGAAAGTCTGAAAAAGTTCAAAGCTTGAGCTTTTGGGCTCTACTGTGCAAACTAGGGAGAAACGGGCAACCTATTATCGCCTTGAAATCCCCTTGGAAATGTCCCACCATGTGGGTGCCTGGAAAGTTTGGGATAGTAGGATTGGAGTTGAGCTGGATGACCGCTGGGGTTCCTTCCAACCCTGTGAGTCTATGATGGAAAATGCCAGACTGCTTAGAGGCAACGCCCGGTTTTGCTGGACCCACCTCCTGTCCCCTGTGTGAGGGAGATCCGTGGATAGTTTTGGGCAGGCCGCAGTTTTCTTAAGTAGATTAGCTGTTGCCATCAAGAGATGGTCAATAAAGACTAGGAAATGTGCAGAGGGGCTTCTCAAAGAGAGTGCCCGCCATGTTGGAGAGGACAGCATGCCTCCCCCACCCTCCACCCCTCCAGCTTGAAATGAATATATATTTACATAGCATCTCCAGCCAAAGGTAGTGGGGGGGGGGGAGGAGAGAATGACCAAAATGTATATTAAGATAACAGATGAAGGGTGGTGCTGAGGAGGTCCAAAGTGGACTGGATGCTGTGTTCTCTCCCAGTTTTCCTGTAAGGGGAGCTAGGAATCATAGAATCATAGAATAGCAGAGTTGGAAGGGGCCTACAAGGCCATCGAGTTCACCCCCTGCTCAATGCAGGAATCCACCCTAAAGCATCCCTGACAGATGCTTGTCCAGCTGCCTCTTGAAGGCCTCTAGTGTGGGAGAGCCCACAACCTCCCTAGGTAACTGATTCCATTGTCGTACTGCTCTAACAGTCAGGAAGTTTTTCCTGATGTCCAGCTGGAATCTGGCTTCCTTTAACTTGAGCCCATTATTCCTTGTCCTGCACTCTGGGAGGATCGAGAAGAGATCTTGGCCCTCCTCTGTGGGACAACCTTTTAAGTCTTTGAAGAGTGCTATCATGTCTCCCCTCAATCTTCTCTTCTCCAGGCTAAACATGCCCAGTTCCTTCAGTCTTTCTTCATAGGGCTTTGTTTCCAGACCCCTGATCATCCTGGTTGCCCTCCTCTGAACATGCTCCAGCTTGTCTGCATCCTTCTTGAATTGTGGAGCCCAGAACTGGACGCAATACTCTAGATGAGGCCTAACCAGGGCCGAATAGAGAGGAACCAGTACCTCATGTGATTTGGAAGCTATACTTCTATTAATGCAGCCCAAAATAGCATTTGCCTTTCTTGCAGCCATATCGCACTGTTGGCTCATATTCAGCTTGCAATCTACAACACTTCCAAGATCCTTCTCGTTTGTAGTATTGCTGAGCCAAGTATCCCCCATCTTGTAACTGTGCATTTGGTTTCTATTCCCTAAATGTAGAACTTGGCATTTATCCCTATTAAATTTCATTCTGTTGTTTTCAGCCCAGCACTCCAGCCTATCAAGATCACTTTGAAGTTTGTTTCTGTCTTCCAGGGTATTAGCTATCCCACCCAATTTGGTGTCATTTGCAAATTTGATCAGCGTTCCCTGCACCTCCTCGTCCAAATCATTAATAAAAATGTTGAAGAGCACTGGGCCCAGGACTGAGCCCTGCGGCACCCCACTCATTGCCTCTCCCCAGATGATGATGATGATTATTATTATTATTTTTATTTATTTATTTATTTATTTATTTATATAGCACCATCAATGTACATGGTGCTGTACAGAGTAAAACAGTAAATAGCAAGACTCTGCTGCATAGGCTTACATTCTAATAAAATCATAATGAAACAATAAGGAGGGGAAGAGAATGCAAACAGGCACAGGGTAGGGTAAAACTAACAGTATAAAGTCTGCACAACAGTTTGAGAAGGTTCCATTGATAAGTACTCTTTGAGTCCCATTCTGTAGCCAACTGTGGATCCACCGAATAGTTGTTCCATCTAGCCCACTTTTAGCTAGTTTGTTAATCAGAATGTCATGTGGTACTTTGTCAAAAGCTTTGCTGAAGTCAAGATATATGACGCCCACAGCGTTCCCACGGTCCACAAGGGAGGTTACCTTATCAAAAAATGAGATCAAATTTGTCTGACAGGACTTGTTCTTGACAAATCCATGTTGGCTTCTAGTGATCACCGCATTGATTTCAAGGTGTTTACAGATTGATTTCTTTATAATCTGCTCCAGAATTTTCCCAGGGATGGATGTCAGACTGACTGGTCTGTAGTTCCCAGGTTCCTCCTTTTTGCCCTTTTTGAAGATAGGGACAACGTTAGCCCTCCTCCAGTCGTCCGGCACCTCACCCGTCTTCCATGATTTTGCAAAGATAATAAACAAAGGTTCTGAGAGTTCTTCCGCGAGCTCCTTCATTACTCTAGGATGCAGTTCATCGGGCCCTGGAGATTTGAACTCATTCAAGGAAATTAGGTGTTCTTTGACCATTTGTTTATCAATCTCAAACTGCAATCCTGCCCCCTCAACTTCTGCTCCACTTTTTCCAGGGGGGTCATAGACCCGCTTTTGGGAGAAGACCGAGTCAAAGTAGGAATTGAGCACTTCAGCCTTTTCTTCGTCGTCTGTTATCAATTTGCCATCCTCATTAAGCAGCTGAACCACCATTTCTTTCCTCTGTCTTTTACTACTCACGTATCTGAAGAAAGCCTGACACAAGGAGGAAAGAACCGAATTCTAGATGTGCAAGGCCCGGCAGAGAAGGAGTTCCTCATGCAAATGGGCCCTGCAAGAGCCACCCTTCTGCCTCCCAGTCCTCATAGCTCATCAAATCCTAGAATAGCCGAGTTGGAAGGGGCCTCTAAGGCCATCAAGTCCAACCCCTGCTCAGTGCAGGAATCCACCTTAAAGCATCCCTGACAGATGGTTGTCCAGCTGCCTCTTGAAGGCCTCTAGTGTGGGAGAGCCCACAACCTCCCTAGGTCATGGGTTCCATTGTTGTGCTGCTCTAACTGTCAAGAACTTTTTCCTCTTGTCCAGTTGGAATCTGGTTTCCTGTCACTTGAGCCCATTATTCCATGTCCTGCACGAACTAATGATCGAGAAGAGATCCTGGCCCTCCTCTGTGTGACAACCTTTTTTAAGTATTTGAAGGGTGCTATCATGTCTCCCCTCAATCTTCTCTTCTCCAGGCTCAACATGCCCAGTTCTTTCAGTCTCTCTTCATAGGGCTTTGTTTCCAGACCCCTGATCATCCTGGTTGCCCTCCTCTGAACATGCTCCAGCTTGTCTGCATCCTTCTTGAATTGTGGAGCCCAGAACTGGACGCAATACTCTAGATGAGGCCTAACCAGGGCTGAATAGAGAGGAACCAGTACCTCACGTGATTTGGAAGCTATACTTCTATTAATGCAGCCCAAAATAGCATTTGCCTTTCTTGCAGCCATATTGTACTGTTGGCTCATATTCAGCTTGTGATCTACAACAATGCCAAGATCCTTCTCGCTTGCAGTATTGCTGAGCCAAGTGTCCCTCATCTTGTAACTGTGCATTTGGTTTCTTTTTCCTGGATGCCAGCCGCCTCTGACCTGCTGAGCCATACGCTGAGGTAGGAGCCACCCAGAGAGCCACTGTTGCCTTGAACTCAGGCCCTCAGCCGCCCAGACAGGAGAGCTGCCTTCCTGGGCAAACAAAAGGGTGACCAAGTCCAGAGGACAGTTTAACAGATGCCTCTCGGAGCTCGCCAGCCCTGTGCTTTGCCCCTTCCTCCTCTGTTGATAGGACAATGAGGGCATCCCTTGTCCTGTCAGCAGCCGCTCAGCGGAGCCCCTCCTGCCCCACGGCTGTGCCTCCACACACTTTGCCAACCATTCCTCCCTCGCGCTCAGCTGATGGGGTGTCCTCTGGCCAGTTGGATGCCACGGCCAGCCTCTTCAGCACCTGTTGTCTTGGCAACATGTAGCCCTTCCTTCTTGGGACAATCTGTTGCCATGGTGCTTTGCCCCATCTTGAGGGAGCTGAGCTTGTTTCCATGGCAACAGCATCTCCCTCCCTGGGCTGCTGTAAGACTCACTGAGATAGTGAAGGTGAACTCTGAGAAAATTGCCATATTGATTGATTGATTGATTTGGTCATGTGCCCTCCCCCCTCCCCGCCCCACCAACTTGTGCATGGACCGGTGCCTTCCTCATCAGGGCCACCATACATCCACGTGTGTTTGTGTGTCCCTCCCTCCCTCAGATCTTCACGCGCTTGGGCAAGTGCTACACATTCAACTCTGGAGCCCCTGGCTACGAACTCCTCACCACGGTCAAGGGCGGAACCGGCAATGGCTTGGAACTGATGCTGAACATCCAGCAGGATGAATACCTGCCCGTCTGGGGAGACACAGGTGAGTGGGCTGGAGGCGGGACTATCGCCAGGTGAACTGCCCGCCTGTCTTCTGGAGCCAGGCTGCAGAAAGGGTCCCTTGCATTCCCCCCCTCCCTTCCCCTCCCCTCCCAGGTTGCTGAAAGATGCTCCCAAATGCCTGCATCTTGTTGACACCGGTGGAACCAATTTCCACACAGGATATTTTGGGATGGTAAAGGGAGCAAACAATTTTTGTGAACCGCCCAGAGAGCTCCGGCTATTGGGCGGTATAGAAATGTAATAAATAAATAAATAAGCAAACAGACCTCCAGTAAGGAAGCTGTCTGGTGGAGGCTGGTGGTGGTGGGGGCAGCAGAATTATTGATGCTGGCACAGCCCAGAACAGGAAGGGATAGAAGGGAGTTTATTTACTATTATTTATTTAAAATATTTATATCCCACGCTATATCACTAAGATCTCAGGACGGCGTACAGATAAAAACATACAGTATAAAACAATAAATATACACAGTTAAAAACAAATTAAACCATAATCCAAGTTAAAACAATATATAATTTAAAAGCAATAGATGCAGTTAAAACAGTTAAAACAATGTGCCAGTGAGTTTAACCATTAAAGGCTTTGTTAAAAAGCCATGTTTTTACTTGGCGTCGAAATGCAATCAATGTTGGCGCCAGTCGGGCCTCCCAGGGGAGGGCATTCCGCAGTCGGGGTGCCACCACAGAGAAAGCCCTCTCCCTTGTCCCATCATAACGTGTATGTTGCATTGGTGGGATGCGGGGAAGGGCTCCTTCAACAGATCTAAGGTCTCGGGCAGGCATATATAAGGAGAGGCGCTCTCTCAAGTATCGAGGTTCCAAGCCATTTGGAGGAGGTGGCTTGGGGAGCTGGAGCAATTGGCCCCGCAGCGATCTGTGTGGGCCGGACTGCAGGCGGCCCACTGATGGGCCCGTGGCAAAGCAGCCCTCCACCTCTCAGGGTTGTCTGGAAGAAGAGGAGCTGGTCCAAGGCCCCTGAGAAGTCCATCAGCGACATGATAGCCCAGTCCATCAGCCACAAAGGAAAGCTCAGTGGCCATGTGGCCTGTGCCCGGCCCCGGCCCCACCTTCAAGGGTCTCGATTCCCATCCTTCGGTGGAATGAAACATTCACCTTGGACTGCAGAGGGGCCGTGGCTCCGTGGCTCCGTGGCAGAGCCCTCACTTTGCATGCTGAAGGTCCCGGTTCCATCCCCAGGACCATCTCGGGGGCTGGGGAAGAACGCTGCTGACACCTGGATAGCCACTGCTGCCTCCTGGGCTGGGTGGCCCATGGGCCTGGCTCTGAATAAGGCCCTCAAATCCTCCTCCTGTCCATCTTTTATCCACACAACAACAACCCTGTGCGGTAGGCTGGCCTGAGATTCTGTGACTATCCCAAAGTCACCCAGTGAGCTTTCATGGCCAAGTGAGGACTAGAACCCGGAACTCCTGACTCCCAGTCCAGCACTCTAACCACTACAACACATTCATTCTTGGTCGGCCTGAGTCGGGGGTGAGAGAGCACTTCTCCCGGCACAAATCACCTTGACTCAGAAGTAAGGGGGGGCTCTGGCACCCTACGCGCCTGGCCTCCAGCTGGCCACTCCTCAGCGTGTTTCGCTGTGGCTTAAACTCCAGTGACGTGAGTCAGGTGGTCTAGGCAGCGGGAGGAGAACTCCCAGAGACTCACACCAAAACCTCAGGTCCAAACTGAAAGAGAAGCAGCTAGTATGGAATCAAATAAAGGAGACAAAGGAGAGCAGCCAGATGAAACAAATGACAAAACTGGCTAACTTGCACGAAGTGCTTAGAGAAGCGACTCACGGCAGGTCGGACACACCTGTATGGCACACGGGATGGGTGGCCAGAGAGAGGCCTCAACGTGACCCAACACCAAAGGAGCTTTTTCATTATGATTGGTCGGGGGTGGGGGGAGCAGAACTGACTAGGGGATCATGGGAGCTGTAGTTTAGCACTTATGGAGGCCAAACCTGTCCCACCAATTGGAGATGGACGGGAAGCGCCTCGTGTGAGGTTTGGGCTAGGAAGGGCTGCTGAAAAGGGATATGCTCACTGGCCAGGAGGTGGCGCCCCTCCTGTCCGGAGCCGGAGCCCACAGGCCCAGGGGCGGCAGGCCTGCATCGCAGCCCCCTTCTCTCTCCCTGCCCCCGCCCCCGCCCCCCTGCGTGTGTGTTGCAGACGAGACCTCCTACGAAGCCGGCGTGAAGGTGCAGATCCACAGCCAGAACGAGCCCCCCTCCATTGACCAGCTGGGCTTTGGGGTGGCCCCCGGATTCCAGACCTTTGTCTCTTGCCAGCAACAGAGGGTATCCACTGACCGCACGGTGCTGCTGATCCAACACCTGGGCCTTCTCTGGACAGGAGGGCTGTGCGTCTCCCACCCAGTCTCCCACCCCTGCCATACCAGTGGTTTGTGGGCTGCCCATTTTGTGTTGCCCGGCGGGCGGGGGGGGGGGGGCGGCGCACACTTTGCAGCTGTGAGCACAAATGCACGGCATGAGACCAGGGCTGCCCAGCCCGGTACAGCCCACTTCTGGGCAGCAGGAAGATGCTCCGGTACAACTTGCGGGGTAGACGGCAGGCTCCCAAGGACTCCTGCATGAGGGGGGCAACTCCAGGGGGGTGGGGTGGGTTGACCTCCGCAGCCTTTTCCTTGACGGCGCCTCGCCACAGCTCCTCTACCTCCCACCTCCGTGGGGTGACTGCAAGTCCAGCCCCATCGAGTCACCCTTCTTCGCCAATTACAGCATGGCCGCCTGCCGCATTGACTGCGAGACGCGCTATCTGGCTGAGAACTGCAATTGCCGCATGGTGCACATGCCAGGTCAGGGGCAGGACACGTGGGGGGCTCAGCCTGTGCTGCTGGAGATCCGGGGGGGGAGGTCCGGTACTTTGGGGTCTGGCGCGTCCTCCTCCCTCAAGAGACCCGTTGCTCGCTCTTGCCGTCTCTGCACCTGGGGGGGGGGGGCGTTTTGGTGCTAGAAGCCGGCAGAAGCCCTTGGCGATCCTGGACCCAGGCGCCCCGCACCTCTCCTCCTTGTGCGATTTCCTCCCCTGACAGGCAGGCTGAGCAACTAACTCCCTCATGGGGAGATCTGGGGTGCAGAAGGGCGCTGGGCTTTGGGTACCCCATCTTTTGCCTGCTGCCTGGTCTCCTTTGCCTCAACTTCTGCTCGTCTCGGCCAGGTAATGCCAACATCTGCACCCCAGAGCAGTACAAGGAGTGCGCTGATCCAGCCCTGGGTAAGCACTGACACCCGCTCTCCCCTTCCCCCCTCCAACCTTGAGAAAGGAGGGTGCCCTGTTGGGTCGCTTGGGGGAACTGGCATTGCTCTTTGGGGAGGATCGGTGCCCGTCCAGGGTGCTGCTGAAGCAGGGCCGCTGGCCGGTGTCAGCCAACCACTTGCCCCCCCGCCCCGCCCCTTTCGCCCAGACTTCCTGGTGGAGAAAGACAACGAATTCTGCTCGTGCCAGACGCCCTGTGAGACGGTGCGCTATGGCAAGGAGCTCTCCGTGGTCAAGATCCCCAGCAAGGCCTCCGCCAAGTACTTGGCCAAGAAGTACAACCGCAGCGAGCAATACATCGCGTGAGTAATGCTCCCCCCTCAATCACCCTCCCCATACTGGCTCCCCCACAGATGCTCCCCTCCACCACTCCCCCGGCTCATGTGACCGCTAACGGGGGCGTCCGCCTTCGGAGTCCACGTGTAGCACCAACGCTCAGCTGCTGCGGCTGAAGAACGGGTGTGGATGCCCCCCTGAGTGCCCTACCTGAGAGTTTCCAGGGGGCCTTCGTGCAGGCCCCCAATGGCGAGCCAACCCCACTGGGTGGGGCTCTCCCTCCCATGACCTTTCCTGGGCTCTGCCACCATCCCCTCTTGATGTGTGGCCTCTGCTACCAGGGAGAACCTGCTGGTGCTGGACATTTTCTTTGAAGCCCTGAACTATGAGACGATCGAGCAGAAAAAGGCCTACGAGGTGGCTGGATTGCTGGGTGAGTGGCCCCAAGCAGGGACACTGGGGCTGGGGGGCGGGGCGGAGGTGGAGCCAGGCAGCTGGCGGCCCTGCGGATGAGGCCACTCCAGGCGCCCTGGGACTGGCAAAGGGGCTGCCACATCATGGCTCTTGGCTCCTGCAGGCGGCTTCTCTGCCCAGCCCAACACACAGCAGTGGTGCTCTGTGTGACCCCGGATGTGGGTTTCAGCCTGGCGTTGTGCTCCTTTGTTCTTATGGGGAATCCAATCGCTGCCATTGGCAGCCTGGTACCTTCCAGGGCTTTCTATGCGCCATCTTTGTGTAGCCCTGGTTTGTGGTGATTCTCTTCCCTCACCCCCACCCCCACCCCCACCAAAAAAACAACATTTCTGCACCATAGTCCTTTAAAGCCTCTGTAGCGCTTTGCCACATCGTGGGCATAATATAACTGGCAAAGTGCTACTGTGGCTTTTAAGGGCTCTTGTGTCTTTAATTAGTAGCTTCTTTCTTCCCACTTCAGCCCCTGCAGTAGCTTTCTGTTCAGCAGGGATAAAATATTGCAGACTACCTGTCCTCAGCTAAGGATAAACGGTGGTCCCAAAAGGCCATGTGAAAAAGGCCATTCTGTACAAAGCTCCACATGTGCACAGCCTAAGAGCAGCAGTGATGGTGGGTGGCGGGGTGGGTGGCGGGTGGCGGGGTGGCAACACAACCCTCCTAGCTTCGGCATGTGAGTTTCATGCCTGCAGGAGTGAACCTGGACTTACAAGATGGGCTCCTAGGCGCTTTCTCCACAATCCACCCAAGGCTCAACGCCTTCCAATCTCATTGATTTCAATAGCAGGGATTTAAATTTGGGGGCTAACTTTCAGTGTGGTTGGGAAGCGCTAAAGTGTGGCAGGATCATGCCCACGATGGCTGCTCAAGGGGAGGGGCGGAGTTCTGATGCCCAACTGTTGCTGCCTCCCCAGGGGACATTGGGGGCCAGATGGGGCTGTTCATCGGTGCCAGCCTCCTGACCATCCTGGAGATCTTTGACTACCTGTACGAGGTGAGGGGGGGCATGCAACTTGAATCTTTAGCCGCAGGGCTTTGCCATAGGGAAGAAGGGGGAGGAGAGGATGGGCTTGTCTAAAATGGAGGCAGGGGGGCACAGGGTGGCAGGGAGCCTTTGCGCCCCCCTCTCCTCCCCTCCAGCCAGAGGGGTTCCTGAGCTGCCAATGCCCCCCCCCGCCATGGCATTTGGCACCCAAGGAGCACTGAGAGTCACTCCCTGCAAAGGGGGGGCAGGCGGGCCCCAAATCTGTCTGGAAGTGCCTCCTCTTCCCCCCCCCCCCCTGCCTTGCCCAGCTAACCTTCTTCTGAAGGGAGCTGGAAGAGCCCGCTGTGCCGACCCCAGGAGCCCACTACTGCCCGCTCTCTCGCTTCGCGTGGACCGGGGCTCGGATGCCACCCTTTCTCCTCTGTTTCCTGGCAGGTGCTGCGGGAGAAACTTCTCAGTTACTACCAGGCCAGGAAGCAGGTGGACAGGAGCAACAGCAACAGCCTGGTAAAGTGCCCCCAACCCGAGCCCAGCCCCATGCAGGGGGGCTCTTGTGCCACAAGCACGTGCCCAAAGTGGAGCCCGTCCAGAGCAGGGGAGGGGATGGGCAGGGGGCGGAGGCAGACCCACCTCTGCTCCAGGGGGAGGGCCGAGGGAGGCGGCGGAAGCCACTCCTCACACCTTTGTGGAGGGTGCTGCTACTGCTGCCGCCCCTCCCCCGCTGTCCTAGAAGTCATGTGCCCCCTAGAGGCATGTGAAAGGCTCTCTGCATATGCCCAGGGGCGCTTCCCCCACCCCCTTTTCATTGGCGTCATCTTCCAGCGCTGAGATGCCTTTGCTGCATTGGGACCATTTGCCTCATTGTCGTTTCTGCCCCCCCTCCTTTTTCTTTCTGCCTCCTCCCTCGCCCCCCCACTTGCCCCCTCCTTTTTCTCTCTGCCTCCTCCCTCACCCCCCCATTGTGTCTCCATTGTGCATCCACCCCTCCCCCATCTCCATTGTGCATCTCACCTGAGCCAGGAGTACGTGGACCTCTCCCGCAGCCCAGGCGGTGCGCTGCCCCGTCCACCCAGGTAGCGGCTCCCTTCCAGGCACGGGGTGGCAACTTGGGTCCCCTTCCCCGACCTTGGGGGGGGGCAGCAGCCGATCTCCCTTGCCCCAGCCGCAGCCTGATGGGCTCCAGCCCCACACTCGAGGGCCCGCCTTCCCCCGAAGGAACACGGAGCTGCAGCTTCAGGCTGGCCAGAGCCTGGGACCAGAACACCGAGGGAAAGGCTGAACCCCTGTCAACGCAGCCCCTCCCCCCCCCAGTGGGGGGGCTTTCCATGGCCAGACCTCAGAGCCCCAAAGCTCCTCGCTTCAGGCAGGTGAGCTTGGACGCCCGCCTTGTAGCAGCCAGCAGGGAAGGCCGGAGCTCCGTGGCAGAGCATGGGGGGGGGGTGCCCAGAAGCCCCCCAGACATCTCCAGACAGCGCTGGGGAAGCACCTTTCCCGAGGCGCTGCCCAGGCGAGAGAAAGGAATGCAACAGACCCATTGGGGGGGCAGCTGATGGGGGGTCCTGGCCCTGCCGAAGGGGCAAGGAGTAGCAACGCCACCCCCTGCCCCAGTCTGAGAAGCTCCTGGAGCCTGGTGGTGTTTGCCTCAGAGCTGCGGGGGAGTGATATCCCCACCCCCAGGCACCCTCCTCAAAGCCTCCTGCCCACCCCCATTTCTTCTTCTGACTCTGATCCAGTGTCAGCCCCCCTGTAAAGTGTGGGGCAGCAATGAGAAGAGGCCCCCACAGTCAGGGGCAGGGAAGCAGCCCCTCCTCCGAGGCAGGGTCAAAAGTCACCAGGAGGAAGGAGGGCGGGGGGGGGCTGCCACAGGGCTAGAGGCTGGGGGCGGGGCTATAGCCATCCCACCCCCTGATGCTCAGACCTGCCCACCGAACACAAAAGGGGCTCCTCAGGGGCACCAGCCGCTTGGGCCAAGGAGAAGCAGCAGCACACAGACTTCTCCCCTGCAGCCAGTGAGAGAGGGCGGGGCTGCAAGGCACGGGCAGGAGGGGGGTGGGAATTAGGCCCCCATCTGGCAAGGAGGGCAGCCGAAAGAGCCCTCTCCTAAAAGTTGTAAGGAGATGGGGAAGCGACACAAGCGTGGCTCTGGGTGAGAGACCCCCACCCTCCCAGGGGGGCCAGCTGAAAAGGGGTGGGGCCATATCCCACTGCAGTGGGGGCCGAGAAGAATGCCGCCCAAGAGCCCCTTCTTTGGCAGGGGGGGTCAATTACTAGGCCGGGGTCTCCCCTGCCTGTCAGTTCTGGGCAGGCCCCTTCCCCAAAGCCCAGCGTCTGGGCTTGGGGGTCTCCATTCCACCTGCCCCAATCCCATTGCTCCAAGCGGGGTGTGTGTGTGTCCTGCAACACCTCACCACCCCCCCGGACACTGCCCAGGAACTCAGGCAGCCGCCTACCGTGGAGAGTGGGGGGGGGCAGGGGCCTCACAGGGGCCTCTGCTCGGCCCCCGCTTCCCCACCCAACCCCCTCTTTCCCCCCTCCCCAGAGTGCCTGTCACACACTCCGCAGCCGCTCGGACAGTGCTGGATTCACGTCGAACGTGTTACCTCGTCACGCAACTCTAGGCAACTTCGAGGAGTTTGCCTGCTGAGGGGGCGCCCCTGCCTCCCTCCCACCCACCCGCCCACCCCTCCACGCCCACCGGACCAGCGCCAGCCTCCAGCGGGACCTGTGATGCAGCCCTGGCCAAGGAAGAAGGGGCCCGGCCGGCTCCGTGGGGCACCCCCCCCCTGCCTGGGAGAAAGGACAGCAGCACCGAGGAGACCGAGGGATCCCCCACCCCCGCCAAAGACTCCGGCTTCACTGGCATCGAGGAAGGACCTGATCCAGGGCTCGTGCCCGGGGGAGGCTGGAAACACAAAGCTGCCATTAAAGTCAGCCCTGGCTGGATGCTTTTGGCCTGTGGTGGTTCTTTTGGGAGCCCCCAGCCCCCTCGCACTGCCCCCCACACTCAGGAAGGAGGGGGGCAGCCCCTCTGGGTAGCCTTCCCAAACAGGCCCTTCTCTCCATGCCCCACTCCCGCCCCACAGATGGAGGCCCAGCACAGCTGCCTGAACATCTGTCAGCTCCTGTATCTGCATGTGTGTGTTGCTGCGCCATGTGACACCCCCCCTCAAAATCCAGTCTTGCTTCAGAGAGCTTTGCTGAACAACCCCCCTAACCCCCCCCCCCCCGTGGTGCAAAACCCGCTCTGGTCCCCACGTGCCATTAAAGTACCTCCTGGGTGCCCCATCCGGCTGTGTCACCACTGGCTGTCAGAAATGGGGGGGGGCGGGGAGGGAAGGAACATCCTGGGATGTGTTGCCCTATGTGGTGTGTGTGTGTGGGGGGGCTTGGTCCAGGGAATGTGGGTCTGTTTGCCTGTCTCCCCCCAAACGCTTCCTACCAGGAAGGTCTCCAGCCAAGCTCTCTTTTCTTACAGAACCCCATCCTAAATTGGGGGTGGGGGTGGTCCTAGACTGGAGGGAGAAAGCCCAGGCCGGGACCAGAGATGTGGGGTGCTTCACCCACCCAGCAATGGGGAACACCAGCCCCAGACTCCTGCTCTCGTCTGAACTCCCATGGGGGGGGCAGGGATAACAGAGCAGGAACTGAGGCAGGGGAGGGCACCCCCTCCCTCAACTGCCCCCCCTTAAAAAACCAACCTCCCCCAGCGAATGGCAAGAAAGGTGCCTGGCTCAGAACAGAGGGGAGAAGGCAGAGCTTTATAGACGTCACAAATATTCACATCAGGGACAAGGTGCCACCCTCCACCTCGTGCGGTTCCTCCCTCCCTCCCCCCTCCCCGGTCCCGTCCCCCAACTGAGGCATCGCCAGATAAGTCAAGGGGCTTCCATTGATCCCGTGGCATATGGGGATGGGAAGAACTGAGGAGGGGCGCAGGGGACCAAGACAGCCCCCACCCCACCCCCCCATCCCACAACACACGCTGCCTCCCCACTGGTCCCAGGAGAGTCGCAGCGCCTTCTGCAAGCTATTGTACAACGTGGCTTGTATGCGGAGGGGGCCACGTGCCACGCCAGGTGGCCCCCTAAGGGGGGCAGAAATCTGTGAAGTAGGGGTGCTGCAGGGCGTCCTCCGCCGAGATCCGATGCACCGGGTTGCACTTCAACAGGTTCTGGGGGGCCAAAAGAGGGGGGGCTGAACAGAGAGCCTCCCCCAAGAAAGAGGAAGCTCCGGGCAGGGAAAGGCCACCTTCCCTCCCCCCAAAAAACCCTTTCCTGTCCCCTCCTGACCTTGGAAGGCGGCGGAACCTGCAACCCCCCGCAGGCTCCATCCCTAGGAGGACCCTCTTTCCCTCTCTCTCACCCCCCCCCCCACACACCCTGATTAAGCTGTTCTCAGAAGCAGGCTGTGGGGAGGGGGAATTGGGGGCACAGCAGGAAGGTGGGGTGGGGGTGGGGGCTCTGTCAGGGGGCAATCCAGAACACCCTGTTTAGGCTGCCCAGGAAGAGGGGCACTCTCGGGGCCTGAGGGTGTGTGTGTGATGTGTGTGTGGTGGGGGGGAGCACTCACCTGAAGCAGGTCACGGCCGGTCGTGTTGAGTTTCGGCACCACGTTGACCAGTGAAGTTGTAGCCGGGTACATCGGATACGGCTGCCAGGGAACAGAACGGGCCAAGGGGGTGTATAGCGGGGGGAAGGCAGTGAGGGGCCTCCTGGCCCCAGAGCTCACCTGTTAGCCTCCTTCCCCCCACTTGCAGCCCCCCATCCACCAGGGGATGGTGCAGGCACAAAAGCAACTCCAGAGCGGAGGCGGAGGCAGCGGCCTGTCCTCTGGGCTGGGCGTGAGGGCCTCACCTTGTAATCCGGGAGTTTGGTCATCCCCGGCCACTGCTCCTCCGTTGGGGTCCCCAAGAGCGTGGAAGAGTTAAGGGCCAAGGAGTGCCGTGGTGGCTGGAAGCCCCTTCCTCCAGCACAACGCTCAGCTGCCCTCCTCTGCCCCCTCCCCACACATGGCTTTCAGCCCCATGGCAGAGTCTGTCCACCCCCACCTGCCTAAAGGAAAGGCGGAGTGCCGGAGACGCAGAAGTGCCGCCCGTGGGCAGAGCGCACGATGTCCCACGAGATCCCAGACATCCGGGGGGGGGGGAGACGCAGGACTTCCGGCAGGGGAACTGAGGGAAGGCGGGAGGGCAGCTGCCATGTGCTGCGAATCCCCTGCAGCCGGGAAACCCACACAAGCCCGTATGGCGTATTCAGCCCAGAGACGCTGGCTCCCCCAGCCCCAAGACAATACACATCACCTCGCCCCCTCCCCATCGCCCCCCCCCCGCCCATGCCAAGAGCCAAGGATATCGGAAGATCCGCTTCAGTTGGTCATCCACATCGTTGCCCGGAAAGAGCGGCCGTCCAGCATTGGCCAGCTCTGCAGGTGGAGAGGAGGCGGTCAGCGGCCCCCCCAGAGCGCTTGCAGAGCCGCCCCTGCCCCACGGCAGCCCCCTCGCCCCCCCCTTACCTGCAAAGATGCAGCCGGCCGACCACATGTCGATGGAGGTGGAGTAGAGCTTGGCCCCAAAGAGCACGTCCGGTGGGCGGTACCACAGCGTCACCACCTGCGGGGCGAAGGGGCGGCCATCAAAAGTCGGGGTGCCGGGGGGGGGGATCCGCCAAAGCAATCGGGAGGGCCAGCGATGGAGGAGACGGCTGGGGAAGGCGCCTCCTCTGCCAGCAGGGCCAGTGCCAACGGGCACAGGGAGGGAGGCCGCATCGGGTGGGGGCAGGGGGGGAGGTGAGCAAGAGGCCGGAGCCAGCAGGCCGAGACGGGCATCGCCCTCGGCCATCCCTCCAGGGCAAGCGCAGCTCTACTCACCTCGGCCGAATAGCAGCGCACGGGGATGCCAAAGGCCCGGGCCAGCCCAAAGTCCGCCAACTTCAGCTCCCCATTCTGTCCGCCAAGCAAGGGCAAGTGGTCAGTGAAGAACGGGACGCAGCCCACGGGGCCCCCCTCCCCCAGCAGAGAACCACCCATGCCTCATGCACCAACCCACACATGGGGAGGGGAGCCCCGGGCACGACCCCAAGTTCTCTTCCCCAATTATTCCCAGCCGGGGATGCACCAGAAATGGCCCCAATTTGGCCGTCCCTTCTGCAAGCAGCAAATGTGGCGGTGGCATTCCAGTAACTTTCCGGGGAGTGGGGTGATGGGGAAGACTTTAGGTCTTCTCTAGGGGGCTGACTTTGACTTGCGCTGCCTTTAGTGCCATGCTCCTCGGCAAAAAGGACGGGTGGAAATAAAAATAATAATGAAAAAAACAGTGGTGCTCTTTCGATTAATTGACTGCATTGATTTTCCCACTTTTGCTTTGCTGCTGCCCCAAGCAGCAGTAGAGGCAGCCCCTCCCCAGTCCGCCAAACAACATGATACCATTGGGATGTGTGTGTGTGCATGTGTGTCTTGGGGAAGAAGATGGCAGCCACTAGTGGAAGCCACGACGTTTCTCCCTGAAAGCCCCCACAGAAAGTCTGCCAACTTGTACAAGGATCAGCATGCGTGTTGTGGGGAGAACGGATCTCCCACACCAGACATGAAGAAAGAATCGTTTCAGCAATACAGCTGCTGCTCCCCCCGACCCAAACACACACAGCACGCCTCCTCCTCCAGCCCCCCAGCCTCATCCCCAGTTCTAAACCGAACTGTTCCTCCCTCGCCACTTCTGGGCCTGCCAGTGCCTCTTCCACAGCGGATCAGGGCTCTGCGTGGCGACGCGTCCCGATGGCCGGGTGTTCCCTCCAGGATCAGAAGCAGCAGGCCGCTCAGCCCCAACTGCTGGGGGCGGGAGAAGGGGGGGCAAATAGAGGGCCTCTGGCCTGATCCAGCACAGCTCTGCTTATGTTCTTAAGTTAGGACTTCTGGCCCACGAATCCTTCCTGGCCGTGTGATGCCCGTTCACCTGCTTTGGAGAGTTCCCTTTGGGGGCAAACTGCTGCAGGAGACGAGGCGAAATGCGTCTCTTTGAGCTGGGTTGATCGCTCCTCCAAGTGCAAATCGCAGCCTGGGGGTGGGGGGATCAGGCTCCTGACTGCCGAGGGTGAGGAGGGGGAATTTAACCCCCACCCCACCCCTCGGTCCCAACTACCCCCCACCCCAGACGTGCTGTTGCCCAGTTCCCCTCGGCTCTGATTGAGTCTCCTGCAGCCGCTCGCTATATTTAGCCCTGGGAAGATCTCCTGCACAGCGACAAAAGGACAAATGGAAGGACAGGCGTAGGGATGCGCCTTGGAGCAAAAAGCCCTCAGTGGCAGATGCCCAAGCTGGGATTGGGACGGCGGTGAGGAAGCAGGAAACAAATGTTCATGCACCGACAGGGGCCCATTTAGCATCATGGCCAGTTCAGCTTTGGTTTTCATCACCCTCAATCGTTTGCTGTCAGCAGCAAACGTGGCCACCTCACCGTTGCCTCCCCCCTTCCTCCCGGAAAACATTAGATCATTTATGAACAAGTTAAAAAGCACCAGGCCCAGTACAGATCCCTGTGGGAGCCACCCACTCCACACCCGTTAGGAATCAACCACTTTTTAGGAACGCAAGATCAGACCACAGGTCCATCTAGTCCAGCACTCTGTTCACACAAAGGCCAACCGGCTGCTCATGAAAAACCCACAAGCAGGACATGGTGCAACAGCACCCTCCTACCCATGTTCCCCAGCAACTGGTGCACACAGGCTTACTTTAATAATGTTTTCAACCAATTTACCTGGAACAGACGTTAAACTAACTGGCCTGTAATTTCCCGGATCCCCCCTGGATCCCTTTTTGAAAATAGTGTTACATTGGCCAGCTTCCAGTCCTCTGGTACAGAGGCCAAGCTTAGGGACACGTTGCAAATTTTTGTGAGGAGGTCTGCAATTTCATATTTGAGTTCTTTGAGAACTCTAGGAGGGATGTCATCCGGGCCTGGTGATTTATTTGCTTTCAATTTGTCAATAAGGTTGAGAACTTCATTTTTTGTCACCACTGTTTGCTTCAGTTCCTCAGACTCCCTTCCTGAAATCATCAGTTCAGGCACAGACATCTGTCCTGTATCCTCTGCAGTGAACACCGATGCGAAGAATTCATTCAGCTTCTCTGCAATCTCCCTACCCTCCTTTAACATTCCCTAAACTCCGTTGTCAGAGGCTTCCCTGCTTCTGATATATTTTTTAAATTCTTTATTGTTGGCCTCGATACTGTCAGCGATGTGCTCTTCAAAATGCTTTTTCTGCATCTGTTATTGTCTGCTGGCATCTCCTTTGTGTTCCCTTTTGTTTTCCTCACTTGGGCAAGACTTTCAATGTTTTGAAGGAAGCCCTCTTCTCAATCATGGCTTCCTTGACACTGCCTGTTAACCATTTATTCCTGCTCTCTGTTATTTACTCAGTCCATATGTGGACTTCTCCTGCTGCACTCACCCAAGAGGCCATGGGGAGGGATTCTCTTCAAAGTCTGCATCTACCAGATCACTCCTGGATGCAGCGTTATTTGCACTCTCATAGGAACATAGGAAGCTGCCTTATACTGAGGCAGAGCCCCTTGGTCCACCGAGCCCAGTACTGTCAAGCACTGACCGGCAGCTGCAGCTCTCCGGGGTTTCAGGCACGATCCTTTCCTCGCCCTACCCTGAGAAGCTGGGGGTCGAACCTGGGGCCGTCTGCATGCAGAGCAGGGGGTTCATCCCACTGAGCCATGGCCCTCTCAAAGAACCCCAAGGGAGTTAAGGAGGCTGGACCCATTTTAAAACAGTTTTTTTTTTATAAAAAAGACCTTCCTTTGCAGAAGCTGGCTGGTTCCTTATTCGCCTCTGTGTTTCAAAGAGGAAAGTCCAAACTCCGGGCCCACCTTGTGCCGAAAAACTCACCCGATTGATCAGCAGGTTCTGGGGCTTCAGATCTCGGTGCAGGACGTTTCGGCTGTGGCAGAACCCCAAACCCTTCAGCAGCTGATACATGAAAGACTGTGGAGAGAGAGGGGTGGAAGTGCTAACACCAAGACTGGAGCGAGCCCAGTGGCTGCTAGACCAGCTCAGGGTAAGAGGAGGGCAACCAGGATGATCAGGGGTCTGGAAACAAAGCCCTATGAAGAGAGACTGAAAGAACTGGGCAGGTTTAGCCTGGAGGAGAGAAGATGGAGGGGAGACATGAGAGCACTCTTCAAAGACTTAAAAGGATGTCACACAGAGGAGGGCCAGGATCTCTTCTCGATCCTCCCAGAGTGCAGGACACGGATTAACGGGCTCAAGTTAAAGGAAGCCAGATTCCGGCCGGACATCAGGAAAAACTTCCTGACTGTTAGAGCAGTACGACAATGGAACCAGTGACCTAGGGAGGTTGTGGGCTTTCCCACACTAGAGGCCTTCAAGAGGCAGCTGGACAGCCCTCTGTCAGGGATGCTTTAGGGTGGATTCCTGCATTGAGCAGGGGCCTTATAGGCCCCCTCCAACTCTGCTATTCCATGATTCTACGATTCTATGATTCTAAGGGCGCACCTGCCAGCCCGTGGGATGACGCCACTTGCACACGCACAACTCAGGCACACGCGCCTGCGGGGCTTCCAGAGGGAGGGGTCTCCTAGTGCTATCATTGCACAGGCTTCCGCCTTTGCTTTCTCAAGGGCTCATCTGCGCTAAGAGAAAAGCCGGAAGAAACGGTGGGCAAACACTGGAGGAGATGAGTGGGAGACGGCAGCAATGTCTGGACCCACTGCAAAATCCCATGATGGAGGCGGAGGGCGTGGAGGGGGAATGTAACTCCCCCCGCCTTTCTTTAGTGCTGCCTACACGCGTTGCCTGGGAGCACCCACAGGCCTAGCCAGAGTTATCCCATCTCACCTTTACAATTTCAGGGTCCAGATCCCCATTGCAGCTGTCAAAGTATTTCTTCAGATCCTGGAAGGAGCAGAGGGAGGAGGGCAGGGAGTGAGCAGCAATACTGCGGAACCCCTTTAAACACCCACACCCACACCCACACCCTGCAAGGGCAGACCCGAAACTCCCCCCACCCCCACCCCCTTAAATTAAATGCCGCATTTTCCGCAAGTTCGCCCGCTTCCTCCCTCTCTTTTACCACTGCATTTCCCTCATCTTATGACATTTGCTACCACTGGACCGCTTCCCTCCGTAAAGGGCAGCCCACACCCTCCAGGGCCTGGAGCCCCCGTCCCCCCAGGAGAGGACGCAAGGCTTGGAACTTCCCAGCCTAGGGAGAGAGACGGCTCAGCAAGCTGCATGTGGGGCAGAGGAAGGGGCTGCCCTCTTCCTCCTCCTCTCATGGCGCTGGGGCTCAGGACCCTCCAACGAGGCTGGTGATGGACAAGGGATTTCGCACAGTTGCCACACAGAGCTCACGGATGGAACGTGGTGGCTACTAGCCGCGAGGGCTACGTGCTGCCCCTAGGATCAGAGGCAGCATGGCATCCAATACCCGTTGCAGGAGGAAGAGTGGGAGCGCACGGCCCCTCCCTCCCCACCGCCGTCCTGCTCGTGGGCTTCTGGTTGGGGCATCTGCTAGGCAAGGGTGAGAGGCCGGGCGAGGCGCTCCAGCAGGGCTCCCCGATGCTCTTTAGAGACTTCATCACAACACCCCCCCCCCACAGCCACACCCTTACCTGGTCACAGAATTCAAAGACCAGTGTGAGCTTCTTGTCACTGTGCAGGACGTCATGCAACCTGGTGGGGAAGACCAGCAACTCAGTGCCCACAGCCTCACGAGCAGCCCAGGAGACATTCTCCAGGCCCCGGCCAGCGGCCCTCCAGCACTTTGAGCTGGAAACCACGCAGGCACGTGCCCCTCTGCCCCTGCACTGCAGCGCTCAGCCAATTGGGAGAATGCAACAGAGAGAGGGAAGATAGGGGTGGGGGGCTGCTAACGTAGGGGAGCGCAGACTTCAGGCTGTGAGAACTACTTTGTTTTCCACTAGAATCCCCAAATCCACCACCAGAGCCTGCTGCGGAGGATATAACTTAGCATTAAAGCATGCTGAGCCCTGGAATCTGTTTTGAGTGCCAGAAAAGGAGAGAGGCCACAGTCCTGCCACACACAAAAACACTCCAGGCTGTCCCGCTTTCTTCATTCCAGCAGTATAATTTAGGATGGGGAGAATAATTTTGTTTTTGCTGTTGCTATTGGGGGAAAAAATCCCTGGGATTTAGGAATCCTTGCCAGAGATCTGCCAGTAGACATTGGTCTGTTTTCCTGGGCCAATGGGGGCCACTCCAGTGGCACGTGGCCTTGGGAACAGCCACACAGAACATTCTGTCTGAGCACAAAGCTGCTTATAGGAAGAGCATCTCAGGACCACAGCAGGAAAAGGTCCCGTTCCTGGCGGTGGCTGCAGCAATTCTGATCCGATGCAGCAAAAGGCGTGCGTGCAAACCAAGGCCCAATTCCCCATGGGCTGATCCAGAGTGCGGCATACGGGGTCCCAGCTGTGCAAGGCTTTCAAGGCTAAGAGCAGCACCTTGACTTGGGCCCAGAAGCACCAAACACAACAGGTGCAGCACAGGAGGGGCACAGGCGCCTGCGGGTCATGACAATGGGACCAGTGACCTGGGGGGTGGGGTGGGCTCTCCCACACTAGAGGCCTTCAAGAGGCAGCTGGACAGCCACCTGTCAGAGTGGATGCTTTAGGGTGGATTCCTGCATTGAGCAGGGGGTTGGACTCAATGGCCTTAGAGACCCCTTCCAACTCTGCTATTCTATGATTCTAAGCCAAAGCGGGAAGTGTGATGCTGCCACCTGGGCAGCCCATTGGACTTGGGGTCTTCCTGCCCAGACCGTGCAGCGCTGGAAAGGGATTTCCCCAAACACTGATCCCAGCAGTGAACGGAAGAGAGCAGAAACGAGCCCCTCCCCCGCCCTTTGAGATCCTCCAGCTTCCTCCTCTCCGTTTCATCATGAGCTCGGTGGCCCCGAAAGGAAGGTCAGAAACCCGGACCCCGATGGGCCAAGGTGCCCAGCACTCCCTTCCCAAACAGAGGAGCGGGAACTGCAGCCCCTTCACTCAGATCAATGGAAAGAGGGCTGGGGCGGGGGGTTGGAAGGGACACGGATTGATTGCAGCTAAAGCTTTTGTGGACCAGAGTCTTTTCAGCGTAACGGACGGACACGGCTGCTCCGCTGAAACGCTGGAGGCGTGCTCTTCTGGTCCAGAACCCCCTCACACCCCCACCCCCACCCCCTCTCCCACATCCAGCAGGCTCACCTGACGATGTTCTTATGCTTCAGTTCCTTAAGCAGGCAGATCTCCCGCAGGGCGGAGCTGGGGACTCCCTAGAAGACCGGGTGGGTGGGGGAAGATGAAGCATGTTGACATCCCCCCCCCTCCAAGGATTCAGGTCGGGCTCCCCTCCCCAGGGGCCAAGGCAGAACCCAGGGACCCTAAACAGACCCCCGATTCCCTAGCCAAGAAGCCTCAAGCACCTCAGCCGGCCGACATCAAAGGCTCCCCTTCGCATGGAAGCCTGCTCTCACTAACATGGGGGCTGTGCAGGGATTTGGGGTCTCTGGCAGGATTCTCAACACCCGCACAAAAGTGCCGCGGGAGCAGGCGGGTGCCATGGGACCCCTTGTGGAGCAACAGCAGGCCAGGCTTCCAAATCCAGTGTAGGAGGGGCCTACCAGAAATGCACTCTGCACGTGCTCAGCTTGCAGCATGCACGCCATTGCTTCTGTGGTTGCTATTGTTAGGGCTGCCCCAGGACCTGGCTCCTTCTGCCCTGAAGGACTCTAGCTCACTGCGCCTTGTGGGAGCTATGGGGCACATGTGTGTGTGCGCACAAAATTGCTGGCAGAGGGTCTGCCCCAACCCAAGGGCATTTGGGCAGTGGGGGCCTGTCCTTCCAGGGGAAGAGGGCTGCAGCTGTTCAGAGGGGCTGGAGAGAGCCCCTGGGGTCAGGCTAGGGATAGGGACAGAGCCCGGGGACGGGGGGGGGGGGGAACCCACACCTCGTCATCATCGTCCAGCCGCACCCTCTTCAGCGCCACAATCTCGTGGGTCTCCCGGTTCTTGGCCTTGAAAACAGTCCCATAGGTGCCTGTCGGGGGGGGGGGGAGACAAGACAGGACAAGAGAGTGGGGGCGGGGGGGGGGGGAGATGATGCATTGCCTTTAACCACGGGCATCGAAGAGCGATTCGATGCGAAGCGATTCGGCATCACACACAATTGCAAATAACACCCACAGAGATGAGGCGCGGGGGGCGGGGGGGGCTTGCTTCATTCATGCCAGCCCCCTCCCCACACTGCCCGAGCAACCCCCGCAATCGGTCGGGGGCGCCCACTTGCGGAGGGGGGGAGGCGCCACCCCAACGTTGCGCCTCCCCCGTCCCGTCCCGTCCCGTCCCGTCCCATGCCAAGCAGCCTCTGCAACGGGGGCCAGGCGCCCTGGGGCCGCCCCCGATATATCAGCCGCCTCCCCGCGATGTCCCCCCGCCGCCCTTTATCCTTCCTCCTGCTGGAACGAGCTGCCCTGCTGCCCGCTCTCCGGCTGCGCCCCCCACCCAGCGACCCACCCTCTCCGATCTTCTCCAGCTTCTCGTATTTCTGCATGGTTCGCTCCGGCCGCCGCCGCCGCCGCCGCCGCTGGAGCTCCGGGACTCCAGCCCGAGCCGGCCCTTCCTCCCCGGGCTGGGACTGCAACTCCCGGCATGCCTCGCTCGCTGCACGCCCCGAGAGGCGGGGCCGAAAGGAGGAGGACCCCGGCTGAGACTACACTTCCCGGCAGTCAACGCGCCGGGGGCCTTTCCCAGCGGCACCTTCGAGGAACGGGAGGGGAGAGTGAGAGTGCCTCTGGGCATGTGCAGAGTGCGTGGCCCCTCTCGTGGGCAGGCGGCCTGCCCTAGGCGTATCTCACCGCATCTCCCAGCTAGCCCTGCGGGAGTTGTAGTCCAACCCATCCGGAGCGGCCAAGGCGGCCAGGCAGAGCCGATGGATAGACGGACGGAGCAGCTGCTGCCTGCCCGCCCCCAGCAGCCCTCGAGGGAGGGAGCCAGCGCGCGGGTCCCGGAGGCGGCTGAGCCCGGGCTGCGCGGAGAAGGCGCGCGGGGGGGGGGGGGCGGAGGCAGGGAGGGATGCCTCCCCACCTCCTCCTCCTCCTCCTCCAGGCGAAAGAAGCGCCTCCGCCCCCACGGACCTTGGGGCGCTTCGAAGCGGTCTGGCGCGGCTCGCCCTCGGAGGCGCAGCCTGTATCGCCATCCTCACGTGAACGTGGGGCCCTTGCAAGACCCGCGTTCGGTGGAGGAGGACGCAGCCAGCCCGGACAAGAGCCCAGCGGGGAACTGGGCCTTCGGCCTGAGCCGGCAGAGCTCTTCTTCCACGGGCCGTGGCAGCCCCGCTACGCCCCGACGGCCAATACGGTCAGCGGGGTTGAGGCCAGGTTACGTGGTCCGGAGAGAGCGGTCAACCCCCGGCCTCGCTCAGTTTAGGGTTAATCGCACATGCTTCGAACAATCCTGGCGACACAGCTCCACACACCCTTAGTCCAGCATACTAGCTGAGGGATGCTGGGAGTTGCAGTCCGATACATCTGGAGAGAGAGCGCCAGGTTGTGAAGGCCGCCTTCGTGCCAAGCCTCACCAGAACACGCAGGACTGGGGCTAGCACGGACTTCTCCACCCGCTTCCTGCATTCGGATTCCCAGCTAGGAGCGGCTCCTTTGGAGAGACCAGCAGCCCTGCCTCAGTATTGCCTTCGTAGAAACTGCCCTGGGAGCCCTGGGCCTTTAAAGGCTGGGACTCGCCCCTCACAGCAACAGGGAGGCAAGTGGGACGTCCTCCCCCCACCCCGATAATTCTGCCTCCTCACAGGAAAGGTTCTTTCAGTCCTCAGATTCCTAACGTTTCAGTAACTTAAACCTCAGCTTTTAGGAAGAGAGCTTTGTCCTCCCAAGAGAGGGCGTGGAGCAGAGTTAATACGCAGGAAATGTGAACGCAGATGACAAATGCAAGAGAGAGAGAAAGGTGTGAAGGATCAGAGCTCTCCTGCTTTGCAAGCCAGAGGAATTCCAATGTGCCCCCCCCCCCGTGTCCTGTGCAGCCACAATGCATCAGGGTCCAAATACTGCCGACTCCCCAATGGCTATTGTGGCTGATGCCTGGGGGGGGCGGGGCGGCGATTGCTCTCACACATCCCTTTATGACAGCAATACAAGCCAGAGGACCGCCTAAGGCATATTTGGTGTCTGCATCAAATGCTCCTTACAACGCAGTACAATGAGAGCTACATGCAGCTGTAAAAGGAAGTAGGAATGTGGGCGTTTGGGGCAGGAAAGCAAACAGCAAGGTTGAAATGCAGAGATGAGGCAGGGACGGGGCCCCTTCAGGTGGACGTGTGAGCGCAAACCTAAGGGATTCGGACATGATTGCCTTGCAGGACAAGAGTATCTCCCACTGCAGTGCTCAGCAGGCCTGGGGTGGTGATGGTGGGGCTGCGAGGGCATCTGTGGCGGCTGAGAGAGGGAGCAAGAACTTCCTAGTCCAGGACCAAAGCGGAGGGGCGAGTGGGCAGGTTCTCTGGGCCCCAGGATGCCTGAAGGCGCCCTTCTGTAGCCCAGGCAAGGGGGAGCTGGAATGTTTGGGGGGGGGGGGAGAGAGATTTCTTCCCTTGTTCATTAGATCATTTGAATAATATATAATCCTATCTTAGTGGCAATGATCGTCTATTTTCCTTAGACCTCCTTTCTTTCCTCTTCAAAATAGTCGTAGGAGCTTCCTCACGTATTACACGTACCTCTGACTGTAGAATGAGGATTAAACGGCATGAATAAAGCAGTGTGTGTTTCTTTTGAGTATTTAGCTTTTGTTCCACGCTGCAGCTTCATAGCACCCTTGACTGCCACGCACCCTGCACACCACCCTGCACACTTCCAAGGCGTTTTGATGTGGAGTCAGTTTGCAGTGCTGAACATTCCTCGTCTGCTCTCAGAACTACAGTTCCCAGAATCCGTTCAAGCTGGTTCCATTTCGAAGAGTGCAGCATGGCCAGAGCCTCAGCTGCAACGGTTAGCCCCCCACCCCCACTACCCCCCTGTGCAAATGATCATCATAAATATTATTTAACTTTCCTTGTGCAAACTCTTGGGGCTTCGTGGAAGTGAACGCAGCCGGGATGTGGATGGCTCACCAGTTCCACCTCGCAGAGCCTTTCCACATGCCGAACCATTGTCCTGCCGGCCCAAAGTTTGCCTTCGCTCCCCCAATGACATGTCTCTCACTACGTCCCTGCTGAGCCTGCCTAGCAACGTTGTTCTACTCCCGAGGCTCTTTTCTAATCAGTTTCTCTGGTGTTCAGTCCTCCACAAAAGGCTTTTTGGTTTGTGACACCCAGAGTTCGCCTCCTAACAGAGGCAGCACAAAGCCTGGCACTTCTAGGTGGAGGAGATGGTCTCCACACAACCTGCTTGTGGCAGTGGCAGTGCCCAGCTCCTGAATGGGCCTTCGTAATGCACATATTGCAGGGCCTGCATCCAGGTGGAACTAAAAATGGTTGACACCAGTCGGCCTGGGTCAGATTAAGCCCTGCTAAAAGGGTCTCTTCCCACATGTCTTTCATTTAAGAGCGACTAACGAATAAGAAGGCCACGTGCCTGCGGTGCACTGGGTTGTGGCAGCTGTCCAAGGGGGCTGGTGGCCACCGCCTTCCCTTCCTAGGCTGCTTGTGGGCTCCTAGGGGCACTGGTAAGGCCCTGTGGCAAGCAGGAAGGAGGCAGAGCACGGTGGAGCCCTGTCGCTCTGGCCCGGCTTCAGCATTCCTTGGGTGACCTTCTTTGAGAGCGGGGAGTCGCCAGCAAATCCGTCCGCCAGTCCAGAGCCCTCCTCCCCTCCCCCCCTTGCCTCCGGCCTCCTCTTAGCACCTGCAGACTTTGTGCCCCACCGCGCTGGGCGCGTTCGGTCACCTTTATTTTGCACCTAGTTCTGCTGGGAACGAGGACCTGCTGTGTGTACAGAATCAGGCCAAGGCAGCGGCAGCCCACAACGTCTCTCCAGGAGGAGGGAGCCCTCTTGCTGCCCGCACTGAATCTGGGAATTTCTGCTGGCAAAGCAGCTGCTCGGGTGTCGTGTGCACATATGCACCCGGAGGCACACGCATGTGTGTACGTCCCTCAGCGTTCAGCGGCTCCCGGCTGGAGGGGGCAGGCTCTTCCCACGCAGCCAGTCTGAGGGGCTAAGGAGACCTGGGTGCCCACGGTGCTTGAGTCCTCCCTGCACTGGGGCTCTCCCCAGTGACGCACGCCTGGGGCAGTAGGGCCGGTTGCAGCCTGGAGGGGGCCTGGCAGAGCGCCCCCTGGTGGACTCCTCCTGCATTGGTTACCCCTGTCCCACCGGTCCGTTCCCTGGGCTGATCTGCTGGTTGCAAGCCAAGCCGCGTTTCCCACAACGCCCCAGGCTGGGCCATTATGGCCCGTTTGGGCGGCCACCTTCTGGGTAACCCCGCGTGGGGCAGCTCACAGACCCAACCGCTTGGCTGGCAGGTGGGCGGGGAAGAGCAGCAGGCCCGGCCAGGCGCTGGGACGCCCGCGGCGGCTGCCCAGGGATGGCTTGGCGCAGGCATCGCTCCCTGGTCGAGGGCATGGCGGCGGCGGCGGCGCCTGCCAAGTCTGGCCTCCACCACGGCTCCTTGCTCCGTGCCGCACGAGGCAGCAGCACTTGGGCCGCTGTGACGAGGGCGCAAAGGCGAGCCGGCCTTTGCCCCCCGAGCAGGGCCGGTTGGGCAGCCACGTCGGGCGACCGCTTGTCCGGAGTCCCGGCCCAAGGGCCGCCCGCCTGCCGAGGCACGAGCGCGACCCCTTCCGCAGCGCCCTGGCCAGTTCGGCGTGGCGTGCTTTGGATGCTCAGCGGGGCTGCGTCCTACGAGGGAACGGGCCGAACGGGGCCCGGCCAGGCGGCAGCGGGAAGGGCCGCCCGGCCCACAGCGGAGGGCAAAGGCCTGGCCCTGCTGCCCCACATCTGCGAGGAGGGCGCATTTGGACAGGACCCGCTCTCCCCCGCCACCCGGCCGCAGACACGGCTCTCCTGCCGCCCCCGGGTCGCCGGCCCGCCTGGCAGGAGGGGCTTCTTCTCTGCGCTGCCGTGCACGTGGCGGGGTCGGGCATGCGCCGCGTACTGGCGCGCATGCGCACCCCGGAGAGGCAAGCTGTTCTTGGAGCTGGAAGGGTCGGGCGCGCGCCCAGGGTTGCTGCTGCTGCTGCCGCCGCGGCGCTGCTGGGGGGTGAGTGGAGCCCGCGGGCGCGTGCACGAGGCGATCGGGGCGCGGAGCAGGAGGAGGAGGGGGCGGCCAGAGGGGGAGGGCGACGCGTGCACGTGCCGCGGCCGGAGCCTGCCGCCCGGGTCAGGGAGGGGAGGGGAGGGGAGGGGAGGGGAGGGTTGCCTGCCTGCCTCCGCCCCGCCGGTGCGGGAGGAGGATGCCAATGCTGCCGCCGCCCCCCGCCCGCTCCGCTCCCGAGGAGACGCGAGACCCCCGTCGCCACGCTGATCTCCGGCCCGGGTCCCGGCCGGGTGGGCGGCTGCAGCAGTAGCTCAAGCGACACCGGGGCTGGCGCGGAGGGCGGCGGCGGCACGAGATGGGTGCCTGCGGCCGCCCAAGTCAGCTCCCCCGCTGGGCTGGACGCAGCAGCTGCCCGCCGAAATGGGAGAGCAAAAGAACGGAAGAGGAGGCGTCGTGAGGCTGGATCAGGCCAAGGGTCCATCCAGTCCTCCCCTCGTTCACACAGTGGGAAGTCCACAAGAAAGAGACGGGTGCAACAGCACCCTCCCGCCCATGTTCCCCAGCAACTGGTGTATATAAGCGTACTGCCTTTTATACTGGAGGGGGCACATAGCCATCAGGACTAGTAGACGTTGAGGAATTCTCCAGGAATTCATCCAACGTCCTTTTAAAGCCATCCTAATTGGTGGCCATCGTGACATCTTGTGGAAGTGAGTTCCACAGTTTAACTATGTGCTGTTTGAAGAAGTCCTTCCTCTGGTGTGTCCAGAATCTCCCACTAATGTTCACATTCCGTTCTACCATTATGAGCGCGGGGGTGGGGGGGATGTCTCCCTTTCAACTTCACCCATATCATGCATAATTTCATACACCTCTATCGTGTCTCCCCTCAGCCTCCTTTTTTCCCAAGCTAAACAATCCCAGTTGCTGTAACCTTCCCTCGTAGGGGAGATGCTCCAACCCCTTCATCATTTGAGTTGCCCTTTTCTGCACTTTTCCCAGCTCCATAATATCCTTTTTTAAGGTGTGGTGACCAGAACTGTACACAGTACTTGAAGTGTGGTCGCACCATAGATTTGTATAAAGGCAGTAGGATACCGGCCGTTTTATTCTCAGTTCCTTTTCTCATACTGCCTAACATGGAGTTTGCCTTCTTGACGGCAGCCGCACACTGGGCGGACGTTTTCATTGAACTTTTCCACCACAGCCCCAAGATCTCTTTCTTGGTCGGTCGCTGCTATCAGGTTATACTTGGAATAGGGTTATTATTATTATTTTGTCCCAACGTCCTGCATCACTTTACACTTCCTTATATTGAACCAACTCTCCCAACTTAGAGAGCTCCTTTTGGAGCTCCTCACAATACTCTTTTTGTTTTAACCACCTTAAATAATTGGGTGTCATCGGCAAACTTGGCCGCTTCCATTGCTCATGCCTAATTAATTTATGAACAAGTTGAAACGCATTGGGCCTGATACAGATCCCTGTGGGACCCCGCTATTTACTTCCCTCTGTTGGAGACCTACGGCTGGTTCTGCTTGGGGGCTGGCACTTTTGCAGGGGTGGGGGAGCCGTGGACTCTCACGGGCTTGGAGCTGGGGGAAGGCGGAGCAGCAGGGCGTGTCCCTTGCCTGGCCCGGTCTGAAGGGCACTGGGGACCCTCTTGGCATTTGTGGGCTCCCGGTTCAGGGAGAGGCGGGGCTGGATTTGCACACAGCTCTTCTGGGAGGAGCGGGGGAGCCTGCTGGTGCCGGTGCTCCTGGACTCTCTTCCGTCTGCCTGACTTGTGGCTGGGTATCTGCAGCTTGGTGATGTGTAATCCAGACCACAGTGTGCCATGGGCAGAGAACAGCTGCTTGGGAAGGGCAGGCAGCTTGCCGTATGGGCCTTCCCTGGCCACAAACACCTGTCTGTGGCTGGCGGGGGGGGGAGGGGGGCTGGAGGGACAGAAGGGTACCACCATTCAAGGCCGTGGGTGGTAAAAGCAGCGCTGGAACTGGCAATGGGCACACCTGGCGTATTTCTGGATGCAGGCACAAACAGCTGGCTGGGCTGGGCGCCTGGTGAAGAGGTGTGCCTTGCATAACCTTGGAGGTGGCAGAGGCCTTCCCAGTAGGAGAAGATGATCCAGGGAGCGGGAGAGGAGCCACATCCTCTCATCAGGGAGGAATTCTCTGGGCGTGGCCCGTTCCTGGCAAGCGTGTCCGCGTGGCCTTGCACATCTCGCCTGCTTGTGCAAACAGCACATGGCCTCCTCCTGCTGCTGCTGCTGCTGCTGCTGTCCAGGCTGAGCACTGGGCTTCCTGGGTCCTGGCCTGTACCAGCTTGGCTTGGGGCTGTAGAGCTGCCCTCACAGGCCTCACGTCTTCCTCTGGTTCTGGGTGACGGAGGCTCTTCCAGCGGCTGCAGCTCCCAGCACACCTTCATGGAGGCTCCTGGTTGGAAACTCCAGAGGCCTTTCCCAGCCTGTCAGGTTCTTTCCGATCTTGCCTGGGCCCTCCAGGGCGCAGGGCAGGCCGCACCTTTGGCCAGACCAGAGCGCTCAGCGCTTGCAGCGTGCACGCGATGTGCCCAGCACCGT
This sequence comes from Elgaria multicarinata webbii, assembly GCF_023053635.1. Lineage (NCBI taxonomy): Eukaryota > Metazoa > Chordata > Lepidosauria > Squamata > Anguidae > Elgaria > Elgaria multicarinata. The sequence goes on along the minus strand of NC_086171.1, from coordinate 578,359 downwards.
TCATCTTCACCAGTCCAGACAAGCAGTGGCGTCCTCCGCCTCGGCTGCTTTCCCCTGGCACGGGGACGACGACGGGGGGGGCGCCTCTTCTGCTCCCCCCTCTTGGCTTTTCTGGCTGGGGAGTGGGTGGGCTTTGTTTGGGCTTGAGTTCCTAAAGCCTCTGTCTCTCCCCACCCCTGGCCAGGAATGATCCTGGCCCTGGGGCATGAATGGCTGCTGCTGTAGATGGTCATTGGTATGAATATGACCCCCAGGGCGCCGTCTCTCCCTTTCAAGCGTCGACACACACTGCTCTCGTCTGCATCCAGCACTAGACTGCGGGGAGGCAGGAGCCCACCCAGAGTTTCAAAACTGACAACCGCGCCCCACTTCCCCGGAGTTCTCCTTCGTTTCTTTTAAATATTTATAAGCTGCTTTTCCCAACACCTGAAGCACTGAACATCATTTAAACGCCCCCCCCCCCTCTCCCCGCTGCCATAAACCCAAACAAGAAGTTTAAAAAGAGCGCCAGGCCTGGGCTGCTCCGGGCTCTTTACCTAGCTGGCTGGCTGGCTAGGACAAGGGCCGCTCCCCAACTTCCTTCTGACTGATAATAGGCCTGGGGGGCTCTCCGTGGGGAGAAGAGGAGGGAGGGGCCTGCCCTGCCCTGCCCGAGGTAGCAAGCAGCTGGGGCTTTTCTCCCAGTTCTCTCACTTTCCAAATGAAGCTGGCCGGCGGCAGCAGCAGCTGTTCTGACGGGCGCTGGATGGTTTCATCCTCTGGGTGAGCTGAAAGCGCCTCTCGTTTGCCCCGAAGAAGCTGCCTGCTGCGGCCCCTTCCCTCCTGCTCCGCCTTCCTTGCGGTTGTTTTGGGGAGTCCTCTGGAGATCCTGATCTTTGCTTTCCCACGCTGGGTGTGCTGGGCCCACGCAGGGCGCAGGAGTGCACAACCGGCCCCTCTGACTCCGGGCGTGGCCAAAGGGGGGCAGCAGAGGACTCCCGGGGAGGCCGGGCTGCTTCTGGGAGCCAACGTCACCTGCGGGCCCAGGAAGGGCCCTTGCAGCGGAGCCCTGCTTCCCGGACTAAGCAAGCAGCCGCTGAACTCCAGAAGCGAAGGATGGCAGAGGCTGAGCCAGGCTGCCCCTCGCTGCATGGGAGGGGCTCTGGCTGCCCCTTTGCAAGTAGGGGAGGGAGGAAGCAAGGGGAGCGGATGCCTCTCCCCTCCCTTGGCACATCCACCAGGAGGGGATCCCCTCCCGTCCCCCAAGCAGTCCAAAGCAACACAAATGCTGCCCTTATTTCCTTGGTTGTGCCGGCTGGGGTGGGGTGGCCAAGGGGGCTCACCGCCTGGAGGGGGCTGATGAACGGGGATCTCTCTTCCAAGGACTCACCGCGGGGAGGGAAAACAGCCAGCGGAGACCAGTGCAGCAGGCAGGCCTGTTTCAGCATCGGATCCTGGCTGCTGCAGGGCCGTTTCCTGCCCTGGACGGACGGACCTCTCCGACGCTGCTTTCCCGCTGCCTGCCTTGGGCTGCTGGCCAAACAGGTCAGCCTGGAGTCCTGTGGCTGGCATTGCCCCCCCAACCCCCGATTGACCCTCTCATGGTGGTAGGTTTGGGGGGGTCAGGGGGGTCTTACACGCCCCCCCCCTTTGGTTTCTCTTTACCCGCTGGCCAAGCTTTGCTGTTGCCAAACCTTTTATGTAACAATGGGGTTGTAACTTTGGGGTTGTGCTTTCCGCACCAGTTTCATTTTGCACTCATTTGAGGTTATGGGAGCTGGCCTGGGGTGGAGTGTGCGTGCGTGCATGTCTGTGTGTGTGGGAGAGAGAGAGAGAGGGGGGGGGGCAGGCAGGCTCCAGGCAGGCAGGCTTTGTGGAAGTGAATGGAGCATGTGACTTGGCTGTTTCGCTGGAGTTCTTCCCCACCCCCCACCTTAAATGTCGGTAAATGTCTGTGAAGTTGTGTTGGCCGTTACTTGCCATTGATGGCTGAAGGTGTACTCAGGTGCATCACAGCTCTTGGGCCCAATCCATTCAGAGTGCTGGAGGCATGGAATTGCACTGAGCCTCACTCCCTTCGAGATGGACGTGTTGGGGGCAGGGGGGGGTCGCTTGCCCTCAGGGCCTGATCTATCGCCACATGGGAGAAGTTGGGAGGACGGAAATTTGCCTTAGGGCAGGGGAGGCAATGGAACCAGTTACCTAGGGTGGTGGTGGGCTGTCAGGTATGCTTTCGGCATTGAGCAGGGGGTTGGACTCAATGGCCTTCCAGGCCCCTTCCAACTCTGCTATTCTATGATTCTGTGAGGCGTCTCTCTTGCTTCGCACAGCTTTCCCCCCTGCATGACCTCTCTGCCTGTGGCACATGTGGCACCTGATGGGAAAGGCCAGAAGAAATGGGGGCAGCTGCTTTTTAACTGATTCCCCCCCCACACACACACACACTCCATTTGTTGTTTTTACTTTTCTGGCCCTTCCCATCTCTGGCCTTTCGAGGAGGGAGTTGGAGCTTGACCCCTTCCACCTCCACAATTCCCAGCTGTGGTTCAGGTCAGAGCTGGTGGCGCTTGTGCCGTGGGCTGCTTCTGTGCTGTTGAATGTGGCGGTGGCTGCACCAGAGTGTTGCACTAGATGGACCCTCGGTCTGATCCAGCCTCAGGGCTCTTCTGATGTTCTTAGGGTGTGGAACAGGGGTAGGTAAGTGGTGGCGGTTTACGGACAGGAGCCCGGGAAGCTGGGGGGTGGGAGTCTATTGGACTCCTCCACCACCACCTGCGACATCTCTGGAACCTCTGCCCTTGGTTCTCCCTGCAGCAGTGCAAAGAAGGAACTACAGGTGCTCGGGGAGGGGGCTTCAGGGAGAGAGTGGTCCGTTGCACGAAAAGCAGGAGCGCTTGGCGTGGTTAGTGGTAGCCGTGCCACGGGGGCACTGTGAGTTTCGTTTCCGTCACTTTTGTCCTCACCTGAAAATGTTGGTGAGCATTTTGAAATCTGCCCTGCTTTGGGCAAATCTGCTTCCAAGTCACATTTGCAGGATGTGGCCTGTTTTGCCCCAGACCATCTCTGTTCTTGCTGTTATTCCATTTGGGGCCAAACTGCTGTTATTCATAGAATCCTAGAATAGCAGAATTGGAAGGGGCCTACAAGGCCATCGAGTCCAACCCCTGCTCAATGCAGGAATCCACCCTAAAGCATCCTTGACAGATGGTTGTCCAGCTGCCTCTTCCTGGAGGAACCCGCAGGCCAGAGCCGAAGCGTCAGCTGTATCTTGCAGCATCTTAGAGTCTTCGTTAGCGCCGGACCCCCCTCAGAGGGAACCACCGGGCGAGGGGCGCAAATCCACCCTGAACGTTTATGAAGCTTGTAAAGACCAATGGTGCAAAAACTGCACATACGAAAACATCCCAGTCAAGCCTCCGAATTGGCCGGCCCTTGAGGAGGCTCACCCTGCTTCCAGCTCCATCAAGCAGTAGGGCCTTCTTGGTTTGGGCCTCGGGGCTGCCCCCTTCCGCACCTTTCCCTTCCAGCGCTCCTGCGGCCAGCTGTGCCCCAGCCTGCCTCTGGCCATCCTCTGCTACTCTGCTGCTAATTTATTCAGAGAACTGGGCTTGGATTTGTAAACGGCTTTGAAGACATTTTAAAATGTAGTCAAAGCCCTAAATATCCGCAGATGAGCGCAAGAGGGGGAGCGTGCCCCTGCCGGAAGAGACCCGGGCGCCCGGCTAGTCCAGCTGACCTCCTCCCAGAGGCCCCAATGGGGAAGCCCCCAAGCAGGACCGGAGGCAACTGCCCTCCTCTGCCAGCCCCAATGGGGCTCTCTGGCCGGCTGATCCCTGGTTCCATAGAGGTGGAGAGATTAGCAGCTGCTGACAGGTACGTTCAGGCAGGAGGGGGCAGATAGAATTCCCCTGTAAAGCCCCCCCCCCCGCCTGCCTGCAGCCTTCAGCATTTCCTGCAGCACCAAACTTCAGAAGGGGCAAGGCAGGAGGCCTTGTAGGAAGGCGTAATCTGGGGCTGCTGTGCCGCCCTGGTGCAGCCTTGTGGGAGAGGAGAGAAAGTCCTCCACACCATCGTGCATGGTTCCACCCCCCCCTTCTGAGCGTCTTCCCCATTGCCTGCTCCCTGGGGGGGGGGGCACAGCCCATCCCAAAGACGAGCACTTCAGGCGGGTGGAAACGCGCTCCGGCTCCCACCCCTTTGCTGCTGCTGCTCCTGCCGTGCAGGAGGTTTGAGCAGACGCCAGCTTTCCTCTCGGGCGTTTATCTTTTGCTGCTGCTTCTCCTCCTTCTCCTTCTTCTTTTTTAGCAAGGGAGGGTCTTGCAATCCCTACGGCAGCTCTGCAGTTCAGAGTGTTTTGCTTTGTCCAATCCCCAGAGAGCTTGACAACACTAGGGCAGAAAAGCAGGGCAGGCGTGGGGGGGGGGGAGAAGGGGCATTGGGCGGCACAGCCCCCATCACCGCCTGGTAACGCAGCTGGGGCTTGCTTCAGAGTTGCCCTTGCAGTGCCCCGGAAGCTCTGTGCATTCTCAGGAGAACGATTTACTTATTATGACCACAACTCTTTGTTTGCTGTGGTGTTTGGGACTGGATTCCCTGGCTGGGCTCTGGCAAGCCATGAATCGGATTCAGCCCCACTCCCAGTGCCCTTGAACCGTCTCTTTGCAGCTTCCAGCCCCCCTTTATTCCCCCCACCACCAAGGACCTGGCAAAATGGGAAGCCACGGGGTTCTGATTAGAGGGCGTAGAATTAAGTTAAACATTAGTTGAGCCTGAAGAAAAGATTAAGGGAGCAAACATTGACTGCTTCCCACTCTTCAAAGGTGTTTGGGGTGGGGGCCAGGGCCCTTTCTTCTGTTCTATCTGTCCGCAGTGGGAAGGGCGATTGCCTTAAAACGCAGCCGTCTGGGCCTTCTGCCCGTGAGAGCAGCCCTGGCTGGCGTGGCCCGTGCTGGAGGCGGCTCCCTGGAGCTGGGAGGGCCAGCCGCTTCGAGGCAGCAGTCTCCTCTTCCTGGGGTCTGTCCTTTCTTTTCTTTGGAGTGGCGTGGGGGGGGGGGCGGCGGCTGTGGGGTTCGGAGTGATGCCGTGGCATGCGCCATGTGGCATTTTCGAGCCAGGGCTCTGCTGAGACCGGGGAGGCGGGGGGGCAGGCTGCGTTGCTCCCCCTGAGTCCTGTCTTCTGATGCCCTCTCCTGACACTCGTGGCCATGGGGATACTTTCAAGGGAGAGCCAGCATCTTGGAGGAGGAGGAGGAGGAGGAGGAGGAGGAGGAGGAGGAGGAGGAGGAGAGGTCGCATGGCAGGGGTCTGAATGCCAGCTGGGGTGGGTGGCAGGGGAGGGCCGGGCTGCATGCCCCTGCTTGTAGCCTTCCTGGAGGCTCCTGGCTGCCCCTCCGTCCAGCCCCCTGAGCCGGGGCTCCTTCCGTTTCTTGAGTCTGCCTCCGCTTTCGTCAGTGTTCTGTCAGTTGCTGCATCTCAGCTGGTGCACACCGTTCTGTGTGTGTGCGCGCGTGTGCAGGTTCTACATCCATCCCAGGCTCCTGTCGCCATTCTTTAGACTCCTCCAAAATGTCCTTTGCTGTCCAGGCCTGACTGTTCACCAGGGAATCTACCTGGTCCATCCAAGGAAGCGTTCATCAGGGAACTCCGGCACTGGGGAATGGACTGGTTGAGAGCCAATAAGCTGTAGCTCAATCCAGACTGGACAGAGGTACCGTTTGTAGGCAGTGCGGCTGCTCTGGGAAGGGGGGGGGGAGCACAGTTAGGGGATGGAGTTGCCCCCTCCCCCCTGGGATTGAATTGTTAGATCTGCCCCTTTGGATGCCCAACTGGTATCTGTGGAAAGTGTGCCAACTGCAACATCTCTTGGACAAAGGTAGCCTGGCTACAGTCATCCAAGCATGCCCAGTCTTGGCTACTACAATATGTTATGTGTGGGTCTGCCCTTGAAGATTTCCCAGAAACCAGCAGGTTCAGAAAACAGAAGCTCAACTACCAATGGGCACATGTCACTGGAACACATCTTGCCACTTTTCTTTGAACAGTCCCACTGCCCGCCTGTGCCTTTCTGGGGTCAGTTCCAAGGACTAGCGTTACCTTTGCGGCCCCAAGCCAGAGAGGGCTTCATAGGTGGCGTTATCTCGGGGATTGTCAGCTCCCGGCAAACCTGCCTGGGCGTTGATGCAGTCTGAGGAAAGCATTCTTTGCATAACGCAGCCTACCGAGATTAGGCAGTTGGTGACGTGACTGTGGACCAGGTCTTCTCCGTGGTGGGACCCTCACTTTGGAATGCTCTCCCCAAGGCCTAATATTGCATCTGGCTAGAGTGCATGCTCTTCGTGGCGCATGCTCAGGGTGGGTGCTGTGGTGGTTGTTCTGCATAGTGACAATTTGGAAATTTGGGCTGGGCTGTGGCTGGCTTGCTGCTGCTCCCCCTTCCATGCGCTGGTCCCAGGGAGGTGGTGGACCTGCTGAACCGGTCTCTGGCTTCAGCATTGGAGTGAAGCAGGGAATGTACCAGGACCCGATCCAGACACAGTGGAAGGGCTCTCGGCTGGGGGGTTGCAGCGAATTGGGGAGTTTTACAGCCAGCACTTCATTTGCCCTGTGTGTGTGTGTGTGTGTGTGTGTGTGTTGTTCCCGTATCTGGCATTTTGGGATGCGCAAGTGTGCGTGAGTCCTTTTTACCAGCTTCAACCGGTTTGGCAGCACCAGCCCTTCCTAGAGGATTCAGACATTCTTGCCTGAGAATAAATCCAGATTGGATTACCGTGGGGCTGTCTACATGGGGCTGCCCTTGGTGACAGTCTGCAACCTTAGAAGTAGTCCAAAATGCAGCTGCTCAGCATTTCCCCTTGTTCATCCTTTTCTGCCTGTTCATTTCCAGGTGTGGATGTTAGCCCTTTAAGCCCCGAGCGGTCTGAGATCAGAGCACTATCCTGTGTCATACAAACCTGGCCGAGGTCCGGTGTCAGGGGTGGCCCACTGGGTGGGCAGGACAGGGGAGAGAGGGCCTTCTCAGTGGTGGGGCCTTGCTGGGGCTGGCCGGCCAGGCTTCCCTCTCCGGCAGGCTTTCGAGGTGTAGCGTTTTGCTCTCCTGGCCCGGCTGGCTGGCTGGCTGCTGGTGGCTTTCTTGCATTTTATGGAACATTTTCAAATTATTCAAAATACATTATAATTTCTTATGCTAATACATTATGTAAGCCTGTTTGCACCAGTTTCTGGGGAACATGGGTGGGAGGGTGCTGTTGCACTGTGTCCTGTTTTATGGCTCCCTGATTGACAGCTGCCTGGCCCCTGTGTGAACAGTGCTGGACTGGATGGACCCTTGGACTGATCCAGCCTCAGGGCTTGTCTGATGTTCTGAGCCACTTTGGTTATACTCGATAGAAAAGCGTGGTGTAAATAAATTTTAGGTTGCTCTTTTCAAATGCTGTTTGCAGTCATAGGATCATAGAATAGCAGAGTTGGAAGGGGCCTACAAGGCCATCGAGTCCAACCCTCTGCTCCATGCAGGAATCCACCCTAAAGCATCCCTGACAGAGGGTTGTCCAGCTGCCTCTTGAAGGCCTCTAGTGTGGGAGAGCCCACCACCTCCCTAGGTCACTGGTTCCGTTGTCGTCCTGGTCTAACAGTCAGGAAGCCAGTCTTCTGGCTTCGTTTGTTCCTACTGTTTTAATGTTGCATAATAGCTATTGGGTTTTGTTGTAAGCTGCCTTGAAGCGAGTGGGGTGTGGCATGGCTGTGGGCCAGGGCGCAAGTGGTGCGCCGCTGGCTAGGGGTGGCCTTGTGCGCAGTGGTGGGGCAGGGGGCTGGTTCCCTCTTGGGGGGCTTGGTGCTCCCCGTGGTGGTGGGATGGGGGGGGGCGCACAGGGGCTAACCCCATCCTGGCTGTCTGTTTTGCAGCATCCTGTGGAATGGGTCAGAGTGGCTTGGCTGTCCGTTGTCCTTCCTGAGAGCCGGAGGTTGCGCTGAGGAGGCCTGGCTGAGGAGGTGAGTTCTCTTCTGCCCTCTGGGCTGGAGGGGCGTGTGGGGACCGGTGGGTGTGGAGGCTGCGCCTCCTCTTTGGGCTACAGGGAATGGCGGGGGTGGGGGGCGAACAGCAGAGACTTGGGTCCCATGTAGTTGTAGGCGACCATTTCTCTCTCCCGCTTGCTCCAAAGGGAGTGAAGACGCAGGCAAGCAGGATTGGGGCCTTTGGGCTTACTGCCCCTGGATGTGGTGCTGAAAGCATTGCAAATGTGGGATACATTTAGGAGGGGCGTTGGTTGGTTGCTTTCATAGAATCATAGAATAGCAGAGTTGGAAGAGGCCTACAAGGCCATCGAGTCCAACCCCCCGCTCAATGCAGGAATCCACCCTAAAGCATCCCTGACAGATGGTTGTCCAGCTGCCTCTTGAAGGCCTCTAGTGTGGGAGAAGCCACAACCTCCCTATTATTATTATTATTATTTATTTATTTATTTATTTATTTATATAGCACCATCAATGTACATGGTGCTGTACAGAGTAAAACAGTAAATAGCGAGACCCTGCCGCATAGGCTTACATTCTAATAAAATCATAATAAAACAATAAGGAGGGGAAGAGAATGCAAACAGGCACAGGGTAGGGTAAACAGGCACTGGGTAGGGTAAAACTAACAGTATAAAGTCAGAACAAAATCATTGCTCTCCCTAGGTCATTGGTTCCATTTCTTCCTTCCCCCCTCCCCTATTTCTTCTGGGACATCGGGGCTTCAACAACTATAGAGAAGCGGCTGCCCCCCCCCCCCCCCGCTCTATATTTCCTTCTGGGCTTTAATCAGGACAGGGGGTTGCCCCTCCCGGCTCAGTGACCCAGTGGGAGGCATTGATCTGGCAGGTCAAACCAGCTAATGATACTCGGCCTGGTGTGCGTGCATGTGTGCACGCATCTGTTGCCCTACCTCCTCTGATGCTGTGGGCATCTTTGTGGGTGGGTGGGTGGCTTTACAGCTGCAGATTCAGCCACGATCCCCCACCCACCCACGATTTGTGGGTGGGTGGGGAGAAGTGACTTGCAGTGAGTCAAAAGGGTTAGGACCGCCTCTCCCTCCTTTGAAGTGCCCACTGGGTGTTACTGTGGACTGCAGGATTTCGGGGACGGGGACGGGGATGTGGGGGGCTGTCTGCTGAGGCTAAGGCACGCCCTTGGGGGCCTCATTCCCTCTGTGTGCCCACATGGCGCAACGTGTTCTGTGCTGCCTCCTGCTTCTGCCATGGGGGTGGTTGGAGTGGGGGCCAAGAGTCCTGGGTCCGGATGCTGTAATTCCTGCCATCGGTTTCCTTTGCCTCGCCAGAGGGAAGAAGGGGCTTTTGCACCCACCCACAGCCCGTGGGGGCGCCTGCCTCCTGCCGCCGCCTGTGGGAGTGTGAGGGCAGAGGAGGGCCCCCAGCCCTGCCGGTGAGAAGGAAGGCTCTGGGCTGCCTCCTCGGCCAGGCCCTTGGGGAGGGCGGCCGAGGAGGCAGCCTTGCGGCCAGGGCTAGGCTGGGCCTCCCATCGTTCACAGCCCTTCCGCAGCTGTGATGCTGGGGGAGGAAAGGGGGAGGCGGAATTCCCTCCCTGTCTGGATGGGACGCGCGTGGGCTGAGATCCAAGGCCAAGCCCCACCTTCACCACGGACTCATTTCGTAGCCTTGTGCTGGTCAGGTCTCTCCCCACCCCCACCCCGCTTTCTTCCCCTGTCAAGTGGAGGTCAGCGCCCCTTGCCAGGGGGGCTGCTGACACCATGAAGAGGAGGGCAACGAACTCCCCAGACTTGAACAGGGGCCTGTTGGGAACGTTTGGGCAGCAGATGCAAAGGCTTGGGGAGAAGGGCAGTGAGTGCCTGGGGGAGGGGTCCCCTCCATAAGCCTCGTGGAATCGAGGAGCCAGCGGATTGTGCCCGGAAGACTTGCTGGCTCTTGGGCCACAGCAGGGTCAACAGCAAGGCAGCCTCTGGGCTGCCTTGACCGGAAGACAAATCGGGCAAAGTTGAGAATACCTGGGAACGGTAATTCTCAAAACCAGAGCTTAACCAAAAGGCGGGCCTGGGTTGGTTGGGCTGGGTGGCGTCCCTGTGTGTGTGTGTCCCCGCCCCTGATTCTGGGAGGCTGCTTGGGGCTCCAGTGTCATTCCCAAAGAGATCCCCGGCGGTCCGACGGGGCCTTCCGCCGTTCCTATCCTTTCTTGGGCGGGTACTTTTGACTTGAGCGGTGGCTCAGTGCGGGGTGTGGTGGGGGGTGTATCTTTGACCCTGCTGGGATGGCCCCCAAGGAGCAGTGGGTACAACGATGACGCGCTTGCCCTGGCGGGACCCGCCCGCTCTGCCCTAGGGGTGCCGCTAGCCCTGGTGCCGGCTGGCCCCGGCCTCTGGCGGCCTCATTAGACGGCGCTCCTGCAGCGTCGGATCGCTTTAGTGCCGGCTGGAGGCTTGTGTGGTGGCCAGGAGCGGCCGGCAGCAGCCCGGAAGGGGCCCGGAGCTCTGCCTCTCCTGCCGCCCCCTCCTCTCCGGTTCTCCTGACCTGCCCGCTGCCGGGCCAGTGCGGCGCGCCTCCGGCTGTTCTGGCAGTGAGCCCGGTGCCTGCAGCGGGGCAGGAGGGCGGAGGGCCCCCTTTTATGTTCTTTGGGGTCACTGGAGGGCGTCAGGCTGCCTGGGGACCAGAGCCCTTTCATCAGCCTAACGATCTCTGACCACTGTCAGATGCCTCCATACCGTTGCAGGGAGAGGGGGGCGATCCCTGGTCCTTGCCCTCCTCCGCCCAGGTGCTTTTCCAGGCCTGTCAGTCAGCCTTTGGCGGGCGTGTGTGTGTGGCCAGCTTTCCGCCGTGAAGCCAGGTGACTGCGCAGTGCTGAGAGAATCGCGTCCACCTACTTCTGCTAGGAATGCTTTGGAGCAAGCTGCCCCCGGCCCCCATTTCTTCTAAATGAAGTTGGGTTCCTTGTGATCTCCCGACCCTCAAGACAGTTGGGAGTAAGGGTGTGTGCAAGACAGATGGGAGAAGGCTGTCCCAAGGGGAGAGATTTTTGGAGGGGGCCTTTGGAGGGAGGGAGGGAGGGAGGGACCTTTTCCTTGCTTTCTCAGTCTTAGTTGCCCCTCAGCCTGCAGAGCAGGCAGCTGCATTTGACAGCTCAGTGGGGCAGAGGCCTTTTCCTGCTTCCACATCCCTCACTGATTCTTCTCCCTGGAGTTATTTGTGGGGGAAGAAGGACCGAGTGAAAACCAGGGCAGAGCAGGGCAGGGCAGGGCAGGGGACGGAAGGAAATGGCTGCGTTTCTGAGCAGCCTGGCTTCTCTCCCTCATCCCTGATGACCTCATTCTCCCCCCCCCCCCCCCCGCTCAACCCAACTTCCTTTCCTCCATGGGTTACTGACTGTGCGCCGTGCTCTTGGCGTTGGGCAGGGAAGGCACTCCAGAGCCACCGCCACTGCGGGACGTCCGTCTGAGTCAGTCTCTGGTTCGTGCTGGAAAATCCTGGTCTGCCAGATGGCCGGAGTGGCCTCAGCACCCTTTTCCACACAAGTCTCAGGGCAGGCATCAGAACCGGGAGGGCCCCGGGGGCTGATGCCAGCAGCCAACCCCCCTCTTCCTCTTTCAAAGAAGTGTGTTTAGGGGAGGGCAGTGCCCAGCCAGGCATTGCAGAGATGCACCCCACGCCTTTGCTTCCAGGCCCCGCCACGTCCAGAGCTGACTTGGGGGCAGGATCTGGCCAGCCCCTGACCAAAGCTTGGGGGAGACCCTCATCCAGTCCAGGGTTCAGGGAAGCCCTTCCGGGTGGATCCAGTGGAGACCCACAGCGACGGCGGTTTGTGGTCTCTCTTGTGAGATGCTGGACAGAGGTTCCAGGGAGCCTAAAAAGGTCCAGATGTTTCTGAGGTGCTCGGAAGGAGAGATCCAGCCAGCCCAGTTGACAGCACAGGAACCCCTCTCCCCTCCCCCATTTCTGCTGGGTTTGACTCGCAGCGGGTTCTCTTTGGACCTGGGGATCCAGACGAGGACGGCTGCGGGGCAATTTGGAAGTGCGCTGGCAGGTGGCAGAGCTGCGTGCTGAGGACAGCTGGGCGTGGGAGGAGCTTCAGGCCGTGGCCCCTCCCTTTCTCCTGGGAAAGGGGGCCCAACCCCCGGAAAGTGCTGCTTTTTTCTGCAACTCTGCCGGGCAGCACTGCTGTTGCTGGGGGGGGACGGGGACGGGATGGGGGCGTGCACATATGGAGCGGGGCCCTGTCAGTAGGACCCAGGTCAGGCCTTCTTCCTCTTGCGAGTCGCACGGAACTCAGTGCTTTGCGTGCAGGTGGTCCGTGGTCCAATCCTGGCATCTACAGGTCAAAGGGCCTTGTCAGGGGGCAGCTGATGGGAAAGTGCCCCCCTCCCTCGCCCCCGTCTGAGTGGACGGTGCTGGGACAGAAGGGCCGGGAGTGACCGGGGACCACGGCCTCTTCTGCGGCTCTCCTTCTGGGCGAGAGACCGGTGTGGAGGTGCCCCCCCACCCCCAGCAGTCGTGCCTTTCCATTCAAGGACTGGGGAGGCACCCAGCCAAAGGCTACTCTGGGAAAGCCTGGGGGCGGTTGTGCCTGGGGCACGTGGGTGTTTGCCCGGCCCTCTCTAGTGGGGGTGGGGGCACAGTGGGGGTGGAGCCTTGCCTTGAAGCGGAAGGAGCACTTTCTGCCGCCCCCCCACCCCACCCCACCAAAGGCAGCTCCGTTTATGATGATGGGGATGCTGTGACGCCGGGTGGTTTGGGAGTAATTACCCCCTAGCCAGGCGGCGGGGCCAGAATCGGGAGGGGCCGTGGGGGTCGCTAGACGGCAACCCTGGCATTAGGGCAATTTGGTTTACAGGCCAGGCGGCTACCTGCTTACGCAGCAGCAGCAGCAGCAGGACGTGTAATTGGGCGGGGGAGAGGTGAGGCACGCCTGGCCCCCTCCCGCCATGGCTGCCTGCCGGAGGGGGGGCTCAGCCTCTTCACTGCCGCCAAACGTTTCCACGGCCCTTTGAAATGGCGCCGGGCCTTTGATGTGTTTCTCCTCTGGCCATTTTACAGACGAGGAATGGAGGTGGAGGAATGGAGGCTGCAGCGACCAGCCAGCCTCTCAGCTGCACCCCTTCAGACTGCAAGCGTGTATGTGCATGCGTGCGTGGGTTTGTAACATGCTTTGTTGCTCCTCTGTCCAGCCCACGTCCAGCCCGGTGTTCCTGCTGGCACGGGCGTTCCATCCTTCCAAATGCCCCTCCTGCCCCCCCTCCCCGTGCCATGCCTCGCCCAGGAGATTCCAGGACGCCGCCGGATGGCTGTGTGGACTGCCCTCCATGGCATGGTGAGGAATGCTGCCATACCACGGCCTACCACGGGCTGGGGCAGGGTGCCGATTCGGAGGGCCCGGGGCGGCACTTTTCCAGTGCAGCCCAGCTGGGGCAGGAGGTGACCGTTGCGAGGGACGGGGGCAGAAATGCTGCTAAGGGCCTGCGTGGGTCTTGCAAGGCCTGTGGATGGATGAGTGAGGGTGTCCCCTCTCGCTGGCTGTGGTGACTGCCCCCTCCCTAACCCCCACAGCCCCCACACCCTCCTGGGATCTTCTGGGTGTTCTTGGGATCCCCCAAACAAGGCAGGGGACCCATAGACCATGCCCAAGGCAGGCTGGAAGGCCACGCCAGGTCCGTGCTGCTCAGTGTCCCTCCTCCACGTGCCCTGGCATGGCAGACTATTTAAGGGGTTAGTGGGGGGGGGGGATTCTTGTCTCTCAGAGCAAAGGTGAGGATTGGGGTGCTTGTTATTTCGGGTGAGTTCGTAAGGTGTTACTGTGTTGACTGTGTGCGTGTGAAAACACGTGGTGTTCTCGGGGCACGAAGTTGGCTGTGGTTGTGTGGGTGACCCTCTGAGCCGTGATGTAGAGGTGTGTTGCGGAGGGAGAGAATGGGGTGGCCGGCACCACAGCAGCCTCCCTCCCTCCCTCCCTCCCTCCCGCCCTCCCTCTTACACACAGACACAGCCTGGCCGCCAGCAACTGCCCACATCCCATCAGCCCCCTCTGCGTCATGTAGCTGATCCTTCCCTGCCTTTCTCCTCAGGGCAGCCCCAGAACCTGCTTGTAGGAAAGGCTCAGTTTAGGAATATGTGAAGGGATAAGCAGGAAGAAAGAGAAACTCTGAGCCTACACAGAGCACCTCTCACAAGCAGAAAGTGCCCCCCCCCCCCGTGCCGGGCAGTGTGACCCCCACCCGGGACACCACCCTTGAGAAGGGGAGCTCTGAGCTTCGCCTGCCTGGGAGGCAGCCGTGGCCCCCAGGAGCTTGTGCCGGGAGGAGCCGTGTGCGTGTGCGTGTGCGCGCGTGTGTCTACGGGGGAGGTGTGGCCACTGCTGGCTAAGTAGCAATTGCAAAGATTTAGCACTTGGGAGGTTGTTTGGAGAAAGTGCAACTCTGTTACTGAGTCGCCTGAACAAAGAGAGGAGGCCGCGGGAGTTGCTGCTGCTGCCGCCACCGCCGCTGCCACTGTCCCTCCCTCCCTCTCCCTCCCTCGGGCGCTCAGGTATAAAGGAGTGGCGGCCAGAGCCGGGCAGGCAGGTGAGGGACGCGCCGCGTGATGGAGGGCAGCCTCCCCCCGCGGCTCTCCTAAGCCGCTCCTCGGGGCACTGGAGCACGAGCGGAAGAAGCCGGCCGGGCTGGAGCTGGCACCGTGAGCCCTGCCTGAGGCGGACTGGGCCTGGCTCCTGCTGCCTGCGGGGCTTCCTGCTTCCTGCACAGCTCCTGGGGCAGGAAGCAGCTGCCCCCCGCCCCCGCCCCCGCCCCTTCACAGAGGAGCCGGCTGCCGGAAGACGAGGGAGCCATGGGGTGAGTGAGGGGTGTGTGTGCTGGGTTTTGGGTGCCGGCCGGGAGGCGAGGCGCGTGCAGAGTGCCCGGCTCTGTCAGATCAGAGGCAGCCCGGGATGGACCCCAAGGGTCTCGTTCTTTGGTGGCACTGAGCTGCCCTGGCATGGGTGCAGCAAGCCGCAGAAATGATGGGACTAGTTGACTTTTTTGTCTGTGTGGCACCCTTCCTCCCACGCGGGACGCATTTCCTTAGCCCCATTGTACAGGTAAAAACTGAGGCTGAGAATCTGGGTCCCCCTCCTCTCTCTCTCCCCCCCCCCGAGAGCTTGGTTCTCAGCAGCTGTGGGGCACAGTCCTCCCCTGCTTCTCCCTGCCCCACATGAAGGACTCATGACAGCCCAGGGCCAGGATGGAGCCTGGGGTCATGATGGGACAGAGCATGAGCTGAGAGCCTGCCCGGAGTACCTTTCCGTCCCTGCAGCGCACGGCAAAGGACAGCCAGGGGAGGCCGACATGCTTCTGCACCAAGGGCGGGTGGGAAGCCGCCAGCTGAGTCTTCCCAGCCACGGCTGCGCCTCGGGCAAGGGCTGTGAGGAAGAGGAGGAGGAGGAGGAGGAGGTCTCGGGGTCCAAGGCAGGGACCGGCCCGCCCGGCTGGGCAGGAGGGCCGGGAACGGTTCTCAGCTGGGTTACAGGACGCCGCTGGCTTTGGAGCAGGTCCCTGCCACTGGCTCCCCGAGTTCATTGGCGCTCCCCCCCCAGTCCCTCTGAGCATCGCGGTGCACGTGCCAAAGGGGTCACCCGTGATTCATCCTCAGGATCCTGTTACGCGCTCCGCGGAGGAGGGCGGGGGAAGAGCTATTTTTAACTGGAGCTGAGTGGCTCCAAGGCTGGCTGGGTGTGCCTCTGCTGTGCCCGCCTTGCTTGCTTGCTTCGGAGATGCCCGGCTGGTTGCCATCATCCTGACGGGGGCGGGGGGGGGGAGCAGCTGCTGCTGGGCAGCTGGGGGGGGAACACTTCCTGCTGGAAACGAGGCCGTGGTAAGTTCAGGGCTGGGGGGGGCAGTGGATGTCTTTACCTCTACCACCTTGTCCGGTGGCTGGGGGTCCTTGCTCTTTTCAGGGTACAATTGAGCGGGGGAGGGGAGTGTTTGCACAGGAGCAAGCGCAGAGAATGGGCAGAGGAATCACCTTGGGGGAGCCAGCACCGTTTCGCCCTTCCCTGCTCCGAAAGGGCGGTTTTCCAGCCCCGAGTGGTCTGTGCCAGGTCTCCCCCCCCTGCCCCCGTTCCCCCGGTGCGGTGTGCAGCTGCAGGATCCTTGAGCCCTGAGGCGCTGGCTGCTTGGGCTGGGATGGCAGAGGACACGCCGTGCCCAGGGGGCTCCGTGGCAGAATTTGGCTGGCGGCGAGCCGGCTTGGCCAGGACTGGCTCCGACTCCTTCCCCCGAGGCTGCTCTGGCCCTCTGCTGAGTTGCACACGTCACGCAGCTAAGCAGAGCCTCGTACCGTGCAACCTCATTGTGCAAGCACAGGATTGATGGCTTGGATCAGGGCCCAGCTTTCTGAGCACCTCGGCTTCCGTGCTTGCTGTGGAAAACAACTTTCTAGCCCTCATTGTGGATACAGGAATCATAGAGTCGGAAGGGGCCTCTAAGGCCCTCGAGCCCACCCCCCTGCTTGTTGCAGGGATCCACCACGAAGCATCCCTGGCAGCTGGCTCTCCCAGCTGCCTCTTGAAGGCCCAGCGGGAGTTCCGGATGAGACCGGCAGGGCTTTGAACCCCCCAGCCAGCCCAGCCCAGCCCAGCCCAGCCCTTGACCCCACGGCTGCCGGGAGCAGCATTAAATGATGCAGAGCGAGTCCAGGTGTGGAGTCTAGTGTGGTTTATTCCCCTTGCAGGCTTGAGAGAATATTCCTGCCCTCTTGTTAGGCTTTTTCATGGCCTAGCTGTGCACTCGCCCTTGCTGCTCCTGTTGGGTATCTGCCTGGCACCTCTGGCAGGCCCTGCTTGAGCCTCTGCTACCAAGAAAATCAACATTTCTTGAAAGGTTGAAGCCGTGGGGTGGGGGTTAAAGTATTTGCAGTGCTTACTTACTTATCAAGCCTAAACATATTTTACTGCTTTACAAACAAAAAATGCATCTTTTCTAACATAGCATATAAAATTCTCCCATTTGGTATATTTATGAAATCATGCATATGTTTACTCAGAAGTAAACCCAACTCTGTCTAGTGGAGCTTACTCCCAGCATTGCAGTCTCAATGGTGTAAATTCCTTTCAGTGCCATGCTATACATGTCTACTCAGAAGTAAGTCCCACAGAGGTCAGTGAGACCTGCTCCCAGGCAGATGTGTACAGGGCTGCAGCCATGGTTTTGCGCACGCTGGTGCAGGAGGTAAGATCATCCCCCCCCCGAAAAAGGCCAGCAGCAATGCACAAGCAACGAGCCCCCCCCCCCGGACATTGTACAGCAGCCCCCCCAGGTCTGGGGGGGGGCAACTGGTGGCCCTCCAGATATTTGGGCTCACTCACAGTGCCTCTCAGCCCCAGGCAGCAGTGTGACCCTCACTTTAAGAACCCTGTAAGGTAGAGGGTTAGTCTGAGAGCAAGGGACAGGTCCAAAGTCACTGGGGAGGGTGGGAGGGCTTTGCAGCTGGGAGGAGCATGCCTTTGGGGCTGGCCCTACAGAGGTGCTGCAGCCCCAGCACTCCCTCCTGAGGGGGCAAAGGGGCTCCACCTGGCAGACCATGCCCTGGGGGGCCTCACTTTCTTATGCCCCCTTATTATTATTATTATTATTATTATTTATTTATATAGCACCATCAATGTACATGGTGCTGTACAGATAACACAGTAAATAGCAAGACCCTGCCGCATAGGCTTACAATCTAATAAGTTGTAGTAAACAATAAAGAGGGAAGGAGAATGCAAACAGGCACAGGGAAGTGTAAACAGGCACCGGGTAGGGAGAAGCTAACAGTATAGAGTCAGAACAAACTCAATATTTGAAGGCTATAGGGAAAAGAAAAGTTTTTAGCTGAGTTTTAAAAGCAGTGATTGAGTTTGTAGTTCTCAAGTGTTCTGGAAGAGCGTTCCAGGCGTAAGGGGCAGCAGAAGAAAAAGGACGAAGCCGAGTAAGGGAAGTGGAGGTCCTAGGGCAGGCGAGAAGCATAGCATCAGAGGAGCGGAGAGCACGAGCGGGGCGAGAGATAGTGCCTCATGCTGAGCCCAGCTGGGCACTGTGGGCCCTTGGCTTGAGGGTCCCTGAGCTGCCCCACTCAGCGCAGGGTCCTGGGCCTCGGGAGCGCCATTGCTGCCCCGCCGTGGCGTTCCTCCCCTTGCAGGGGTCAGAGAGTGGCGCCTTTGCAGGGAGCAGCCTTGGTGCCCCGCACGTGCGGTGGGGGGGGCAGAATGGTTTCTCCAGGGCCTCGGCAGAGGTGGGAGAGGGGCCCTGGCTGCTCTGGGACTGGGGGGCCTGCAGCACTCCTGGGCTGCAGAAAGAGTGACGTTTCCTTATAAGAACATAAGAAGGGCCCTGAGGCTGGATCAGACCGAGGGGGCATCTAGTCCAGCACTCTGCTCACACAGTAGCCAGGCAGCCATTGGCCAGGGTAGAACAACCACCTGTCAGGGATGCTTTAGGGTGGATTCCTGCATTGAGCAGGGGGTTGGACTCGATGGCCTTGTAGGCCCCTTCCAACTCTGCTATTCTATGATTCTATGAAGCAGGACATGGTGTAACAGCACCCTCCCACCCATGTTCCCCAGCAACTGGTGCACACAGGCTTACTGCCTCAGATACTGGAGATGGCACATAGCCATCAGGGCTAGTAGCCATGGATAGCTTTTCTCCCCCCCCCCCCACCTTGAGCCATGGGGCTGCTAAGCAAGGGCAACGAGGCTGATCAGGGGTCTGGAAACAAAGCCCTGTGAGGAGAGACTGAAAGAACTGGGCATGTTTAGCCTGGAGAAGAGAAGGTTGAGGGGAGACATGAGAGCACTCTTCAAATACTTGAAAGGTCATCACACAGAGGAGGGCCAGGATCTCTTCTCAGTCATACCAGAGTGCAGGACACGGAATCATGGGCACAAGTTAAAGGAAGCCGGATTCCGGCTGGACATCAGCTTAGAGAGATGAGTACAGGGACAGTCCCCAGGCATGACACAAAAGGAGGCGGGTAGGGCTTGAGCCCAAAACCCTTGCTTTCGGGCGGGGGGGGGGGGGTGAGCTTGCTGTCCTGTCTTCTCGCTTTCCCCACAGACTTTTACCCACTTGCTGCCTCCTTCCTGATTATGTGGGGGGGGGGGGTCAGTCCTCCTGAAGGCTAGCAAGAGTCCAAAGCAGCCGCGGAGGGGGGGGGGGAGGCCAGTTTGGCGTCGGCTCCGCGCCCCGTAATCGCCTTAGCCGGATCAGGCAGGCCGGTTGGGGCTCGTCCCTGGAATGTGACTTTGGGAGTTGCAAAGCTGCCCCCCCCCCCCGCCGTCAGCAGCCCCAGCCTGTAATTAATGCTGAGGATGTCGGGGGGGGGGGGGGCTCCGGGGTCCTTGGCCGGCCTGGCCCTGCTTCTCTGGCTGGCGGCCCCGCCTCTAACAAGGGCCTTTTGTCCACTGCCTAAAGCCCCAGGAGAAATGCTCTGGGGGCCACCGGCTCAGCCCCCTTGGCAAGGGAGCGGCGGTGGCAGCGGCTGCCCAGGCCAGCTGTGGCATGGAGCCCGGTAGGCCTTGCCCGGGGGGGGGGCGTCTGGCTGAGGCTGGAGGCGAGGGCGTTGGGCGCCTGAGGGCGGGGGAGGATCCTGCCGGGTGCAGAGCCCCCAACGGCCCTGAGGCAGAAGCGCCCAGAAGCATCAGCCCCAGACGGGTTTTCGGCTAATAGTGCAAGAACCCTGGAGTGGGGGCCAGGAGGGCTGGCCGAGGGTAGTTTCCAGAAAAGAGTGCCTCAGACCCTGTGCAGAATGTCCACCGTTGCAATGCACTGGCAATGCCTGCTGGCGCACGGACAGTGATTGCAGACTGACTGTGCCTTCCCCCCCCCCCTCTGTTGAGGCAGGAAAGTGCTTGTCAGGCCCAGATTTGGGGTCCTGCACCAACCAGCATGCGGAGATTCTCCTTCCCACGTGCCTGCTCTAACTCCTACCCTTCACTCTCCCCGCTCCAAGAAAGGGTATCTCCCTAGCATCATCAGAGCCCCCTCTGCCCCCCACAGCTCCTTCTGGCAGCAGCCCAGGCCCCATGTTCTCTGCCCACCCTGGCTTCAGGTGTTCATCTTCAAGGGCTTGTAGAGAATGTTTGCAGTAGGGATGGGGGGGGGTCATGCTTGCTTGGCGTGTGGGGCCGTGGGCCTGTGGGCGGGGTCTTCATGCTCCTTGTCCCAATCCTCCTGCGTGGTTCCGGGGGCAAAAGCACTTTGCCCATACGGCCCCGAGCGCCTGTGGCGTCATCTCAGCCCTTCTGCCGTGGGGTGAGCCGAGCCCTGGAAGAGATGCCGGAAGTCAAGCCCCCAGTGAACATTGGCTGAAAGCAGGCCTGGGCGGTGAGGGACAGGCACTCTGCATGTGCTCAGAGGCACTCTCCTGCTCCTGGGCCCTTGAACTTCATCTGCACCGTCTGCCAGCGCCTCTGTGCCAGCTCTTTGCATGCCATGCTGAGCGCCAGGCACTCCTGGGCTGGGGGGCGGCATTCTTCTCTCCCTTCCTGCCCCTTAACCTCTTGTGCGCTGGGCTGGGGAAGGGGCGGGTGCCCCCCCCCCCGGACTCCTTCCGTGAGAATGGCGCTCAGGGCCGCTTCTCAGCTGGGCTTTCTGTGGGACCGTCTGGAATGCGTTCCTGAGCCTCTAATCCAGCCCTCCTGCTCTGCGCTGGGCGGCCGGATTAAGGAGAGGAAGCTGCTTGTCCAGAGGTCTGAGGGGCCGAGGGAGAGAGAGGGTGCCGGGCCCAGGCAGGCAGGTGCCATGGAGAGCCCCCAAGCCACCGGCCTGGGCAGGCAGCTCCTTGGGCGATGGAGGCCTGGCTGCAAGGCTCCATCTTCCCCTGGCTTGGGTGAGCCCCAGGCTCAGTTGAGGGCATCGTGGGGATGGGCGACCACAGACACCCCCTCTCCAGGTGCGTGTGCAGAGCAGGGGACGCACATGCCCACACTCGGAGGGGGGGGCGCTGCAGGCACAGGGGAGGGTCACAAGGGGGCAGGCGCTTCCCTGAGCACAGCTGGGATTTGCAGCAGGCACCTGCTCCCCCACCAGAGGGCGCCCTGGCCTCCTTATTCCCCTGCCCCCCCGTGCTCGTGGCTGAGCCCGTATGCGAAGGACAGCCGTGGGGGCCGCAGCCGTGGCGGTTGGCCTGACCAGCGTGTTGTGGCAGGTGGGAGGGAGGGAGGGACACCCCACCCCTCCAGCACTCCTTCAAGCGCTGTGCTTTGCTCCTCCCTCTGGCTGCTCCCCCCATCGCTCTGGACCCCCTCCCCACGGCACGAGGACGGTTCCTGTGCTGTGTGCCTGCATGGGACAAACAGGCTTGAGGGGACGGGGGCACGCAGCTCGCTCTGGGTCTGTGGTTGGAAGCCGCCTGCTCTGTGGATGGGGGCCCCACTTCAGTCCCCGCCAGCTTCTGCAGGCGGGGCTGGGACGGTCCCACCCCCACATCTGCCGAGAGAGACCCAGGCCCACCGTGGCCCACCAGTGCAGACTCTGCGGAGTCCCAGGGCAGCCCCCTCCCTCGGGATCCCACCTGTCCTCCAAGGCTCTGCCCACACACCAGCCCTGCGAGGCTGGGCCAGGCCAGGAGAGAGGGCTAGCCCCAGGGGCCACCCAGTGAGGCCTCCAGCCGAGCAGGTGTTTGAACTGACTGGTCCACCAGTGAGCGCTGCTTGCAGGGTGGAGGGGCCAGGTCAGCAGGCCGGGGGGGGGAGGCTGTGGCAAGCCCCTCCCTCTGCCCTGCTCAAGCCACCACGCAAGGCCAGGAAGGCAGCTGGGCCCCACACCGGCTTTCTTTGCTGTCCTGTTGAGCCCTCGGGCCACTTCTGGCGGCAGAAGATGTGCAGGAATGGGGCGGGGGGCATGTGTGCATTTCTCTCCTCTCCACCTCGTTCCAATTTTTTTGATAACAGAGAGCGCCCCACTTCTGAGGGGGGGGTGTTACTGGGATGGAGCAGCAGCGTGGTCCTGTTCCAGGACATCTGTCCAGGGCTGGGCAGAGGGGGGGCAGTTGACATGGGCCTACGATTTTGAGGGGGGGCTACTCCGAGTCCCCCTGGGCAAAGTTGCTTGATTTTTCTGTTGTTGATGATGAATTTGCTCAAAGAAAGGCACGTAAAGCATTTCTGAATGTGAAGAAGTGATGTCTTGTATACATCTTGAATAAAAGCGCTTGCCATCACCTTTTTTATAAATCGTTCTAGTTTATATGTATTTAGAACTGATTAAAAATACTTAATGAGCAGTTTGAAATGGGGCCTACATTTCCCGTCTGGCCCGGGCCTATGACCAGCTTTGCCCGGCCCTGCGTCTGTCTCAGCCTCTTCCAGGAGGGACATAAAAGTCAGCATGCCCCCCGCCCTCCTTCCTGCTGCGTTCCAGCAGGTGGCGCTCTAGGATTGCGGGGTGGGTGGGGTAGGGTCTGGGCCATCTCTGGGTCTGGGCCATCTCTGGGTCTGGGCCATCTCTGTGAAAAGGGAGAGGACGTCCTTCACCCCCCCTCTGCTGGCATGGGGGGCAAGGTGGCTTCACTGCCAGGCTGGGAGGGGGCATGTTTGAGGCTGCTGCAGGTTGGGGTAGTGTGTCTGTGTGTGGGGTGGGTGGGTGGTCAGGCTCCCCTGAGGAAGCCCCTGCTGTGGTTCAGGGCCTCAGGTAGGGCGCGGCAGGTGTCTGCACCCCACAGTGTTCCTGTCTCCGTGGGACAGGCTCTCTGGATGGATTTGGCAGGGGATCCGAGGGTGTCCCCCTCCCCCTTTTCATGTCCGGTCCTGCTGGGGGCCTGTGGTTGTGCTGCTTGGCTCACTTGCTAGAGTGGCCTGCTTTTGTTGCTCTGCTGCCCTCTGCAGAAAGAAAGAAGGGTGGGTGCTGCTTGTGGATGGACAGGTGTCTCCCGTCCCTAGGGGGACCTTTCCGTGGCAGGAGGGTACCGGGATTGCAGGCCGGGACGGGATGGGGGTGGCTGGACAGCACGAGTGGAACAGCGTGATCCCCCTGCCCCACAAGGAGGCAGCTTCTTCCACCCTTGCCCCCCTCCCGTTCTTTCTGTGACCCCCCATAGCAGCTGCTCCTCCTCCCCTGCATCTATATTCTCCATGCTGTTTCTCCCTCCCCCATACAAACATACCTGCTTTGGGGGGGGTATTTTAAGGTCCTCTGTACTGAGCCCTCATGGAGTTTGTGGGGGTGGGGGGTGCCCTGCCAAGCATCTCCCTGTGCCCCCCTCCCCATTGCAGGGCGGGGCCCTGGCTGGTGACTGCGGGGTGAGTGAGCGAGTGAGCCGCCCTCGTGAGGGAGAGTCACGGCTGCCGCCTTCCTCTTTGCCACCCCAAGGCAATAAAGGCTGGCCGGTCGGCCGGCCAGCCTCTGTCTGTCAACCCCAGCAGGAGCCGGCCCGGACACTGGGGCCAGAGGGGCTCTGAGGGCAGCTGCCGCCCCATGGCTCTGCAGGAGCAGCTGAGGTGAGTCCATGGCTGGGGCGGCTGGGCTCTGCGTGGCCCCACGGTGCAGGACGAGAATACGGGCCAGCCTCTGCTTGCTTGGCTGAAGGAGGCATGGGAGCCTGAGCACGTGGTTTTTGGCAGGCAGCAAAAGGTACTCTGCGCATGTACAGAGGTTGCTGTTCTGCATTGTTTTTCCCCGCGTTCGGGCCTGAGGCGGGCCTTGGGCTCCTGGGGAACTGGCACGCCTCTGGACAGCTCAGTCCTGGCTGGATCAGACCAGCTGCCCTTGGCCGCCTGGGGGGACCCAATCCCCCGCTGTGCCAAGCATTGCTCTTGGCGCTGACTCGCTGCTCACGAGCCCCGTGGCCAAGACAAACGTGGCCGGGCGTCGCCCAGCAGTGCCCAGCAAGACTTCCGCCTGCCTCCCTCTGCTGCTGCTGCCGCCGCTCCTCCTCCTCTTTGGGATGCAGGAATCTTCCTGGGGCCTGGACCCTGCAGCTGCATGGAGGGGGCGGGGGGTGGGGGGCTGCACATGGCGTAGGGATCCCGGGGGTTGCTGGCGGGATTCCCTGAGCGTAGTCTCCCCCTGGTCTTGGTCAGCTCCTCCGCCCTGGAAGCTCTCTTGGGCGCCCAGTGTCCGGTGGGGCGCGGGGGGGCGGGAAGCAGGTACCTTCCCCTGCCAGCCCTGTGTCTCCACTTCTGCCTAAAGGCCTGACTGGGGGCTGTGGAAGGAGAAGTGGCAGTGGGGGGGGGGGAGGCTCCCACATCAAGGCCGTGCCTTTGGGACACGGGTGAATCCAGCAGCACACACCCCTTGCCCCAGTGCTCCTAATTTGAGCCAGGGGTGGGTGGGGGGAGGGCAGGCTCGCTGGCCTTTTCCAGGGAGGGTCTCGTAGCCCTCCCTCCCTCCTGCATGCCCTCCTTGGTGTCACATCGCTTCCCCTCCCTCCCTCCCTCCCTCCCTCCCTCCCTCCCTCCCTTCCGCTGTCCCCGGCCTCCTCTGATGTCCTTGTTGTTTCTTTCATGAGACACGGATCCCGTCCCTCGGCAGGTCGTTGGCAGCGGAAGAAGCATCTCAGCCTCAGCCTCCCCCGGCTCTTGCCCCACCCTGTCAGCGGGGGACCCTGCCAGAGCTTGGCCCTCTTCCTCCTTGGGATGCAGGACTCTGCAACGGCGACGTTTCTCCAGGCCACGGTCTGGAGCCGCTCTCTGGCGCGTGGATAGAGCAGGGGAAAGAGGGTCCGTGCCTGCGGGAGCAGCCTTCATCCCGGCCCCGGGCTCAGTGGGGGCACCGGGCCTTGCTTGGGGCGGGGGGACGTGACTTGCCAGCAGGAGGGAGCATCCGCACGGCCTTTCGGGGTCAGAGCCAAGGCCCGGCCTGCCCCTCATGCAGCCCCCAAGGAGGCCCCGTCGGATGCTCTGGGCCCACCCCAGCCACGGCGATGCTCCTCCAGGCCCAGGCATGGAGGAGGGTCCGTCTGAGGCAGATGGTGGAGAGAGCCGTGCCCTGGGCCGGCCACTGCATGCCCGTGGCCACCACCAGAACATCCTGGACTAAGGCATTCCACAGGTTATTGGAACCTTGGGCAGTTTTATTTTGTTTCCCTTGGACCCGTTCCAGTCTGGGTTTAGCCCCACAGAGAGCCTTGGCCGCCCTGACGGAGGAGCTCTGTCGGGGGGGGGGGGATGCGAGGACAGGGGGGACGCCTCGATTCTCCTCGACCTCCTGGCAATGTTTGAAACATGGTCCTTTGCGATACCTGCTCTGTGATGGGGGGACGTGGTGACCCCAAGGTCCCGCACCTGTTCCAAGAAGCAGCATGGAGGGAGGTCTGCTTGACTCCCTGGCAGTGGAGCCACGGGGCCCCACAAGGCTGCAAAGCCCCTGGGGGAGCCCGTCTGAGTGAGGGGCCTCAGGGTGGGCGGCTGAACCTCTGCCTGGGCTCGTAGCTGGGCTGGATGAGGGCCATCACACGCCGACTGACTCTGGACCAGACGGAGGCACTGTGAATCAGTGCAGAAAGTCGGTGTTCCGCCTGTTCTGGAGGGGCTGCCCTCCCCCTGAAGGAGCCGGGGTGCAGCGGGGGGGGGGGGCACCGTCATCTAGCATTTCCTCTGGAGACCCCAGTCACCTTTTATCAGCTTCAGCTGGGATGCATCCCACCCGCCCACCACCCACCGATGGAGATAGCCTGGCCCCAGTGATGCGTGCTCTGGTAACCCCTGGGTTGGACTACAGTCATGCTTTATATATGGGGCTGCCCCTGAAAGATAGTTCAGAAGCTTCAACCAGTCCAGAATTCAGACTTTCGCCTGGTGGGTCCTCGGCGTCGCTGCCTCTTTCGTTCCACGCTCCGTCCAAAGTGCTGCTGCCTCCCTTTCTAAAGCCGTCAACGGTTCGGCAGCCACGTTCCTGACGGAGCGCTTCTGCCGCGGTGGCCTGTCCCTGCCTCACGACCTGCAGATGAAGCCAAGCTCCCAGCGCCATTGGGAGGAGGGGGAATTGCGACGGAGAAGGGGCTGCTCTGTGCCCCCCGCCCCACTCACACACGCTGCAATGTCATCTCGGGAGGGGGGGGGCTTCCGCTCTCCTGGGCACGGGGGCAAAGCATCCCATTCGCCTTGGCATTTCCGATGGGCTGTGTTGCTTTTGTTTACTGCCTGCGTGTTTATTGTTCATAGAATCATAGAATAGCAGAGTTGGAAGGGGCCTACAAGGCCATCGAGTCCAACCCCCTGCTCAATGCAGAAATCCACCCTAAAGCATCCCTGACAGAGGGTTGTCCAGCTGCCTCTTGAATGCCTCTAGTGTGGGAGAGCCCACAACCTCCCTAGGTAGCTGATTCCATTGTCGCACTGCTCTAACAGTCAGGAAGTTTTTCCTGATGTCCAGCCGGAATCTGGCTTCCTTTAACTTGAGCCCGTTATTCCGTGTCCTGCACTCTGGGAGGATCAAGAAGAGATCCTGGCCCTCCTCTGTGTGACAACCTTTTAAGTATTTGAAGAGTGCTATCATGTCTCCCCTCAATCTTCTCTTCTCCAGGCTAAACATGCCCAGTTCTTTCAGTCTCTCTTCATAGGGCTTTGTTTCTAGACCTCTGATCATCCTGGTTGCCCTCTTCTGAACACGCTCCAGCTTGTCTGCATCCTTCTTGAATTGTGGAGCCCAGAACTGGACGCAATACTCTAGATGAGGCCTAACCAGGGCCGAATAGAGAGGAACCAGTACCTCACGTGATTTGGAAGCTATACTTCTATTAATGCAGCCCAAAATAGCATTGGCCTTTCTTGCAGCCATATCGCACTGTTGGCTCATATTCAGCTTGTGATCTACAACAATTCCAAGATCTTTCTCGTTTGTAGTATTGCTGAGCCAAGTGTCCCCCATCTTGTAACTGTGCTATTGGTTTCTATTCCCTAAATGTAGAACTTGGCATTTATCCCTATTAAATTTCATTCTGTTGTTTTCAGCCCAGCACTCCAGCCTATCAAGATCACTTTGAAGTTTGTTTCTGTCTCCCAGGGTATTAGCTATCCCATTAGCTATTCTGGTGTTCCCTCTCCCCATTTCTATGATGTTTAATTTTTATTGTTGTTATAATAGTAGCCTATTGATGATTGGAAATGTGACGCCTTACGGCCTTGGAATCCATTTTGTGGACGAAGGTGTGGCTTGCAATTTCTCCATAGAAACAGGCGTCCCTTTGTCTCCCACCTGCCTTCCAAAGAACTCAAGGCAACGTGCCCCTCTCCTGCCCCCATTTTATCCGCACGCTAAACCTGTGAGGGTGGGCTGGTCTATTTCAATGGCCCGGGGAAGCAGTGGGCTCTCCCAGCTGAGAGGCCTTCAATGAGCAGCCGGGCAGCCCTCTGCCAGCGACGCTTTGAGGTGGGTCCCTGCGTTGAGCAGCGGGTTGGACTCGATGGCCTCGGAGGCCCCTTCCAGCTCTTCTCTTCTCGGGTTCTGTGAAAGACGTGGCATTCCTGCACCCCTTCTCAACTGTGAAATGGGAGGTGGGGAGGCCCGGCTCGAAGGGCATGAGGTGAACAGCCGCACAGGAGACCCCACCGACCCACCCGCACCCTTGTGCCCACCCGCTCTCTCTCTGTGCCTTCCTGCAGGTTATGGTGCCCTCACTTCACCCTCTGAGTCCCCGGGAGAAGGAGAAAGGCTAAGTGGCCACGTCCACCGCTTCCTTCGTCTGCCATGAGCCAAACACGGGGCTCCTCGGAGCTCCATCACATCATCTCCGCCGCCTTCGAGGGGGTGAGTAGCCCAGCCACAACGCTGCACCCTTCCTGGGTTTCGTGGGCGCCCCTGTGGCAAGGCCATCTCGCCAGGTGCGATCGGGCGGCATCCTCAGGGGTGGCGGCGTGTGGCTAGGCATAGGTGGAGCCTTGCAGGGCAGAAGACCAAACGCCCAACCTGCCCACCCGAAAACTGAACCACCTCTGCAGTCCCACACCAACAGGATGCAATACCCGCCCTCTGGAATGATGCCCGCCCTCTAGAACGACACCCACCCTCTAGAAAGCAGCCCCAGCAGCGGTTGCAGGGAGAGCAGGCCGCTGCCAGGCCCATGACAAGGCCTCGCTCCACTGCCGACTGCTCCGGCTGGGTGGGACGTGGGCATGGAGCGGACGCCCAGGGGGCCAAACAAGACACCCCCGGCCCCTTTCTGCTCAAAACAGCCCAGTGCGGGAGCGCCTGGATGGGGCTGTCTGCGGCTTTGGCCGGGCCAAAGGACGGGGACTGGGGTGGGTGTTCTCCTGCACCTGGCACATTGGGACCGCCGTGGGAATTCAACAGACACACTTTGTCCTGACTTGAAGGGTATGGGGGAGACTTCACCAGTTGAACGCCTGCCTCTCACGCAGCCATCAGCAGCACAGGTGGAGCCCTGTCACATGAGGGGCCTCGCTGAGCCCCACAGCCCCTACGTTGCAGGCCAAGGACCCCAGTCCAGGCCCCCAGTGGAGCAGCTGCTGAGAACAAGACATCTGTGCCCCAGGCCCCAAGACCCCCAGGGGGCTTCTCCCTCCCCCTCCCCACTCCGGCCCGTGCTGTTTCCTCTCCTCCCCCAAGGGAGCCCGGAAGGGGTGTGTGTGTGTGGGAAGGGGGCTTTGGCGACAGGTGGGGCGTAAAGGAGGCTTAAACCCTGAGCCAGAGGTGGGCGGATGAGGTGGAGCAGGCTGGCCCAGGGGGCTTCTGGGAGCAGAGCGGCTGAGCCGAAGGAGGGCTTTTTCCCCTCCATGCCCCACATCCTGCTTCTGGGCTTCCCAGTTGGGGGGGGGGGGACGCTGGTTGGCCACTAGATGGGCCCCTGCTCCGATCCAGCCCAGTACTTTGGACGTGCTTCTGATCCCAAGGGCCTGGGCTGCTTCAGAAACGCCACTCCCCCCCGAAGTCAGAGCTCTCGGGCCGTGGGAAGGCGGAGCGTTCCTTTGCTGGGCACCGTTCCTCTGCCCCCTGGGACGCATCCTACCCACACCCCACCCCACGGCAGCTCTTTTTGCCGCTCTGCCTCTCCCGAACAGTTGGGTTAATGATTCACCCCTTGCATGCTGCCTCCGTGCAAGTGGACAGCCCGCCATTGCTGAGGCGGCAGCTGCGTGACCCAGGAAGGAGAAGGAGAGCCTTGGAGAAGGAGGCTGCACGCCGTGGGTCTCCCCCCCCCCACGCACGCCCTGGCCTGGCCTGCCCCCTCCTCCTGGGTGCTGCCATGGACTTCTTGCTCTGCTCCCAGGTAATGATGCCAGCCCACCTCTTCCAGCTCCCCCCTCCCATGCCATGGTAGCTGAGCAGAAGGGGGCAGGGGGTGGCTGTGGCAGCACTGAGGGCCGGAGGGCGGCTGTCCCCTGAAATCCACACCTCCCCTTTCCAAGGTGGGGCAGGCAGCAGCGCTGGGGGCGGGAAAACCACTGCACCGAGGGGCCGACATGGGCTGCAGCGTGAGGCGTGTGTGTGTTGGCTTGAGTTTGCCTCAGGGTTGAGTTCCCCACCCCCACCAGCTACCCCTGCTCAGCCCCTCCATCACAGGATGGAGCGTTCCAGAAAGTGTGTGTGTGGGGGGGGGGGGAGCAGCCTCACGTCTCTTGGTTGGAGCTCCTGCCAGGGGCATTCCCACTCCCACCCCCCACCCCTCTAACTAGGCCCATAACCTCGCTGGAGCAGGCTGAACTGCCCAGAAGCCTCAGCTGGGGCAGAGTGCCGGGGCCCAGCTGCTGAGCACTGCCGGTCACAGGGAGCAGGGGACTGCCTGGCTGCACGCCCTTCGCTGGCTCTCCCGGTCCGCTTCCAGGCGCAATTGGTGGGGCTGGTTCTGCCCTCCGTGAGGCTGCCTGGGGGGTGGGAGGCCCCACTCTTGGTCCCGCTGCCCTCGGAGGCGCGTTTGGCGAGGGCGTGAAGGAGGGCCTTCTCGGTGGCCGCTCCCCGGCTCTGGGGCTGGCAGGCCAAGGGGTTCTCATTCACGCCAGCTTTCGGCACGGAAGCTGCTCTGCTACGGAAGGGGTTTTACTTGGTTTGGTGGCGTTTCTTCTATTGTGAGGTTTTTGATTGATTTCTTTTTATGTGTTCTTTTAATTAAGATTTTGTTTTTCATCTTTATTTTATTCATTTTTGGAAAAGATGGGATATATATTTAATAAATAAACTGAAACCACTGCACCTTAACTGCTCCTGGGGTGTCTCCCCCACCCACCCCGCCGTTGCTTCCCCGGGTCTCATGTTAGACCTGTATGCTCCTCGGGGCAGGGACCTGGCCTCTTGGACTCTGCGAAGCACCAGGCCCGCTGATGGGGCTACTTAATATTTAATGGGGTTGGGGGGATGGCATTGGCAGTAACAATGAAGAGGAAGGAAGGAAGAAGTCGGGGAGGAGGGACTTCCCTGGCTGGGGGCGGCGTGGGGGGGGGGACTCCAGGGCTCCAAGGCCGGATCAGTGGCGGCTGGGGGGGCGACTGCTTGGGCCTGTGCCCCCGGATGGCCCCATCCCCGAGCAACGCTCGCCAACACGTCCAGCGCCCCCTTGGAGCGTAGCATAAATAACTCCTGGAGTGCGCGTGGGAGGGGTGCGGATGTTTAGCCTCCTTCCCCTCCCCATCCAGGGCTGCAAGGAGAGGGAGGTCAGGGAGCCCCCCCGCTTCCCACCTGTGGCTTTTGGGGGTGGGAGACAGGCTGCAGCTCCTGCCTCTCTCCCCCCCCCCCGCAGAGAGGGATGGAGGGGTGCCCTCGGCTGCCTTCCCCTCTGCCGGAGCGGCGGCTGCGCTGTCACCTTGAGGGGGGGCTGTCTCCTCCCCCTCCCCCTCCGCTAATCTGCACTGCTGTCGGCCAGCGCAAAGAGAGCCTCTGTCCGTCAATATTTGGAGTGGCACGGAGGGGATGGAGCCGCCTGCCGGCGCCCGCTGCCTGGCGTCCCTCCTGCAGCCGCCGTGACCTTCCTGGCTCCGGAGGGAGCGGAGCAGGATAAATCGCCTGGCCGGCAGAGACGCCGACGCCGCTGCAGCCGCCGCGCAGAGCCAGAAGGAGCAGGCAGGCGGGCGGTGGCGGCGGCGGCGGCAGCTCTGGCTTGGCTCCCCAGCATGGCTCAGGTAGGGAGGGGGCTGCTCCCGCCCCTGCGAGCCCCCTAAACTCTCCCCTTCTGGCCACGGGGAGGGAGGCACGAGCCAATCCCACAAGGCAGCCTGGCACATGGCGGGGAGGGGGCTTTTCCGCATGCTCCCGCCTCCTTTTACGCCGGGCCTCGGCCCGTCCCTTCCCCGGGGGCTGCGCGCAGGGGCACTGGTGTGTGCTCCCCCCTCCCCCCAGCTTAGCCCAGGTTGTGCGTCCAGGTTGCGTGTTCTCTGGCAAAAGGGATTCATGGCCCCCCGAGTTAACCCTCCCCTCCCTCAGACACCCGCCTGCATGAGAAAAGCACACAGCATGTGTGGGTGATGCTCAGGCTCCGGTTTGGGTGAGTCTCCAGGGGACAGAGGGGGCTCCCTGCCCCTGCCTTGGCTTCCCAAGAGAGCCCCCCGTCCTTCCGTGCGGTGGCCGGGGGCTGGAGTCGGCACGTGGCGCTCTCTGCCGGCGCCCGGCCCTCATCTTCCTCCCACCTCTTCGCTTCTGCTTCTTCTGCAGCCTGAGCAGGACGGGCCGAGCCCTGCATCACCCCTGTATGGGGGTCCGGAGCAGGAGGAGGAGAAGGACCTGAGCAAGGCACTGCGGGTGGAGCGCTTTGAGGAGATCCTGCAGGACTCGCACCCGCGCAATGTGGAGGAGGCTGGCCGGAGCTACAGCGAGGAGGACTTTGAGTGTAGGTGGGGGGGGCTGTGGGGGGCCCGGCCGGCCAAGATGGAAGCAGGGGGTGGCAGCGTGTCCTGCCCTGGGCACGGAGGAAGCAGCCGAGGCTGGGAGGGGACGTGACTGAGGGGCACGGCATGGGCCCTTTCCATGCAGCAGGGGGAGCAGGTGCTACAGCGGGACGGGCAAAGTGCCCATGTTGGTGCCCCCGGGTGGCTTCTTGTAGCCCTGGGCTGGCTGGTCACAGAATCACAGAATAGCAGAGTCAGAAGGGGCCTCTGAGGCCATCGAGTCCAACCCCCTGCCCAATGCAGGGATCCACCTCAAAGCATCCCTGGCAGAGGGCTGCCCAACTGCCTCTTGAAGGCCTCTAGGGTGGTGAGGCAGTGGCCCCGGGGAAATTGCCCCCCCTTGGCGAATGGCTCCTCCGTCGATGTCCGCCCGCCTCCCCTGTGCGCTCCCAGGACGTGGCGCCAGCCTCACGGGCTCCTCCAGGGGGCCCGCCAGCCTGCACGGCTGCCGTGGCCTGATCCTGCATGGCCTATCTTCCTTCTGAGTGGCATGTGGGCAGGAGCCGGGGGCCGGGGGGGCAAACCCAGCCCCCTGACAAGGAGCCCCCCCTGACGACCGCCGGCTCTCCCCCAGACCACCGCCAGTCCTCCCACCACATCCACCATCCGCTGTCCAGCCACCTCCCTTCCGATGCCCGGAGGAAAAAGGGCGGGGCGAAGAAAGGCAAGAAGCAGCGGCCCCGGGCCTCCGTCCCCGGGGAGACGCCCACCATCGAGGAGGAGGCCGAGGGCGGGGAGGAGGAGGAGGAGGAGGAGGCCGACGAAGACGACGCCTGTGACACGGAGACGGAGCAGGCCCCCGAGGGCCTCCTGCTCACCGGGAGCTCTCCCGAGGGCGTGCAGGTAGGTAGGGGGCCCGGCTGGGGGCGGGTGGGGTGAGGCCTCGCACACAACCCAGAAACCCCTGTGGCGAACACCCCCCCTCGCTTTGTCTCAGTTCTTCTTGCAGGAGGACGATGGTCTTGACCGGCGGACAGAGGGGTCGGTGAGCCCCACGCTGCCCCTGAGCTCCCCGACGCACTCCGGGGGCTCCCTGCCTGCCAAGGGGGCAAAGATGGGCGGGTGAGTGAGTGAGTGAGTGAGTGAGTGAGTGAGCGGGAGCGCTCCCCGGGGTCTCCGATGAGCTCAGGCGGGGGGTGGGTGGAGCGGGCTCTCTCGACGCGCTCCTGCGTGGGAGGTATGTGTTGGGGGGGACACACACGGGTTCTGGGGCGGGGGGCCGCGCTTGCTGAGTCAGGCATCTTCCTCACAGTTCAGATGTCGAAGGGCCGGGGGGCGTGGAGGGGCCCGGTCTGGCCGAGGGGGGCTCCCCCGGACGCGCCCTCGCCAAGCCCCAGGCTGGCCACCGCAGCTACAACCTCCATGAGCGCCGGCGCATTGGCAGCATGACCGGGGTGGAGCAGGCCCGGTACCAGAAGGTGCCCACGGACGAGTCGGAGGCCCTGACCCTGGCCTCTGCGGACCTGGACTACATGAAGAGTGAGCGCCGTGCGGGAGGGCAGGGGCTTCGTTCAGCTAGCCCCAGGCACGGGGGTGGGGGGCTGCAGGGCGCCCGGGCCTCTCCGCTGTGGGAGGCTTGCATGCGCTGGGGACGAGGCACTGGCTCTTCCGTTCTTAGCGCAAGCGGGAGCAGCGGCCTCCCTCACGGGAGCGGTGGCACTGCCGAGGGTGCATTACTTTGCGGCATGGGCTTTGCTACTGCAGGGCGCCCGGCCCTCTCCACCAGCTGCAGCGAGCGCAGCACGGTGTCCTCTGGCAGCCCCTTTGAGCCTCAGAGTCGCCTGTGGGCTAGAGAGAGCAGGGCGCCTCCTCAGAGGCAGGGCGCGCAGCCGGATCCCTGCAGATGCGGGCACAGCTGCGCTAGAGAAGGGCGCTAAGGCAGCTCGTACTGGGGGGGAGGGATGTGGGGGACCAGGCGAGGCCCCCTTGGGGACCAGGCGAGGCCCCCTTGGGAACCGGCAGCCCCCGTCGCCCGTGCTCCCCCACGGCCACATTCAGCGCCTCCTGCTTCTCCGCCACAGGTCACAGGTTCGAGGACGTCCCGGGGGTGCGCAGGCATCTGGTGCGCAAGAGCACCAAGGGCCAAGTGGTGCACATCGGCAAGGACCGCAAGGAGACCAGCGCCCGGCAGCGCAAGCAAGACCGGCGGCCCCACGAGGTGAGGGAGCGGCAGGCGGAGCGCGGCGCCAGGTGTTGCGGCCCTGAAGGCAGCGGGGGGCAGGGGGGGCCTTCGGGTCCCGCTTGCTGGCTTCCCAGGATCCTCTGGCTGGCCGATGCAAGAAGGGTGATGCCGCGCTCATGAGCCCCTGGCTCTGCCTTCGGAAGCGTCCGGAGGTTGCTCCGTCAAGCCCAGGATTGTTCATGCGGAGGTCTGTCCCCCGTCCCCCCCGCACGCGGCTTGACTGGCTGGCGCGAGTCCTCTGGAGGCCTTCGCTCTGCACCACCTGGCTGACACAGGGCGACTGGGGAGGAGGGAGCCACCCTGTTCTGCGTGGCCTTTGGGTCCCCCACCAGGGAGGGCAGCCCCAGAAGCTCCCTCCCCCCCATGGCCCCTCCGGGTTCTGAGTCATCGTTCCCCCCCCCCCCGGCCCCCCTCCGGCGCAGGTCTTTGTGGAGCTGAACGAGCTGATCGTGGACAAGAACCAGGAGATGCAGTGGAAGGAGACGGCCCGTTGGATCAAGTTTGAGGAGGACGTGGAGGAAGAGACGGATCGCTGGGGGAAGCCGCACGTCGCTTCCCTCTCCTTCCGCAGCCTGCTGGAGCTGCGACGGACCCTGTCCCACGGTAGGCAAGCGAGTGGGCAGGGGGTCTCGGCCCTAGACCCAGAGGAGTCCCCCCCCCCCTCCATGGCTGCATCATGGCAGCCCAGCATGGAAGGGTCTTGCCACGTGAAAATCCCAAAACAGTAGTCAAGAGGGGGCATGCGTGCAAGGCCTCACGCCCCCCCCCTCCAGCCAGGGCCCCCTGCCTACCTGCACGCCCTCGGGAGAGCTCTCGGGGGCCTGCTCCGTCTCCGTGCCACACGTGCCACAGGCGTCGTCTTCGTCGGCCTCCACGGAACCCACGGAGCCCTCCAGCCTCAGGGCTCTTCTTCCACTCCCTCTCCTGGTGTGGGGCTTACAGCTCCAGCCAAAAGGAGCCCAGGGGGTGGGAGTGGGGCAGGGAAGCTTTTCGTGAACACCCACTTCAACGATGCGCTCCTTGTTCATGCTTCTTTCTGTGGGGGGGCGGGGGGCAGGGAGAGCCTCCCCCTAAGGAGAAGCAGTGAGCTCAACAGGGAGAACTGTGTGGAGCTCCCATGTCCACAAGTGGAGACACTCAAGGGAGGGCTCAGGGTTCCTCCAAGCCAAGGATCGTGCCCTTGCGGGGGGGAGGAGGGCAGCTGGGTGGACTCAGGAGAGAGTCTTTGGCCGGAGGTGGGGGATTGGGGGAGGATTTGGGGAACTGCGTGGAAAGGCAGCGGGGAGTTGTGGCTGTCGTGGGCTGCAGGGGTCTCTCACCGCCACGTTTGTGGGATCTTTGCTTAAGAGATGCCCTGAAATGCCAGTGACTTCCTCGTGGCTACAGCGCTTGGAAATGTGTCCCCCCTCCTGGCATAGGAGGGACACGCGCCTAGCTTCTGTCTGTCAGGAAAACAAGGCACCTCTTTTTTGGGGGGGGGGTGTTGTTATACAAGCGGTGTTGGGGATTCCCAGTCTCACAGTGGGCGTTCCAGAAGAGGGGGATCTGCGCCCCTCTTGCCACCGTCCCTGCAGGGTTGGGGCTCCTTTGAAAGGGAAAGGAGAGCAGGCGTTAGACAGTCGCTTCTGAGTAGGGGGTGCTGGACCGAAGGGGCGAAGGGGCCTCTGCTCTTCCTACATGCGGAGGAGAGACCCCGCCCCCACCCCGGCCTTGTATTCCCTCCTGGGGAGTTCTGCGTTCGGTCACATGTGCCAGGCCACCTGGGCAGTTGTGGAAGCAATGCCTGAGTGTGGGGCACAACCCTAACCTCCCCCCACACCCCCGAGCAAGGAGTGTTGCACAGGCGGGGGCCAACGGCCGTCTTCCCCCTCCCTTCTCCCCCCTCCCCCATTTAGGGGCCGTCCTTCTCGACCTGGACCAGAAGACGCTGCCGGGGGTGGCGCACCAAGTGGTGGAGCAGATGATCATCTCTGACCAGATCCGTGCCGAGGACCGCGCCAACGTGCTTCGGGCGCTGTTACTCAAGCACAGGTGAGGCGTGAGGGGGGCTGGAGGTCGATGAGGCACCGCTTCACCCCGGGGAGGGCAAGGCAGCCGCAAGCCCAGCTGGCGCCCCCACCACCCCTGCCTGGTCTGGCTACTGGTCTAGCGCAGGGCACTCCCTTAAGCGGGGAGGACTTCTCTCCCCGGCACAGCAGGGGCCGGAAGGGGGGCAACGCCCTGACTATTCTTTGTGAGCCCCCCTGCCCCGCCCCCCCGGCCTCCACGCTGCTATCTGGGGTCTTGGCTCTGGGAGCAGCCGGGGACCGAAGGGGCCAGCAGACGCCCATCGGCTCAGGGCTTTGGGGGGTGTTTCCTCCCCTGCAGCCACCCCTCGGACGAGAAGGATTTCTCTTTCCCCCGCAACATCTCCGCCGGCTCGCTGGGCTCCCTGCTGGGCCACCACCACAGCGCCAACCACGTCGGAGAAGGGGCGGAACCGACGGTCACCGACCCACTCATCGGGGGCCACGTTGGCGAGCACGAGACCCGGGTGGACATTGAGAAGGAGGTGAGACCTTAACCCCCTCCCAGGCGTTGGTTGCGCTCCCAGCCCTTGGTTGTGCTTCTGCGCCGATCGGGGCTCTTTGGGCAGAGTGTGACTCTTGTATTGCGACATACAATATAACAACGTGACATAAAGCCAACGTACAGAAATGTAACACTTTTAAACAATCGGTAGTAAATCCCAGGAACCATGAATGTTCTTCTCTTATGCCCTCAAATGGTCTTAACCTGGCACCAAAACAATGGCAGCATTGTGCCAGGCGGACCTCAGTGGGGAGAGTATTCCATAACCGGGAGGCAGCCACCAAGAAGGCCCTGTCTTCCGTTGCCGCCCTCCAAGCCTTCCTTCGGGGAGGGCCTCAGGGGATGAGTGTGGCAGACAGGGAGGTTCATGTCGGGAGTGGCGCTCTGTCAGGTCTTGAGCTCCTGGGTTGCGTACGGTTTTATAGGTCAAAACCAGCACCTTGAATTGGGCTCAAACATACAGGCTGGGGGAGAAGGCAAGGGTTGCAGGGTTCTCCTGCCCCTCTCCCTGAGCCCGCCGCCCCGGACCCTCTGCGTCTGAGGGGTGAGGAACGGGCATCAGCACAGCGGAGGGCAGAAACGCGGTGGTCAGCGGCTCTCCCTCTTCCTTATCCCAGGGAGTCCTGTGTGGACAGAAGCCAACTTTGGCTCTGGCTTTCTTCATTCTGGAGTCTTTGCTGCCCTGCTGTTTGCATCTCCCCTGGGGCCGTTTCACGTGCTCTGCGCTGATTGTTTTTACTGAAGGGGACGCGGATAATTCCTGAATAAAACGCATAGAGTCGGGAAGGGCGGGAAGCGCATATAGCCATGGGAGGCACCGTGTGCTGGTGAAAGAGGGGTGCGGGCAGGGGAGGCCTCCGGCAGCTGTCCACCTCCCCGACCGGCCGGCTCCCCTGCCCCCTATAAGCCACGCCCTTCATGCCCATTTGGTTGCCCCCCCCCCCCAGAGGGAGGTCGTGTCGCCTGCGCTGCCTGGCAACATCACACGATCCAAGTCCAAGCATGAGCTGAAGTTGCTGGAGAAAATCCCCGACAACGCGGAGGCCACCGTGGTGCTCGTGGGTAAGGAGAGGGGCTGGGGGGGAGGGGGGAGGACTGGGACTGGGTGGCAGGGCGTGAGGGGTCGGCGTGCTGTGGCGTGTCGCAGGCGGTGCCCGCCCGCCCGCCCTCACCCACCCCTGCACCCCGCAGGCTCTGTGGAGTTCCTGGACCAGCCCACCATGGCGTTCGTGCGGCTGCAGGAGGCCGCCCAGCTGGAGGCCGTGCTGGAGGTGCCCGTCCCGGTGCGCTTCCTCTTTGTGCTGCTGGGTCCGAGCAGCGCCAACATGGACTACCACGAAATCGGGCGCTCCATCTCCACCCTCATGTCCGACAAGGTAGGCGCTGCCTGTCTCCTCGCCGGCCGTGCGTCCCAGCAGCCCTCGTCGTGGCTGGCGCATGACCGCCCCCTGCTCCCTGCCCCACCCCCCACGGCCTGCCCCGCCAGAGGCCCCCGCTCAGCCTGCCCCATCTGCCCTCAGCAATTCCACGAGGCGGCCTACCTGGCGGACGACCGGCACGACCTCCTGCACGCCATCAACGAGTTCCTGGACTGCAGCGTGGTCCTGCCCCCCTCGGAGGTGCAGGGCGAGGAGCTCCTGCGCAGCGTGGCCCACTTCCAGCGCGAGATGCTGCGGCGCCGGGAGGAGCAGGAGCGGCGGCTGATGCTGCTGGGGGCCGCCGCGGAACCCAAATCGCCCGAGGAGAAAGGTAGCCAGGGCCGAGGGGCGAGTGGGTGGGTAGCCAGCCTCTCACCCTCCCGCGTTGGGGGGCCGGCTCAATCCTGGCCACACTCGATCCTGGCCGCCCGTCAAGGCGCTCACCTGTGCAGGCGAGTGGGGGCCACGCTCCGACGGCGCGGGCTGCTGGGCCCCTGCGAGGTCACCACCACCTCGTGCTCCGTGCCGGTTCAGCCAGCCTAGCTAAGCACACGCACAGCCACGGGCGGTGGGTTGCCCTCGCCCTGCGCCCCTCCTTTATTTGTGGAGTTCCCTCCCCCAAGAGGGCGTGACGGGCGTTGGCTGGAGACCCACAGGCGACCGAAGGGCTACAGCCGCCGGTGGCTACAAGTCCTGGAACCTCCAGGGGGGAGGACAAGCCATGAACGCCAGTTGCCCCGCTTGCCAGTTGCTGGGGGCAGCAGCGGGAGAGGCGGCTCCAGCCCCTGTGCCCTTGCCGTGGGCTCCCCGGAGGCTTCCAGTGTGGGAGCATGCTGTCCCCGGGCTGCAGGGCACCTCCCTGGGCTCCCACGTGCTGCACTGGGGTCTGATCCTGCTGCAAAAGCCCGCTGGACCCATTCTGGGGGATGGTGACGCGTGATCCGCCCCATTGGGATCTGCAGGGTTCTGGGAGGGGACCGAGGGGACAACCCCCACCCCTCTACCCAGACCTCGGGCTAGGCTAGGAGGACCCTCCCCACCCCGCGCACACCCATCCCATCGCTTCCCATGTGTCTGCCCAGCATTGCTGAAGCTGAAGGTGGCAGAGGAAGGCGAAGAGGGTGACCCGCTGAAGCGCACGGGCCGCCCCTTTGGGGGGCTGGTCCGCGATGTCCGCCGGCGCTACCCCAAGTACCTCAGCGACTTCCGGGATGCCCTGGACCCTCAGTGCCTGGCTGCTGTGATCTTCATCTACTTTGCCGCTCTGTCGCCCGCCATCACCTTTGGAGGGCTCCTGGGTGAGTGAGGGAGGGGGCTTGGCGAAGGTGTGGGGGTGCCTGGACGAGCGCTGGCACTGCCTGGGTGAGAGGCTCACCCTCCCATCCTCCCTGCCGGCATGGCGATGGAATATCAGAAGAGCCCTGAGGCTGGATCAGGCCCAAGGCCCTTCTAGTCCAGCGCTCTGGTCACACAGTGGCCAGGCAGCCATCGGCCAGGGACCCCCGAGGCAGGACATGGTGCAATGGGGGTCGCGGGGGGAGACCTGGGGGTCGGTGCCTCTGCTGGGCAGTGCCTCATGGTCCCCTTGCCGCCCACCCCCCCGTCCCGTCCGCTCCAGGAGAGAAGACCCGAGGGCTGATCGGGGTCTCGGAGCTGATCATCTCCACCTCGGTGCAGGGGATCCTCTTCTGCCTGCTGGGCGCTCAGCCGCTCCTCATCATTGGCTTCTCGGGGCCCCTCCTCGTGTTCGAGGAGGCCTTTTTCACGGTGAGTGCCGGGGGGGGGGGGCTCCCCTTTGGGTTTCCCAGATGCCTGAAGATCCCTGGAATCTCCACAGCTGCCGGTGCCATTCCCCACTCTCTCTCCCTCACCCCCATGCCTCAGTACCTGCATTGGGACCGAGGACTCTCCAGCAGCAGGGCCCGCCTGAGGCCGCGGCAGAGCCACGTAGGCCACCCCTCTGGTCAAGGCGGGCCAGAGGGGCCGGGGGCTGGTCTCAGGGGTCCACCTGCACACGAGGCCAGCCCAGGCCCTGGCGCTGCCCCCCCCGCCACAGGAGGAGGCCGGAGGGAGGGGCGCGTGGGGAGCGCCCACGCCACTCAGCCCTTTCTGCCGCCCTCTAGTTCTGCTCGTCGCAAGGGCTGGACTACCTGGTGGGCCGCGTCTGGATCGGCTTGTGGCTCATTGTGATCGTGCTGGTCATGGTGGCGTTTGAGGGCAGCTTCCTGGTGCGTTTCGTCTCCCGCTTCACCCAGGAGATCTTTGCCTTCCTCATCTCCCTCATCTTCATCTATGAGACCTTCTACAAACTGATCAAGGTGAGGCCAGGAGTGGGGCAGAGCTGCCCGTGGCGTGGGGGGCTTTTAAGGAGCTCAAACAGGCCGGGAGGGGACAGGCCGGGAGGGCCTGGCATTGTGGCGGGGGCACGGGAAGGGGCTGAGAGGGCCAGGAAAGGAATGCCCGGGGGGATTTGGGGGACAGGGTGCCGTGCGTAAAGAACGGGCAGCCTTGGCGTCTGGCGTGGAGCCCTGCCCTCACGGTGGGCTTTCCCTGTGACGTATGGGACTCAACACCCCTCTCGGCCCTCCTCCTCCCCCCTCCCTGGGCAGATCTTTCAGGAGCACCCCCTCCACGGCTGCGTGAACGCGAACGACAGCAGCGCCGCCCTGGTGGAGGACGTCACGGCGGCCCCCAAGAACGGGACAGCCAGGCAAGCGTCTCCCAAAGTGACCGGCCAGCCGAACACGGCGCTGCTCTCGCTGGTGCTCATGGCCGGGACATTCTTCATTGCCTTCTTCCTGCGCAAGTTCAAGAACAGCCGCTTCTTCCCGGGCCGGGTGCGTGGCCGGGGGAGGGCCGGGGGGTGGGTGGGTGGCGGGCGCGAGAGCCGGACGGGAAGAGCAGCGCCTTTGTGAAGGGACCGCCTCCTGCTGGCCCTGGGTGGGATGGTCTCTGTCGGGGGGGGGGGAATTCTGCACATGCCCAGAGGCTCCTTATGTTAGTCAGGCGCTTATCAGGTGATCCCCAGCCTGCCTGCGGCTGAGCAAATCTCTCTGGGCAGGTTCGGCGGGTGATTGGCGACTTCGGGGTGCCCATTGCCATCCTGCTGATGGTGCTGGTGGACTACAGCACCGAGGACACCTACACTCAGGTAAGTGGGTGGGTGGGTGCGCTCAGAGGGAAGTGGGCTGATCACCCCTTCCAGGCTCCAACACCCACGTCCCCCTCGACAGTTCCCTTCCGACCCGGGACAGGTGGCCGGGGCTCCAGTGGCCGGCTGTGAACTTCTGCCCTGAGCTGTATTCCCAGCGAGGCAGTGGTGGACTCCATGGCTGTGCCAGCCATCTGCGGAGGGCGGGGCGGGGCTTCTGTGGCAGAGCCCCCTTTTGGCATGCCACTGCCCCCCCCCCGTTCGAGCCCAGCAGCATCTCCAGGCTGGGCTGGGAAAGAATCCTGCCTGCCGCTGCTGCTGCCAGTCAGTGTGGGCAGGACTGGCCTGGGCGGATCATGCCAGGGGTGGGGGCAGGGCCGGTGCCAGACTATTTTGCGCCCTAGGCAAGTGAGCTGCTTTCACCCACCCACCCCCACCCCAGCGTACATGGGCGTGGGGCGCCATCATACCTGCCCAGCCGAAGCGAAGCCAGTATGCTGGGGTGGGGGTGGGGGTGGGGCAGCTTTGGAATGGTGCGCCCGGCCGGAAGGTGCTTTGAGAGAATGGGTGCGCCGTTCTGAAGCCGCCCGCCCCAGCATCCTGGCTTCACTTTGGCTGGGCACCCACCCAGCCGAAGTGAAGCCAGGGTGGGGTGGGGGTGAGCGTGGCTTCATTTTGGCTGAGTGGGCGCCCAGCTGAAGCGAAGACAGGACGCTGGGGTAGGTGGGGTGTGTGGCTTCACTTTGGCTGAGTGGGCGCCCAGCCAAAGCGAAGCCAGGACACTGAGGCGGGCGGGCGGCTTCAGAATGGTGTGCCTGGAAGCCGCCCTCTCAGAGCCACTGTGGGAGAGCAGCTTCCGGGTGCGGCGTTCGGCGCCCCCCTTACCTTAGCGCTCTAGGCGGCTGCCTGAGTGGCCTCTATGGTAGCACCGGCCCTGGGTGGGGTGGGGGTGGGGGTGGGGGTCTGGCTCACTCGAAGGCTGCTGCCTGCCTGCGTGTGGCTGTCCTCCTTCACGCCCCTCCTTTCCTTCTCCCCTGCTGCTCATCCGCCCCCCCCCCCCACAGAAGCTCTCGGTGCCCCACGGCTTCTCTGTCACAGACCCCAAGAAGCGGGGCTGGGTGATCAACCCGCTGGGCGACCGCCACGACTTCCCGGTGTGGATGATGGCGTCCAGCGCGCTCCCAGCTCTCCTGGTGTTCATTCTGATCTTCATGGAGACCCAAATCACTACGTAAGGAACGCAGGGGTGGGGGGTGGTCTCTTCTGCTGGGTCGGTGGTGGAGGGCCGGAGTAATCGGGTGGGCGGAGAGCCTGGAGGCCAGGCTGCCCCCCGCCCAGAGCCATCGGCTTGGGAGGAGGACCAAGGGAAAGGGGCCCCGATCCCCGAGTGAGTGCCTGCCTGCTCCGCCCCCCCTTCCTCCGCAGGCTGATCATCAGCAAAAAGGAGCGGCAGCTGCGCAAGGGCTCCGGCTTCCACCTGGACCTGCTGCTCATCGTGGCCATGGGCGGCTTCTGCGCGCTCTTCGGGCTGCCCTGGCTGGCGGCCGCCACCGTGCGCTCCGTCACTCACGCCAACGCCCTCACCGTCATGAGCAAGGCTGTGGCGCCGGGGGACAAGCCCAAGATCCAGGAGGTGAAGGAGCAGCGGGTCACCGGGCTGCTGGTGGCC
This sequence comes from Elgaria multicarinata webbii, assembly GCF_023053635.1. Lineage (NCBI taxonomy): Eukaryota > Metazoa > Chordata > Lepidosauria > Squamata > Anguidae > Elgaria > Elgaria multicarinata. Next base: position 535,610 of record NC_086171.1, on the reverse strand, counting down.
GTCCTGGTGGGTGAGTCCCCGACCCTGCGCTGTCTGCACCCCCAACCCCCACGTGCCCCATCTCCCCAGCCCAGCCCAAAGGGGCACCCCCCTTCCCCACCAGACCGGGTGCCCTGGCTGTGGTACGACTGAGCTTTTTGCCCTGCGCCTCAAATCCCTGCCTCCCCACCAAGTATGAAAACTCAGAAGGACCCACCTGCCCCCACCCCCACCCCCCTGAGCTGCCTTTCCAGGTCCACCGTCAGCCACAGTGAGACGATCACCTGCCCCTCCCCACACCACCACCACCCTTGGTGTCCAGCCTTAGCCCCAGGGAGAGGGCCCTGGAAGAGCAGGAGTCAGAAGTGCCTGTGAGGCCATCTAGTCCACCCCCCGCATCACGCAGGAATCGAGCAAGGGGTCTGGCCCCTCTGCCCCTTGCTGGGTGGGAGGAGGGAGGCTGGGTCCTGCAAACACCTGTCTTCGGTGTGATGCTTCTGAGCCGCCCCCGCTGCCCCCCCCCAGGCCTTTCCATTGTGATCGGAGACCTTCTGCGCAAGATCCCACTGGCCGTCCTGTTTGGGATCTTCCTCTACATGGGAGTCACCTCGCTGAACGGGATCCAGTTCTACGAGCGCCTCCACCTGCTGCTCATGCCCCCCAAGCACCACCCGGACATGACCTACGTCAAAAAGGTCAGAGGCCGGCCGGCGGAGGGAGGGAGGGGGAGCCGGGGTCTTCCGCAGCGTGTGCTGTTGGTGGGGGCGGGGGGCGCTGGGCTGTGGCGGCACCGGCGCCACCCTGAGCCTGGAGCACGGGGCCCTTTCCCAGCAGGACGCCCCTCGACGGGCCGTTTCCACGCCGGCAGCAGCCGGCACACTGCACCCTTCTGCGCCAGCGCTCTGGTGCGGAGGCTGCTCAGCTAGAGGCCCACCTGGGACCTTTTCCCTCCCTTGCATTTCCCAGGCTGGCCCAGGAGGAAAGGCAGCCCCAAACCCGGCGGCCAAGTAGGCAGCCCTCCCCCCACCCCACCCCACCCCACCCCAGAGCCCCTGTCCTTGCAGGGAGCCACCCCTTGGGAGGGCGGGGGTCTGGCTCTGCCCCTTGCAGCTGGTCTGCCCCTTTCTGCTCTGGACAGGAAGGTGGCTGGCAGCCCTTTGGGGGAAGCAGTGGTGGTGCTTCCCCCCCCCCCCCCGCAACCAGTCCGTCCCACTGAAGCCAGTGATGCTTGCTTCTGAGTAGACTTGCCTAGCACTGCACTTTTGGTCCCGTCCCCCCCCCCCCCCCCGTTTCCAATCTGCTCATTTCTCTGTGTGGCAAACAGCCCCAGGCCTCTCCTCCTCCTCCTCAAATGCCACACCGCTGGGCATCTTGCGCCCCCGAGGAAGTGCTTCCTTTGGGCTGCCCGGAATCTCCTGCCGGTCCCGTTCGCGTGTTCTAGCCTCGGGAGGAAGACAGCGCTCTCTCCACGGCTTCTGCGCCGCATGGAGGTGTGGCAGCGTTCCCATCGCCAGGTGCCCGCTTTCCACGCACCCTATCCATTCTGAGGCCTTGCACAGGAGACATGAGAGCACTCTTCAAATACTTAAAGGTTGTCACACAGAGGAGGGCCAGGATCTCTTCTCAATCATCTGAGAATGCAGGACACGGAATAACGGGCTCAAGTTACAGGAAGCCAGATTCCGGCTGGACATCAGGAAAAACTTCCTGTTAGAGCAGTACGACAATGGAACCAGTTACCTAGGGAGGTTGTGGGCTCTCCCACACTAGAGGCCTTTAAGAGGCAGCTGGACAACTATCTGTCAGGGATGCTTTAGGGTGGATTCCTGCATTGAGCAGGGGGTTGGACTTGATGGCCTCGTAGGCCTCTTCCAACACTGCTATTCTATGATTCTTTGATTCCAAGTGTGGCTGCATTGTGCACAGGCGGCTCGCATGGGCATGTATAAGGCCGGCCGTGGCACGGGCCACCTCCCCCGGCCCCACCCTGGCTTGCCACGTGTTGTGGCTCACTGGGATAGGCGTGGCTTCCCCTAAGGCAGCCAGCCCCCAGCGGGGAGGGTGCTGACATCTCCCCTTGTGCTTGCACAGGTGCGCACGGTGCGCATGCACCTCTTCACCCTGTTGCAGCTGGGCTGCTTGGCCGTGCTCTGGGCCGTCATGTCGACTGTGGCCTCACTGGCCTTCCCCTTCATCCTCATCCTCACCGTGCCGCTTCGCATGTGCCTGCTCAGCCGCCTCTTCACTGAGCGAGAGATGAAATGCGTAAGTGGGTCTCTGGGGCCGGAGGAGGCCGCTCCCGGCCAAAGACCCTTGCGGGGTGGGGAGGGTGGGGTGCCGTCCGTCCGCCTGCCCACCCCTCAGCACGCCTCTCTGTTCCCCAGCTGGACGCAGCCGAGGCAGAGCCCATCCTGGACGAGAGGGAAGGCGTGGACGAGTACAACGAAATGCCTATGCCCGTGTGAAGGGTGCGGACGAAAGGGCTGCCAGGTGCTGGGGCAGCTCCGCCACCTGGACTGCGCCCACGGCCCACCCACCCTCCGCCTTGCACCCCAGTGCCTTTGGCGTCAGCAGAGGAGAAGCCGACTGGCCTCACGCTGCCGTTCGTGCCCGGCCCTTCCCCAAGGATGGGCGGGCGGGCTGTGGAGAGGCCCCTCCCCAATCCACCCACAGGAGCCACCCACGAGCTCCCGCCTTCACCAGCGCTGTCCCGCGAAGACAGCCCCCCCCCCCGTGGGCACACGCCCCTTCTGAGAAGACTCAGCTGCTCACCGGATGACATGATTTTATTTAAGAGGTTAATTTAACATGTCAATAAATGGCTTTATTACAAATCAGAGTTGGGTGTTTTCTGTCCCTGCCAGGTGCCCTGCTGTGGGGGGCCAAGGAGAGAAGTGGGCAGGGCTGGGCCTCTGTGTGCCCCGGCTGCCCACCTGCTGGCACCGAGCCAGATCAGAGAGGCGGAGGCAGGCTGAAGAAAGACGCCGCTGCGCACTGCTGGGGCTTCCTGGGGGCAGCCGGAGCCAGGAGGATTGGCGCGGAGGCCGGCTGGCCGTGCACAGGGGCAGAGGAAGCCTGCGGGTGGCTAGAAACCCGTTTATTGCAAAGTCTCTTTATCCTTCCTTATCCCAGTTGGGCCCGAACTTGCAGCCCCTACGATGTGGAGAGGGGAGGAAAGGGCTCCGCCGTGCAGAGCTGAGGGTGCCCCTGGGCTCAGCCAGCCAAGCGTTCCTTTTCCCCAGGACATGGTTCACCCTGGTGAGCCAGACCCCCACGCCCGCTCAGAACTGCAGCTCCCTCAGCTTCCGGCACAGGTACTGCTTGGCCTCCTCGACGCCGCTCACATTCTCCAGCTCCACGTAGGGCAGCTGTGGGGGCCAAGAAGAGGAGGACACAGAGAGGCCGTGAGGCACCCTCCCCCAGACGGAAACGGCAGCCCCCTTCCTCCCCGGGCACCCCCCACCCCCAGCAAAAAGACGCCCGCCCGTGTGCCGGGAGCCTGCCCTGCGCCGGGGCAGCCCGCCCCGGTTACCTGCACCAGGTGGTAGCCCAGCAGGCGGAGATGCCGGTGGCGCATGGCCCGAGAGCCCACCAGGATGGACGAGTTCTGGCAGTAGTGCCATTTGTCGTTGACGGACAGCACCACCCTGGGATGGGGGGAGAGCAGGAGTCAGCCTTTCTCTTGGAGCAGTCTCCCAAAAACCCCTGCGGCTGCTGTGGGTTGCGTGTGTCCGTGTCCGAGAGTGGGCAGAGCAGCATTCCACAGCTCAAACCCCAGCCCCAGAGGTGCCATGGGCACTTGCCATGCCCACCTCCTGAGGGGCCAAGGCTGGGGCTGTCCTTCCACTGGAATGTCCCAGCCTCTCCTCCTTCCTTTCCCACACGGATTAGGGACTTATGGGGGGGAGACAACTTGTGGGGGGCACCAGCAGCACAAAAATACAGCATATGGGGGGCAGCTTTAGAGCTCAATATCAGCAAGGCACTTCAGCACCCAAGAGACGGAAGTGAGCCGGCACTCTGGGCCTGCTCAGGAGCCCAGCATGTGCAGGACCCAGAGCAAACCGCCCCTGCGATCCCTTCTTGGCCCACAGAGAGGCTCCCTGGAGCTCTTCTTGGGCCTGGAGCCGGTGGGGGGAGCAACGCCCAGGCCTCGGTCCGGTCTTTCCCCGCCTCGGACTGAGTGGCCTGGGGAGGCCAGTGGAGTAACTCCCCCTCCCCCCAGTTGGGTGGACAGAAGGGGGGGGGCTCTTGGCAGTGACCAGTGCAGATCCCCACCCCCTTCCTCAAACCGTTTGCCAAACAGGGCACCTCCCCGCCCTGGTCACAACCCCGGAAAGGCTGGACAGATGATACCTGTGGACGCCCTGGGCCTCCTGTGGCCCGTCGTGGGCTGCTCCCTCCACTCTGGACAGGGGCAGGGAGATCGGGGGGCCTGGAAGGAGCCGGCCCGCCTCCTGGCTGGGGCAGTGGGCGGGGGTCACGTTGCCAGCTGTGCTGCAGCCCCTGCGTGGGGAGCGCTCCGGAGAAGTGGGCCTGCTCAGCGAGAACGTGCTTGTGCTCGGGCTGCCATGGCGGTCTGTGGGGGGCAGCGGGCCCAGGCTCTCCCTCCGGATGGGAACGGCCCCTGGCTCCGGGCTGCAGGGAGGCCCCTTTTGCAGTTCTGAGGGGAAGGTCTGCATGGCGGTGGAGACGCTGGTGGTGGTGATGGCCTCGGAAGAGCCTGGGACACATCCGCGTGGGAACCCAGGGCCCGAAGGGCTGATCCAGAGCAGGAAATCTGCAGAAGAGAAAGGCAACGGGGAGGGGGTCAAAGTAGGCAACCCGTTCTGTGGCCCGAGTCTTCCAGCTTCCCCCCTGCATCACTGGAGACAGAATGCTGGGGCTGAACGCTTGCTCCAATCCAGCAAGGCTAGCGGAGGGGCTGAGCCCTGGCTGCAAACCAGGCCCGCTTAGGAAAGCCGTCCCAGCCCTTCTCAGACCCAGAGTGTCGTGTCCCCCCCGCCAGTGGGTGATGGCAGCCTCAAGGGGCCTCTCTCACCGATGCAATATCCTGGGGGCAGCACCTCATCCTGCCGGAAACACTCTCTGCCCACAAGTTGCCGGAGAGCTTCTCCCACCAGGCCTTTGTAGCTGGGGATGGAAAAGACCGGGGGGGGGGGGGGAGAGATCAGCACAGACTCCCAGCGGGCAGCACACGCGCGTCCCGTGGGCCCAACGTGTCCCCTGCAGCTCGTGGGTCAGGCGTGGCAGAGAGGGGACAGGGGCCACGTCCTGCTTGGCTATTGCACAGAAAGCATCCCCAAGAGATCCGGGGGCAACTGCAACTTGAGTATATTTACTCCCGAAGGTGTTTTTTTTTAATACTGCCGGTCCATCGCGTGGCTCCCCAAGGCGATGTCTATCCACCTAGCTCCTGCTTGGGTTCTCACCCTGCCCTCCGTGGATCGTGTCCCACCGACCCATGGCTCCCCCTCCTCTTTCCAACATCGAGGCAGGGGGCTGCGGATGTCCTTGGACTCCTCTCCCATCACCCCTGGCTGGGGCTGATGGGAGTCAGAGTCCAGCCAGATTAGAGGGCGGGTTCCCCACTCCTGCTCTGAAGGCTTCCCTTTCCCCAAATTCCCCTGGAGGCCCTTGCCTCCCACACCCCCGACCTCCGGCCCTCGCTCGAATGGGGCACGGAGGAGCGCCTGACCTGTACTTGCGGTTGGCCTCATCCGCCGTCAGGGCCCTGTCAAAGACGCGCACGCGGTAGCGGGGGTCAAGGCGGGGGCCCTCGTACTGGGGGAGCTCCAGGGCCACGGCCACGTCCAGCAGCGAGAGGTAGCGGCGGACGATCAGCCCACAAGGGATGCCTGGGAGAGGGTGGAAGGAAGGAAGGGGGTGAACTGGGGCGGGAGGGGCCTCCTCAGCGGCACCCCCCCATCACCACCACCACCAAGCACCTACTGGTGACGTTGCCAAGGAAGGCGGGGGAGAAGACCTGACGCAGGGCGGCCGCAGGGAAGTGCCGCAGCTGGAAGAGGGACATCAGGATGTTGAGGGCGGCCAGGGGCGAGGCGCCGGCCCTCCGCTCCAGCACCGACTCCAGCAGGGGAAAGAGCTCCGGGTGGTTGGGCGGCCGGTAGTTCAGGCGGCTGAAGGGGAAGACCAGCCTCTGGATCACCTGTGGGGCAGGCGCCAGAGTCAGGCCCAGCTGCTGAGCCCCCAGAAGCCTTTCCGCAGCCGCGCCTGGCACCCCTCCTCCTCGCTGAGCCACCCCTCCTCCTCGCTGAGCCTGCTCCATCCCGAGAGCTCCAAGGAGGGAGGGAGGCTTGCAACCCACTGCACGCTTCCCTGGGAGGAGGCCCCTTGTTCTGGGTGGGACGGGCAGTGCAGTGAATCCTGCAGCGAAGGGGGGGCACGCCAGGGCCCCTCAAGAGCGGGCGTTTCCTTGCAAATGCAAAGGGGGCTCAGTGGGAGATCCTCAGAGGCGTGTGCAAACAACAGCCCTCCGCAGGCTCCAGGCCTCCAAGGATGGTCTCAGCCCTTGTTGCTGCAGCTTCAGACCTTGGAGCTACCAGGGCCTCTTCTGACCCTGCAGCTCTTTCAGAGGCTCAGAGCGACGTCCCAATTGCAGCAACGACAAATCAGCTCAGCGAGGCGGCTGGGCTGCCTGGGGGTCTCCCTCCCTCTCTGGAAGGGCTCCCAAAGCCAGCCCTTTCCCGCTCTCTCCCCTGCTCACCTTGCTGTCCAACTGGTCCATCCTTTTGAGCAAGAAGTGGGAGATGCTGTCCAGCAACGGGGGCTCCCGCAGGCGGTGCCGGGCCAGGTACTTGGCTACCAGGGCCATGGTGAGAGGGGGCAGGCCATCTGCTCTGCCGGGGAACCAGTCTGCAGGGAGAGGGCCGGGGCTGAGCTGGCGCCGCACGGAAGACAAGGGCCGGCTGCCCTTCCAACTCGGAGCATAGCTGCTGCAGCGGCCAGGGCCTGGGGCTCAGAGAGGGGCAAAGGGGGCCGCGCTGCACCCACCTGCCATGCTGCGGACAAAGCGCTCCTGGCGGTTCTTGTAGAAGAGGGGGGCGCTGAAGATGGCCTCCAGGGCCTTGTTGCTGGCCTCCTGGCCGCACAGGGCTAGCGTGTCGTCGATCAGTCCCAGCTCATGCTCACGTGCGGCCTCCAGCTGCCCCAGCACGTGGCACACCAGGCGGAGGGCCTGGCGCTTGCTCACGGCCTGCTGCTGGGCGCCTGGCCGGTCCGTGGCGCGCAGGCGGTAGTAGGACAGCAGCAGGAAGAGCGTCTGGGGGCGCCGCTCCTGCCCCAGCTGGCGCTCCAGCCGGCCCAGGCAGTGCTGCACCAGGGGGGTCGGGGCGGCTGGGTGCAGGCGCATGGCGCTGCTGAGCACCACCGAGACGTCCTTCCGGCTGAAGTGGCCCAGTCGCCGCTGGGCCTCCTCTTCCAGGGCCTGCACCAGGGGGCAGTCGCCAGGCAGGCCTGGGGCAGAGCAGGGGTTAGCAGAACCGCCCTGGGCCCAGCCTGCAGCAGGACCCTTTGGAAGCCAGGCAGGCCAAGGGCTGGCCGTGGCCAGAGACTGCTCCCGCCCTCCCCGCGGCCCCTGCCGAAAGCCCACAAGAGAGGAGGGCCCAGGAGATGGACAAGCAGCCCGGCAAAGGCCAGGAGCGCAGCCGGCCAAAGGCTGTCCCGGCAAAGCCGCACTGCTCTGCCTGGGCCCGGCAGAGCCCTCAGCCCAGGGGGCTCCCCCCTTGCCCTCCCCCAGCAGCCCTGCCCAGCCTCTCTGCCTGGCCTTCCCCCAGCCCCACCCCTTTCCAGGGCTCACCCAGTGCAGCAGCGGCTTGGAGGCAGCGGACCAGGGGTGTGTCCTCGAAGGTGGTGCAGCCCCTGGCGACGGCCCGGCTCAGGCCCTGGAAGTCAGGCTGCTCCAGGAGGGGTGCGGGCCGGGGGCTGCCTCCGCCCTGGGGGAGCAAGCGGCCCAGGCAGTGCAAGGCGATGGCATAGTGGCCAGCCGATACCTTGCCCGGGTTCTGCGAGAGCCAGCGCAGCACCTCACCCACGCTCCGGGAGCGTTCCAGCAGCCGCTTCATGGTGAAGAAGGTGTTGTGGGACAGCCGCTCCCTGCTGATGGAGGTCTGGGGGTGGGGGGCCGTCCAGCGCGCCTCCTGCTGAGGGCTCTGCAACGGGGAATCCCTGCTGGGCCCTGGAGGCAGCCGTGGGGCTGGTGGTGGCGTGGTCCTCTCCGTGCAGCAGTGGGCCGGGAGCATCCCAACCCAAGGCTTGCGGGGGCCAGTGCTCCCCTTGCCCAGGGCCCAGAGGCGCAGCAGGCAAAGCATGGCGGAGCATTCGGGGAGCTGTGGGGGCCCGCAGACCTGCAAGAGAGAAGGGGTAGGGTGAGGTCCCAAGGCAGCCTGGCCCAACTTTGCCCCTCCCCAGCAAAGGGGGCCCATTTAGAGAACACAGCTGTGCAGAAGCACATGGAGTGAGCAGCTGCTGCAACCTGACCTGGGCCACACGGCACCATCGAGGATGCATTTGCCTTGAAGGAGCTGCAGCTTACGCTGGCCACCGTTTCGACCCAGAGGGTTGTGCCACACAAACCTAGCCGGCAAGGCTTATTTGAGGGTCAAACAAGCCTTGCATTACCCACTGTCTGTTGAAGGCCGATGCAGGGATTGTTTAATCCTCACATAACTACCAATGGCCACGTTCGCATGAGGCGACAACCCCAAGTCGAGGGAGAGGATGCGCTGCAACTTCTCGAGAGTAAATTAACCCTGCATGGGCTATCCTGTCGTGCGGCCTGGCCCACTGAGTCAGGGCACTGGCCCAGCTATGCTGGCTGGGCCAGAATAGCTCTCTGGAGTGTTTTGGTCACAGAAAGTTCTTCACAAGCCCAGTCTGCAGATCATAGAATCATAGAATAGTACACTTGGAAGGGGCCTACAAGGCCATCGAGTCCAACCCCCTGCTCCATGCAGGAATCCACCCTAAAGCATCCCTGACAGAGGGTTGTCAAGCTGCCTCTTGAAGGCCTCCAGTGTGGGAGAGCCCACCACCTCCCTAGGTAACTGGTTCCATTGTCGTACTGCTCTAACAGCCAGGAAGTTTTTCCTGATCTTGAGCTGGAATCTGGCTTCCTGTAACTTGAGTCCCTTATGCACTCTGTAATGATCCTGGCCCTCCTCTGTGTTGTTAGCATAAGTGACTCCATTTTAAAAAGGAAACTATGAAGCAGCCATTATGTAGCAAGCGAGGCGCCACGTATTCAAGGGTGTCGTCTTGTGTCTGTCTTACCTACCAAAAACAAGAGCCTCTGTCTCCAACACGAAGGTTAGTTTACAGTTGAGCAACGGGGTTGTTTAGCAAAGATTAGGAAGACCGTTATGCCCCAGTGTTACGTTCTGATTGGTTCATGCTGTTCCTAGGCTCTGCCCTTTGCAGGCTACAAATGCTTTACCGAATTCCCTTCTTCTCTGTCTGACTGCTCGCCTTCAAGAGACCAGACCTTGATTAATAATCAATAAAGCGCTTTTGAACCCTCTGTCGCTGAAGTGTGGAGTCGTGCTGCGGGGCTGAGGGGATCCCGTCCCTGGGGCGAAGGACTTGCCTAACAGTGGGACAACCTTCCAAGTCCTTGAAGAGCGCTCTCATGCCTCCCCTCCATCTCCTCTTCTCCAGGCTCAGCAGGCCCAGTTCTTTCAGCGTCTCTCCTCGCAGGTCTTCCTTTCCAGACCCCTGATCTGATCATCCTGGCTGCCCTCCTCTGGACGCGCTCCAGCTCCGCGGGGCTTTGCCAGAGGACTCGCGACCCCCACTCCCCCGCCGCGCGGCCACATGGGCTTCCTCGTCCCCTGGCTTGTCCTCGCCTGCCACATCCGCCAGGGCAGGACGACCTGCAGCCCCCGCGAGGGCGCCTTTCCCCAGCCCTGCCGGCAGGGGGCGCCGCGGACCGGCCCTTCCCTCCCGCTCCGCCAGAGGGCCTCTGCCCTCGAAAGTCACGCAAGGCGCCAGTCCTCAGCGAAGGAGGGGCGGCTCGCGGGGCGGGGCCGCAGGGGAAGTCCCCGGGAGAGTCTGCGCAGCGGCGGCAGCCAAGTGGAGGCGCCTCGGGGCAGGGACGCCTCGCGCGAGCAGCGCCACTCCAGGCAGCCGAGGCGCGCGTGGGGGGGGGTCCATGCCACGCTAACCGTAGCCCCCCCTCTTCCTCTTCCTCTTCCTCCTCCTCCGCCCGAAGCAAGAGGACGCAGACGCCTTTACCTGGCAAACCCCCACCACCACCGCATGTCCGAGGGATGGAGGCCGCTGCACCGGTGCGACTCCGGCCTGCGCGACGGCGCCTGCTTCCCCCCGCTTAGCCTTCCTCCTCCTCCTCCTCCTCCTGCTGGTGCTGCATCGACCTTCTCAGCAGGCCCCGCCCACGCGAGCCTAATTTGCATACGCGAGGGCGGCTCTGCGGAGAGCTCCGCCCCTACCCCCTCCCGCGCGGGGGACGACGGGACGGGCTACTTCCGCCTTCCGGTCTCAGGAGACCTTGCTCATCGCCCCGCCTCCTCTTGCCGGAAGTGGGGGCTGCCCAGCGGCGCCGGCGGAGGGGACTTCCGGCTTCCAGCCGTGCTGGGATTAGGCCGCCGCCTGTCCGTCCCCCCGGGGCGGGGGGAGTAGGACTGTTGGGGGTTTTGTGGGGGGTGTCTTTGGTCTCGTGTGGGGTGTGGGAGGGGCCTTCTTTCAAAGGTGGCGCCTTTGCCCCTGCCCGCTGAGAGCGGACTGCACTGCGGGGCTGGCGTGCGGAGAGCCGCGCTGCCCCCTGGGGCTCCGCCCCTCTCTCTCCTCCTCCCGCTGCCCCCCGCCCCGTTATTGCCGGTTAGAGGCTCTGAATACGGCTGGGGGGCTGGCAGAGCGGCTCACAACGACCTTGCAGTGTAGTCCTTACTCAGGGAGAGGCGCATACAACAACCACCCTGCAGGGTAGGTCAGCGGTGCGCCGCTTTGGCGCCCTGAAGCCTCTCGCCACCCGCCGACGCATCACCCCTCCGCCGTTCCCTGTCACGGGCTTTTCAGAGGGCTCCAGCGGCAACATGCAACACCCCCATATTATCCAACCCCCTCGGTCGCTTCAGATTGCCCAGTGGCCATAGCACACAAAAGAATGCCTCCTCCTCTTCTTCCTCTTCCTCCTCCTCTTCTTCCTCCTCTTCCTCCTCCTCCTCCTCCTCTTCTTCCTCCTCTTCCTCTTCCTCTTCTTCCTCCTCTTCCTCCTCCTCCTCCTCCTCTTCTTCCTCCTCTTCCTCTTCCTCTTCTTCCTCCTCCTCCTCCTCCTCTTCTTCCTCCTCTTCTTCTTCCTCTTCCTCTTCCTCCTCCTCTTCCTCCTCCTCTTCTTCCTCCTCCTCCTCTTCTTCCTCCTCTTCCTCTTCCTCCTCCTCCTCTTCCTCCTCCTCCTCCTCTTCTTCACAGACCAGGGATGGAGGCACAGTGGCCCAGGGAGCCCGACGTGAACCACCATTAACATCTCGCATCAAGAGTGGAGGCTGGACCGGAGCCTGGCTTGGATTTCCATTGAAGCCTTCTGTGGTGTCACCCACATTTCTATTCCCTTCGGTATGCAAGCGCCCATTTTAACTCATCCACAGATTTCCCCTCAGTCGACAAACTTCGGCTTCTACATCTGCCTGTAAGGGCCTCCTTCTACATTCCTAAAACTTCCATGTTTACCAGACCGATGGACATAACTTTTATAAATATAATAGGACTAGGATTTTTTTTTAATGTAGTCAGGAGTTTTAAACTTGAGATGGCAACACTTTGTTTACCACCACAGAGGGAAAAAATTATCCAGTCAGACAGTTGAATCCACTTAACTTCTAACTTGGATATAATATAGCTTTAACAGTTAAACACAGCACTTGACAGGAACTGTGTCTCACAGAACCTTTTACTGAAAAGAGATTCTTTGTAATTCCTGGTCACAGTAACTGACTAGAAATGGCCTTTTAGGCCCCTTCCAACTCTACTATTCTATGATTCTCTTCAGATCCCACAAACATTACCACCTACATCACCTCCTCACCCACAAGGCTTTGACGCGCCCACCTCCCTCAGGCTAAGCACCACCACTTAAATACCTGAGGAAGGGGTAAAAAGAAAAAGTATAACCATTCCCTCATAGCAGAGGGAAAAGGTAAGGAGATTTGGAAAAAGGCTTTTCTGTGAATATAGTGGGCTGGAGGTTTAATATAACGTGTTTATTTATGAACTAATAGATCAGGAGACACAGCCAAACTGACATTTGGTTTTATGGTAGCAAAATAAAGAAAATGTTTATTGTAGTTTACAGTTCTTAGTTCCTTCGAATTCTATTCAACTCCTGCCTATTCTTAATAATACTGGTAGTAACCAATCTATTAATAACAATCTTTAGTCATAGAATCATAGAATAGCAGAGTTGGAAGGGGCCTACAAGGCCATCGAGTCCAACCCTCTGCTCAATGCAGGACAGACATACCTAAGGGAATAGAAATGTGGGTAACGCCACACCTTCCCCCATCCAAAAACATGCTGTAGTTGCAGCTGAGTGGGTCTCACCTGTGTCATGTGCCCCCTTTAGACCACTTCTGGACTTGCAGACAAACGTGGACATTTTAACTTTTCGGATTCCCCCCCCCCCCCTATTTTTTAAATTTTAATTTTTTTTATGACTTCTTTATAAGCTTTTCTGTCTTGAAAAGCTTATGTCTTGAGAAGCTGTCTTGAAAAGCTTCTGTCTTATGTTTAGCCTGGAGAGGAGACATGACAGCACTCTTCAAATACTTAAAAGGTTGTCACACACAGGACAGCCAGTATCTCTTCTCAATCCTCCCAGAGTGCAGGACACGGAATAACGGGCTCAAGTTAAAGGAAGCCAGATTCCGGCTGGACATCAGGAAAAATTGCCTGACTGTTAGAGCAGTACGACAATGGAATCAGTTCCCTAGGGAGGTGGTGGGCTCTCCCACACTAGAGGCCTTCAAGAGGCAGCTGGACAACCATCTGTGAGGGATGCTTTAGGGTGGATTCCTGCATTGAGCAGGGGGTTGGACTCGATGGCCTTGTAGGCCCCTTCCAACTCTGCTATTCTATGATTCTATGAACCATCATCACAGTAGCAAACAAATGCTTTGCATTTTCTAAAGACATTAGAATGTTAGCCTATGCGGCAGGGTTTTGCTATTTGATTGTTTTACTCTGTACAGCACAGTGCAATAATAATAATAATAATAATAATAATAATAATAATAATATCCCCAGGTTTTCCCAGAGCATTTAAAATTAAATTTGTATACAATTTTTTGGAGCAACTTAATGATTCTTGAGCCTCATCTGAGGCAATTAAAAAAGGAACTTTGACATTTAAGATATTATTCTCCTGCTTCATTAAACAATTATAAATAATAGCAATAATTAATAAATTTGCACTATTCATCCTCTGCCTAAGTAAACCTTTCAGGTTAATAATTTGAGCCATTAACTCTTACCTTTTAATCAAAGGATTGGCTGCTTCAAAGAAAACTAAAGGAACCCTTTTACCTAAGGATGATTGATAATTGCTAAAGTCCGGGCAGACCCAAAGACAAATGGACAGTCAGGAGGACTTGGAGGTTAAGTTGAGTGAACATTTTCCCATAGCCTGATATGTTTTTCCTCTGTCAACATAGATGCACAGATTTCCACATGGAATGAGAGGCAGGAGCCTTGGAGGGAAATGAAGGTGCCATCTTGGAATTTGTGATAGCGAGGATTGTGGGAACTGAGTTCATACACAGAAGTATCTTGGCCTTTGGGAACGCTGATTGCAAAAGGGTCAGAGAGAAGTTGAACAGGATCCCATGATGAGAACTTCTGGAGGAAACGAGCATTCAAGAGGGAGGGGGGGTCCTGAAGAGTGAAATACTGAAACCACAATTGCCAACTTTTCCCCTGGAGGACAGTCAGGAAACATCTTGTCACGGTGTCACAGATCTGCCACAAAGGTTGGTGACTCTGTCCTTAAACTGCTCAAAGTGATCACTGAAGTGATTACACACACACGGAAATCAAATCTTCTAGGAGACATAGAAGGTCATTGACAAGATGGGGCAACATCTGGGCTGGTTTGACAGGACGGGAGAGAGGACCAAGCACAGTTATCCTCCAGTTTTGAACGTGGAACTGAGCCTTGGGGCGTGTGTCTCGCATTGCATCCCTCCCCATGTCTCCAGCACGTCATTTTCATTTTCACAGCTCCCATTCGCAACAACAGGCCAGTTCCACACTTCAAAACTTGAGCATAACTTTGCTGAGGGGCTGATCCGGTCCCCTTGGAGGGGAGGTGGTGACTCCCTCCACCCTCTGTCCTGTTTCTTGAGCCACCCCCCCCCCCGGGCGCCCACCCACATGGACACTCACATGCACCAGGGTGGGGGGCTTTGCTTTTCAGTTTATGCAGCAGAGCCACAGGACCATCCGCCATGTAAAAACTGGATTCCAAGAAAGCCGCTTGAATTAATGCAATGAACAGCAAGAGCCTTTATTACTGACGGCGGCAACTGCAAGCGCAACCAGCGTTTTCCATTCAGGAGGGGGCCCCAGATAGGTGCCGGGGCCAAACCAGGGCTCAGGAGAGTGGCTCAGCAAAGGCCGCCAGGGCAGGCCGCTCCTTCACAAGCGTGAGGCGTCTTTGCAGGCAGCAAAGCACAGAAGGCACGTGAGAGAGCAAGGGGCAGGATGGGGCCGGGGGCTGGCACCTTCCCACTGGCAGGCAAGCACCGCCCTGCTCAGGCAGCGTCCCCCTCTTTCTCCGGATCCTCGTAGGAAGGGGGCGCTTCCGGGTCTGTGATCGCCACGTAGTCCTCACATCCAGCCTGCAAGGAGGAGGAAGAAAGAGCAGAGCCGGCTCAGTGCCTGGAGAAGAGGCGGAAGCGGGCAGAGGGAATTGGGGTGCAGCGGCTGCTGCGGCCTGGGGGCATCTACGGGGGTGGGGAGGGGCACTGATCAAGGGCGGAAGCGGCTCCTCGGGTGTCCCATGGGCAGAGGGGTAGCCTAGGAAGTGCCCACCCCGAGGACCCCCTCCCACTATGGAGCCCCCGGGCACGGGCTGCCCCTCACTCTCTTCTGCAGACCCAGACCAGCTGGGCCCCGTTCCCAGTTCCTCCGCTTCCAATTCATCCCCACAGGAAGGGGGACTTTGCAGCGCCACCGTGACGGAGCGATGGTGGCCAGAAGCAGAACTGACCGCCTCAGGGGGTTATGCACAAAGGCTCACTCCTCTGCTCGTGGATTGGGCGCGAAAAAGAACGGCTCAGCGTTTCCTCAGAAGTAAGTGCCAGTGAGTTCCGTGGACTTGCTCACAAGTAAGGGTGCAGCCCTCAGCACTGGCCTGCTCAGCACAGTGCTGTGCAACTTGCTTTTCCTGCTGCTGCCGCTGCTCCTAAATGCTTATTAGATGCTTACTAAGCTGTGGGAACAAACTCCGCTTCCCTGCGCCTCCTTTGCCCTCCTCCCTCCCTACGATGGATTGCAAGGCCCGTCCCAGCACCCAAGAGGGCTCTGGCTCAGGGCCCAGCTGCCTGGTCCTGAGGGGTCCCACACGCGCCCGCTCCTCTTGCCCTGATCTTCGCTAAGTACCCGGACGGAGCGACACAGGACTCGAAGGCCGTATCCCAGGCAGAAGATGGCGATTCCGAGAGCAGCGACGGAGACGATCAGCAGCAGCAGCCGGACACTGTTGGCAATGGTCTGGGGAGAAACGTGGGGCGGAGGTTGTGCTCGGATCAGCGAGAGGATGGGGTGGGGCAGACACACGCCCGCCCCAATTCCCCTTGCGCGCCACCCTGGAGAGCGCCACGGAGCCCTTGCTGTGGGGCAGCTCTGGGCCCAGGAGGCTCAGAGCCTCCGCCACGTGGGACAGGGGTGGGCAGCTTGTGGCCCCCTAGACCTTCCGGCCTACCACCCCCACCAGCGTCCCTCTCCTCTGCGGCTGCCGCCTGTGCTCTGGCTCTCCACGCTCTGCTCATCCTCTGCTCGCCCAGTCCTGCTCCTCAACCCCTACTTGGCATCGCCCACCTCGCAGGGCTCTTAGGAGGCCATGTGGCGTGCAGGTTGCAATGCACATCCGCCCCTGTCTCCGCCCCCCGTGAGCCTCTCCCGTCCCAGCTCTTTGCTCCCGTCCCCCACAATTTGCAGTCCCGCCCTTGACGACAGGGGACAAGGATCCACTCACTATCAGCTGCCACATCTTCTTCTTGCAATCCTCCACTCTCCAGGCGTCATAACTCTCACTGGGGCTGGGGCTTGCGGGGACCTCCCATGAATTGTAATACTGTCTGCTCTTCTGGCAGAGCCGATCGATATAGTAGGGCTTGTCTGTCATGTTGGGAACAGAAGCCACGCCTAGGGCCAAGGCCACCACGCCAGCCACGACACTGGCCAGGTTGAAGAACGTGGCCAGGTGGACCTGGGTGCCAGAGGGAAAACACACATACACACCCTAAGAAAGCGAGGGCCCCAGTGTCTCTGGGGGGACCACGGACCCTCCAGCCCCCCGGCCGTTCAGGGATATGACCACAAGCAGGCTTCAAGGTGAAAAGGGAGGGCTGGTCTCCACGGAACAACCTGCGATGGAGCAGACCCCAGAAGCAGGGGTCTCTCTCCACCCCCACTCCCACCCCCACCCAGGTTCCCCCTGACTTACCCAGCCACCGCTGCGTCTCTCGCCCACCACAGAGAAGGTGCCAGCTAGGATGCACTGAGGGAGGAAAGGGCAGTGTGAGTAGCCCCCGCCTGGGCACAGCCACCCCCTCCCTGGCCCCTCTCCAGCTCACTGGGACTGAGTGACCTCCTCACGGGTAAGTGCGCAAAGGATTGCGGCCTAGATGTGCCGACCACTCAGCACAGTCTTTCTGTGGGTTCAGTTGAGGCCACGCCAAGTCAACCAAAGTGGGAGATGGTTGAACTTGGAACAGAGGGAGCTTGTTTGAGGTTCTCTCCCAACTGAGCCGGGCAGAAACGGTGGCTGCCTGCCTGCCTGCCTGGTCCCAGGGATTCCCCACGACTCACCACGCTCCCCATCCAGAAAGGGGCTCCGTTATATATTAAGCGGTCTTCGTAGTAGCTTGAATAGGGCCCCAGCCCCAGGCTGATCACCACGCCCAGGGCGATGCACATCAGCCCAAGCAGGATCTGGGCCGCCTGGAAGTAAATGGGGAAAGAAGTCCAACGCTGGAGCTGGGCTCTTGCTTGCCTCCCAGTGAGCAAGCCAGGTACCCCCCTGCAATTCCCCCTGCTTCCACGCTCCCCCCCCCAGGGAAGAAAAGGCCCCAGAGCTGCCAGGCAGGGGGCTTCCTTTAATCCAAGGCTCCGAGCCAGCCCGTTTTGAACGCCAGCACTCCGCTCTGTCGCAGGCAGAAGAGGAGACGTCTCTGTGCATGCACGGAATTCCTGGTCCACACAGTCACCCAGTCCTGGCTGCGTGTGCCCCCAGCTCCTCTTCCCTGGGGGCTCAACCTCCCCACATCGCTCCCTCGCGTGGCCCACGGCCTTTACCCCCAGCACTTTCTGCTCCCCGCTGCATCCGGTCCTGGCACGGGGAGTGGCAGCGGGCGAGAACTCCTGGGCCTTGGAGGCCGGCTTGGGGCACCTCATGGCTGCCACAGCCTTGAAGAGGTAGGCGAGCGAGGACTCTTGGCTGATGTGGACGTTGACCACCGTCTGGCCTGGGCCCTCGGTGGCCACCTTGATCCCGTTAACCTTCACGGTGCTGTGTGACATGGCGCCCTCTTCTTGTGAGCCCATCGAGAGTGAGATGCTTCACCTGGAGGGGGGGCAGACGGGAGGGAGCAGGGGGAGGGGCTGAGATCCTTGTGAAAGACAATGCATGGGGGAAGAATTGGGGGGGGGGACGCCACTAACACACTCCCCGACAAGCACTCCTTTTCCAAAGGGTGGGATTTTGCAGGCAGCCACTTTTGCAGAAGTGGTCTTCCTGGGACAGAGAGCCCTGCAGAAATATAGTGCTGGGCTGAAAACAACAGAATGAAATTTAATAGGGATAAATGCCAAGTTCTACACCTAGGAAAAAGAAACCAAATGCACAGTTACAACATGGGGGATACTTGGCTTCAGCCCCATCCCTGCCGGAGGTGCAAAAGCTGGGGAAACTTATTCATTACAAAGACTATCTGAGAAACCGGACCTAACAGTGAGGCAGAACTAGAGGGAACCCGCGGTGGGTTCACATGGCACAGTGGAAACACCTGAACCGGCTTAAGGCTGCACCCCATCACGGCACCTGGGCCAAGGCCAGCTGGCCTCACCCGATGGGGGCCTGGCTGGGTGGGTGCGCACAGAAGCGAGGACGGATCGTGGCTTGGCTGAGGGAGCCGGAGGGGTGAGAGACTCAGCCCCCAAAGCCCTTGTCTCCAAGCCAGATCCAAATATCTCTGCAGAGACGGCTCTAGGGCACCGGTCTGGGGCTGCCCCTCCCCACTGTGGTACTGGACAGTGGGGGGCTGCTCACAGGCTGAGGGTGGCCAAGGGAACGTCCAGCCTGAGGCCCAAATTCAACGTCAGAGGGGAGGGCCACGTCCCACTCGTGGGTGGGGGCTGAAGGCAAGGGGGGACACAAAATTCCCAACCAGTCCAGCCTGTTGCCACTTAAGCTCTTCCTGCTGGTAGCAAAGCTTTGCAGGAGGCAGTCCAACCTTTTATGGGTGTGTGTGGGGGGGAACTGCACAGAAGCCAGGAACCCCACCCTCACCCCAATTATCACTGTTTGGAGGGAAATGGGTAGGCTGTCTGTGGGCCCCTAGAGGGCTGGATTTAGCCCCCCAGGCCTGAGGTTCCAGAGCAACAGGTGCATGTGCTTTGCTCCCAACTGGCACTCATTCATGGCCGGGGGTGGAGGTGGGAATGGCCCCGTTGCCTGAGAGCCAAGATGACCTGGGTACTTGCCCCTGTACCCCCCCCCCCAGCACCGAGCCAACCTGTACAGTTGCGAATGATGCTACAAACAGGTCATTCCTCTCCCACCTACAACAAAACACGCCCCCCCCTCCCAACACATGGACAAGCTGCTCCCTGAGTCCTGCGTGGGGACCAGGATCAGGCCCCTACTGCCATGGGCGCTGGCAGTCCTGCCCCTCCCCTGCTGTTTTGCCCCTCGGTTCCCTTCACCTAACAGGGCTCATGAACAATGCAACTGTGGTTCACGTATAGCAGGGGGAGGGGGAACCCCTCTGAAATTTGCATGCGACGCGCCCGCTCCTTCGTGTGCCCCGATTGGCCGCTTCCGTCCCGTCCCCCCTCCCCACTGGCGGCAACAGCCTCACCCCGCAGCTCCCTGCACTCGGTACCCGCCTTCGCGCCACACTGATTGGCCGAGCAAGGCTGTCCATCGTCTCGTGGTTGGAGGGGCTACCTGCCCGTTTGGCGCAGAGGAAATTAATTGCTGTTCAAGCTCGCGCACTAAACTTTTTCGAAGTTTCTTAATTTTCTGCCCCTCAACACAGCTCAATCATAGGACCGTGGAGTTGGAAAGAAAACCCGTTAAACCATCCAGGCGAGGCGGCTGCCCGGCCTCTCCTTAACGCCCCACCCCTCCAGAGAAGGGGAACTCACAAGCTGCGCAGGCGGCGGACCGTCCCACTGTGGTGCAGCTCTTACCCTCAGGGAGGTTTTCCTTCTGTTTCCTTGAGAGCCAGGTGCCCGCGGCACTCGGGCCCATTATTGTTCCGGGTCCTGCTTTGTGCGGCCACGGAAAAGAGCTCTTGGCCCTCTGCCCAAGGCCCCCACTTCTGTACCGGAGCCCGGCTCCCTTAAGGCCTCCTGTCAGCCTCCTGTTCCCCAGACCGAACCTCCCCCATCCGTCCTCGTCTGGCGTGGCCCCCAGGCCCTGGGGCTCAAGCTTCAGCTTCAAGCGACATGCGCAAGGGCGGCCTGCGCAACCTGGAGCGCAAAGCCTTCCGCGGCCGCGTCCCTTTGGAAGACGTTTCGGCCAGGGATTTCCACAGGCAGAGCGCTGACGCGCCAGAGGAGCACGGCCCCTTCCCCACCTGCCCGCCTAGCGCTCCCAGAACCCTCCGCGGTGGCTCAGGTGCACTTCCAAGGGCTGCGCTCGCCCACCTTTTGGAGTGGCTTCCCCGCCAGCCAGCCGGCCGGCCCGCCCCTCCACTTGCCTCCACCAGCCCTGCTGCTGCCCCCCCCCCCCGCTACAGGTCTTCTGCACCAGCCAAGCCTCTTGGGGGAGGGGGCTTCCCAGACAGGGGCCCTGCGGAGCTCTGCGCCCCCCTCCCAAGCCGTGCAGCCTAGGAGGGGGACATGGGGTGGGGGCTTTGCTTGGACATCCGGCCCTTGCTACCCGGAGGGAGCTGCCGAGGTTGGTCCCAAACGGAGCCCTCGACATTTGGGAGCTGCAGCGGCTGCTGGCTGCAGGACCCAGATGTGGGAACTACGGAGCACGCAGATGCCAGCCAGAAGGAGGGAGGGATTCACAGGCGGGGACTTTCCTCTTTAGCGTTTTTAAAAGTGTGTGCAGGGGGGGTGGGGGGAGAATCCATGTCTGGAAGGATGAAACGAGATTCTCCTCTCCCTTCCCCAAAGGCCGCCTCCCGGCGCATTTTGCTGCCCATCTTTCGCTCCTGGTGTTCTCCTCGCCTCCCAGGTTCTCCTCTCCTACGGCGCCTCCCCGGTCAGTGGCATTTCTGGGCCTGCCCCCCCCCCCGTCGGCTTAGACCCCCTCACAAATGCAACCCCTTCCCTCCCGGGGGGATGATCCAGGATTCACTTACGCCCTGGCTGCCCCAACGCAGGTGGGCCTCCGGAGGGAGAGAGGGAGGGAGGGAGCAGCCGACGGCTCCTTCGCAGCGCCAGGCAGGGTAGGTCCGGAGGCTGCCGCGAGCGGAGCGCAGGCGGCCGGCGGCGGCGTCTCTCGTCGGCACAGCAATGCAGGCTAAGGCGAAGGAAGGGCTCAGCCAAGCGGCCCCCAAACCCTTCTCCCACAACAATTGCTTCAGAGCGGAATTTCCGGGGCGGGCGGGTTTGGAACCGAGCCCAACGCGGAGGATGGGCCTGGGCTGGTCGCCACCTCCAGCTCAGTTCCAGTAAAAGCGCTTGCCCTTTCCCTGACCCTCGCTGGCGTGGGGGTGGGCAGGCGGGCTCAGGCGGCCTTCGCACGGGCGGGGGGGTGGCCTTTAAGTGGGTATAATCCTAAGAATGAGGCAGAAAAGAGAGCGAAGCCGGAGGGGAGGGGAGGCCTCTTGGGTCCCTGGCTGAAGCCCAATGGCTCCGCAAGGCAGCAGGCAGAGGAGAAGCTCCTGCACCCAGCTCCTGCCGTCCTTAAAGGCGGAGTTCAGACCACACGCTAATGATCAACGGTTGTTTCCCATTCTGTTCCTATTACCCCCCCCCCGTTGATTAGCGTATCGTCTGAACTCAGAGAAATGGTGCTATACCCACTGCCTGCCGCACCGCCAACTGTCCCCCCCTCCTCAGTGCTCTGCCCATGGAAGCCCCTGCTGTCTGCCCTGACGGCTACATGGAGCCTCCATGCCCAGAGGAAGTCTACCTGCCGGTCCAAGATGCTGAAGGTGTATTGATCTGGGCAGGCGCCTGCCTTCATGGCTTCTCAAAGGCTTTTGGCCGGCCTCTGCTGGGATGGAGGCCGAGCACTGGGCTGCCCAGCCGAGGGCCAGGCAGAGGCCACCTGCCAGGCCCTCGCTCCCCACCAAGAAGAGTTCGCCAGTCAGTCAGGCTCCCGCAGAGGGAGCTGTTCCCCTGGCCAGCAGGGTTTGTACAGTGCTTGTCTTCCTGCCCGAGGAAAAGCACCTGGACGAGACCTGCAGCACCACGCGTGGGCTCGTGGCTCTCCTGGAAGCAGGCGAAGGCGTCGAGGAATGCATCTCTGCCCACCGCCTCACCAGGAAGGGGGAAAGGTTTTTAGCGGGGAGGCAGGAGCCCCCCCCCCCGAAAGAGCGTTCCTAGAAGATTTTTTGGTTAGAGATTTCCATAGGCAGAGTCCCTTTCTCCACCTGCCGGCCTAGCGCTGCCGGATCCCCCCATGGTGGCTCAGGTCAGCTTTAAGACAGCCGTAAAGACTAGTCTCTTCCGGCAGGCCTTTTTGTTGTTGTTTATTCATTCAGTCGCTTTCGACTCTTCGTGACTTCATGGACCAGCCCACGCCAGAGCCTTCTGTCGGCCGTCGCCACCCCCAGCTCCCCCAAGGTCAAGTCTGTCACCTCCAGAATATCATCCCTCCATCTTGCCCTTGGTCAGCCCCTCCTCCTTTTGCCTTCCACTTTCCCTAGCATCAGCCTCTTCTCCAGGGTCTCCTGTCTTCTCATTATGTGGCCAAAGTACTTCAGTTTTGCCTTTAATACCATTCCCTCAAGTGAGCAGTCTGGCTTTATTTCCTGGAGTATGGACTGGTTTGATCTTCTTGCAGTCCACGGCACTCTCAGAATTTTCCTCCAACACCACAGTTCAAAAGCATCTCTCTTCCTTCGCTCAGCCTTCCTTATGGTCCAGCTCTCGCAGCCATAGGTTACTACGGGGAATACCATTGCTTTAACTATGCGGACCTTTGTTGTCTACTACTAACGACCACCCAATCAAGGAGAAGACGAGGACGAAACTTTTGAGAAACTAATTGCCAGTGTTTCAAGGAAGTGTGATGTAGTAGTGATGGGGGACTTCAATTACCCTGATATCTGTTGGGAGACCATTACTGCCAAAAGCGGCCCTTCCAAGAAATTCCTGACATGTATGGGTGATAACTTTCTCCTACAGAAAGTGGAGGAAGGAACTAGAGGATCGGCAATCCTTGACTTGTTATTGACCAATAGGGATGACTTAGTGGATAAAGTGGCAGTTACGGGAACTCTGGGGGAAAGTGACCACGTCATACTTGAATTCTTGATTATAAAGGAAGCAAAATCTGAGTGTAGCCATACACATACTCTGGATTTTAGGAAGTGCAGGAAGTGCAAGCAACAAAAAAGCTTTCTTCAGGACAGAGGAAAGAAATGGTGGTTAAACTACTCAATGAGGATGGCAAATTGATAACAGATGACAAAAAGGGCCAAAGTGCTCAATTCCTACTTTGGCTCAGTCTTCTCAAAAACGGTCTATGACCCACCCACCTCTGGAAAAAGCTCTCGCAGCCATAGGTTACTACGGGGAATACCATTGCTTTAACTATGCGGACCTTTGTTGTCACTGTGGTGTCTCTGCTCTTAACTATTTTATCAAGATTAGTCATTGCACTCCTCCCAAGAAGTAAACGTCTTCTGATTTCCTGGCTGCAGTCAGCGTCTGCAGTAATCTTTGCGCCCAGAAATACAAAGTCTGTCACTGCCTCCACGTTTTCTCCCTCTATTTGCCAGTTATCAATCAAGCTGGTTGCCATAATCTTGGTTTTTTTGAGGTTTAACTGCAACCCAGCTTTTGCACTTTCTTCTTTCACCTTCGTCATAAGGCTCCTCAGCTCCTCCTCACTTTCAGCCATCAATGTGGTGTCATCTGCGTATCTGAGATTGTTAATGTTTCTTCCTGCAATTTTAACTCCAGCCTTGGATTCGTCAAGCCCAGCACGTCGCATGATGTGTTCTGCATACAAGTTGAATAGGTAAGGTGAGAGTATACAACCCGGCCGTACTCCTTTCCCAATCTTAAACGTGGTCTGTTCTTACCGTTGCTACTTGTTCGTTATACAGATTCCTCAGGAGGCAGACAAGATGACATGGTATCCCCATACAAGAACTTGCCACAGTTTGTTATGATCCACACAGTCAAAGGCTTTAGAATAGTCAATAAAACAGAAATATATGTTTTTCTGGAACTCCCTGGCTTTCTCCATTATCCAGCGGATATTGGCAATTTGGTCTCTAGTTCCTCTGCCTTTTCTAAACCCAGCTTGTACATCTGGCAATTCTCGCTCCATGAATTGCTGGAGTCTACCTTGCAGGATCTTGAGCATTACCTTACTGGCATGTGAAATAATTGCCACTGTCCGATAGTTTGAACATTCTTTAGTGTTTCCCTTTTTTGGTATGGGGATATAAGTTGATTTTTTCCAGTCTGATAGCCATTCTTGTGTTTTCCAAATTTGCTGGCATATGGCATGCATCACCTTGACATCATCATCTTGCAATATTTTAAACGGTTCAGCTGGGATACCATCGTCTCCTGCTGCCTTGTTATTAGCAATGCTTCTTAAGGCCCATTCAACCTCACTCTTCAGGATGTCTGGCTCTAACTCACTGACCACACCATCTGAGCTATCCCCGATATTATTATCCTTCCTATACAGATCTTCCGTATATTCTTGCCACCTTTTCTTGATCTCTTCTGTTTCTGTTAGGTCCTTGCCATCTTTGTTTTTGATCATACCCATTTTTGCCTAGAATTTACCTCCAATGTTTCTAATTTTCTGGAAGAGGTCTCTTGTCCTTCCTATTCTATTGTCTTCTTCCACTTCCGCACATTGCTTGTTTAAAAATAATTCCTTATCTCTTCTGGCTAACCTCTGGAATTTTGCATTTAATTGGGCATATCTCCCCCTATCACTGTTGCCTTTTGCTTTCCTTCTTTCTTAGGCGACTTCCAGTGTCTCAGCAGACAGCCATCTTGCCTTCTTGGTTTTCTTTTTCTTTGGGACGTTTTTTGTTGCCACCTCTTGGACAATGTTGCGAACTTCTGTCCATAGTTCTTCCGGGACCCTATCTACTAAATCTAGTCCCTTAAATCTATTCTTCACTTCCACTGCATATTCATTAGGAATATTAGTGAGCTCATATCTAACTGATCTGTGGGTCTTCCCTATTCTCTTTAGTTTGATTCTAAATTGTGCAATAAGAAGTTCGTGATCTGAGGGTCGGTGTGGATAGTTGCTGCAGGAGCTGAAGGGGGAGTGGCCTGATTGCTGATTGTACTTTGTACTCAGCAATCTGTGGCCTGATTGCTGTTGATTGTTGTTGGCCTTTCAGTGACCTCATTCTGGTTCCTGACTTGGAGCTGAGCAGAAGCAGGGAAGAGCAGCTGGCCCAGCTCAAGTAGAAGCTATAAAAGTAAGCCAGTTCCCAGGGAGCGAGTGAACAGGGAGCGAGCAGAGGAGGCCAAGGGGGAGGCCTCTAAGAAAAAAAAAGAGGTGGGAAAAACAAAGAAAAACATAAAGAGAAGAAAAACCCACAAAACCACCACCAAAAAGAAAAAAGAAAAAAAAAAGCACCAACCAAAAGATCTTACTTTCCCTTAAGACCTACTCATATAGTTGTGTACCTTCAGAGAGGACAGGACAAAGCAAAGGCAATTCCACTATAATCAGAAAGGAAAAAACCAAAGCAGAAATAGACAATATGGATGGAAAGGAGTCCCTAGAGGTGGTGACCTGCAAAGGGTGTGCAATGTTCGTGTTTCTGCCCGAGCTCAACATGGCGTATACCTGCAACAAGTGCAAGCTGGTGGCACTTTTGGAAGAGAAAGTGAGAGGACTTGAGCGGCGATTGTCCACCCTCCAAGGAATAAGAGAAGACGAGGAGTTCTTAGACCGAACGGTGGAACTGCGACAGCAACAGGAAGCACATGAGATTGAAGAGCAACAGCCAGCTGAAGCAGAAGTGGAGTATGCTGAGGGGAGGAAAGCCAATGAAGAGGAAACTCCCTGGAAAAGAGTGTCAGCTAGGAGCAGAAGAATTAGAAGGCATTCTGCACCGGTGGAACCATTAGAGTTAAGCAACAGCTTTCAGCTTCTGGAGAATGAGACTGAAGGACAGTTTGCAGAGGAAGAAGTACAGGAGACACCGTGCAACAGTGACCAAGAGGCAGAAGGTAGGTCAACCAAGAAGAAGAGAAGAGTAGTCGTTGTGGGAGACTCCCTGCTGCGTGGGATTGAAACCCAAGTATGTCATGAGGACCCATGGACTCGCCAGGTGTGCTGTCTCCCTGGAGCACAGATTAGAGAACTGACTGAAGGGTTACCGAAGCTCATAAAGCCCACGGATACATACCCCTTTCTTCTCATCCATGTGGGGACAAATGATGTTGCCAAGCAGAGCTACAAAGAAATCATTTCAGACTTTGAAGCTCTGGGAAAGAAACTGAAGAACTTTGGGGCCCAGGTAGTTTTCTCATCCATCCTCCCGGTTCTTGGAAGAGGATTAGAAAGGGAAAGAAAAATACTCCGGATGAACGACTGGCTTCGAAGGTGGTGCCGTCGTGAGAGTTTTGGATTCCGGGACCACGGGCTACGCTACTTGGAACATGGACTGCTGGCAAGGGATGGGTTGCACCTCACAAGGGCTGGAAAGAATGAGTTCGGCCACAGCATGAAGAACTTGATCAGGAAGGCTTTAAACTGAATCTTACAGGGGCGGGAGACGTAAATTTCAAGGCAACAATAGATGAAGGCCAATGCGCCACAGTACAGAGAACAGCTCTAATAGTGTCCCAAAATAGTGTCTGCAACAATGTAGGAACAAAGCCAGACTATAAAACACATGGTCTTCGATGTCTATATACTAATGCCCAGAGCGTGGGAAACAAACAGAATGAACTTGAACTCTTATTACATGAAGGCAAATACGACTTGATAGGTATAACTGAAACTTGGTGGGATGACTCCCATGACTGGAATATAGCAATTGAAGGATATAACTTGTTCAAAAAGAACAGAAGAAATAGAAAGGGAGGTGGAGTTGCACTATATGTTAAAAATACCTATCCCTGCACAGAAATACAGGCGGATGAGACTGGGAGCCCCGTTGAGAGCGTCTGGATTAAAATAAATGGGGCTAGGAATAAAAAGAATATGATAATCGGAGTTTACTACCGACCACCCAATCAAGGAGAAGACGAGGACGAAACTTTTGAGAAACAAATTGCCAGTGTCTCAAGGAAGTGTGATGTAGTAGTGATGGGGGACTTCAATTACCCTGATATCTGTTGGGAGACCATTACTGCCAAAAGCGGCCCTTCCAAGAAATTCCTGACATCTATGGGTGATAACTTTCTCCTACAGAAAGTGGAGGAAGGAACTAGAGGATCGGCAATCCTTGACTTGTTATTGACCAATAGGGATGACTTAGTGGATAAAGTGGCAGTTACAGGAACTCTGGGGGAAAGTGACCACGTCATACTTGAATTCTTGATTATGAAGGAGTCAAAAGTTGAGTGTAGTCATACACGTACTCTGGATTTTAGGAAAGCTGATTTTAATAAACTCAGAACTATGATAAGTAAGGTCCCATGGCAAGTGAGCCTAATGAGAAAAGGAGTGCAGGATGGGTGGGAGTATTTAAAAAATGAAATTTTAAAGGCACCGTTACAAACAATTTCAATAAGGAGAAAAAATAGAAGACATCAGAGGAAACCAATGTGGCTCCACAAAAAGCTTAGAGATGACCTGAAAACAAAAAAGGATACATATAGGAAGTGGAAGGAAGGCCAGGCTACAAAAGAAGAGTACAGACATGTGGCTCAGAAGTGCCGAAATGGCGTCAGGGAGGCTAAAGCTGTGAATGAGCTGAGATTAGCGAGGGATGCTAAAAGCAATAAAAAGGCTTTCTTCTGATACGCAAGTAGTAAAAGACAGAGGAAAGAAATGGTGGTTCAACTGCTTAATGAGGATGGCAAATTGATAACAGACGACAAAGAGAAGGCTGAAGTGCTCAATTCCTACTTTGCCTCGGTCTTCTCCCAAAAGCGGGTCTATGACCCCCCTGGAAAAAGTGAAGCAGAAGTTGAGGGGGCAGGATTGCAGTTTGAGATTGATAAACAAATGGTCAAAGAACAGGGACAACTTTAGGGTGGATTCCTGCATTGAGCAGGGGGTTGGACTCGATGGCCTTGTAGGCCCCTTCCAACTCTGCTATTCTATGATTCTATGATTCTATGAACACCTAATTTCCTTGAATGAGTTTAAATCTCCAGGGCCCGATGAACTGCATCCTAGAGTAATGAAGGAGCTAACAGAAGAACTCTCAGAACCTTTGTCTATTATCTTTGCAAAATCATGGAAGACGGGTGAGGTGCCGGACGACTGGAGGAGGGCTAACGTTGTCCCTATCTTCAAAAAGGGCAAAAGGGAGGAACCTGGGAACTACAGACCAGTCAGTCTGACATCCGTCCCTGGGAAAATTCTGGAGCAGATTATAAAGAAGTCAATCTGTAAACACCTTGATATCAATGCAGTGATTACTAGAAGCCAATATGGATTTGTCAGGAACAAATCCTGTCAGACTAATTTGATCTCATTTTTTGATATGATAACCTCCCTTGTGGACTGTGGGAATGCTGTGGACGTCATATATCTTGACTTCAGCAAAGCTTTTGACAAAGTACCACATGACATTCTGATTAACAAACTAGCTAAAAGTGGGCTAGATGGAACAACTATTAGGTGGATTCATAGTTGGCTACAGAATCGGACCCAAAGAGTACTTATCAATGGAACCTTCTCAAACTGGGGAGAGGCAACGAGTGGGGTGCCGCAGGGCTCAGTCCTGGGCCCAGTGCTCTTCAACATTTTTATTAATGATTTGGACGAGGAGGTGCAGGGAACGCTGATCAAATTTGCAGATGACACAAAATTGGGTGGGATAGCTGGAAGACAGAAACAAACTTCAAAGTGATCTTGATAGGCTGGAGTGCTGGGCTGAAAACAACAGAATGAAATTTAATAGGGATAAATGCCAAGTTCTACATTTAGGGAATAGAAACCAAATGCACAGTTACAAGATGGGGGACACTTGGCTCAGCAATACTACAAATGAGAAAGATCTTGGAATTGTTGTAGATCGCAAGCTGAATATGAGCCAACAGTGCGATATGGCTGCAAGAAAGGCAAATGCTATTTTGGGCTGCATTAATAGAAGTAGAGCTTCCAAGTCATGTGAGGTACTAGTTCCTCTCTATTCGGCCCTGGTTAGGCCTCATCTAGAATATTGTGCCCAGTTCTGGGCTCCACAATTCAAGAAGGATGCAGACAAGCTGGAGCGTATTCAGAGGAGGGCAACCGGGATGATCAGGGGTCTAGAAACAAAGCCCTATGAAGAGAGTCTGAAAGAACTGGGCATGTTTAGCCTGGAGAAGAGAAGATTGAGGGGAGACATGCAGTCTTCAAATACTTAAAAGGTTGTCACACAGAGGAGGGCCAGGATCTCTTCTCGATCCTCCCAGAGTGCAGGACATGGAATAATGGGCTCAAGTTAAAGGAAGCCAGATTCCGGCTGGACATCAGGAAAAACTTCCTGACTGTTAGAGCAGTGTGACAATGGAATCAGTTACCTAGGGAGGTTGTGGGCTCTCCCACACTAGAGGCCTTCAAGAGGCAGCTGGACAACCATCTGTCAGGGATGCTTTAGGATGGATTCCTGCATTGAGCAGGGGGTTGGACTCGATGGCCTTGTAGGCCCCTTCCAACTCTGCTATTCTATGATTCTATGATTCTATGAACTACAGTCAGCTCCAGGTCTTGTTTTTACCGTCTGTATAGATGTCTGCCACCTTTGGCTGCAAAGGATATAGTCAGCACCATGTACATTGATGGTGCTATATATATATATATAAATAAATAAATAAATAAATAAATAAATAATAATAATAATAATAATAATCTGATTTCGGTGTCGGCCATCTGGTGAAGTCCATGTATAAAGCCGTCTTTTTGGTTGTTGGAAGAGAGTGTTTGTTATGCACAGTGAGTTGTCCTGGCAGAATTCTATCAGCCTATGTCCCGCTTCATTTTGTTCTCCTAGACCATGCTTACCTGTAATTCCAGGTGTCATTTGACTGCCCACCTTAGCGTTCCAGTCTCCAGTAACGAAAATAACATCTCTTTTTGGTGTATTATCCAGTAGGTGCTGCAGATCCTCATAGAACTGATCTACTTCTACTTCTTCAGCATCTGTGGTTGGGGCATATATTTGGATCACTGTGATGTTAAATGGCTTACCCTGAATTTGAATTGAGATCATTCTATCATTTTTTGGATTGTATCCAAGCACTGCTTTAGCCACTTTATTATTAATTATGAAGGCTACTCCATTTCTTCTGTGATCCTCTTGTCCACAGTAGTAGATCTGGTGGTGATCTGATGTGAAGTGGCCCATTCCAGTCCATTTCAGTTCACTAACACCCAATATATCTATATTTAATCTTGACATCTCACCAATAACCACATCCAATTTGCCCTGGCTCATAGATCTTACATTCCAGGTTCCTATGGTGTGTTGATCCTACCCAGATGAATTTTAAACCTAAGAATTTTAAGATGCTGTGATTGTTATTTTAATATTGCATTGGTTTTATATGCTCTTTTGACGAATGTTATGTATTATAACATCCATTTATTATAACATAAATGGAATCAGCTACCTAGGGAGGTTGTGGGCTCTCCCACACTAGAGGCATTCAAGAGGCAGCTGGACAAGCATCTGTCGGGGATGCTTTAGGGTGGATTCCTGCATTGAGCAGGGGGTTGGACTCGATGGCCTTGTAGGCCCCTTCCAACTCTGCTATTCTATGATTCTATGATATTGTGTTTGGTGTTGTTCCCTGCCTCAATCCAGAGGGTTCCCCTACCCACCCACCCCGGGCTGTCCTTTCAATTGACAAATGTCTGTTGGAACCTGTGTCTCAGGGTGCCGTCACTGATCACTTTGCCAACCAAGCAAGCGGAAGGCAGATGCTGATAGTTCCCAAATAGTTGGTAAGTGTCTGTTAGACACTAAGTGATGGGGCAGCAGCTGTTTAGCTTTCGTATGATTGTTTCACTCCTCGGGAACATCGTATTTCTTCTACCCGTAGAGCTCCTTCCTTCGACAGACCTGGCTCTCCAGAGGCACAGTCGGTTGAAGTAGCGCCAGGTGAGAGACAGAGCCCAGCCCGGCCCAGAATGCAAGGAAGTGAGCACAGGGCTGAGGCCTAAGCAGGGTGGGCGGGGGGTGGGAGCAGGTGCCAGAGCAGGGGGAGAAGCGAGTGGCTCTGGGTACTGACACGCCCCCTTGCTTGCTTGCTTGCTTGCTTTCAAAGTTACTGTGAAGGAAGTACAGACCTGCGCCTCCCTTGCAAGGTAGGCCTGGGTCAAAGTTCCCAACCCAGCCACCCCATTCCCACTGGTTACCAGTGGAACACTGGGACTGGAACCAGTACACCTGAAGATAACCACACTTTCCAAAGACTCCAGGCAATTTATTAAATCAGTGTAAGGGTACACTGAGCATACAAACAATTAACAAGAGACCAGGGAGGGGAGGGGAGGGGAGATGGGGTGGGGGTGGGGGAGAAGGGAAAACAGCCTAAAAGTTACAATGAAGCTAAAAGCCCAAAACAGCAATAAAACAACTTTAAAAGAGCAATAAAAGCAAAATGTCCCAGCAAGCTGTTGACTCAGAGCAACTCAAAGAAGAGCAACAGATCCTGGCTACCTCATTCCTGACCGCACAGGGGGTCCCTTCTGCGCCAGCCTTCGGGGTCCCCAGCAGCATGGGCCCCTCCCCACATGAACAGAGACCATAAACTGGAAAAGGCCAACTAACTTATACCCCCAACAAGGCGGGGTGTGTGTGTGTTTGTGTGTGTGTGTGTGGCTGGCTCCACCAATCCACAAACAGCGGTGCTCCAGGGTCCTGTCCCTCCCCCCCCCCCATGAGGAGAGAAGGTTCCCCACCTTCAGCTGCAAAACAGGCTCTCATGGTTAACAGCCCTGACGAACGGCCTTGGAGTACCGGCTGCCTCGGCAAAACCTGATAACGGAGCCAGATGGCTGCTTGACTGATGGTTCTGCCCAAGGACGGCTGAACAAAACCCCCCAGCAACAAGGCCCATGTGTCTTACCCAATAATTTGATTCTTGTAGACACCAGCCTGGCAAGGTAGGCCACAGGCCCAAGCTTCATAGCTGGCATTTCGAGGGGGGGGGCAGCTAAGAAGGACAAACCCTTTGTTCTGCAGTTACAGCAGAGAGCAGCCTGCCCAGACTGCAGAGGACGGCAGCAGAGGGAGGCAGCCTGCCTGCGGAATTCCGTGCCCCTCGCGGGCAGAGGAGTGTCGCTCTCGTAGTTATGGCTTATTTTCAAGGCAGAGGAGAAAGGGCTCCTTCCTTGTGACAGACTCACCTTGACCTCCGGAGAGGCAGCAGTGTACAGATACAGGACAGTCAAGACTGCAGAGAAAATTGGTATAGGATTGCAGTGTAACGCTGGCATTGAGCACGACCTCTGCATGAGTCTAGGGATGTTACTGATAGCTCTTGCTTGTTTTCAGGATGGAACAGAGATGACGCTTCTCCATTATGGAAAATGGACCAGAAGGAAGTACGCACTCTTGCTCTTAATTCATAGGGAATTGGCTTCCCCACGGTGAGCCGGTCTGTAGCACCTGGAGATTCTAGCCCATTCCTCTCATGCAAGAGGAGTTCAGAAAGCTCTGTGGGGTTGCAGGACCCTGATTCTAACTGTCTGGTGGAAGATGGCTGATAGCTCTTGCTTGCTTTCAAGTGGGAAGAGAGAGGACTCTTGTTCTCTGTTATGACAAATAGGCAGACGCTTCGGAGACAGACCGAAGGCATCCTTGGCTCTCCAGAGAGACAAAAGATAGACTAGGTTAGAATACTGCAGCTTACTATAATGTGTGTTATTTAGATTAGAATTTAATTAGCTTGCTTTTTATAAAATGTAAATTATAGTAATTTTGAATTTGCATGTACAAAAATAAAGTAAATTTGCAAATGCAAATTTGGGCAATTTTTGTGTCTATGGGCCTGCGCTCCAGATCTTTTAAGAACTTAGCAATGCGCCTGCAAGCAGGGCCCCCAGCTGCTCTGGTGACTAAAATTGTACACAGTATTATAAGTGTGGTCACACCGTATATTTGAATAAGGGCAGTTTTATTCTCGGTTCCTTTTCTTATAATGCCTAACATGGAGTTTGCCTTCTTTACAGCAGCCGCACACTGGGTGGACGAACTCTTTCTTGTTCGGTCACCGCCAGCTCAGATTCCATCAGATTATACTTGGAAGTGTTCAGAGGAGGGCAACCAGGATGATCAGGGATCTGGAAACAAAGCCCTATGAAGAGAGACTGAAAGAACTGGGCATGTTGAGCCTGGAGAAGAGAAGATTGAGGGGAGACATGAGAGCACTCTTCAAAGGGCCAGGATCTCTTCTCGATCCTCCCAGAGTGCAGGACACAGAATAACGGGCTCAAGTTACAGGAAGCCAGATTCTGGCTGGACATCAGGAAAAATTTACTGTTAGAGCAGTACGACAATGGAATCAGTTACCTAGGGAGGTTGTGGGCTCTCCCGCACTAGAGGCCTTCAAGAGGCAGCTGGACAACCACCTGTCAGGGATGCTTTAGGGTGGATTCCTGCATGGAGCAGGGGGTTGGACTCGATGGCCTTGTAGGCCACTTCCAACTCTGCTATTCTATGATTCTAAGATAGCCACGAACTCAGGTGCAACAAAGTCCCCTGCATTTTGATCCGGTTCAACAGCGCCCCCTTGCGGATCTACGTTTTGGTGCCATGACTCTGTGGAGCTCATTTGAGCACTACTCAGTTGGGCCAAAATTATTATTATTATTATTATTATTATTATTATTTATTTATTTATATAGCACCATCAATGTTCATGGTGCTGTACAGATAACACAGTAAATAGCAAGACCCTGCCGCATAGGCTTACAATCTAATAAGTTGTAGTAAACAATAAAGAGGGAAGGAGAATGCAAACAGGCACAGGGAAGTGTAAACAGGCACCGGGTAGGGAGAAGCTAACAGTATAGAGTCAGAACAAACTCAATATTTGAAGGCTATAGGGAAAAGAAAAGTTTTTAGCTGAGTTTTAAAAGCAGTGATTGAGTTAGTAGTTCTCAAGTGTTCTGGAAGAGCGTTCCAGGCGTAAGGGGCAGCAGAAGAAAAAGGACGAAGCCGAGTAAGGGAAGTGGAGGTCCTTGGGCAGGCGAGAAGCATGGCATCAGAGGAGCGGAGAGTACGAGCGGGGCGATAGTGTGAGATGAGAGAGGAGAGATAGGCAGGAGCTAGACCGTGAAGAGCTTTGAAGGTCAGCAGGAGAAGTTTATATTGGATTCTGGAGTGAATTGGAAGCCAATGAAGAGGTTTCAGAAGTGGAGTGACATGGTCAGAGCGGCAGGCCAAGAAGATGATCTTAGCGGCAGAGTGGTGGACAGAGACCAGCGGACTGATGTGAGAC
The DNA here is from genome assembly GCF_023053635.1 of Elgaria multicarinata webbii. Lineage (NCBI taxonomy): Eukaryota > Metazoa > Chordata > Lepidosauria > Squamata > Anguidae > Elgaria > Elgaria multicarinata. Next base: position 501,425 of record NC_086171.1, on the reverse strand, counting down.
GAAGGAAGGCCAGAGGGAAGAAGGTTGCAGTAGTCCAACCGAGAGATGACCAGTGCGTGAACAAGAGTCTTGGCAGAAGAGACAGACAAAAATGGTCGAATCCTGGCAATATTATACAGGAAGAAACGACAGGATTTAGCTACTGCCTCGATGTGAGGAGTAAAGGAGAGCGAGGAGTCAAATATAAAGCCAAGACTACGAGCTTCCTTGACCAGAGTAAGCGTGACATCGTTGACAGTAAGAGAGAATGAGAGGTGAGGAGAAGGTTTAGGAGGAAAAACAAGCAATTCAGTCTTAGCCATATTAAGTTTCAAACGACGATGAAGCAGCCAGGCTGAGATATCTGAAAGACATGCCTTTTTCGTCTCAGGCCCACTGGGGAAACTTGAAGAAGTCCAATCTCACGGTTTTGGACACCAGCAGATGCCCAACACCTACATTCTTCTGTACAATGTTTTTTTCTAATTAGAACTGGCCAGCTCCTTTATAATTCAAATGAAGGGTTATTATAAAAGTGGGTCTAGCCACTAAGGGCACCTTCAAGTTCTACTATTCCCTTCAAGCCCCAGTCTGCCAGCCATTTAGATAGAAAAGAGAAGACTCTTTTCTATCTAAACATTCAAAGGATCACGGCTTAAGTAATATTCTGAGATTTTCTGACTAGACCAGACATCAGAAATGGAAGGTATCACACTATTAGACAAAACATGATTCTGTTTCCTTTGACTCAAGGATTCCCATAAATCGAGTTTGCTCTCATTCCTGATCTTCCTAATATCTTCAGAGCAGGAAGCCAGATATCCGCTCTTGACCATACTCTCTGTAATGAACTCTGCATATGCTCCAAAATCACACGTAAGTATAAGTCATTTGCTGAGGTAGATTGACTTCCTTGATTTTATTAGGAATTTTATGCATGTGTTTGCCTTCCCTTCTTCGTCCCCCCTCCCTCCATCAATTAAAACTTTTTACACAAAACTAATTGGGGGCATTTGGGGAAATGCTCATTAAAAAACCCTTTCCCCAAAGGCAACTGCTTGTGTTCTCAGGGTTGCTGCCATTTTTTGTTACCTTACGCATTTCTCGTATTTGGTTACGAAAATCCAAAGCACCTTTTCTCTTAACTTTGTCCCTTAGAGCTGGGCTGAAGGGCGGAGCCCTTGAAGATGGGGCTCATGGACCTTCCAAAGCCTATCATTAACTCTTTTGCAGGGGTATGGCTGTTTCCCAACCCTAGGGGAAGGTCATCCCCACTCCTGGACCCTTGACCACCTTGAAAAAGTGCAGCCTGGTCCTCTTCCATGACTCTTTGCCATGACAGCCCAAGGGAGCTTCCACCTTCAGGGACAGCGGGTGCTGCTCACAGCTGCTGTGGAAAGCTGCTGCCACGTCTGAGGATGGATGCCGGAGAAGCAGGAGCCAGCTAGCTGCCTCTGACCTAGCAGCCCTTCCTCATCCTGCACCCCCACCCCATTGCCCATGGGGTCCACTGCTCTCTGTCGATGATGACTACCCCACCCCACCCCACCCCCTGTGAATCTGCACAGCCCCTGACAACAGCCATCTTGCCTGGAGGGCGAGAATCACAAACCCACAGGGAGCTCGGCTGGCGCTGGGCCTGGGCCGGCCACAGGCCCCGTGTGGCCACGCAGGCTTTCTGCACCAGACCTAACCGTCTTCCCTCCTGCCTTCTCATTCTCGCATGAGTTGCAAGCCCTCCGCCGCCGTGGCTTCAGGCCCCCCCTCGCCTCTCCCTCCCTCCCGCCCCCGTTCACACACCACAGAGACCGTTTCATGTCCTTCACAGTTTTAATTTCAAAATAAGCATGTCAGGCATGGGAGCCCCTGCCGCCCCCCTGCCCCCCACCCGCTCAGCCATGCCCGGCAGCTCAGGCACCATTGAGGCTCCCCAGGAGGAACCCCCCGGACACACACAATCTCCATCTAGGCAACACAAGCAACTGGGATTAGACCTCTGGCTCTGGCGAGGGGAAGATGCCGCCCTCCCCACCCCCCACGTCCACTTCATTGGCAGAGGTTTTGAGGTACATGCAAGCAGACCGCACCCACTCGGGCATCAGGAGTGCTGGACCAGATGCTGCAGGCAGGAGCCAGCCTAAGCCTCCCCGAGGAAGAGGTGTGAAGAGCAGCGAAGAGCAGCCCTGAGACAGACGGTTGACTTTTGGGCGGCTGGGGGCCAGTCAGAGCAGCAGCCCAAAGTCCTGGTGTTGGGCAGCATCAGCGGGCCTGCTGTAGGGGCGGCTTCTTCTTCCCCGGCTCTCGTCAAAGGCAGGCGCCACCCGGCTCTTGCAGGCCAGCACAAAGTCCAAGCCAACCGTCGGCCCAACGACACCGGGATGGGTGTTATCTGCGGTACACCGCAAAGGCCACGAAGCTGAAGACGAGGGTGAGGCCTGCCAGGCAGGTGGTGGCCGTGGCCGTGAAAACGTGGCGGTACTGCAGCTGGAAGTACCAGAGGGCACCCAGCATCAACACGAACAGCGGCACCATCAGGCTGCCCACATTGAGGGCTGCGTGTGCCGCGTCCACGTTGGCAGCATTGCCGTGACCGCCGGCAGGCACAGGGGCCGGCCTGTGCTGAGAGATGTGGCAGTGCACCACACTGTTGTGGGTGAGGTGCAGGGCGGCCAGCGTCTGAGAGTCGTCCCGAAGCAGCTGTCCCTGGTAGATGAGGCGCACCAGCTGCTCCTGGCCTGGGAAATGGGCCCTAGGGGAGGGGAGGGGAGAGGAGGGGAAAGATGGCACAACATCAGCCCCAGAGCCGGCCCAGATTCCCCCACCCACCCCACCCAGGCAGGCACCACGTCCCGCCTTCCTCCATCTCTTTCCCCAGGAACATGGTCACCTGAAACAGGTGGCTTCATCCTGGCGCTGCGTGCAAGGCTGGGCTACAATCAGTCCTTCACAGGGGCCCGGATACCTCAACCGCCCCATGGAACTCAACTCTCTCCCGACTCGGAGACCCATTAAATAAGCCAAACTTGCGGGGGGAGCTGTTTCCCAGTGGAGAAACCACGTCCAACAGCCAAGCAAGGCACTTCCTCCCACAGGGTGAACACAAGAGTCTGTGTGTGTCGATGTGCATTCTCGCTGCTGCCGCCCCCCCCCCCCCGCAATACGTTGGTAGTGGGAGGGAGCATTCAGCACTGGCTTCTTGAGTCAGAGTGTGCAACTCCGGCAAAATGGACCCCCTCCCCCAGTATATCTTTGCCAGTGTGGTACAGTCAGTGCAGAGTAGTGGTTGGACTGAGATGTGGGTTCTAGTCCCCACTCAGCTATGAAGCTCACCGGGTGACTTTGGGTCAGTCACTGACTCTCAGCCTAACCCACCTCACAGGGTTCTTGTTGAGGATACAGTGGAGAGGAGGCGACTCCTTGCATGAGGAAAAAAGGCAGGAGAAAACAAGATGGAGCGACGGGTACCAATCTGAAGGGCTTTAAAGGAGGATTAGGAAAATTTGTGGAGGAGGCGGCTTTCTGTGGCTACGAGTCCTGATGGCTATACTGCATATGGACCTCCGTCTGCTGCCTTTGTACCCCAGGTGCTGGAGAATGTGAGAAAGAGGGGTGCCGCTGCAGTTACGGCCCATATGTGGGCTTCCCTTGGGGCACCTGGGTGGCCACCATGGGAATGGGACTCCGGACAGACGAGCCCTTTGGCCTGATCCTGCCTCGGGGCTCTTCTTAGGGTCTTCACCGGTACATTTCAGGACAGCAAAAGACGCCGCGAGGCGCAAAGGCTCATGAGAACGTGGCAGCAAGACCTCAGGTCTCTCCCAAGCAAAAGCCCGGGGTTAAAAAGCAGGGCTGCAGCTGAAAGGGCGGCCTCCCACTCCCGGCTCCTCCTCCCGCTGGCCCTGGCCTCTGCCTCCTTTCCTAGCACCTCCGGCACCCTTGGGGTCCTTCCTTGCGGCTCGCCCAGCCAAGCTCCCCCTGGTACACACTGTCGACTGAACCTCCGGCGGGCACCCTTGGCCTATCCACATAGAGTGCCTGATCCACTCCCACGTCAGCGATTCGGTTCAAGCGATTTTCCTCAGGGCTTGGAGCACAGACGGACTCACTTACCAGTCAGGAATTCTCAACACCAGACAGGGCGTTTGCAAAACGAAGGAAGGAAAGGTGGGTCGTGGCTATGGGGCTGATGCTCTCTGAGGGCCGCCCCCCATCCTGGCTGGGAGAGTTCTAGGGGGAAGGATGGGCAGCACCTGCAGCCGCCACACAACCCACGACTGGCAAAGTAGCCCGGGGCGGGCCACAGAAGAGAGGGGAATTGTAGTATTTCCCTGCAGCCACGTGGCACATTATGATATAGGGTTCCCTTGTGGCAACCTCAAAGCCTCGTGTGGTGCAGAGCAGTAAAGCAGCAGTTTCTGCAGCCAAAACTCTCCCCACGGCCTGAGTTCGATCCCAGCGGAAGCTGGTTCTCAGGCAGCTGGTTCGGGTCGACTCAGCCTTCCATCCTCCCGAGGTCGGTAAAATGAGTACCCAGCTAGCTGGGGGAAAGGTAATAACAGCCAGGGAAGGCAACGGCAAACCACCCCACTATAAGGCCTGCCAAGAAAACGTCAGTGAAAGCTGGCGTCCCTCCAAGAGTCAGTAATGACTCAGTGCTTGCACGAGAGGTTCCTTTCCTTTCCTTGTGGCAACCTCAACATTTTGGGGCCAGCCCCAGGCTTTGAGGGGCCCAGCGGAATGCAAGCGTTAAAAAGAAATGCAGGCACCACAACTCACACCGTGGGGCTTACGTCCAGGGCTGCGTCCTCCCCTCTAAAGCCCACTGCAGGCCCAATGGCGGTTGGGCAAGGTGGCCTGGCACAGGACGCTGCTGGTGCTGCGGCGACCTCCCCTTCCCAAGCGCACGTGGCTTCCTCACCTCTTCAAGGTGCCGACCGTGTCCTCAGGACGGACCCGGGCCAGGCGCTCCGTGTCGTTCAAGAACTTCAGCCGCAAGACAATGGCGTCATCTGCCAGAGGGGATTCAGCACTTGGGCCTGCCGGGGGCAGCAAGTGAGGCTGCGGGGGGCTGGGAGCGGTCCTGTGCCGCGGCAGGTCTCCAGACACGCTGCCAGGCCCATCGGGGATGGCCCCCGAGGAAGGCTCCCCTTCTTCCTTGACCTGCCGCACTCCGGAGACTGGCACGCTTGGCCGCTCCTCCTGCGGGCCCTCTTCCTGCAGCTGGCCCGTGGCCAGAGGGGGGGAAGCAGCAAAGAGCGGGTCGCCCCGCTCCACAGTGTGTGTCGAGAACCAGGCAAGAATCAACACCACGAGCGCCAGCAGGACCCCGAAGAGGATGGTCACTTCGTCCCCCACACCCTCGATCAAGGCCATGGCTGATGGGCAGACGTCACCGGCCTGGGGGAAGAGAGACAAAAGGGAAGTGAGAACTGGCCCCAGAGGACACGTGGCCTCCACCTTCTTGATCCTCCCAGAGTGCAGGACGCGGAATAATGGGGTCAAGTGACAAGAAGCAGCAGCAGGGTGAGAGGGAAGAGCACCAATGGAGGCTGGAGAGAAAGGAGAGGCGACCTCTGGTGCTGTGGTTGATATACAACATATCAACCACAGCACCAGAGCTTGTCTCTCCTTTCTCTCCAACTCAAGTGACAGGAAGCCAGATTCCGGCTGGATATCAGGAAAAACTTCCTGGCTGTTAGAGCAGTATGACAATGGAACCAGTTCCCTAGGGAGGTTGTGGGCTCTCCCACACTACAGGCCTTCAAGAGGCAGCTGGACAACCATCTGTCAGGGATGCTTTAGGGTGGATTCCTGCATGGAGCAGGGGGTTGAACTTGATGACCTTAGAGGCCCCTTCCAGCTCTGCTATTCTACGATTTCTCCACCGCTCCAAAGCAGTGTTACAAAGGACCCCTAAATTATGCTATTCTGGAGAAAAGGTAGCCTGCCACTGGAAAGAGAGGCTCTATTCCGGCCTCGGAAAAGGCGCAGAGCCCTGGCAAGTGCCTTTCCCGGGTGAGCCCTTGGGGTCTTCTGTGCCTCCCCATTGGCAGTCTGGACTGGAGGCCTTGCTTGCTTTGGGGGAAGGACCGGCAAGGGCCCTGCCCGTTTTCAGGTGGATGTCAGGGGGAAGAACGAGCCGGACCTTCCTTGAGCCTTCGAAGCCCCCTGCTTCAGCGCTGGGGGGGGGGGGCGTGGGAGAGGCCGATTCCTCCGTGTGTGGGGCGGGGGGACGAGGGCGGGGCGCTTGGACAGAGCTTGAACCTGTGCGAGACCCCCTTGGCCAAGGCGATCGGGGAGGGGGGGGCGTCTGGCCCTCCGCCCCGGCCACACGGAGCTGCCCCGAGATCGGCCAGAGAGGCGGCGAGTGCGAGGCCCGCGTCCTCCCGCCGGGCAGTGGGGGGGGGGGAGGGAGGGAGGGAGGGAGAGCGGGAGCCCCGGGCAGCGGCACCGGAGGGGTCGCGGCGCTGCCCGCCTGAGCGCCGAGGCTGCGGGCCCCGGAGACGGGGGGCTCCCTCCCCCCACCCCGCTCCTTCCCCTGGGTGGGGGGCTATGGGGCGCGTACAGAGAGCCCTGCGTGCATCCCCCGCCCCTTGCGCCGAGGGGGCTTCTGGCGCACGGAGCCCCTCCGCGTGGCCCCGCCCCCTCCCTCCGCCAGGGAGGCCGAGGCGCCGCACGACAGCCCTGCAAGGTGGGCGCCTACCGCCACAGCAGCCGCAGCGGCAACAGCGGCGGCGCCCTCGCGGCCTGCCTGCCTGCCTGCGTGCCGGCCGGCCTGCCCAGCGCACCGAGCCCCGCGCCCTGGGAGGGTCCAGCGGCGACTCACCTCAGCCGCCGCCGCCGCCGCCTCCTGCCGCCGCCGGCGCTTCCTCCATCCTGCCCCTCAGGTCCTCGCCCCTTTTCCGGCCGCGAGGCATTGTGGGAACTGTAGTCGCCCCTGCTCGGACTGGTCTCCGTGCTGCTGCAGCTGCTGTGGTAGCGTCACTTCCGCCCCCCGCAGGAGCGCCTCTGTTCCGGCCGGCCGGCCGGCGGTGTCTTCTGAGCACGCTGAACCGGAAGTGCGGGGGCGACGCTCTTGCTCCTGGGCGGCTCTCTGGTCGCGCGGCGCAGTCTGGGGGCTGTAGTCTCCCCAACGCCGCGCATGGTCTAGAATCGCTGCCTCCGAGCCTAGGCGCGTGGTTTTATCCTGGTTGTGCTTTTTATATTGTATTTTGTATTTGTGTTTTTAACTTGTTGGTGGTTTTTATGATGGTTTTAATTTTTGTGAACCGCCCAGAGAGCTTCGGCTATTGGGCGGTATAAAAATCTAATAAATAAATAAAAATAAATAAATTCACCCGCCAGCAGGGAGGGGAAGTCGTTCAGTCGGCCCCCTGCCAGCCTAGGGCGAACTGTTCATAAGGGAGCAGCCCCTGAACATATGCAGAGTGCCGACCGCCGGGTGGGAAGCCCTAGTTTCCAGACACGGAGGAGGAGGAGGAGGAGGGCTCAGCAGCGCTCCCTTGAAGGAGCCGCACAGAACTCTTCCGCTTCGTGGCCTGGTTCACCCGCAGCACTTCCCCGGTGCCATCCTGGCCTCTCCAGGGAAAAGGGACCTCGCGTGGGTCGGTGTGTGTGTGGAAGCGCCTCTCTCGCTCTGCCTGCAGAAAACGATCCAAGGGCTGGAGCAACTGCCCTAGGAGGAAAGGTTGCAAGGTCCGTTGCTCCTTTGGTCTGATCCAGCGTCAGGGCGCTTCCCATGTTCTCACGACCCTGCAGAGCTGCTGCTGGTCAGCCTCCATGGGGTGGTCAAAGAGGCTGGCTTGATCAAAGCCTGCCAGCTTCCAATAGTTAAAAGGTTGTCATACAGAGGATGGCCAGGATCTCTTCTCGATCCTTCCAGACTGCAGGACACGGAATAACGGGCTCAGGTTAAAGGACACCAGATTCCAGCTGGACATCAGGAAAAACTTCCTGACTGTTAGAGCAGTACGACAATGGAACCAGTTACCCAGGGAGTTGTGGACAATCCCACACTAGAGGCCTTCAAGAGGCAGCTGGACAACCATCTGTCAGGGATGCTTTAGGGTGGATTCCTGCATTGAGCAGGGGGTTGGACTCGATGGCCTTGTAGGCCCCTTCCAACTCTGCTATTCTATGATTCTATGATCACTTCCGCCTTTTCTTTGTCATCTGTTATCAATTTGCCATCCTCACTGAGTAGTTGTACCACAGTTTCTTTCCTCTGTCTTTTACTATGCACACGCCTGAAGAAAACCTTTTTGTTGCTTTTAGCATCCCTCGCTAAACTCAGCTCATTCTCCGCTTTAGCCTTCCTGACACCATTCCTGCACTGCTGTGCTACCTGTCTGTATTCTTCTTTTGCAGCCTGGCTTTCCTTCCACTTCAGGTTGAAAACAAAAAAGCTTTTTGTGAGGCCATATTGACTTCTTCTGTTGTCATCTACCTTTTTTTCTTTTTGTAATTGTGCCTTTAAAATTTCCTTTTTTAAATTCTCTCTCACGTCTTGGACTCCTTTTCTCACTTGCCATGGGACATTACTTATCATAATTCTGAGTTTATTAAAATCAGCTTTCTTAAAATCCAGAGTACATGTATGGCTACACTCAGCTTTTGCTTCCTTTATAATCAAGAATTCAAGTATGACGTGGTCACTTTCCCCCAGAGTTCCTGTAACTGCCACTTTATCCACTAAGTCATCTCTATTGGTCAGAATCAAGTCAAGGATAGCTGATCCTCTAGTTCCTTCCTCCACTTTCTGTAGGAGAAAGTGATCAGCCACACATGTCAGGAATTTCTTGGAAGGGCCACTTTTGGCAGTAATGGTCTCCCAACAGATATCAGGGTAATTGAAGTCCCCCATCACTACCACATTGCACCTCCTTGAAACACTGGAGGTGTTTCTCAAACGTTTCATCCTCGTCTGCTCCTTGCTTGGGTGGCACTTTCCCTTTCAATTGCTTTCTATATGACTAACAGTGCAGTCTTGTACCTGTCTGCTCAGAAGTAAGCTCCATTGAGTTCACTCCCAGGTAAGTGAGTACTGGATGGCAGCCTGAAGCGTAGGACTGCACTCTTCTGTCCACCTTCAGAGACCGGCTTCCTTTAAAGAGCAGGGCTCCCAAGCGTGCCTACTGACAGGCACTCACCGGATCACGAGAGTAGGGCTGGACTGATGCTCTTTGGCAGCCTTAAGGACGATCCATTGGTGGTGTGGCTGAGCGCCATGGGTGTGCGGAGTGCCCCAGGACCTCCGCCTGTGATGGGAGCATTCACAAGGGAGGGAACTTGGGTGCCCTTGCAAGCCCTGCTTCGTTGGGGCCCAAACACATGCTCCAGCGGGTTGTGCCGGTCACCTGCTCTAACCCTGTATGATCCTGGGGGAGCCAGGAAGGCCTTTATTGGCTTAAAGCTTTTATACTCCACTTTTCCAAAATGAGAGAGCTTCTGCCCTGAGGCTGCCAATCTCAAAAGACAGGGCACAAAAGGGAGGGGGAGGGGAAATCATGACCAGTTGTAATGCAGGCAGATGTTGCTGGCCTTCTTGTCAGAACCAGCTAAAATGGAAATGGTTCAAAGCCAGCAGGAGCCATGGCCAACCAATCCATCAGTTCAGTGATGTGCCAATTGCAAGAGTCCCTCCATGCACCTTTCTTCTTCTAAGTACATTCATCAGCCCATGCGCTGCAGACCCCCAGGGGGTCACAAGCAAAGGGCAAAGCAAAGCGCCCCTGCAATCGTAGCCACACGTCCCTGGCTGGGAATAAGCCCGTTGAGCACAGGGAGTCTGGCCTCCGGGAAAACATGCGGAGGGATGCAGGCCACACCGAAGGAAGAGGTGGGATGGAAACTCCCACGCCCACCCATCCCTCTGATCTTTTCCACCCCGATGGTGATCACCATTTGGAGCCCATGTGCCTGTCGGGAAAGTCTCCCATCACTGGCTGAACTGGGCCGGGAGAGGAGGTGGGATTTCCACCACCCTGTCCAGTTAAGCCTTCCTGCCTCTCAGGGTCCCCAAGGCGGCCCTCTGAATGTTGGCAGGCACCTCCCAGGCAGGGCAAGGAAAGCCAAGTGCGAGAGGAGCTGCCAGCTCCTGCCTTGGGGGGGGGGGGCAGAGCTGGAGGCCAGCTGGGAACGGCAGGCGGTCATTGTCCTGGTGAGTCAGGCCTCTGGCGCTAAAACCTGCCATTATGGCCAGAATAATTAGAGCCCAGCTGTGCCCGCAACAGGTGCCAATTAACTCCAGGATGTGGGGGGGGGGGCAGATGGGGCCTGAGGAAGATGCAAAGAAGCCTAGGGGCACTGGGGAACCCTCAGAGACCCCCAGTGAGCTCAGCCATGACAGACGTGGGTTTGGCACTTAAACACAGGCTACACATCCTGCTCCCTCTGTGGCCTTTTCAAGCAGGGTGGGCAGGCACCGAAGCAGACCCAGAAGTGCCGGCTGAGGCAGGCAGCAATCCTGTACACTGATTATACTTGAAGGGAGGGGATGGATTTACTGCTCTGGCACAACGGGCGCCATGTTGTATTTGCGCTTGGCTTGGGAATGGAGGGGAAAGCACCCAACACTGAAAATGCAAGAAGGGGCATGGCAATTACAGACACATTCACTGCCCTTGGGAAGCCAGCCAAAGCCCATGAGCCACAATGCCTCCCCCCCCCCCTGTGCTGGCCACACAGCCCCAGTGACACAGCCAGCCAGCGATGCCCCCGCCCCTCCAGCCCCCCCTCCATGGTTTCAGGTCTGCTTATGTTTCCTATAAGCACTGCTTTGGAGTGCACAAAGGGGAGGAAGGAGGGTCCCCATGAGATTCCCCCCCCCCGGCACTGCTTCCTGGGCAGGGGCCTTGCAGAGAGACACGCAGCCCTCCTGCAACGGGTTCGAGGCCCACCCATGGAGCCAAAGACACTTTTGCCAGGTGGCAGTTCAAGGCAGGACCCACAACCAGGGCAGCCACAGCCATGGATGGAGAGCAGCCGCTGTCTCCGTCTCCAGCAGCTCACTCCGCAGGGCCAGGCGGGGAAGCTGGAGGTGGGAGTTTGGTGGTTTGTCCCAGCACCACCAGGCGCTGGGACAAATTTGGCATGCCTGGCCGTGAAAGCGTCACTGCCCGGGGGCAAAAGAGAGGGAGCTTCCCGGACAGACTTGATCCCATGCTGCAAACCCCACGGAGCAGTCCCCGGAACGCTCAGCCACACCAGCACCCAGGCAGCAGACACATCCTGGGGCGTGGAATGCAAGGCGGCTTTTGGCCACAGCCCCCCCCCCCCCCCGGCAACCCATGCAACAAATCCTCCCCCCACCCCCTTCGGCAGACAGAAGGTCCCAGGTTCAGTCTCCAGAAGCATCTCCAGTGGGGCTGGGGAAACTCCGCCGGAATCCCAGAAGTGCTGCTGCCGGTCAGTGTGGGCAGTCTTGCCTGAGAGGCGGCACTGCCAAGGAGCATCCCAGCAGGACACCTCCCCTCCCCCTGCACCCCCCTAGCTGACTGCCTGGCACACGCTGGCACCAGCGCCCCCCCCCACCAGTACCCAGAGTCCAGCCAGGGATCCCAGGAGTGGGGGAGCAAAGAGAAAGAAAGGGGGAGGCCATCAAGCTGCCTGCCCCCTCCCTCAGAGCTCCACTGTGAGGCCAGATTACATGAGTGGGCTAGATGGAACAACTATTAGGTGGATTCACAGTTGGCTACAGAATCGGACTCAAAGAGTACTTATCAATGGAACCTTCTCAAACTGGGGAGAGGCAACGAGTGGGGTACCACAGGGCTCAGTCCTGGGCCCAGTGCTCTTCAACATTTTCATTAATGATTTGGACGAGGAGGTGCAGGGAACACTGATCAAATTTGCAGATGACACAAAATTGGGTGGGATAGTTAATACCCTGGAAGACAGAAACAAACTTCAAAGTGATCTTGATAGGCTGGAGCGCTGGGCTGAAAACAACAGGATGAAATTTAATAGGGCTAAATGCCAAGTTCTACATTTAGGAAATAGAAACCAAAAGCACAGTTACAAGATGGGGGATACTTGGCTCAGCAATACTACAAACGAGAAGGATCTTGGAATTGTTGTAGATCGCAAGCTGAATATGAGCCAACAGTGCGATATGGCTGCAAGAAAGGCCAATGCTATTTTGGGCTGCATTAATAGAACTATAGCTTCTAAATCACGTGAGGTACTGGTTCCTCTCTATTCGGCCCTGGTTAGGCCTAGCAGCACACTAGGGCCTTCAAGAGGCAGCTGGACAGCCATCTGTCAGGGATACTTTAGGGTGGATTCCTGCATTGAGCAGGGGGTTGGACTTGATGGCCTTGTAGGCCCCTTTCCTACTCTGCTATTCTATGATTCTATGAGTGGGTTGGGGTGAGGGAAGGGATTCCGCTCCCCACTCCCTGGCCACAAAGACTGCAAGAAGGCACTGATGTTCCCCACCTGTATTTCTCTGCATCATCAGAGGCTGGGCAGGCCCTGGACTGGCAACTGAAAACTGTGGGAGGCTGGGTGGGGGAAATAAACTGAGGCTGAATTATGCCAAGATGGAGGAACTGTGGACAGGTGGTTCCCTTGTCTAGGAATGAGGAAAGCTGCTTGTTCTACAGCAGATGTGCAGTTTGATGGTGGTGCTAGGTCCATCAGCTGCCACGGCCTGGAGTACCTTTTCTAGCTCCAGTTGGTCGACCCATCAGCTGTGGACATTTCTGGACAAGGGCAGCCTGGCCACAATGACCCATGCGCCAGTAACCTCGAGGTTGGATCACTGCAATGCTCTCTTTCTGGCCTGCCTTTGAGGCTGGCCCGGAAGCTGGAGGTAGCGAACAATGCCACGGCTAGGGCTTTATGTGGAAGACTCCACCAGGAACAGAAGACCCCAGTTTGGAAGGAGGTGCACAGGGTGCCAAGCTGCTACTGGGCCACGTTCTAGGTTCGTGTGTTGACGTATGAAGCCCTATGTTGCTTAGGACCTGGTTACACAATGGAGCGCCTTCTCCCTTATATACCTGCTTGGTAGCACATTGATGCAAATTAACGCACACTTCATAACAGGAGATAGTGGGGTGCCCCCTCTTAATGGTGTTGCACTTGTCAGGGGTTCGATATATGCCAACCCGAGAAGGCTCCCTGTGTGTGGAATTCCCTCCCCCTTCAGAGACAGGTGGTGCCATGTCTTGGAACCGTGTGTGTGTGGGGGGGGGGGGTAGAGTATGCCAGAGGACTGCAAAACATGTGGGCATTGCAGGGATCATTTCTGTTCCCCTCTCCAAACATTAATGTAGGATTCCCAGCTTTACAGATGTATCCATCAGCTAATGAGGCTAACAAGGGTCAGTTTGAAACTCCCCTTAAAATCGTTGTAGAAATGGATGGACCTCCTTTCCCAAAAGTGTGTGGCTGTACCCACACCCAGCCAGGAGTAGCTCTGCGCCCGGTGGAATGAGCTGCACACCTCAAAGTGCCCCCTTGTCAGCCACGTTAGCCGTGCTAAGCCATCTTGAGCTCGGAGGGAGGTGCAAGGGAGCGAGAGGAGGGCAGGGCTTCGAGGCGGCATGTCCGGATTTATTATGCTTCTGTAGTTTGCGGTTTTAAATTTTGTTTTGTGAACCGCCCAGAAAGCTTTGGTTATTGGGTGGTATAGAAGTGTGATTAAACATAAAATAAATAAAATAAGCATTTGGTGCCAGCTGAAGACCAATTTATTCACCTGGGCCTGGCTGACTTTGTATATGTGCTCTCTCCTGCTTATTCGTTACTGATGATTTTACAACATAGTGCTATTGTGCACTGATAGTATTGTATCTCACTTTGGATTTTTTTTATATAATGAAAAGTGGGTAATATATTTTATAAATTAAATAAGACAAGAGTCTTGTGGCACCTTACAGATGAATAAAGTTACTATGGCATAAGCTTGCGTGGACCAGGGCCCATGTCATCCGATGCATGGAATGTCATCCAGTGGCAAGGAGTTCCACAGTCTCTTTCTGATTTGCAGGGTGGGAAGGAAGGGCAAGAACAGGCCTGGGGCCTTCGTGCCCTGTTCAATGACAGCAATGAGCACCCGGCTGCTGCTGGAGGGCACATGCCGAGCAGAGGCCCCTGAGGGCCCCCCCCCATCTGATCTGTGGTGCTCCTATCTGCATGAAGAACTTTATCAGGAGGGCTTTAAACTGAATCCTTTGGGTGACGGAGACATAAACTTGGAGGCAACAATGGATGAAGACTCCTGCACCATAACACAGAGAACAGCTCTAATAGTACCTGAAAATAGTCTTCACAATAACGTAGGAATGAAGCCAGACTATGAAACACGTAGTCTTCAATGTTTATATACTAATGCCCAGAGTTTGGGAAACAAACAGAATGAACTTGAACTCTTCATACATGAAGGCAAATATGACTTGATAGCTATAACTGAAACTTGGTGGGATGACTCCCATGACTGCAATATAGCAATTGAAGGATATAACTTGTTCAAAAAGAACAGAAGAAATAGAAAGGGAGGTGGAGTTGCACTGTATGTTAAAAATACCTATCCCTGCACAGAAATACAGGCGGATGAGACTGGGAGCCCCATCGAGAGCATCTGGATTAAAATAAATGGGGCAAGGAATAAAAAGAACATGATAATCGGAGTCTACTACCGACCACCCAATCAAGGAGAAGACGAGGATGAAACTTTTGAGAAACAAATTGCCAGTGTTTCAAGGAAGTCTGATGTAGTAGTGATGGGGGACTTCAATTACCCTGATATCTGTTGGGAGAGAAATTCAGCCAAAAGTGCCCCCGCCAAGAAATTCCTGACATGTGTGGCTGATAACTTTCTCCTACAGAAAGTGGAGGAAGGAACTAGAGGATCAGCTATCCTTGACTTGATACTGACCAATAGGGATGACTTAGTGGATAAAGTGGCAGTTACGGGAACTCTGGGGGAAAGTGACCACATCATACTTGAATTCTTGATTATAAAGGAAGCAAAATCTGAGTGTAGCCATGCACATACTCTGGATTTTAGGAAGTGCAGGAAGTGCAAGCAACAAAAAAGTTTCTTCAGGACAGAGGAAAGAAATGGCGGTTAAACTACTCAATGAGGATGGCAAATTGATAACAGATGACAAAAAGGGCCGAAGTGCTCAATTCCTACTTTGGCTCAGTCTTCTCAAAAACGGTCTATGACCCACCCACCCCTGGAAAAAGCGAAGTGCAAGCTGAAAAGGCAGGATTGCAGTTTGAGATTGATAAACAATTTATTTATTTATTTATTTTATTTATTACATTTTTATACCGCCCAATAGCTGAAGCTCTCTGGGCGGTTCACAAAAATTAAAACCATAAAATGGTCAAGGAACACCTAATTTGTTTGAACAAGTTCAAATCTCCAGGGCCCAATGAACTGCATCCTAGAGTAATAAAGGAGCTAGCAGAAGAACTATCAGAACCACTGTCTCTTCTCTTTGCAGAATCATGGAAGACAGGTGAAGTGTCGGACGACTGGAGGAGGGTAACATTGTCTCCATCTTCAAAAAGGGCAAAAAGAAGGAAACTCGGAACTACAGACCAGTCAGTCTGACATCCATCCCTAGGAAATTTTTGGAGCAGATGATAAAGAAGTCCATCTGTAAACACCTTGAAAACAATGCAGTGATTACTAGGAGTCAGCATGGATTTGTCAAGAACAAATCCTACCAGACTAATCTGATCTCATTCTTTGATCGGGTAACCTCCTCTGTGGACTGTGGGAATGATGTGGACATAAAATATCTTATTATTATTTTATTTTTTATTATTTATTTATATAGCACCATCAATGTACATGGTGCTGTACAATGTACAATGTACAATGTACAATGTACATCTTGACTTCAGGAAAGCTTTTGACAAAGTGCCCCATGATATTCTGATTAACAAACTAGCTAAAAGTAGGCTAGATGGAACAACCCTTACTCTGTACAGCACCATGTACACTGAAGGTGCTATATAAATAAATAAATAAATAAATAATAATAATAATAATAATAATAATATTACGGGGATCCACAGTTGGACTCAAAGAGTGCTTATCAAAAGTACCTTCTCAAACTGGGGGAGGAGGTAATGAGTGGGGTACTGCAGGGCTCAGTCCTGGGCCCAGTGCTCTTCAACATTTTTTATTAATGACTTAGGCAAGAGCTGCAGGGAACGCTGATCAAATTTGCAGATGACACCAAATTGGATGGGATAGCTAATACCCTGGAAGACAGAAACAAACTTCAAAGTGATCTTGATAGGCTGGAGCGCCGGGCTGAAAACAACAGAATGAAATTTAGTAAGGATAAATGCCAAGTTCTACACCTAGGAAAAAGAAACCAAATGCACAGTTACATGATGGGGATACTTGGCTCAGCAATACTACGAATGAGAAGGATCTTGGAATTGCTGTAGATCACTTCTTTTTCCTAAAGCTTTTAAAACCTGATGTTGTTTGGACTCTATACTGTTAGTTTTACCCTACCCAGTGCCTGTTTGCATTCTCTTCCCCTCCTTATTGCTTTACTATGATTTTATTAGAATGTAAGCCTATGCGGCAGGGTCTTGCTATTTACTGTTTTACTCTGTACAGCACCATGTACATTGATGGTGCTATATAAATAAATAAATAAATAAATAAATAATAATAATAATAACAAGCCGAATATGAGCCAACAGTGTGTTCAGAGGAGGGCAACCAGGATGATCAGGGGACTGGAAACAAAGCCCTGTGGGGAGAGACTGAAAGAACTGGGCATGTTGAGCCTGGAGAAGAGAAGACTGATGAGAGACATGATAGCACCGTTCAAGGACTTGAAAGGTTGTCACACAGAGGGCCAGGATCTCTTCTTGATCATCCCAGAGTGCAGGACACGGAATAGTGGGCTCAAGTGACAGGAAGCCAGATGCTGGCTGGACATCAGGAAAAAACGCCAGACTGTTAGAACAGTACGACAATGGAACCCATTACCCAGGGGGGTTGTGGGCTCTCCCACCCTAGAGGCCTTCAAGAGGCAGATGGACAGCCATTTGTCAGGGATGCTTTCAGATGGATTCCTGCATTGAACAGGGGGTTGAATTCGATGGTCTTAGGGGGTCCTAGAATTCTAGGATTCTATGATCTGAGCTTCTCAAAGCTGCTCCAGATAGGAGCACCACGAAGGCCTTGCAGGGTGGGCAGGGGGCCATTGCCTCCTGCCCCCTGCAGTGCCACAGCCCAGAGAGTCCGGCTTTGGGTAGCTTGTTGAGGTGTGCAGGGGTCAGGAGAGAGGGGATGTGCCACGCTGGAGCGTGCCTTGGACCCCTCATGGAGCAATGGGCTGGGCGCAACTCTACACCACGGTGCAGAAGGCTCTTTCCTGGTGCTGTGGCAATTTTGCACCAGGACTCCACCAAATTTGACACAGTCGCAGCAACCTCCGCAAGAAAGCAAGATGTGCGGGAAGCATCATGCAAGTCATTTGGAAACATAATCTCACTCCCAGAAGCCTCCTGGGAGTTGCGCTTTTGTTTGTAAACAAGGTACATGTTCACTGCATGACTCCTTCTCTTGCAAATTGGGAAGGGGCAGGGATTCTGCTCCTGCTGTGGCAGCAAATTCAGTGGCGGAAGCCAGGGAGGGGGCACAGCCCGATGTAGGTTCTGGGGGGGATGTCCCCCAACCCCCAGATGTTCCACAGCCCTGCTTTATATAAATCTATAGCGTGAACCCACTTGGAATACTGGCATTCTAGTCACTGTACCTCCAAAAACTGGAAAAGGGGCAGAAGAAGGCAACCCTAATGATCAAGGGGCCCAGGGAGGAAAGGTGACAACATCTGGCACTGCTGCGTGAGGAAAAAGGTGCCTGAGAAGCGAGGTTTGCACAAGACGCCTGCAGTGGAGGAAGTGGCCGGAGAGGCCTGCTTCTCCCACCCCATGAAGCTGGACGGCCGGAGACTCCGGCGGCTAGGTCAGAGGAGGCCCTCCACACCGCGCACGGGACGGGGCGGCCACCCGCTTGGACGGCTTCCGAGGGGTCCCGGGGAGCACTTCGCCGAGGAGCCTCCGGCGCTCTGTGGCTGCCGCCTCTGGCGAGGAGCTGCCGGGGCCCACGAGGGGACGGGCTTCCCGTCGGGACACCCGCGTGGCCCCATCTGGGCCTGAGGCAGCCCGTGCCCTGCTTCGGTCCTCCGGGGCGGAGCCTGGCGGGGTCTGGCTCCGGCCTTCCGCTGGCGAGCATCGGCGCTTTGGCGAGCGCGCGGCGCCTCGCCCAAGGGCGGCCAGAGGGGGCGTCGCCGCTGGAGAGACCTCCGCCCCCCGCCCCTGCGGGTCCGGCCGAGCGAGCGAGCGAGAGGGGCGGGCGCGGAGCAGCCCCTTCCTCTCTGCCTGCCTCCTTCCCTTCCTCCGGGGGCGGCTCCAGCCGGGCGCTGACGCGGGAGGAGGAGGAGGAGCGGGGGCGGCTGCGTGACGCGGGGCCGCCGCTGTTGCTGTTGCTGGCCGAGCCGCCGGCCGGGAGAGGAGGCGGAGGCGAGCCGAGCCGAGCGGAGCGGAGCGCGAGCACAGCCTGAACTGCTGGCCATGCAGCGGCGAGAGCCCGCCGCCCGGGCAGCCGCCGCCGCCCCCCGCCGCTGAGCCGCCCGCGCCGCTGCCGCCGCCGCCGCCCCCGCCGGAGGAGCCGAGCGCCGCGCCGCTGCCGCGCCTCTGCCTCCCGCTGCCGCGCCGCCGCCGCCCTCGCCCTGCTGCTCCTGGTCGCCGCCGGCCATGAACTTCCAGGGCGGGCCCGGGCAGAGCCCCGGGCAGCAGGGGCAGAGCCTGGCGGCGCCGGGGGGCTCATCGGGCCCGTCGCCGGGCGGCGCGCCGCAGCCGCAGTTCGGCCTGTCCAACTCGGCGGCCATCCGGGCCGAGATCGGGCGCTTCGAGTCGGTGCACCCCAACATCTACGCCATCTACGACCTCATCGAGCGCGTCGAAGACCTCGCGCTGCAGAGCCAGATCCGCGAGCACGTCATCTCCATCGAGGGTGGGTGAGCGGCGCGGGGCGCGGGCGAGGCGGGCAGGGCGCGCGGGCGGGTGGCCGGGCGGCGGGAGGGCTCCGCGGGGCAGCTCGGCTCAGGCGCTGCTGCCGCCCGGGTGGGGAGCCACCCCCCCGGCCCGCGCCTTCAGGCGCCCCTCTTCTCTCTGCCCCCCCCCCCGGCTCCCTCCCCCACGGTGCAGGATCCACTCCGGGCCAGTGCGGAGCTGGGCTCTGGCTGTGTGCTGCGGGCAGGCGGGGGAAGCTGGCCGCCGCGTCGGCCTGACCCTCCGCGGCCCAGGTTGGCTTCTTCCTCTGCTCAGCTTCCAGGATGCTGTGAGGCCGGCAGGATGCGGGCGCAGGGCCACGCGAAGCCTGCCTGCCATCCGGGAGCCGCCTCCCCCCTTCCCTTGGGCATGTGTGTAGTGCATCCATCTCTCTCTTTCCTGCTGCTGCTGCTGCTGCAGAAAATGGAGTTCCCGAAGCCGTGGGGGGGGGGGAGTCGGAGAGAGAGAAGGTTTATTGGCTCTGCAGCGAGCCTGTGATTGATCCCTTGCCAAATGTCGCTCTTCCTGCCTTCCTTCCGCCGCCTGCTTCCGCAGCAGAGGGCCCCCGCTTTCAGGAGACCCCTGGAGAAGGGGGGGAGCAGTCTTGTGCGGGCTGTGCCAAGGGAGATGCTTGCTTGCCACATGCCCAGGTAGGGCTGTGGCCTTGCAGCCGCCCCCGCCATAGCCCCCACCTGGCTCTGGTGCTCTTTGGCTGTGCCCGCCCTTCCTGCCCAGTGGAGAAGGGGCCACCCCTGGAGCAGCTGCCACCCCCTAAGGCAGGGTCGTTTGAAGGCTGTGGGTCAGGGGTTAGGAGTGGCTGCTCCCTTGGGAAAGGGCCGCAGTGTGCCCTAATTCCTGGAGCCTTGTGCACGGCACATGCTTTGACTTTCATTCCGGGCCCCAGAAAGTCTCTCCGTGAAACAGGGTGGGGAGGCGGCATGGTACCCCCTGCAACGTTTTCCAGTTGGTGGGCATTTCAGCGAGAGAGCCCAGGCACTGGCAGCTTGGTTAGCCAATGCTGCAGGGGATGAGACCTCTTCATGCTGAGGGCAATGAGGGGGGTACTGAGCAACGGCAAATGGCTGGGGGCTTTTAAATTTTATTTTATTTTAAGAAGGTGCTGGGGCTTAGATAGCTTGGAAGCTGCGCATCCTGTCAACTCTGTTCTCCAAGATGTGCAGAGTCTGGTTTGGGTTATAGGACCGCTGTCCACAGCAGCCTCAGGACACCATTTTCGTGCTGCGTGTTCTTGGTTGGAGCCTCCGGCTTGTGTTCCGTGGCCCTTCCCCAGGAAGGTGGGCGGGGGGGGGGGGGAGAGAAGTCCGTGTTTCTCCTGGCATGGCACTGAGCATTGGCTGGGCCTGGGTGGCAGTTTTCCACTGGATGGCGAACCTGCGTCTGCGTGGCCAGTGGTTCTTGGGGCTCTCTGGGATGGGCAGCCAGCGGCCTGGGATCCCGCTGCCCTTGGAGCTGTCTGGCCCTCAACACTGCGACCCTCCCACGGGTCTCCTGTTGCTCATAATGCCGCCGTCACAGCAGCAAGCCACGGGGCTGTGTGTGTGTGCTTGCGTGTGTGTGTAAGCCTGGGTGACGTGCAAGAAAGGAGGGGGTGGCATCATCTCTCGTTCTTGCAGTCAGCCTGGGCGTGGATCTGCTGGGAAAGTCTGCCCCGAGGCCGGCAGTGCTGAAGCACCTGCACTGTGCCAGCAGGCTGGCAAACTTCTGGCACCCCCTTCCCCCCTGTACTGCTTGGTGGCCTGTGCAGAGTGTGTGTTTTGGGGGTGGGGGTGGGGGATATGCTTTTGGAATACAATTCAAAGTGGGAGGGACCGGCAGGCCCATGAAGCACAGCTTTAAAGAGGGAGGGGGCCCAGGAAGGCCACGTGCACCTAGCAGGATCGGGATGGAAGGGAAGCCGTGTGAGGGACCGTCCAAGGATCAGGGCCGGGCGTGCGCTGCCTGGAGAAGAGAGGCGTGGGAGCTTCTTGGGTAAAAGGGGAGGCAGGTGGCAGCAGCAAGTGGGAACTCTGGGCAGAGCTTCTGCTGGCGTCTGCTGACACCCCGTCATTGCAGGGTTGGCAGAGAGAGGGCAGCTCCTCCCCCCCCCCTCCGTGCCATCAGGAAGCTAGTGGCAACAAGAGTTTAACTGCTGTACTGGGATGGGAAGAGAATGCTCCTGCTTTCTCCCACTCCTTTTTTAAAAGCGGAGACCACGCACATGTGCGCGCGTGCGTGTTTTGCTTGCTCACATCCTTCAGAGGGAAACAGAGCTCTAGAGCATTGCGGGGTGGGCAGAGGAAGAGCCCTTCCCATTCTCCTCCCATGAGTTCTCCTGCAGGAGAGCAGGGGCGGCACTGGTCCTTTGCCAAACTAAACTAAAGCATTAAGAACATCAGAGGAGCCCTGATGCTGGATCAGACCGAGGGTCCATCTAGTCCAGCACTCTGTTCACACAACGACCAAGCAGCTGTTGACCAGGGACCAACAAAGCAGGACACGGGTGCAACAACACCCTTCCACCCATGGTCCCCAGCCTCTGATACTGGAAGGAGCATATAGCCATCAGGACTAGTAGCCATTGATAGCTTTCTTCTCCAGGAATTTATCCAGCCCCCTTTTAAAGCCATCCAAATTGGTAGCCATCACTACATCCAGTGGTAGTGAGTTCCAGAGTTTAACTACGCGCTGTGCAAAAAAGTCCTTCCTTTTATCTGACCTGAATCTCCCACCAATCGTCTTCATGGGATATGACCCCTTTGGGTTTTAGTATTTTGATAGGGGGAGATAAATGTCTCCCCATCCACATTCTCTACACCATGCCTGATTATGTACACCTCTCTCAGGTCTCCCCTCAGCCTCCTTTTTTCCAAGCTAAACAATCCCAGCTGTTGTAAACTTCCCTCATAGGGGAGATGCTCCAGGCCCTGGATCAGTTTAGTTGCCCCTTTCTGCAATTTTTCCAGCTCTACAATATCTTCTTTTAGGTGTGGTGACCAGAACTGCACACAATATTCTAAGTGTGGTCGCACCATAGATTTGTATAAAGGCAGAATGATACTAGCAGTTTTATTCTTAATTCCTTTTCTTATAATGCCTAACATGGAGTTTGCCTTTATAACAGCAGCTGCACACTGGGCTGACATTTTCATTGAGCTTTTCCACCACAACCCCAAGATCTCTTTGTTGGTCAGTTACTGCTAGCTCAAATTAGTTGGGTTTTTTTGCCCCAACGTGCTGCATCACCTTCCACTTGCTTACACTGAACCGCATCTGCCATTTGGATGCCCACCCTCCCAGCTTGGAGAGATCCCTTTGGAGCTCTTCACAATCACTTTGTGTTTGAACCACCTTAAATAATTTGGTGTCATCGGCAAACTTGGCCACTTCACTGCTCACTCTTAATTCTAGATCATTTATGAACAAGTTAAAAAGATTTGGTCCCAAAACCGATCCCTGTGGGACCCCACTATTTACTTCCTTCCATCAGGAGAATTGACCATTTATTCCAGCTCCCCAGTTACTGATCCATAAGAGGACCTCTCCTCTTATTCCATGACTGCTAAGTTTGTTCAGGAGTGTTTGGTGAGGGACTTTATCAAAAGCCTTTTGGAAGTCCAAATAAACAATGTCCACCGGATCACCCCTGTTTACATGTTTGTTGACACTTTCAAAGAATTCTAGAAGATTAAAAAAAAAGAATTCTAGAAGATTAGTGAGACAGGACTTGCCTTTGCGGAAGCTGTGTTGATTCTTTTTCAGCAGGACTTGCTCTTCTATATGCTTACTAATTTAATGCTTTCAATCAATTTACCTGGAACGGATGTCAAGCTAACTGGCCTGTAATTTCCCAGATCCCCCCTGGATCCCTTTTTGAAAATAGTGTTACATTGGCCATCTTCCAGTCCTCTGGTACAGAGGCCAAGCTTAGGGACATGTTGCATATTTTTGTGAGGAGGTCTGCAATTTCATATTTGAGTTCTTTGAGAACTCTAGGATGGATGTCATCCGGGCCTGGTGATTTATTTGCTTTCAATTTGTCAATAAGGTTGAGAATTTCATCTTTTGTCACCACTGTTTGCTTCAGTTCCTCAGACCCCCTTCCTGAAAACATCAGTTCAGACACAGGCATCTGTCCTGTATCCTCTGCAGTGAACACCGATGCGAAGAATTCATTCAGCTTCTCTGCAATCTCCATCCTCCTTTAGTACTCCCTTAACTCCATTGTCATCCAATGGTCCAACTGCTTCCCTTTATGGTTTCCTGCTTCTGATATATTAAAAAAAACTTTATTGTTGGCCTTGATATTATTAGCAATGTGCTCCTCAAAACGCTTTATTTTGCATCTGTTATTGTTTGCTTGCATCGCCTTTGTGCAAACTTATGCTGTCTTTTATTTTCCTCACTTGGGCAAAACTTCCATTTTTAAAAGGAAGCCCTCTTTTCTACAATCACTTCTCTGACACTGGTTGTTAACCATGCTAGTGACTGCTTGGACTTAAGAACATAAGGACATAAGTGCCCTGAGGCTGGATCAGACCAAGGGTCCATCTAGTTCAGCACTCTGTTCACACAGTGGCCAACTAGCCATTGGCCAAGGATGAACAAGCAGGACATGGTGCAAAAGCACCCTCCCACCCATGTTCCCCAGCAACTGGTGCACATAGGCTTACTGCCGCAAATACTAGAGATAGCACACAACCATCAGGGCTAGTAGCCATTGATAGCCTTTGCCTCCAGGAATTTATCCAACCCCCTTTTAAAGCCATCCAAATTGGTGGCCATCACTACATCCAGTGGTAGTGAGTTCCATAATTTAACTATGTGCTGTGTGAAGAAGTCCTTCCTTTTATTTGTCCTGGATCTCCCACCAATCAGCTTCATGGGATATGACCCCATTGGGTTCTAGTATTTTGAGAGAGGGAGAAATATGTCTCCCTCTCCACATTCTCCACACCATGCATAATTTTGTACACCTCTGTCAGGTCTCCCCTTAACCTCCTTTTTTCCAAACTAAACAAGCCCAGTTGATGTAACCTTCCCTGATAGGGGAGATGCTCCAGCCCCTTAATCATTTTAGTTGCCCTTTTCTGCACTTTTTCCAGCTCTATAATATCCTTATACTTTGTGCTGCCTTTCCTAACCTGTGGAATACATTTTAGTTGAGCTTCTGTTATTGTGCTTTTGAGTAAGCTCCATGCATTTTGCAAGGATTTAACTCTCTTAATTCCCCCTTTCAACTCTCTTTTAACCAGTTCCCTCATTTTAGAGAAGTTTCCTCTTTTGAAGTCAAATGTGACTGTGTTGGACTTCCAAGGCAGTTTGTGGTAACTGTTACTGATTGGTTGATTGATGGGGATGCACCAGGGAGGGGCAAGTGTTCGAAATCCAGTTTAAATCCATAGGTGCCGGCCATATCCTAGGACTTGTCAGCCCTGGTCTTGGGCACTGGTTGTCCATCATTGGGAGGGGAGAGGGTTAAATACTGGAACGTTCCTAGTTTTCTCTTTCAGATTCTAAGCATGGCATCCAAATGGGTTCCAGCCTATGGCTCTCACTAATGCCAGCCCCGGGCCCTTGTGTGTTTGCCTGTGCTTCTGGGATGCAATGCATCTGATGCTGCTGGCTGGGAGGGGGAGTAGTAGCGGCGAGTGCAGGCCTCTGTGGTCGGGTGGCCACTGTGAGTCTGCCTTGGCCCAAGAAGGGCAGCACAGCAGGTGCTTGTGGAGAGGTTTGTAGCCCAGAAGTTGGTGGCCAGACTGGGAGGTTGGGTGGTGGCTGGAGCCAGCAAAGTCTTTGACTCCACCACCACCCGCTCCCCAGGCAAAACCTCCCCCTCCAGGGGGTCTCAGAAGCCTTCTGGAATTCCTTTCATCAGCCCCAATGCCTCAGAAGACCCGACCTGCTGATCCTGGCTGGGCTTTCCCAGCTCTGCTGGAACCTCCAGTGGGGGCCTCAGTAGTCCTGCCTTTGGTAGCCTCTTCTTAGTTTTGAAGTGCTACAGAAATTACCAGAAAAGCCACAGCTGTACGCTGTATCTTGTCTTCATCAGATGTGTGCCGATGGAGATCTGTGTAGGACCAGAATGTTAGCAGAGCCCTATGGAGCCCGGCTGCCTCCCTATTAGCCGGCCAGATGCTTGCAGGAAGCTCAGCTGCAGCAGAGGGCAAAGGCCTGATCCGCTCCCCTCCAGTGTTTGTCCCACCGCAGCTGGTGTTGAGAGGGATGCAGTGAAATGATGGGATTTGCTACCACAAGATGTGTTGATGGCCAACAACATGGATGGCTTTAAGGGGATTAGGTGAGTTCATGGGGTGGGGGGGGGAGGAGGAGGAGGCTATTGATGGCTCCTCGTCAGAGTGGCTGTGTATTGCCCCCAGTATCGGAGGCTGCCTTCTGCTCGGCTCCCTTCCGGAATCTTCTGTCCATCCCTTTCATTGAGGGCTCAAGTGGCTGCATGGTGAGAGCGGGGGAGGGAGCAACGGCACCTTCCACGCCAGGCAATTTTACCAACCTCTGCCTTATCCCACCCTCGTAAAAGTTCTCAGCAGCACCAAACGCCGCAGCCTTTCCCTCCTAGTGGATGGATTTGGATTGTCATTTTTGCACCTTTTCTAGCACTGCAGTACCTTTTTGAGATGGGGCGACCAGAGCTGTGCTCCGTATTCCAAGTGCCAGAGATTTGTATAAAGGCCGTTAGGATTTCTGTCGCTGTATTTGGGATCCCTGTCTAAGTGTTCCCTTATGGGAAATTTGCCTTTTTCACAGCAGCTGCAGACCTGGCTGTGTGTGTGTGTGTGTGTGTGTGTGTGTGAGAGAGAGAGAGAGAGAGAGAGAGAGAGAGAGAGAGAGAGAATATGTTTTCATTGAGCTGTCCACTGTGACCCCAGGATCTCTTTCCTGGTGGTCAGTCACGGCCTGCTCAGACAGCCATAAGTGAGTATGTGAAGTTAGGATTTTTTGAGCAAAGTTCTACCAGTTCCAGTAGTCATAAGGTTACATCAACTGGGGTTGTTTAGCTTGGAAAAAAGGAGGCTAAGGGGAGACATGATAGAGGTGTACAAAATTATGCATGGTGTGGAGAATGTGGATGGGGAGACATTTTTCTCCCTCTCTCAAAATACTAGAACCCAATGTGGTCACCTTCATGAAACTGATTGGTGGGAGATCCAGGACAAATAAAAGGAACTACTTCTTCACACAGCGCATAGTTAAATTATGGAACTCACTACCACAAGATGTAGTGATGGCCACCAATTTGGATGGCTTTAAAAGGGGGTTGGATAAATTCCTGGAGGAGGAGAAGGCCATCAATGGCTACTAGCCCTGGTGGTTGTGTGCTATCTCCAGTATTCGAGGCAGTAAGCTTGTGTGCACCAGTTGTTGGGGAACATGGGTGGGAGGGTGCTGTTGCACCATGTCCTGCTTGTTTGTCCCTGGCCGATGGCTGGCTGGCCACTGTATGAACAGAGTGCTGGACTAGATGGAGCCTGGTCTTATCCAGCCTCAGGGCCCTTCTCATGTTCTACATCAAAATATCAACCATGGCTCTTGTGGATTCCTACTGCTCCAATATCTATTAAATGCAAATCAAATATCTCAGAGGTATTTCACTGTGTCCCGTCTTTCCCCTTATATAATTAGTTAAATTAGGCATAGGGCATATCCCCCCCCCCCCCCCGATTACATTGGTACTGAGATCTTATTTGACCTCCAGCACTTGTTGAGACCCCATTTTGGTTCCAGGGAATTTTGTTTTGCAGTTCTTGTATATGTGAGGAATTGGAGGAGAGAATCTTACTTTCGTTTAAACCCCCTGTAACCCCATTTATAGCATCCTGTATTCCCCCTCACCCCAAAGGTTTCTTCTCTGGGACTGTGCCTGCTGTCAAGGGAACACGATTCTGACATCTAATCCGCATTTCTAACCAAAAGGATTTGTCCTTTCTAGTCATTTTGTAAAGACTTTTAGGAGCAATGGACCACCTAGGCATTAACTTACAGCAGAGTTCACAATAACCCACAATTTTATAAGGACTGTAGGCTATTGTGATGCATGAACCAGGCTACCAGATTCAATGGGCTTACTCCCAGGAACGTGGGCATCAGATTGCAGTTTTAATACAATTTCCCCAGAAATCAGTACACAGCGATCTTGTTTGTGCATAATGGCTTATTTTACCCCCAGATAAGCCATGGTTTATTTCTCTACCCAGGTTTTGTCTGGCAGATGATGGAACAGACTGTGGCTTGTTTTCTCAGTCCCCGTAGTACTGGTGTGTAGAGTGCCAACTAATTTTATTTTTTTACCACGCTTGCCCACCTCTTCTGTAGTCTAGCAAAACAACCCATGGTTCAAGGTTCATATGTAATGTCAATCTATGGTTTAATCAACCCAATAACAAAACATGGGCTCTCTTTTTGGGTTGTTCATGATTAACAAACCATGCTTTGTTATTGTGGCTGGGTTTGCACAGAATTCAAAAAAAATAAACCATCAGTTAGTGTTATGTGCAAAGCAGATCATTGGGGAATTATAGCTATGTTTTCACATACATTTCCAATTTTTCAAGGGAATAATTGGCTCTCCCAAATCTTGACCTCATTTGATTCTATAGCCTTTGCTGTCTACTTCTTTATAATTTGCCAAACCTTTGCAGTGTTAAGATGCCATATGCTTTTTGTTCCTAATAGCAGTTAATTTCTCAAAAGATGAATTCATATAGATGAACATTTTGGCTTTGTAATTTATCTCCATAAGATCTCAGTTGGAGAAATTCAAACTATGATGGGCTTTGATGCCTCATCTGGACTTAGATGTTATCATGAGATTGACTCTTTCTGGAACAGATCCTGTATATTTAGCTGGTGAGGGCATCCTCTGTGATGGGACGGAGCTTCATCCCCTCCATGGGTGCATGTGCATGGGGTGAGGGTGGGTAGGTGGAATCCGGATCTTGGGGCATAACAGGCCCTGGCAGTGATTTGGCTGCATTTGCTCCTCCCCTTGAAGAAGAGAAATAACCCCCCACCCACCTGTGGGGTGTTTGGCTCAGAGCAGCCTCTTTGCACAGTCAAGCCGCTGCCCACCCGCACTGGAGATGCCCAGGTCTGACGTCTTTGCCCTCTGCAAAGTCCTTAAGAGGCACCTAAGCATCCGTGCAGCCCAGGTGAAGCAGTGACGTGATTGGCATCTTTGCAATTCAGGAAGGGAATGGGGAGGCAGGAGTGCAAAGGCCTTAATTATGCAAAGCAGAGGTAGACCTCCAGGGCTAGCTGGGAGAGGGGTTCAGTCCCAATCTAGCTACCTACCCCTGCACTGCCCACAAGGCAAAAGGAATCCCTGCATGGGAGGCATTCTCCTTCTGATGTCTAGGCATTCCCGAGAGGCTGAGGAGGCTCTTACATGCAAGGGGTTTTTCAGAGTGGGCACCAGAAGGGTGAGACAGACGAAGGGCTGTGTAGGGAGGCAGTGCAGGCCTTACGCAAAGGTCAGTTCATCTAAACTGAAGATGGATGCAAAGGTGGATTCCTGCGTTGAGCAAGGTGGTGGACGCAACGACCTTCTAGAGCCCCTTCTACGATTCTATGAATTCATCCAGCTACTCTGCAATCTCCTTATCCTTCTTTAGTACTCCTTTAACTTCATTGTCATCCAGGGTCTTCTTGGCCATTTTTGTGCTTCTGATGTATTTAAAGATTTTTATATTCTTTCCAGCCCTTATGAGGTGCAACCCATCCCTTGCCAGCAGTCCATGCTCCAAGTAGCGTAGCCCGTGGTCCCAGAATCCAAAATTCTCACGTCAGCACCACCTTCGTAGCCAGTCGTTCATCCGGAGTATTCCCCCCCCTTTCTAATCCTCTTCCAAGAACCGGGAGGATAGATGAGAAAACTACCTGGGCCCCAAAGTTCTTCAGTTTCCTTCCCAGAGCTTCACAGTCTGAAATGATTTCTTCGTAGCTCAGCTTGGTGACATCATTTGTTCCCACATGGATGAGAAGAAAGGGGTATGTGTCCGTGGGCTTTATGAGCTTCGGTAACCCTTCAGTCACATCTCTAATCTGTGCTCCAGGGAGACAGCACACCTGGCGAGTCCATGGGTCTTCACGACATACTTGGGTTTCAATCCCACGCAGCAGGGAGTCTCCCACAACGACTACTCTTCTCTTCTTCATGGTTGACCTACCTTCTGCCTCTTGTTCATTGTTGCACGGTGTCTGCTGTACTTCTTCCTCTGCAAATTGTCCTTCAGACTCATCCTCCAGAAGCTGAAAGTGGTTGCTTAACTCTAATGGTTCCACTGGTGCAGTATGCCTTCTAGTTCTTCTGCTCCTAACTGTCACTCTTTTCCAGAGAGTTTCCTCTTCATTGGTTTTCCTCCCCTCAGCATACTCCACTTCTGCTTCAGCTGGCTGTTGTTCTTCAATCTCATGTGCTTCTTGTTGCTGTTGCAGTTCCACCGTTCGGTCTAAGAACTCCTCGACTTCTCTTATTCCTTGGAGGGTGGACACTCGCTGCTCAAGTCCTCTCACTTTTTCTTCCAAAAGTGCCACCAGCTTGCACTTGCTGCAGGTATACGCCATGTTGAGCTCGGGCAGAAACACGAACATTGCACACCCTTTGCAGGTCACCACCTCTAGGGAATCCTTTCCATCCATATTGTCTATTTCTGCTTTGTTTTTTCCTTTCTGATTATAGTGGAACTGCCTTTGCTTTGTCCTGTCCTCTCTGAAGGTACACAACTATATGAGTAGGTCTTAAGGGAAAATAAGATTTTTTGGTTGGGTTTTTTTTTTTTTTTGGTTTTGTGGGTGGGTGGGTTTCTCTTTATGTTTTTCTTTGTTTCCCCCCCCT
Source organism: Elgaria multicarinata webbii (assembly GCF_023053635.1). Taxonomy (NCBI): domain Eukaryota; kingdom Metazoa; phylum Chordata; class Lepidosauria; order Squamata; family Anguidae; genus Elgaria; species Elgaria multicarinata. Next base: position 471,547 of record NC_086171.1, on the reverse strand, counting down.
CTTTTTTTCCTTAGAGGCCTCCCCCTTGGCCTCCCCTGCCGAACTCCCCCTGTCAAACTCCTGTTTGCTCTTCCTGCTAGCTCGCTCTCTGTTCGCTCGCTCTCTGGGAACTGGCTTACTTTTGTAGCTTCTACTTGAGCTGGGCCAGCTGCTCTTCCCTGCTTCTGCTCAGCTCCAAGTCAGGAAACCAGGTTGTGGAAAGCTGGGCAGTCCAGGGCCCTCCAGATGTTTGGGAATGCAGCTACCATAAGCCCTAGCCAGCTTGGCCAATGGTCAGGGATTCTGGGAATTGTAGTCCAAAGCATGACGGAGCATCAGACTGCCTAAGCAGGACTAGAAATGTCACCTCTTCATCATGACTGGAATACGGCTCTATCCACTCTGTGCCGGGCAATTGAAGTCGCCCATTACTGAAGCCCTTTTGCGCGCATTCCTGCTTATTGGTGTCCACACTTTCCCCAGTGGCTCAAGGCTGCTCACAACATCGATTAAGGTTCCTTGAAAAAAGCTATAAACACTGTATTGAATATTAGAACACCCCAAAACCAGCACCGCATCATCCCTCCTCCTCCTCCTCATCTCGGGGTCCTCAAGATAGTGACCCCGGACACATCCCTTGGACCTGTTGAGGCCAGGATTTAGAATTTGTTTAAATATTTTATTTTGGGAGGCCAGGCATCCTGCAAAGCAAAGATTTGTCTAAGACCATGCACCTGTGATGCAGTTTTTAGATGCCATTTGCTTATGTCTGCTTTAATAGCAACTAATAAAACATAGTATTAGAACATCTCCGCGGCTTTCCGTGGCCCTGGCTGTGTCCCCGTTTGCTGCTGCCCTCTGTCTGCCCACGTAGCTCCGTTGTCTCAGCATGGTGGATTCCAGGTGGGTTCCGGCTCGTCTCTTGAGTATGCTGCGTGCGGTTGGGAGCATTGAGATGGCGGGCGTGGGGGTCGGCCTCTGTCGGGGGGGGGCGCTTGTGTTTTGAGAGGATGCGCTGCTCGTAGTTGACCCTTCCAAGCACCCTCTGCCTGCTTCTGCATGAGTGCCTGCATCCCTCCGCCATGTGCAATGTTTCCAGGGGTGGGGGCAGAGTTCCCGGCACGTTGGGTGGCTGTTGGCTTCTCCTTGCCCAGGGCCCCCCTTGCTTTCCTCAGATATCACCATTTATTGTGCCACTAGCAAATCACACAGTAATTCAGGGGGGTTCGCTTGCTTTTGCCATGTGGTTTCCAAGCAACGGAAGGCACCACTGCCACATTTTCAAGATTTTCTGTAAAACCAAGATGGGGGGTGGGGGTGGGCAGAGAGCATGGCAGTTTTGCTTTCTGGGCTACCAGGAGCTTGGTTTGGGCCGCAAGTGCCTGTTTCTGGTTGCCTGCGGCCCGTGTCAGCTTTTGGCTCCTGTAAGACTTGACCGTGAGTCCCTCAGGTCTGCCGTCTGAGTCCTCTGCTGAGGCCTTCATGTGCCACAGAGAAGCCCCGGAGACGCGTGGTGTCTTCCCTCCTCTCCTTCTGTTCTGCAATTGATCCACAGATGGCTTCCCTGGAGGCCGAAGACTGATGCTAGCAATTACTTACAAGCCACGAGCAGCTGTTGAACAGCCCTTTAAAGTGCTGCGCTGCCACCACCCACTCCTGGAGGCTACCTGCCTGCGTTCCACGCCGTGGGGTGTGACGCTTGCGTGGACTTAGCACTGGAACGGAGAACTGCCCCCCCCCGCCCCCTGCCCTTTGCAAAGGCTGGATTGATTCCCTCTGAGGCCGTCTGCCAGGGACCCTGCTGATGTTGCAAGCATCTGCTTCGGGCTGTGAGCTTGCTTGGTGCCCTCAGTGAACTTCGCCAGTGAGGAGCAGGGGGCACCTCCCTTTCAGAGGCTTTGGGGGTGCATTGGGGCGCTCCCTCTCCTGTGCATTGTGCAGAGCCTAGCACACACTTCCTTAGGTCCCAGTTAGTAGCGACCTTGCCTTTTCCTGACAGTCATTCAGAGCTGGTACTTTCGCCCCCACTCCCTCTTTGCTCCTTGGAAGCAGGAGGTTTCCAGGCAGGTCCGGCAACTGGTGCTGGGTGCGAGAGGGTGTGAGGTGTCTGCCCTGCCCTGGGTTGGGCCGCCAGCCAGGATGCCTCTTGCGGAGGAGGCAGCTGGGACCTCCTGGTCTCCCTCGTGGGCCGCTTGCTCTGGCAGCTGAACTGAGGCACGGGGGCTGCAATGGGAGCTGGTGGGGGCTTTGGAGGGGGCAGATGCGGGAGCCGAGGAGGCGCCAGGCCCAGGACTGTGATGCCTAAAGGGGGCGGGTCCTTGGTGGATGCTCCCTCCCTCCCTGCTGCAGAATCTCCGCTCTTGATGACGGGGCCACGCCCGGCTTGGTGACCCATGCCCACGTGGGCCAGCCTGAGGTGATAGGCAGTTGGCCGTGGGGCTGGGGAGGGCTGTCCTAAAATGTCCAACATCTTGCATGTTGGAGAGCCAGACTTTATCCCTGCTCCCGATGTGGGACATCTGCCATGGTCCCATGACTTTCTCCAGTTACCCTGCCCACAATGGCTGGGAGGCCAGGAATTTGCCCCACTCCCGGCCCGAGTGAATCGCCTGCTCCAAGCTGACATGTGAGAGCGGCAGTCCACCCCCCCTCCCCGCACCTGCGAATGAGAGATTTCGAGGGTTGGATCGGAATTTTATACTAACCTCAAAAATGGAAACAAAGCTGATCAACGAGGCTTTGCGTCCACAGAGAGAGTTCTTGCTCCAAAGAAGCAGGGGACGGAGGTGTTTCGGAGGGAGCAGCCGGAGGAAAAGGGAAGTGAGCCATGGGGTGAAGCCCATCTCATTCCCGATGGGAGAGAAGAAGGGGGTGGCGGCCGCAGGGTGTGCATGGGACCTGCTCCCAACCCCCACCGGCCTGTGGGCTTTTGGCTCCGTACCACAGAAGCTGGTGATGTGGCCGGCTGAAGGCCCAGGCGTGTGTGTGTGTGTGTGTGTGTGTGTGTGTAAAACCTGAGCAGCGTTTTGGAGTGGAGGCTGGAGGCTGACGTTGATCTAGTGTGGTGCTTGGATCTTAAGGTTGTGCTTCCAAATACAACTTTGGACCAGTAGAAATGTTGCCATTTCTGCAATAACTGAAGCTGCTGTCAGATGGGAAGGCCAGTGGGGGCAAACTGTCGAGCTGCTAGAGAGGCAGAGAGGGGAGCAGCCAACCCACAGATAACGGTGGGTGGGTTAGGAGGCCTCTGTGTACCTGTTTCTGCCCTCTCCCCCATATCATCCTCACAACAGTCCTGTGAGGTAGGCTAGGCCAAGAGATGGTGACTGGCCCAAGGTCACCCATTGAGCCGTTGGACTCGATGGCCTTGTAGGCCCCTTCCAACTCTGCTATTCTATGGTTCTATGATTCCTGATGTGTGAGCTTTATCGCTGAGTGCGGATTTGAACCTGGGTCCTGGACCTGCAGGCCCAACTTGCCGCAAGGGCTAGTAGCCAGTGTTGTCTCATGGAATAATCCACCTTTCAACCCTTCAGACCCGGCGACTGACATCACATCTTGTGACAGTGAATTCTGTAGGTTAATGACGTGCTCCCAAGAAGGACACAGACAAGCTGGAGCGTGTTCAGAGGAGGGCAACCAGGATGATCGGGGTCTGGAAACAAAGCCCTATGAGGAGAGACTGGAACAACTGGGCATGTTTAGCCTGGAGAAGAGAAGATTGAGGGGAAGACATGATAGCACTCTTCAAGGACTTGAAAGGGGGTCATGCGGGGGGTGGGGGGCGGGGGGCGGCGGCAACTCTACTATTCTGTGAGTCTATGATTCTATGATCCCTACTGAGGCGTTTCCCTCCCTTGGTCCTGGGTTTACTGCAAATCAAATTCCTGGGGTGACGCCGGCTTCCAGTTTCAAATGAAAAGGCAAAAGCCTTTCCCTCGACCCACTTCCTCCATCCCGTGCATAGTTTCATACATGTCCCTCATGCATCCCTCCCCTCCCCCCCCACTCTTAGTCACCCTTGCTGTGCCCCCACCTTCCCGGCGCTCCTTCCAATTCTGCCTGGGAGCTGAGGGCCAGTCCCTGGCATGAGGAGGCGGCGGCTGCTGCTGCTGCTGCTGCTGCTGCTGCTGCTGTGGGCTCTGCTCTGCCCAATCTCCCCTTGAGCTTGGGCTGCCTGAGGGCACATGAGCGGGCGGGTGGGGGTGGGGCGTTCCTGAAGGCATTTGGAGGAGCTGAGCCGAGCCAAGCCCCTAATCTCTGCTTTGGCTCCGCATTAGAGGGATTTCCCAGCCGTCCAAACGTGCCTCCCGCTGCCAGGGCGGAGAGGGCCCCCTTTGCCCTCTCCCCCCATCTGGCCTAGCCACCACAAGCTCAGCACCCCAAGCCTTGGCTTGCCGTGGGGTAGGCCCTCCCGTGCCCTCGGGCGGCCTGCATGGGGGGCGGGGAGTCTGGGGCTGGAGGCACCAGCTGTGGAGGGGAGTCACCTCCTTCCCCCCCCCCCCCCCCCGTGAGATGGCTGAGGATGGGGCTGCCCCATGCACCCCAGGGAAACGGTTGCCCCTGCAGATGGGTTGGGGTTTCGCTCTGCTGAACGGGGACGGGGTAGGAGCAGCAAACACCCAGCAGATGCTCTGCCTCGAGGCAGCAGGGGCCATGGGAAGGACGTGTCCCTGCCGCGTGGGCTTACATGGCCTTAGCACAAGCTTCCCCCAGCTCTGCCCTCCCCTTACATCGCTGAACTGGAGATGGGGTTGCCGGTCGGTCTGGCCACCAGGCGGGCCGCCAACCGGCCGTTAGCTGCAGCCCTGCCAGGCCCACTTGGCTGTGCCCTGGGCAGTTGCCTTCCCAACCAGTTTGCGGCTCGTGGCTGCACCTGGATCTCCATCTTGGGGGTGGGGAGGGCTCCCTTGCAGCTCCCTGGGCCATGAACAGGTGTTTGGGCGTGGATTGGCCTGGCAGTCAGCAGGGCGGGTGGAGCAAAGCTCAGCCAGCCTCCTCTCTGCCCCACTGGGGTGGGGCCGGCCAGCTTTGTGCTGCTCAATGAATTGACAAAGTAGCAGAAAATCTGATTAGCTGCAAATCTAATGTAATGTGTCACTCTTAATCCAGTGGGTGTTGGTTGGGAGAGCCAGAAGCAGAAAGGGGCGTGCCTGGCCAAGTGTGTACTGGGGGGCTGGGGGGGTTGCCTTTCAGTGTGGCAGATGTGTTGTGGGGGAGGGGAGGCCCAGGCTGTGACGGGGCTCCCTCAGATGTGCTGAAGGGCGGGGGGGGGGGGGAGACGGTCTTGAGGTCTTCCACCTTCTGGACTCCCCCAGTGCAGCCGAAGGGCCTTTCCCACAGGAGAGCCAGCAGAGACCCTGATGAGCCCTTGTGGATGCGGCTGTGTGGGTGGGCGGGGGGGGGGGGGAGCCTGCGGATGGGCGCAAAATGCGCCTGTGGGCTGGAGCACCAAATGCATCTCTGACCCCACCCAGAAGCCACACAAATGAAGAGTTGTTTTTGGGGTGAGTGTTGGTTTCGTTTCTCTGGCCAGGCTGACCCCAAGAGGTGCGTTGCCTCTGGAGCCTCCTCCCCCCATGACTTTCTGGGCTCCCCGCTGCAGCACGCAGGTCCCCTGCCCCTCCGTGCCCCCTCCCCAAAGCCAGAGAGCTGTGCCACCCAACACAGAGCCCACTTAGGCCTCCAGCTGGCCCATGGCATGGAGAGGAGGGGTCGGGTGTCAGGGGAGCAATTGGCAGGGCAGGGGCAGCGGGGGCAGTTCTTGCATGCTGAGCCCCAGTCCCACACAGGAATGCTTGCGGCCGGCCCCCTTGGGTGCTGTGAGCGGAGACGCCCCCTCCCTCCTCATGGGGATGCATGGGTTGGCCTGCCTTGCAGGCTGTCTGTCCGGGAAGGGCGACAGGTGCTTGGAGGCCAGATGCCTCTCCGGAGGCAGTGAGAGGTGGCAGCTGCCTGCCTGCCTGCCTGCCATGGCAGAAGGAGGCCGGCCTCCCTAGGGCTCCCATCACCCTGCCAGACCCAGCCATCCTCATGCGCATGGGCAGCGAGGGTGAGTGGGTGCGGAGGCAAGGGGAGGCGGAAATGCAGAGCAGGGTGGCAAGGGGCTCTTTGGGCTCTGGGGCCAGAGAGAGGCGCCCGCTTCACCCCTGCTGGCTTCCGGCCACAGCAGCCGGGCGCCAGGTGGTTCCTGCCAAAGGCCTGCAGGATCTGGATGGGCAGGCACCTTTCCCCAGCCACCTTCTGCCCTGGGACCTCTTGCTTGAGGGGGTGAATGCTGCGGAGGGAGAGACGTCTGCAGTATTCCCCACCTTGTGTATTGCAGCCATTGTTATGGAAACCGACCTTGCTGTTGGCAGCTCAGGGGTAGGTGGGTGGGCGCGGGAGGCAAGGCAAGGCCAGACCCAGGAAGGAAGGAAGCGTCCTCCCTCCCTCCCAACGCAGCAGACATGCTGTGATGATGGTGTAGAAAAGAACTGCTTTACACTAAAAAAGAAAACAGTTCCCTCCCCCCCACACACCATTTTAAAACGGCCTTTTCCTCCATCTGCCTCAGCAGTCTTGGAGAGGAGGCGGGCGGCATCTTGAGCTGTGCAGGGCCCCGTGGAAGAGGTGGCTCCCTTGCAGTGGGGAGGGGGCCAGGCGGGCTGGGCCCCTCCTCAGCATTGGCCTCCCATGGCTTTGCAGGAGGCCTGTGGAGGGGCTCATGCCGGGCCGGAGCTCTTGCCCTGGCCGGTCTCCCCGTGAGGAGAGAGTGCTCTCAGCCCGGCTGGCCCTCGGATCTTTCCGACCGGAGATGCCCTGGGCCGGCCCCAGGGTCTTCTGCATGCCCCTTCCTCCCCCCATTTAGCTTCCCAGCGTGCTTGACGGCAGGGGGGGGGCGTCCAAATCCTGCAGAGGGGCTCCGGTGGAGGTGGACGGTCCCAAGGCTTGGCTGCCAAGGGAGAGGCCCGCCCGCCCGGGGCTGCCCAGTCCGTGCCACCATCTCCCCCGCTGCCCAGAGCCTGTCTCTGAGTGAGGGCTGCCGTCTCTGGCACAAGGCAGCGTCTCTGGGAGCCCGTGAAGCAGAGCCCCTTGGCCTGGTGGCCTCCATGTTCATGCAGATCACCCGTGAGGCCTCAACTAGGATGTCTTATTATTTATTATTATTTCTGTGGCTGCCCCACCCCACAACACAAGTTCCCCGGGGAGGGGGGTCATTTGCAGCAGCCCTCCCAGATCGCCTGAGGCTTAGGAGAGGGGTGGGGAACAGCTCCCCAGCGTGGGGCTCCCAGTCTGTGCCCACCAAATCAGAGCATTTGAAAGGGATTGATGGGAGACGGTAGAGCACTGGTTTTTCCGGGTGTGTGCATGCCTGTGATCTTCGGTTCCTGAGCCATTTCCTGGGCTTGTGGGTATCTCCTCCTCCTCCTCCCTCCTCCTCATATGCACCACCGCTTTCCAGGCCGTGCATGTAGCAGAGGTGGCAGGAAGCCCTGTGGGCAGCAACAGGAAGTAGTTGGGTTGCACAGGTGGCTGCGGGCGGCTGTTTGCGGTTTCCGCTTTGGGTTGCTCGGTGGCATGTGACTGGCACGATCGTCCCCAGGGGCTTGGAAACCTTGCCGGACCAACCTGAGCCTCCCTGGGGTGGGGGCACAGGGCAGTGGGGGAGAGGGTGGCTCCAAGGCAGGCAGGAGTCAAGAGGCCAGGCACATCTCTGGCCAGGCACCTCTGCATCCAGTTGCAAAGGCCTCTGAGACAGCAGGAGGCACCTTTGCTGGAGGGCTCACGCTGTGCGGATGGACGCGCCTGTGTCCCTGGTGCATCCCCCAAGAGGAGGGCGAGGCACAGCTTCCCGAAGGAGGTCTCTGGCTCTGGGCTGCATTTACCTGTCCTACAAAAGCGTTTCTAAGGGCTGTGTGCTTCTCTTTCCCCAGAGGGCCTCCCAAGATGACTCAGTTAAGGTCTGGGATGATCTGGATAATTCGTTATGACAAGCTGAGGAAGGAACGTCCCCGATATCTTCTATTCTTGTGGTGTGGCTGGGTGTGTGTCAGTGTACATGTTGGCCCGCCCAGGTGAACTGTGGACTCTGAGGTTGGCCTTGACTCTAGAAGGCCTTTATGTCCTTATCCCCTCAGGGAGTCAAAGAGGACAAGGCAGGAAATGAGGCTGGAAGTTACTTTTCAAAGGTCACATAGAAATATTTCAGTGAAGAGATTAAGGGGCCCCTGTGATTTCTTAGGGTTGTTCATGCTAGTCTGCAGCAGACTAAAGGGAGGCCACGGCACACGCTCAAGGAGTCCTGTGCAACTTGTTGAAAAGCAGAAAGTGACAATCAATGGCTTACTATTGGTTTTAAATGCCTGAAAGACACCCCCCCCCGTGCCCTCCTTGTCATAGAATCCTAGAATAGCAGAGTTGGAAGGGGCCTATAAGGCCATCGAGTCCAACCCCTTGCTCAATGCAGGAATCCACCCTAAAGCATTACCTCATACAGTGTAATTGGGATGATTAGGGTTGCCCTTTTCCAGTTTTTGGAGGTACAGTGACTAGAATGCCAGTATTCCAAGTGGGTTCACACTATAGATTTATATAAAGCAGGGCTGTGGAACATCTGGGGGTTGGGGGGGCACATTATCATCCCCCCAGAACCTACATGGGGCTGTGCCCCCTCCCTGGCTGCTGCCACTGAATTTGCTGCCACAGCAGTAGCAGAACCCCTGCCCCTTCCCAATTTGCAAGAGAAGGAGTCATGCAAGAGAAGGAGTCATTTTGTTTACAAACAAAAGTGCAACTCCCAGGAGGCTTCTGGGAGTGAGATTCTGTTTCCAAATGACTTGCATGATGCTTCCTGCACATCTTGCTTTCTTGGGGGAGGTGGCTGCGACTGTGGCAAATCTGGTGGAGTCAGGGTGCAAAATTGCCTCGTGGGGCACATGATGCCCACCCCTGACGTAAAGGCATGACAATACCGACAGTTTTATTTTCAGTCCCATTCCTAACCTCTAAAATAGAATTCGCCTTTTTCTATGGCTGTTGCTTTATCCACCACAACCCCAAGAACAAGGCTAAAGTTGGTTGCTAGTTTCTGGAGCTTTATTTGCCCAAAAGTTGAAAACAGAGCTCACTGGACTGAATCTGCCCCTGCACCCCAAAAGAAGATCCAGCCCATCCCCGGTGATAAACCATGACATGACAATAATTATCTCCAATCAAAACCACGGTTTTAGCACAATGCTCTTTAATGCATAATCCCTCACATTGAAATGAAAAGGTACTGGGGGTGTGAAGCCCACAGTACACTCGGAACTGCCCCAAATTACCCACAGCGCCAGGAAAGAGCCTTCTGCACCATGGTGTAGAGTTGCGTCCAGCCCATTGCTCTATGAGGGGTCCAAGGAATGCTCCAGCGTGGCACAACCCCTCTCTCCTGCCCCCTGCACACCTCAACATGCTACCCAAAGCCAGATTCTCTGGGCTGTGGCACTGCAGGGGACAGGAAGGAATGGCCCCCTGCCCACCATGCAAGGCCTTCATGATGCTCCTATCTGGAGCAGCTTTGAGAAGCTCAGATCATAGAATCCTAAAATAGCAGAGTTGGAAGGCCCCCCCCCCAAAACCATCGAGTCCAATCCCCCCTGTTCAATGCAGGAATCCACCTGAGAGCATCCCTGACAGATGGCTGCCTCTTGAAGGCCTCTAGGGTGGGAGAGCCCACCAGTTTGAGAAGGTTCCATTGATAAGTACTCTTTGAGTCCGATTCTGTAGCCAACTGTGAATCCACCTAATAGTTGTTCCATCTAACCCACTTTTAGCTAGTTTGTTAATCAGAATATCATGGGGTACTTTATCAAAAGCTTTGCTGAAGTCAAGATATATGATGTCCACAGCATTCCCACAGTCCACAAAAAATGAGATCAAATTAGTCTGACAGGATTTGTTCCTGACAAATCCATGTTGGCTTCTAGTAATGACTGCATTGTTTTCAAGGTGCTTACAGATGGACTTCTTTATAATCTGCTCCAGAATTTTCCCAGGGATGGATGTCAGACTGACTGGTCTGTAGTTCCCAGGTTCCTCCTTTTTGCCCTTTTTGAAGATAGGGACAAGGTTAGCCCTCCTCCAGTCATCAGGCACCTCACCCGTCTTCCATGATTTTGCAAAGATAATAGCAGTTCTGAGAGTTCTTCCACTAGCTCCTTCATTACTCTAGGATGCAGTTCATCGGGCTCTGGAGATTTGAACTCATTCAAAGAAATTAGGTGTTCCTTGACCATTTGTTTATCAATCTCAAACTGCAATCCTGCCCCCTCAATTTGTGCTTCACTTTTTCAGCCTTTTCTTTGTCACCTGTTATCCATTTGCCATCCTCATTAAGCAATTGAACCACCACATCTTTCCTCTGTCTTTTACTACTCACATATCTGAAGAAAGCCTTTTTATTGCTTTTAGCATCCCTTGCTAATCTCAGCTCATTCTCATCTTTAGCCTTCCTGACGCCATTTCGGCACTTCTGTGCCACCTGTCTGTACTCTTCTTTTGTAGCCTGGCCTTCCTTCCACTTCCTATATGTATCCTTTTTTGTTTTCTGGTCATCTCTAAGCTTTTTGTGTTGCCACATTATTTTCTTCTGTTGTCTTCTATCTTTTCTCCTTGTTGGAGTTGTTTGTAAGTATGACGTGGTCACTTTCCCCCAGAGTTCCCATAACTGCCACTTTATCCACTAAGTCATCCCTATTGGTCAATATCAAGTCAAGGATTGCCGATCCTCTAGTTCCTTCCTCCACTTTCTGTAGGAGAAAGTTATCACCCATACATGTCCGGAATTTCTTGGAAGGGCCGCTTTTGGCAGTATTTGTCTCCCAACAGATATCAGAGTAATTGAAGTCCACCATCACTACTACATCACACTTCCTTGAGACACTGGCAATTTGTTTCTCAAAAGTTTCGTCCTCGTCTTCTCCTTGATTGGGTGGTTGGTAGTAGACTCCGATAATCATGTTCTTTTTATTCCTTGTCCCATTTATTTTAATCCAGATGCTCTTGATGGGGCTTCCAGTCTGATCCGCCTGTATTTCTGTGCAGGGATAGGTATTTTTAACATATAGTGCAACTCCACCTCCCTTTTTGTTTCTTCTGTTCATTTTGAACAAGTTATATCCTTCAATTGCTATATTCCAGTCATGGAAGTCATCCCACCAAGTTTCAGTTATACCTATCAGGTCGTGTTTGCCTTCATGTAATAAAAGTTCAAGTTCATTCTGTTTGTTTCCCGTACTCTGGGCATTAGTATACAGACATCGAAGACCATGTGTTTTATAGTCTGGCTTTGTTCCTACATTGTTGTGGACACTATTTTTGGGCACTATTGGAGCTGTTCTCTGTGCACACACATACCATGCCCTCTGCGTCTGCTTACAAACCAGACTATGCCGTGGATGGAACCAAGCCTAAAAAACAGGCCCTGTTCAGCAGGCCTGCAGTGTGGTTTCCAATGCTTGGGGGATGGATATTGTCCCAAGGTGAGGGTAGGAGCCTGCTGGAGGACACGGTGGCTCAGAGGCTGAGATTCGCCAGACAGCTAAGGCAGTCAGTCAGCTCCAGTCTGGCTGGGAGGGTGAAGAGCTCCAGTCTCAGTTGCGTAATGCAGCGGAAGCAGCTGCCATCCCATAGTTTAATTCAGTGCTGAAGGGCATCTGGCAGGTTGCAGCAGCAGCCAAAGAACTGTAGCAATTGTAAGCAGTACAAAATGCAAATAATGGTACATGTCCCCACAGAAAAATGGGAACCTTACTTTGACGCTTGTTTATGAAGCAGGGAAAGAAGTGCCTCTGGCATATTGCTGGAGGTTACATTTCCTGGTTTTAAATCTGACCAAAACTTGGCCTATGACATTTACAAAAATAAGGAAGATGCTCTCAAAGTTGTGCTGCAGCAAGGCCTCCAGGAGAGGGCATGAGATCTCCAGAAATGTGGAAGTGTCTTTGGTGGGCACTGATTGTGACAGGGATTTTTGCCCATCTAAATATAAGTGCCAGTCAGATTCCAAAGGGACGAGAAACTGGTCCTGTCGCTACCCATAAAAGATGAGGTGGATGTGAGTTGGTCAACCCTTGCCCTATACGTTTATTGGATGCCCTGTCTAAATGGCATTCAGGTTTCCTTTAAATAAGCTCCCAGGCTGAACAGGACAGTGCATTGTGCCACTGCGGAAGAACGTGCTGGACTTAGAAGCTGTCTTGAATGACGCTTTTGTTCTGCGATGTGTTATGAGTAGATTTGCCCGAGATTCCAAACAGTCTCTCTTTGCAGCGTTTGTTGATCTGTCTGCTGCTGCATTGGATGGCAGAAATAGGGAGGGAAACAAACACGGCTGGAGCCTGGGCTCTTCCTGCTAGTCTGAGCGCTCTCTGCAGATTTGGTCATGCATGTTAGTGGGCAGGAATCTGATAGATTCCTCCTCTGAGGGAGGCTGGGCTGGGCTGGGGGTAGTGCTTCATGGCACCTCTCCCGTTTAATTTGGATGTTACATTTATACGCCGCCTGTCTACCAAAAAGGGCACTCAAGGCAGCTTACAAGCTCTAACAAAGCTTGATAAAAATAATAATAAGCAAATACACTAAATGCACAATTAAAAACACAACAATATCAGAGTAAAATCAGCCTCCAGCTGAACAGAGCCGCTTACACACCAAGGCCCCTTGAATAAAGTTGCCTTCACCTGCGTGTGGAAACTCTGTAACAACATTCTTCTGAAAAACTTTGTAGTATTGGCAACATGCCGGCTTCAGGGTTAACATGAGCCTGCCTGACATAAATTTGCCATCAGTTGCTTCCATAGGGCAGAAAGAATTTAATAACTTTTCAAACGCTACTTAAGACTTTACCAAGTCAGTGAACGGCACACTTCCTCAACAAACCAGAATAGTGGGCATCGGTTGTTTCACCAAAATATGAAAGAAATATACGATATGCAGAGCCACAGCTTGGAGTAAAAAGTACAAATGTAACAATTTTCAGGACATTTAACTTTCTGTACAGTGCCAATTTTTATCAAATTGGATTGAAATTTTGTGCAATTGTAGACCTTGTCAGGTAGATCATGAATGGCAAATTTTGCATTATTAGCTCAATAGGCGTCATCTGTATAAGAAGTAGAATTTTGAGGCTTCCAAAAAGGTCCTAGATAAAGTCCCTCACCAAAAGGCTCCTGAGCAGACTTGGAATAAGAGGAGAGGTCCTCCTGTGGATCAATAACTGGCCAAAGAACAAAAAGCAGAGCGTAGAAATAATTGGCAAATTCCCCCCAGTGGAGGGATCCCACAGGGATCTGTGTTGGGACCAGTGCTTTTCAACTTGTTCATAAATAATCTGGAATTAGGAGCGAGCAGTGAGGTGGCCAAGTTTTCTGAGGACACCATGTTATTTAGGGTGGTTAAAACAAAAAGGGTATTGCGAGGAGCTCCCGAAGGATCTCTCCATACTGGGAGAATGGGTGTGGAAATGACAAATGCGGTTCAATGTAAGCAAGTGCAAAATCATGTGTGTTGGGGCAAAAAAGAACAGAAAAGCCAACTTACGCTGATGGATGTGAGCTAGCAGTGACTGACCACGAAAGAGATCTTGGGGTTGTGGTGGAAAAGCTCGATGAAAACGCTGACCCAATATGTAGCTGCTGTAAAGAAGGCAAACTCCATGTTAGGCATTATTAGAAAAGGAATTGAGAATAAAATGGCCAGTATGGTACTGCCCTTATGCAAATCTATGGTGCAAACACACTTAGAGCATTGTGTAGAGTATTCCAGGGGCTCTATTTATCTTCTTCTGAGGCTTATAATGGTGAACCCCCTTTTTCTTTGTGGGGGGACGGCTCTCATGCCCTTTTAACAAGGTAGCCTATAAGTAATGAGGCTTGCCTTTATAAAGAATAAGCCATTAAGCCCCTTGGAGATTGATAGATTGCTTAATTACTGGAGTTAGTAGGTCTTACTGGAATATATGCTGTGGTCAGAGCTTGGGGTATCAAATATGTTTCTCATCCACCATCACGTAAGCTGTGGACCCGCCCAGCAGGCCCAAGTGTGAGCCTGGCCCGGGAATGTTGCTGGGATCAAGCCGACACTGGTGTCAGAAGGGGCACTGTGCTGAGCCCCCAGTAGCCCTTGCTCCCCCCGCCCAAGAGGTTTCAGCCCTCCCTGGTCTGGGCTCGCCTCCCTCACGTGTGAGTATTTGGGAAAGGGGTCTGGAACAGCTGTCCGGGTTTAGGGAGGGAGTGGGCATTGGAGTTTGGACCCCCCAGGGTCGAAGGGCCGCCGTGACTTCCTGATCAGCAGGGGTAATGACATCATGCCCCTGCCTCCAACTTCCCTGTTCCCTCTCAGCAACTTCAACCCTTGCAACTGTCTGGGGGGAGCTGGGGGGCGGCTGTCCCAGAAACAGTCTCTGTGCATGAGCTCTCCCATTGGTATGGGCCTGTCTAGAAGGGCAACTAAGAGCCATGACTGCTACAAAACCCCTGCTCCTAGTGGACACGGAAATGGCAGGGACTAGTTTATTGACCTGGACATAAAACGTTCCTCCAAGGTGCTGGGAAAAGGACCGCCTGGACAATTGAGCTGCTGGTCTTTGCTAGCCCACCCCAATACATGTGGTATTACATTGGCGGCGGCGGCAGCTGCTCCTCTCCATGTGCCACACGGCTGCCTGCATTTTTGGCCTCTCCCTGGGGGCGTGGCTATGGGGATGGTCATGATGAGCACTTGCACTTCAAGGGGAGGGGCATTCCCCCTCCCCTCCTCATTTGCCCAACGTGGACGGCTCCGTTCCTCTCCTGTGTAGCTCAGTGGTGGACCATTTGGCTTGCATGGCAGAGGCGCCCAGTTCAAGTGGGGGCATTTGCAGTGCCCAAACTCCTAGGCAGCTGATCGATCATGGGAGGGGGGGCAAGAGGAGCCAGGACTGGGGGGGGGACGGGTGTCCCCCTTAGGAGGATCGGCCCTGCTTCGCTCCCCTCTGCACTTTCGCTAAGCCTCTCTCAAGACTCTGCTTGTGGGACTGGCCCCCAGGCATGACAGGCCTCCTCCCCTCCCGTGCCAAGGGTGCTCTGGCTGAGCTCTGTCTGCCTGTCTGCAGCCAGCGCCGTGCCCATCCCCTGATGCCAGATGCTGTGAAAGGGGACAGCTGAACCCTTGCAGGGCGGCTTGTGTCTCCTGCTCTCATTCCCCTCCTAGAGGGGGTGTCGCTGAAGGCGTTCTGGCACTTCAGCCATGTTTGGGTGCATTCATTCCTTTTGCGGGAGCTTTTGCTAGCCCTGCAGGAGGGACAAAAAGAGTCTTGTGGGGACTGAGATGCCAGCCCTTGACCACCAGCCAGTGGTCCCCCAGTTCACCCACTGCCCTGTGTGTGTATGTGGGGTGGGGGGAAGGGGCAGGCAGAGTCTGTGTTTGCCCGAATTGGATGGGACTCCAGAGGCCACCTTCTGTGGTGGATTGTGCTGATTTCTTCCTAGGAGAGGGGGCAGGTCTGTGTGGGGAGGAAGTTGGGAAACTGCATTGAGCTGCAAGGGTGGGCGGGCGG
Organism: Elgaria multicarinata webbii; assembly: GCF_023053635.1. Classification (NCBI taxonomy): domain Eukaryota; kingdom Metazoa; phylum Chordata; class Lepidosauria; order Squamata; family Anguidae; genus Elgaria; species Elgaria multicarinata. The sequence goes on along the minus strand of NC_086171.1, from coordinate 456,009 downwards.
GCGGGGATGCTGCTCCTTCCTGTGGGCAGCAGCAGCCCCCCCTCCTCTCCTCTCCTAGATGCATAGCTCCCCGGGTGAGGAGCAAGCGCAAATGCACAGCAGTGGTGCCTGCTGACGTCTCTCCAGGCTGTGACAGAAGTGCTCTGCAGTGGGAGCGGGCTCTCTGACGGTAGCTGGGCTGGAATGCGTTGCATAGCTCTCTCTTTGACACCCCCCCTCCTCCCGGATGCTCCTGGCTGAGGCGGCCTCTCATTGGGGATTCTGGATGTGTGGCGAAGCACCAACCGGATGCAGCCTCTGGGACGGTGGGCACCAGTTCGGCTGTCTTTCCTTCCTCGTCTGCTCCTGCCTTGCAAGCCCTGGCTGGTCCTCAGAGGCGGCTTTCGATCTCCTGCCCACCACCTGGCAACTGCAGGTCCAGGGCGCCTCCATGTGGCCATTTACTTTCTTTCCTGCGGTCGTTTCCCCCCCCCCCCCATATGACCATTTTCTTTTCGTGTTCTGGTATCCACGCCTGCCCAGAGAAGCCAGCCCCAGGCCCACCCAGGACCCCCACGTCTTCCCCTTCTGCCCCTGTGGCAGGCAGAGTACCTGGGAGGTTTCTCTCCCCCGTAGCCCTCATATGCCAGAGGCCAGCACCTAGGATGGCTGCCAGCAGAGAAGGGGGAGCCCCAGCTGCTGTTGGTGACCCATCAGGGCAGGCAAAGAGCAGCTGGTGCCCCCAAGGCACGGCGTGGAACAGTAGAGGGGTGATGTGTGTGTGTGCGTGCTGAAGGGCAGCTCTCCCAAGGGAGGGGAGCACGCAGTCCAGCGCCCTAGAATCAACACTTGACCCCTTGGTCAATGTTCTGGAGTGAGGGGCGAGAGCAAGGTGGCCACATCTGTGGGGGATGCCAGATCAGCCAGGCAGATTGCAAAGAGCAAATGGGCATTAAACTGGGAAATACGCTTCCAAGCCAGCAAGTGTGAAGCGATGCCCCTTGAGGGCGAGGGTGCGGGGGAGCAAAACATCCCAGCTTCCAAGTGTAAGCCGGTGGGGTCTGAGGTGGCGGTGATTGACCAGGAGCATGTGGTGGAGAACGGCTCTGTGAAAATGCTGCCCCGGCCTGTAGCTCCTGTGAAGCAACGTGGGCCAAGGGCTCTGGGTCTGGCCAATGGCGGAAGCCCTGCCGCTCCGTGATCACATGAGCTTCCTGTGCGCGTGCTGAATGCACTGGGGTGGGGGGGGGCGTTCGCCTGTCCTGAGCCTACTGGCTCTTCACCCGGCACATACTTTATGCTGTTTTATTCTTTTACTATGTATGGCACCATGTACATTGATGGTGCAACAACAACAACAACAACAACAACAACAACAACAACATGGCAGCTGCCGTCCCAAGATATGGTGCTGGGGGTGGGTGGGAGCGGTGGGGGGGGGGCTATAACGAGGGGTGAGCTGAATCCATGGATGAGGAGGGGGCTTGTGGTGGCTCTTGGCAGTGAGGCGCCTCTCTGCCCCCCTTGCTCCGAGGCAGTCTGCTGCTGCGTGTGTTGGTTGCGGAGGGGGCTGGGGAGCGCCCCCCCTCCTGCCATGGTCTTGTGTGCTTCTGGAAGCCTCTGGCTAGCCACTGTGGGGCCTGGGATACTGTGGGGCCTGGGGGCTTGGGCGGATCCAGGTGTGGGGCTCTGGCATTGGGGCCTCTTCAGCCGGTTGGTTTAGTGCAATCACTGGGCCACTTGCTGTGGTGAACGGTGTGGAGCTCTTCCCTCCGCACAGGCGTTAGGGGTGCTGGGCTTTGTCCCCCTGCCAAGAAATTCTTCCCCAGCAAGCTGTTGCTGTTGTGGAATGTGGCTCCAGGAGTGTCTTCAGCACTATTTGGCTGGTGCCCGAGATGCCGTCGGGGTGGGGTGGGGTGGGGGGCATGGCTGCTCCCAAGGGTGGCATCACCACCTGCTTTTCTGCCCATCCTTTTGGCAGGTGGCTGCACAGAGCACTGCTCAGCTCAGCCCATTTCTTGAGGCCAGGAAATCCTTGGCTGACTTTTGCCTATGAGTTGTGGGTCAGGGTTCGCCCTCAGGAGCAGCAGCTGCAGTGAACTCTGGAAGTTGCCCTCCTGCTTCAATTTGGATCCTTCCCAAGTAGGTAAAGCCTTCCCTCGGATCCAGCGCAGGAAATGGGCAAAAGCTAAGCAGAGATGATGTGACTCAAATGAATGACTTGCACAAGCCTTTGTGCCCGAACAGCCGGTTTTCTGCGAGTCCCATCAGCTATGGAAGCCTAGAAGAGCCCCGTGCTCAGGTCCGGAACAGGAGGAGAGGGCAGGTTAGGCCAGGGTCATTCGGACTGTCAGCGAATATGGAGTGAAGCTGCATCGCAGCTAAGAATGCCTTGGATTGCATGGGAGTGCTATTCCTAACTATCTGCATAGGCTGACTGTAAATGATCATTAACAGACGTGATGAGTTCTGTGTGTGCTGTGAGATAACTGTCAGTAACAAAATATAATCTTGGAAGTGAAGGAAGGCCGCCGCAGGGGGGGTTGGTCAAGCAGCACGTAGCTTAGTGTAGCAGGGAGGCCTTCATCTGGGTGTTACTGGTGTCAGTGGAAGACCTGGCTACAATGAGAGAAACAGGAATAGTGGTGTGACTCCCTCTAAAACTTAGGGTGAGGTCATCCAGCAAAGAGTTATAAAAGCAAGAATTAGATCTGGTTGCCCAGAGAGATCCTGGGAGAACGAGACGCCCACCGTGCATGAATGCCTCAGCTCTGCCAGCCATGTTTGCCAGATGGCTACAAGATCTTAATGGCGACCGCTTTGTTGTCTGAGAGGAACAGAGCTTTCATTTCCTTAAGAAGTACTCTAGCCATGATTTCTATTATGCTTCTAATCGTCCCAATTACACTGTATGAGGTAATGCTTTAGGGTGGATTCCTGCACTGAGCAGGGGGTTGGACTCAATGGCCTTATAGGCCCCTTCCAACTCTGCTATTCTATGATTGTATGTGTTTTGCTTGTTTCATCATTGCATGATTTGTTATTCCCTAACACTGTTTGAGCAATATTATTTTGTTGTACCACTTTGTGTTACTTGGCTTGAGAGAAGTCGCAAGGACCACAACCCCCATATAGATAGATAGATAGATGCGCAGAACACTCTGCTGGATTCATAGATCTATCACTGAGTGGGGTCTGTCCCTTTAAATCTCTGGTGAATCTCAGATACACCCATTCAGGTTTTGGAAACAAGCCAGCTGGATGGAGCAGGAAAGAGTTACCCATCTCAAGACCACCTTCTGACAGACGCAGGGCAGGGCGGAGGGCACAACGTAATCTGGAAGGAAGAGGAAGGCTTAAGTGCACGGGATCTGGCTCTTGCTCTCTGCAGGCAGCCATGAGACTGAAACTCCTGAGTATGACCCCGGGGGCATTTCAGCTTGCAGCCTGTCAGGGTGCAAAATCCCCTCTAGCAAATCCTGAGACAGGTGTGAGGCCTCTTTCGTTGGCTGGTCTCTGCTACCCTCCAGTGGCAAACAGCAGTAGTGTGTGCTGGTAGAGAGAACAGGGACTTGCACGTGGCTCAGGTGGCCAACGGGAGCCGCTGGATTTGTAACGGAATTGCTGGGGCAGATCCTCGCGTTCTTGAGATACTAAAATGCCCTGCGTGGCCCAAGGTCAGAGGAGAAGGCAGACCCCGCTGCGAAGCGGACACCTCCTTGCCTTGGGACGGGATTTGTTCTCCTCCACCTTGTGCTCCGAAGGGACTTCCGCTCCAGGCACAAAGGAGGCAAAGAGAGTGGTGGGAATGGCAGCAGGAGCTAAAGCTCGAAGCAGGCCTCTGCCGTGTCCCCGAGTACTCGGCTCAGTGCCAGAGCAGGCTGGAGGGTTGGGGAAGGGCATTGCTCTACCCTGCCAGAATTCATTCCCCCTCTCTCTCCTGCCCAGGCGAGTGTGCCTTGTGCTGCGAGAGTGGGACAGGTTGGGGGGGTTCTGCTGGGGCACTACCCACTCCCCTGTCCAGAAGGCTCCCTGCCTTTGCAAACGGAGGGGGCCTCGGCATTGGCCCCCGGATCCATGACTGCTTTGATAGCCATGGAGCTGCCCCAACATGCCCTAGGCCCAACACATGTAGTGGAACACGCACACACGGAGTGTGGGTTTCTCGGCGGTCGGCAGCTGAGGGATTTCTCCACTTTTACCTAGACATGGAAAGATCACTTACTGCTGAGATTTAGATTTACGATAGAGGCTTCCCTCTGCAACGGTGGGGGACCTGTTAAGGGGAGCTGCCCCGGGGGGAGGAGAGATGGATGGGTTCCAGGGCGGCCCTGGATGGCACGTTTGGTGCTCCTGTCACAGCCCCAGCTGATCTGGGGGGTGCAGCGGCAACTCCCCGGGGGCCCATCTGGCTTGGTGGAGCCCGTGCAGCTCCTTGGTGTTACACGGAGGCTGTGTTTATTGCCTGCCTTTGAGGTCCGTGATTGGTAGAGGATTTTTTTGTGCTGGCTCTGTATTGGGATTTACAGGTATTGCCAAATCTTTTGTTCCCTACACCCAAGGAATATTGTTTTATAGCCATCTAACGAATATGAATGAACGAATGGACTTGATGGCCTTATAGGCCCCTTCCAACTCTACTGTTCTATGGTTCTATAACTGAATTCACTCACTCTGGTAGGCTGAGCAGTTGTGAATGGGGTCTGTGGTGGAGTTTTACACCCTGCACCTCTGCTTGTGTCACTCTGACTAAGACCCGGCTCAGAGAGTGCCTTCCCTGGCCAACATGCACGTATTCCTGCTTGCACAAATGTCCACCTGGGTATGTTACCTCTGAGCAAGGGCTTTGTGCAGGCCAGGGTGGGTTATGTATGAGCTGAGTGGAGGGCCACTTCCGGGCCTTCTGGTGGGCAAGAAATCCTAGAATAGTAGAGTTGGAAGGGGCCTCTAAGACCATCGAGTCCAACCCTCTGCTCAATGCAGGGATCCACCCTAAAGCATCCCTGATAGATTGCTCTTCCAGCTGCCTCTTGAAGGCCTCAAGGGCGGGAGAGCCCACAACCTCCCTATTATTATTATTATTATTATTATTATTATTATTTATTTATATAGCACCATCAATGTACATGGGTTCCATTGTCTTACTGCTCTAACAGTCAGAAAGTTTTTCCTGGGGCCCATTGGTGAGCCCTCAAACCCCTACGCTAGTGCGGGGTTTGCAGGTGAGGAGGAGGGGCTAACGTGGGTGGCCACGCCTCCTTGCATCCCAGGTTTTGTGTTTTAGTGTTTTTTGGGCTTCTCCACATGCCAGAGAAATGTGGAGGCAGGCCAGCAGCCACTGGCCCACCCCCTACCTGGGCAGATGGCAATCAATCAGGGTTTGCTATATGCCCAGACACACCTCCAAAGCAGCTCCGGAACAACTTAAGTCCCCGACATAAATCCCTGCAATGGCTCCTCAATGGCTGTTGTGTCATATGAATGACCTGCTGCCACTGTGGATCCACCTTGGGGCTTTCCTGTCCTCAAGGCAGCCCCCTTATGTCCAGCCGGAATCTGGCTTCCTGTTTCTTGAGCCCGTTATTCCGTGTCCTGCACTCTGGGAGGATCGAGAAGAGATCCTGGCCCTCCTCTGTGTGACAACCTTTAAAGTCCTTGAAGAGTGCTGTCATGTCTCCCCTCAGTCTTCTCTTCTCCAGGCTAAATGGGCCCAAATGTCCTGCATCTGGCATCGCTGCCTGATCTGGCTGTGGATTCCCAGCATGTGCAAAGCGGGTGAAGTGCGTGAGGAGTCCCTGTGGTTACCTTACATTCACATTGCCTGGAATCCACCTCCTACATGGGTCGACAGCTGGTTGGCCGCTGTGTGAACAGACTGCTGGACTAGATGGATCCTGGGTCTGATCCAGCATCAGGGCTCTTCTGATGTTCTAATGAAAATGTGTGTGGGCCGTCCTTCTTGCTGGAGGCTGCCTCAGTCGAATGCCTTAGAGTGGAAGCCTTTCTCCCAGGAGAAGTCCGGGTTTTGCATCAGTCCCCTCCTGGACCGGGAGCGCCTTCCCCCCACATGCCCCTGCTGCTGGCACACAGCCAGGGAACGCAGAGCACCTGTGCTGCAGCCCGAAGGTCAGGAGCGTGGGAAGTTCCCCTGTGCTGAGTTGGGACCCCCTGGCTCCACCTGGCCCAGGATCCAGGAAAGATTTCTCTCTCACCCTACCTGGAGGTGCTGCAGGGGATGAAAGTGAGGACCATGGGGGCGCAAAGCTCAGGCCCAGCCTAATCCACCATCTCTCCCCGCCTCTCTGTCTGCTAATAACTTTGCCTCTTTTTTCAATGCTAAAATCCAAACTATTCGCTCTGATCTGGCCAGCTCTGCTCCTCTTCCAGTTCCTGTTCCTCATCTGTCTGTTCCTCCTGCAAATTTCTCTGCGTTTCCTTCGGTCTCAGCTGATGAACTGTCTACAATACTGCGCTCTTCGAAGCCCTCCACTTGTTCTCGTGATCCGATTCCTTCTCGTGTCTTTATTAATCTTATCCCTGCTATCCTCCCTTCCTTGCTTCATATTATTAATTTTTCTCTGTCCTCTGGTTCATTTCCTTCTGCTTTTAAACATGCTACAGTCTCTCCTATTCTCAAGAAACCTACTCTTGATAGGCTATCTCTGTCTAACTACCGACCTGTCTCTTTGTTGCCGTTTGTTTCAAAGATCCTGGAGCGTGTGGTCTACTCTCGTTGTCTTGATTTTCTTTCTAGTAACTCTGCTCTGGATCCTTTTCAATCTGGATTCCGTCCTTTGCATTCCACCGAAACAGCCCTTACTAAGATTACCAATGATCTTCTTACTGCCAAGTCTAAAGGCCACTACTCCGTTCTTATTCTCCTTGATCTAACTGCAGACTTTGACACGGTTGATCATGATCTTCTTTTAGATTCCCTTCATGACCTTGGATTTTGTGGCTCTGTCTATAACTGGTTTGCCTCCTATCTAGCAGGTCGCTCTTTCAGCGTGTTGGCTAATGGCAGCTCATCTTCTTCTTTTCCCCTTTCAGTAGGGGTTCCGCAAGGCTCGGTGCTTGGTCCGTTGTTGTTTTCTTTATACATGTTGCCCTTGGGTAATCTTATTCAATCTCATGGCCTCCAATATCATCTGTATGCCGATGATACACAATTATATCTTTCATCTCCGGATCTTTCTCCTGATGTTCACGATCGTATCTCGGCATGTCTTTCAGATATCTCAGCTTGGTTGCTTCATCGTCGTTTGAAACTTAATATGGCAAAGACTGAATTGCTTGTTTTTCCTCCTAAACCTTCTCCTCATCTCTCATTCTCTCTTACTGTCAATGATGTTACACTTACTCCAGTCAAGGAAGCTCGTAGTCTTGGCTTTATATTTGATTCCTCGCTCTCCTTTATTCCTCATATTGAGACAGTAGCTAAATCCTGTCGTTTTTTCCTGTATAATATTGCCAAGATTCGATCATTTTTGTCTGTCTCTTCTGCCAAGACTCTTGTTCATGCATTGGTTATTTCTCGGTTGGACTACTGCAACCTTCTTCTCACTGGCCTTCCTTCTTCTCACATCAGTCCGTTGGTTTCTGTTCACCACTCTGCTGCTAAGATCATCTTCTTGGCTCGCCGCTCTGACCATGTAACTCCACTTCTGAAATCTCTTCATTGGCTTCCAATTCACTTCAGAATCCAATATAAACTTCTCCTGTTGACCTACAAAGCTTTTCACTGTCTAGCTCCTTCCTATCTCTCCTCTCTCATCTCACACTATCGCCCCGCTCGTGCTCTTCGCTCCTCTGATGCCATGTTTCTTGCCTGCCCAAGGGTGTCTACTTCCCTTGCTTGGCTTCGTCCATTTTCGTCCATTTATTAGATTGTAAGCCTATGCGGCAGGGTCTTGCTATTTACTGTGTTATCTGTACAGCACCATGTACATTGATGGTGCTATATAAATAAATAATAATAATAATAATAATTTTATTAGAATGTAAGCCTATGCGGCAGGGTTTTGCTATTTTATTGTTTTACTCTGTATAGCACCATGTACGTTGATGGTGCTATATAAATAAATAATAATAATAATAATAATAATAATAAAATGGGGGGGGCTGTCATGTGACCAGGACTGGTCATTCCAGGTAGATGCAAACCAGGCTCATCTGCTCCTCTAAGGAAGGTGCAGGATGGATGAGTGTTGCCGGGGAGATTCCAGCCACGTCAAGGCCATCCCACTCTAGAAAGCCATGAAACCCAGTGGGACAGGCGGGCGGCACCCTTCTCTACTTCCCTTGCTCGGCTTCGTCCATTTTCTTCTGCTGCCCCTTATGCCTGGAACGCTCTTCCAGAACATTTGAGAACTACAAGTTCAACCGCAGCTTTTAAAGCTCAGCTAAAAACTTTTCTTTTTCCTAAAGCTTTTAAAACCTGATTTTGTTCTGACTTTTATACTGTTAGTTTTACTCTACCCTGTGCCTGTTTGGTGCATTCTCTTCCCCTTCTTATTGTTTTATTATGATTTTATTAGAATGTAAGCCTATGCGGCAGGGTCTTGCTATTTACTGTTTTACTCTGTACAGCACCATGTAAATTGATGGTGCTATATAAATAAATAAATAATAATAATAATAAAAGGGTCAGGGCTAGATCTCACCAGGGGACCCGGTCTGGTCGATTGCAGCTTCCCAAGGGCTCCTGGATGGGCCTTGACTGTCCAGCAGAGGGCGGTGCTGCTGCTTGAAGGAAGAAGCCCTCCTGGTTTGGCCTAGCAAGCATGGGAGGGGGGCGACTGCGAATCGGGGGGGGGGGGGAGGCTGTCCTGGCCGGGAAGGAAGCCCTCTGGACGGGGAAGGGGCAACTGCGGCTCCCTGTCCGATTCTCCGCCCCTCCTTTCAGGAGCCGCAAAATGAGTTTGCGTTGGTGGCCGTGGGGTGGGGGCGACTCCTTGCCGCCTTCTTAACCTGGCGGGGCGGAGAGCTGCGCGGCCCCCGCAGTCTCGGCCCCGCGGCCGTGTCGTGGGCGAGGCCGCTCTGAGCGCGGCTGGTGCTGAGCCTCCGCTCCCAGGAGGGCGGGACCCGCGCCAGGCTTTGCGAGGCGCCGCGAGGCCAGGTCCGGGCATGTCGGCCGGCTGACGAGGCGGCGCGCGAGGGAAGGCAAGGCAGGGCAGGGCAAGGCAAGGCAAGGCAAGGCAAGGCAAGGTGCAGCCAGCCAGCGGGCGAGAGTCGTCGGCTGGCCGTGGCGATGCCCCCCTCCGTCGGCGATGGCGGCGGCGCGCTGGCGCTGGCGTGAGGCGGGCCGCCCCTCGCGGGCCGGCCCCCGGCGGGCCGTGAGCGTGTGCGAGTCGCTGGACCTGCAGGGGGTGCCGGCCGTGCGGGCGGCGCTGCAGGCGGCCGAGCGGCAGCAGCAGCGGCCCAAGAGCCTCTGCTCGCTGGGCAACGGGCTGGCCCAGAGCCCCCCGGGCGCCGCCCCCCGGGCCCCCGCCCGCGCCCGCAGCGGCTGGCTGGACTTCCTGCGCCGCCGCTCGCCCCGCCGGCCCGACGAGGAGGACGAGGACGCCGCGGCGGCCCCGCGCCCGGCCCGCGCCGCCGCTCCCCCGCGCCCCGAGGCGGCGCCGCCGCCTTCGTGCTCGTCGTCGTCCTCCTCGGAAGGGGCCGGCGAGGGCGGCGGGGGCTTCGTGCGAGGCGGCGCCGTGTGGGGCAGCCGGCGCTGGGCGCTCTTCGGCGGCCGGGCCGACGCGGGCGCCCGCCAGACGCTCAGCCGGCTGCGCAAGAGCTTCAGCTTCCGCCTGCGCCGAGGCCACGAGCTGCGCCGCTCCGGCTCGGCCGCGCTGCTGCGCCCGGCGCGCCTCCGCACCCGCAGCGAGGGCGACGCCGCCTCGCTGCACGCCTTCCCCAGCAAGCGGGACCTGCTCTACCCGGACGCGGCGGCCGCGCGGCACCGGGCGCGCCAGGACAGCGGCGGCGGCGGCGGCTTCTGGAGGCTGATCACCAGCCGCCTGCGGCGTCGCGAGCGCGGCGACGGCCGCTCCTTCAACCTGCTGGAGCCCGCTCGGGGCAGCGCCGGCGCCTCTTTGTGGAGCCGCCACGGGGCCGAGCCTGTCCTGGTGTCCGTGGGCAGCGGCGGGAGCAGGCGCGGGCCGCCCGGTAAGAACCGTCCTGACCGGAGCTGTCTACTGGCGGGGGGGGGGGCGCGGGGGGAGCAAGGCCTGCCCGCCTGCCTGCCTGCGTCTCGCCCCAAGCGCTGCGGGCCTGCAGCCGCCTCCTCGCCCTCGCTGTCGCCGCGCGCTTCCCGCTGGGGATCCTTCGCCCTGGCGAGAACTTTGTGCGGAAGGGGGCGGCGGCTGCTCCCCCGAGTTCCTAAAGGGGATTGGGGGAGGAAGGGGGGCCGCGATCCAGCCGGCCACTGGGGTGGGGTGTTTAGGTGCAGGCCTTGAAGGGCAACGTCGGCCTTGGCTGGGGGCGTTTGGGGCGTGGGGGGGGGGGCTGAGCCCCGTGGTGGTGAAGGAGAATTTCAGTCTGGTGTCAGAGCCCCTGGGCTGCTCTGGGGAGGCAGCCCTGGACATGGGCTCTGTGCCCAGGAGCTTCCTTGGCTCACGTGGGGCAGGGGGGGTTTCCCACTTTGAAGGCGGGGTGGATGGGCACACTTTTTGCAAGTAGAGCTCCATCCTAAGCACAATGTCAGACTTGGGAGTGGGGTGTGTGTGTGTGTGTGTGTGTGTGTGTGTGTGTGTGTGATGGCGGTGGCAACTGGTGCCAGGGACCAGCTTTGTGAAGGAGAAGCCAGGCTGGATGCCAGCTGAGGTCATTAGGGATGCTGTGGGTAGGACTAGGCGGGGGGGGCACCTAGGTGGTTGCCCCTGTTGCCTCTTGCAGCTTTGCAGGGCTGTCTAGTACAGTATTCCCCCTCCCCACCCCTCTGTCCAATCTCTGGTTTCTCACAGATCAAGCCCGGACCAGTAGTAGGCGGCTGTTCAGATGACACACTAAGCCACAGTTAGGCTGCTAACCATTTTGCAGCAAATGGCTAGTGAGCGTGTTTAAACTGTGGTTATGTAGCCACCAAGGTTAGAAATGGTTCACACTATATGCTAAACCATAACATTTAGCTCAAAATGCTTCACTATCGTGGCTTAGCGGGCCGTCTGAACAGGGTTCCTGTGTTTGCATAGCTCAAGCAAGCGAGTCAAAGACCTTGGCGCAAGCCCAGGAAGGCCTAGCCCCCGGACTGCAGGTGGGCAGTGCTCATGGCCCAGGAATGTGGGTGTGCCAGTCTCTCTCCCCCCCCCCCCCAGCTCCCTGGGCTCTTTAGATCTCTTGCTGTGCTGGAAAGAGCAGCAGGCCGTGCTCACCAGAGCTCCGTGCATGGGCTGATCCTCCACGCTCTCTAGGGTTCACTGCTGGTGCAGAGGCTCCCTCCCTCCCCTGCTGCCCTTTTCTTCATGGGAGGCTAGCCTCATCACAAAGGAATACTAGGATTTCAGAGCACAGCCAAAGAACACAAGGAATGGTCTGACAAAGAAAAGAAAAAAGGCTAAAGTAAACTTTTATTTCACCATTTAAGAAGACAGCAGTTCAGTTAATAAATAATACAAAACTCTTAAATATATTGATTCAATTATCAGAAAATTTGCCAATATAAGACAAGAGCTAAGGCTATGTGGTTAGGCCTCATCTGGTTAGGCCTCGTTTTGAGTATTGCGTCCAGTTCTGGGCTCCACAATTCAAGAAGGACGCAGACAAGCTGGAGCATGTTCAGAGGAGGGCAACCAGGATGATCAGGGGTCTGGAAACAAAGCCCTATGAAGAGAGACTGAAAGAACTGAGCATGTTTAGCCTTGAGAAGAGAAGATGGAGGGGAGACATAGCACTCTTCAAATACTTAAAAGTTATCACACAGAGGATCTCTTCTCGATCCTCCCAGAGTGCAGGACACAGAATGACGGGCTCAAGTTAAAGGAAGCCAGATTCCAGCTGGACATCAGGAAAAGCGTCCTGACTGTTAGAGCAGTATGACAATGGAACCAGTTACCTAGGGAGGTTGTGGGCTCTCCCACTCTAGAGGCCTTCAAGAGGCAGCTGGACAGCCATCTGTCAGGGATGCTTTAGAGTGGATTCCTGCATTGAACAGGGGGTTGGACTCGATGGCCTTGTAGGCCCCTTCCAACTCTGCTATTCTATGATTCTATGTCTTTTGGCTAAAGCTCCAACAAGCCAGGAAGCTAGAAGCTCAGGCTGATGCCTTAACAGGCGTGCCCTGGGAATGCTGTCTCGCCCTCCCCAGGCACCCCACACCTTTCCTTAGCCTTTGAGGCCCCAATCCAGATGGGGGGGATGGAGGGCCTGCTGGGCCCAGCGAAGTTGCCCCACGTTATCCTGGGCCTGGCCTGGCTTTGGGAGCATCCGAGGCTTGCTGTATTGCTAGGGGAATCCTCCTGTGAGTTGACTCATGCTAGTTCATTGCTTATAAGCAAGCATAATTTCTGGCCTTCCATAGGGTCATCAGTGATTAGGGGCACGTCTATTAAGGCATCAGCCTAAGCTTACCAGTTTCACGGCTTTATAGAGCTTGGTCTTAAACTGGCAGATTTTTTATTGTTGAATTGCCCTTGTTTTTAAAAAGGATATTTAACGCTACAGTGTTTTGAAAAAAGTAAACTAAAAAACAAAACACAAATAACTTGTTAACTGAGAGTGTGCAGATATGTCCCTGTATGTTTAGAATAGCTTACTTCTGAGTAAGCCGGCACAGGATTCTACCATAGCCTTTTCCTTTTCCTCCCTCTTTTCATCAATGAGAGGGCTGCCCTCAGCTTCACTCTTTCTTACCTCTGTTGACAGTTCTCCGCTATCCCTCCCCCACAGTCAGAATGCTGGCAAGAACACTGGGATTCAAAACATTGGCGTGTACTGGCAGCATTTTAGCTTCAGAGTGACACTGAACATGCCCAATGTAACTTTGCCAGCAGTTGCAGCCACAGGCTTTCATAAGGCAGAAAAACCTTGGTAACTTTTAAAGTGCTGCTCAGAATTTCACCAAAACAGTGAGAGGCACACCTCCTTGACAAGCCTGAATAAAGTACATCAGAAGATTTCCCCAGTATTAGAAAGCAATATATAGTGTGCCAAAGCTACAGCTTGGAGTAAAAAATACAAATGTGTCCGTTTTCAACACATTTAGCTTCCTGCACCTGTGGCAATTTTTATTGTGTTGGTTTGAAGTTTTGCACAATTGTAGATCTTACTGGATAGATTATGAAGTTTTCATTTTTTAGCTCAATAGGTGTCATTTTTCTAAGCAGTAGAAATTTGAGGCTTATAATGGCAGAATTATTATTATTATTATTTTGCAAGTTGCCCTAACTGAAGGGGCACTCTTGTGCCTCCATCTAAAAGGAGAAGGGAATGATAATATGCAGCCTATATTTCAGCCAAATATATCTTCACCCCAGCAGTGGGTGTTCGGACGTGAGCGGAGACAAAGCTACCCTGGAGCCAGCAGAGGCCAAAAGGAGAACTCTGCACCACCGACCGATCAGTACTGGGATAGCAGCAGCTGGCCTTTATTTATTTGTTTATATAGCATCGTCAATGTACATGGTGCTGTACATCGTAAAAGAATAAAACAGCAACACCCTGCCACATAGGCTTACATTGCTCAGAGGCAGAAGATGTGGAGGCAGCCACCATGGGTCTTGTGCCACACGGGCTGGTAGCCTTAGTGGTAGGAGCCCGTGGTGGGGGGAGAGGGGGCGTTCCCAAGGCCCTCCGTGAAACGGTTGATTTCTAGGCTCAGCCAGACACCAGGCAGGTCTCCTGGGATGTAGAAGAGAACCAGTGTGGGTATCTAGGGGTTGGCTGGTGGGGTGGTGATGACCCCCGTCCCTCACACCAGGCCTGTTCTGCTGGCCAAGGGCGGCCTGCTGCCTTGGACAGTGTATGGCCACAGGAGCAAAGGCTTCTGGGTTCCTGAGCTTGGGGTTGGTTCAGATATAGGGTGGTTTCCCATGGCAACTGGCCTAACATAATTAACTGCCTGTGAGCTAGAAGGCTCCAGTTGACTGGTCAGGAAGCAAATAGAACTTGGGTGGGGTCTTGTGGATGGAGGGGGTCCCGAGGGTATCTCCCCATCCTTACTGGCCTCTGAAGCCTGGACGTGGCCTCGGGGTTTAAAATGGGGCAGGTGTTCTAGTCCTGTGAGGTTTAATGGGTCAATTGGATGCATTTGCATGTATTTGCATATTCTGAAATGCCCCCAGTGTTGGGCCAGCACCCCCCCCCCCTGGCCATCTTTGGGCTCTAGAATCTGCCTTGTCCCAGCCAGCTTCTTTGTCTGCTCATCCCGGTCCCCAGCGTGGCCTACTCTTGCAGGCTCCAGGCTCTCTGGCAGAGCGGGGTCGGTCCCATCACCTGCTGCTCCCTGATCGTTTGAACTGGGGAGGAGACCCAATGTTGAAGCTGGGTTTCCTGCATGTAAAGCTACTGAGCCACAGGCCCTCTCCAAAATGGCTGCACCAGCTGCTTTTGACATGAATTGTGGCAGGAAAATAACGGGGGGGGGGCAGCTTTCGCTGGGCATAAATCCCCCAACTTATTCCTTCACCTGCAGGTTTCTAGCAATGGGTTGCAGAGCTTTAAGGCGCAGCGCAGCATGGCTCCCCACTCCCAGAGAAGCTGCTGTTAGTGGGGGTGCCCTTCCTGTGCCACTGTTGGAGACTCTGCACCAGCTTCCTTTGGGGTGAGGGCAGCCAGGCCATCAGGGCTCTGCTAAGCAACGGGGGCTCCAAATCCCGGCGGCATGATGTGATGTGGTGGGCATCATCCCTGTCTCCGGAGCCCTCCTGTGGACTTCCTGTGGTGACAGCCGTGGGCTTGTGTGGCAGGAGATTGGAGGTGTGGGAAACCCCTCCCCTTCCCTAAAGCCGCCTGAATGAGGGCTCCTAAGACGGGGCCTTTTTTGTGGTGTCACCCTAGTTGTGGAATGCCTCTCCTGAGGGGCTTGCCTGGCATCGGTGCAGAAAGAAGATCTCTTTATTCTTCCAAAAATTCTGTTTTTTTTTTTTTTAAAAAAAACCTACCGGTATGTTAGTGCATTTTAAAATCTTTTGCTGCTGCTGCTGGCTTACACTTTGGTTTTTACTTTATTTTATTCTGCAGTTTTACATTTTTAGGTTTTGTTACATTTTATTTTGGTTTCAAGTTTTGTTTTGCAGCTTTGGCTATTGATGGTATAGATTCATAAAATAGTAGAGTTGGAAGGGTCATGTAAGGTCATCCAGTCCAACCCCCTGCTCAATGCAGGAATCCACCTCAAAGAGTTCCTGAGAGGGGGCTGCCCAGCTGTCCATTGAAGGCCTCTAGGGTGGGAGAGCCCACCACCTCCCTAGGTCATGGGTTCCTAGAAATGTAGCAAATGAAGAAAGTAATAAACAATAGATAAATTAATGAATCCAGGAACAAGAGGCGGAGGTGGTTATGGAGGTGGAGAGAAACCATCAGGGCGTGTCAAGGTGAGGCTCAGCCTCAGGGCTCTCCTGGGCTCCATTTCCTCGCCCTTCCTCCTCTGCTGGGATTTTGCACTTGCACCCCACCCCGCCCCCCACCCCCTGGGCAGGCCTCCTGCGGCCTTTCACGCCTTCCAACTTCATCTTGGAGGCAGGTTGGGCCTCTTTCCAACGAGGCTGTGAGGTGTGTGTTGGGGGGAATGTGGTGCGTCTGCGTCTGCTGCAGTGGACTAGCTCGGCCTGTCTAGGCAGGGCTGGGGTGGGGCAGGAGCAGAGCCGAGCAGAGCAGCCCTCCCCGCTCCCCCCCTGATTTGACCCGGGCATGCATGTTGGGTGTGGTCCCACACAGACTGGAGGGTGGTGGTGGTGGGGAGATGTTGGATCCCAAGATGCCTCCAAGGCTGAGCAGCGAGGGCAGGGAGAAGCCAGCGATGGTGCGGAATTGTGGGCTGGGCAGAGAGGTGGGAGCGGGTCTCCCCTCTAACAGAGCTTCTGGGCTGCTGTGTGTTGGAGGCGCTGCTCTCCCACCGGGCCCCATGATGCTGGAAGGGGCTCCCTTTGGGAAGATCGGGGTGGGGGCATCTCTTGGATGAGCTTCTCTCTCTCTCTCTCTCTCTCTCTCTCTCTCTCTCTGGAGGATCCTTTGGCTCTAGCGGGGCTGATGGTGAATATCCCCCCCACCCCGCCTGTGGTGTCCACATCCTCCTTTCTGCCGCTGGAGGCGGTGGGTGGGGATGACAACAGAGAGGCTTCTGCCTCAGAAGAGGCCCGGATGACCCGGACCCGTCTAACCGGTTTGGGTGGGGTCCCCACAGGCTCCGAGCCATCCCAGCCGCCTGCCTCCCTGGTCTGGCGCAGCCAGGAGCTGCAAGGCCTGGGTGGGTGTGCCGGTGGGGCCTCTGTGTGTGTGTGTGCGCATCACTGACCCCCTGCTCCCCAGAACTGCTCACTATGACCAGGAATTCCAACACGTTCCTTGGTGGCCTGGGCAGGGGCTTTAAGGAGGGCTGCCCAGGCTCAGCCCTCCCAGGTGCTCCAGGAGGAGGCCGGGACAGATGGGCCTGAAAGCCAGGTGGGCCTGCAGCCGCGCTAGGATCGCTGGGAACCAGAAAGGCCCCCTCTGGTCAACGGGGCCAGAGTTCTTCTGAAACACGCGTGGAAACATGTCTGCGAAACAGCAGGATTTTATATTTCCAGAACGGGACAGACGGACAGACAGGCAAACAGACACACTCCCCCTTTCCGGTTCCCAGCAATCCCAGCGGCAGCTCCATGTCCGCCTGCAAGCAGCACGTGGCCTCATGCTGAGGCTGCCTGCTTCATGCCGTCTTGGGACTCTGAACACGCGGGGACGGTCACTTTACCGTCAGGTCAGCTTCTCCCCCCTTCCCCCAACCTGGGTTTTGTAACAACTCACCCAATGAAAGGGTCTGGAGACCTCGAAAGCACGTGCACGTTTTTTGGTGATCTTTTGGTTGGTCTGGTCAAGGCATTGGAATTTTATGTTTATGTATTTATTTGTATGGCACCTTTTAGGGCAGAGCTCTGTGCGAGGCGCTTACGTAATCATGACACGTGATATACGCATCAGAAACAAGAAAGCCCAGACCATAAGACGGCTGCGTCATAAGTGCTTCTCTGTCTCCGCTACTCTGCCACTGTTCTGCGCGAGAAGGAGCTCTGGCTGGCACGGGGTGGGGTGGGGTCGGGGGGGAGGGGGGAAGAAAGGCCCTGGGGGGGAGAGCTGTGCGTGGACAAAGCGCCATCTCAGGGGGAGCCGGGCCTTCATGGCCAGGTCCTTCCCGGTCTTTGCAGGGAGGGGCCTTCCTCTCCTCCTGTGGCCCTTGCAAAGACCGGCCTTTGGCTCTGCTGCTGTCCGAGCAAATATGGTGGACGAGCTTCATCTCTCCCCCCTCCTTCTGGCCACGTGGGCCACTCTGGTGGGCGTTCCTGAGCACGGCCTGTTTGGTTCATGGTGGCCACTCAAGTCTCTCTCTCTCTCTCTCTGTCTGCAGATTCCTTTGTGAACAGCCAGGAGTGGACCCTGAGCCGGTCAGTGCCGGAGCTGAAGGTGGTGAGTAGCTCTCGGTGTGCGTGCGCCCTGCCCCCCTACCCCCCACCTTCATTTGCATGGCCTGGCCCTCTCCCCCTGTCAGACCCAAGTTGGGGGCTGATATGCCTGTGATGAGCCCCCTCCAGCGTTGCTCGACTCTCAATCAGACACGCCCCGTTCACATGTGGTCCTGGGCCACGGGAGGGGGCTGGACAGCTGGGTGCGCGTCTGCACCCAGCGCAGGCCAGAGGTGGGGCTCCCTGCTGAGACGCAGCCCCTGCCCTCCTCCTGCCCTGTGCTTCTATCAGGGCTGCAGCACTGGGCCTGAGCCTGCAGGCCGCCCATCAATGGGTGCCGAGCCAGGGAGGGGTGGGGCCCGCACCATCCCACCGAAGGTGAGGGGCCCGTGGGAACTCCGCTCCTCTCTCTGGATGCCTTCTGCTCTTTGGCAGCTCTGTGGGAGAGCGGGTCTTCCCAGCCCTGCCGCTGTGCACATCCTTCTGAGGGCTTCCCCCGTGTGACCTTGCCGGCCAGCTTGACAGAGGGGAGGGGGCTCAGCCAAGGGACCCCCTCCCCACGTTTCTCTTGGGCTAGGAAGAAGCGCGTTGTTCTGTGGAGGCACAGAAAGGGATCTCTCTCCCCAACCCAAGCGATGCCTGGCAAACCCCGGGCATGAGCTGCTGGGATCCCAGGGACGCCAGGGGGGATCCGGAGAGCAGCAGCGCCCGGCTTATCTGGACCAGAATCCCCAAACCTCTGGGAGAGGAGTTTAACCCTTTCCTTGGCCCTTGGGGCTCTCTGTCTGCCTGGCAAGGCAAAGAGCGCCACCTTCTGGAGCACTGCAGGGCAGCTGTCGGCTGGCTCCCCCCCCCCCCCCGGTTTCCATCGAGAAGGGCGCAGCTGGGCGGAGGTGGGCTTGATGTGCCAGGAGCCTGACTCTGGAGGAGGAGGGGGGTCATCCACTGAGCCTGCGGCCCCAGAGCCCCCCCCCCAAGCACCATTAGCTGCCAGAGGGAGCAGCAGCAGCAGTCTAGTAAGCCCCGTGTGAGTCTGAGGCGGTTGAAGGGGGCAGCGCTCCTTGAGCCTGAACGTGGCCCACGGCCATCTTTGGTCTTGGGAGGATGATTGACCTGCCAGTGACCACTGCGAGCGCTCAGCGGTGTGGCGTGGCTGGGGAAGGCCCTAGGTGGATGGGTGCCGTGGCTTCGGGAGGAGAGGCTGCCTGGGCCATCCTTTGATCTGGTGCTGCAGGGGGTGGGGGGTGGGCTTTGGAGAGGCTTGCCGGGGGTGGGGTGGGGCATCAGCTCCTCTTGGCTCGTGGCTGTCAGCAGAGGCTGCCGGCTACGGCTCTGTCTTCACCCTCCGAGGCCGAGGGGAGCCGGGCTCAAGGCTTCCTGGAGGCTCTTTGCCAGAGCCCAGGTGGCGAGGTCAGAGTGACGCTGCAGTGGGAGGGGAGAGCACTCTGCACATGCTTTTCTCCCCCTGCCCCCACCCTTATACATGTTCAGTGGCTGCAACTGGGCCCTCTTCTCCCAGCAAGCCCATCCAGACGACTTCGCACAGGCCCCAGCGCTGATTGCAGGCCAGGCTCCCCGTGCAGAGTTGGGGGGTCCTCTTTCATGCTGTGGCAGAAGCTGGATCCCCCCCCCCCCACAGGCACACATCGTCTGCCATAGCAGCAGGTGCGGGCTGCCTTCTCTGAGCCTCTTCTCGCACCTTGCTGCGCATGCGTTCACAGAGGCACTGGATTGGGGCCTGCTCGCTGGCACACGTGTCTTCAGTGCGCGTACTGAGAGCCCCATGCAGAGAGAGCCCGGCTCCCCCACCGCCTTGCAACCAGGCGCCAGCCCTGCCTGGACGTCCCGCCAGCAGATGCTATTCCGGCTGGGCTGGAGGCTCTGGGCCGCGCCAACTGCACCTTGGTAAAGCTCCGACTGTCAGGACTGGTGGGCAGCAGGGCGTCTCTTCCCAAGGGGAGGCAGTTTCAACAACTTGAGTTTTGATCCCTGCCGTGTTAGCTGAGGGGGTCCAGTGAAGAGGCAGCCTAGTTGAGGAGTGATGTGGGTCTCCCTTTAGTACGCCTGCAATTTGCCCTTGCAGCTGGTATTTGCACCTCCCCCCCCCTCCCCCCTCCCCTCCAGTTTCTGTTCCATAGGAAACACCTGATCATCCAAATGTGGGGTCTTTAAGTCAAGCCAGGCTCAACGAGTGGAATTGGGGAATGTCTATGGCCCACAAGCCAAACCTGGCTGTCGTGTTTCCTCAGATGGCCACGTCCCTTTACCCTGCCCCCTCCCGACCACTGACCATGGAGCGGGGTTTCCTGGCTTTTGTGCCATTCTGACCCCCCATCCTGAAAGGTGGAAACACCTCCCCTGAGGCTGAGCCGCCAGTAGGAAGAGCCTGGAGCAATGCTCTGCCAGGCAGGTGCGGTATCTGGGCTCCAGCTGGACTGTGGCACCTGGGCTGGGCAGGAGCAGGGGGGCGCTCAGCCTGGCCTTTGTGTTGCAGGGCATTGTGGGCAACCTGTCCAGTGGGAAGTCGGCCTTGGTGCATCGCTACCTGACGGGCACCTACGTGCAGGAGGAGTCCCCGGAAGGTGAGCGCTGGGACCGTGGAGGGAGGGGCTGGCTGCCGAGCATGGAGGAATGGCCGTGGGTTGTCCGCGGGTGAGAAGGCCGAGGTACCAGCATTGAACACTGGCGTGGCATCGCTGGCATGGCCGCACGGCGCTGCTGTCCCAGTGCAGGTCTCTCTGCTGCGCCCGTCTGTTAGTGGTGGCGGTGGCAGCACAACTTCTCTTGCACACTCTGGTCTGATCTGTCCAGGTCAGCCAAGGGTGAGAAGAAGCAGGCGGGCATGTTTGCCAGGCGGGCATGATGGGCACAGAATCCCAACAACCCTCTCCCTCTAGGCAAGGCTCCTCTCTTCCTTGGGGAGTGTTCCTCCCTCCCTCCCTCCCCTGTTCAACTGCAGGTGTCAGGTGCTTCCGGGCAAAGGCAGACCAGAACTACCTGGCTGAAGCCTCCGTTCCTGCCCAGAGGAGCCCAGCTCCGAAATGAACTGTTCAAAGCACGCAGGAGTCGTGCCTTGACAACTTCCCCAAACTTGGCCCGGTTATTGGCGCTGCAGCTTTGCCTCTGGATTGAGTCCTGCCCGTCTTTGGCGTTCCACAGGGCGTTCATTGAAATCTTGGGATCCTTTTATTGGCTCTGGCGTCCCCAAGAAGTAGGGCACCCTCTGGCTGGTTAGGAAGGGTGCCGCCCGCCTGTCCCACTGGGTTTCATGGCTTTCTAGAGTGGGATGGCCTTGACGTGGCTGGAATCTCCCCGGCAACACTCATCCATCCTGCACCTTCCTTAGAGGAGCAGATGAGCCTGGTTTCAGAAGTGGAGTAACATGGTCAGAGCGGCGAGCCAAGAAGATGATCTTAGCAGCAAAGTGGTGAACAGAAACCAACGGATTGATGTGAGAAGAAGGAAGGCCAGTGAGAAGAAGGTTGCAGTAGTCCAACCGAGAAATAACCAATGCATGAACAAGAGTCTTGGCAGAAGAGACAGACAAAAATGATCGAATCCTGGCAATATTATACAGGAAAAAACGACAGGATTTAGCTACTGCCTCAATATGAGGAATAAAGGAGAGCGAGGAATCAAATATAAAGCCAAGACTACGAGCTTCCTTGACTGGAGTAAGTGTAACATCATTGACAGTAAGAGAGAATGAGAGATGAGGAGAAGGTTTAGGAGGAAAAACAAGCAATTCAGTCTTTGCCATATTGAGTTTCAAACGACGATGAAGCAGCCAAGCTGAGATATCTGAAAGACATGCCGAGATACGATCGTGAACATCAGGAGAAAGATCCGGAGATGAAAGATATAATTGTGTATCATCAGCATACAGATGATATTTCTGCATCAGAAGAGCCTTGAAGCTGGATCAGACCCAAGGGGGCCTCCCCGGTCCAGCGTTCCGTTCCCCATGGGATGCTCACAAGCAGCACACAACACAAGAGCCCCCACCCCACCCCACTTGTGTTCCCAGCAACTGGTAGTGATAGGTGTGCCCCCTCTATCCTGGAGGTAACAGGCAGCCCTCATGGCTAGGAGTACTTGATCTCCTCCTCCTCCTCCGTGAATTGCTCCAAATTGGTACCCGCATTGCACCCTTGGTCTCTGCAGCCTTCGTTCTCATCGATGTTCTGAGTTGCTGCTAAGCAAGAATTTTTGTCTGGTTGCCACCTTTGGCTTTCTGTGCTGCTGTGTCCTTTTCAGCCACGTAGCTGGGCTTAAAGCCCTCCTGACTGGAGGCTCCTGAAGGGGCCCTTTCTGGCACTGGCACGGGGCTGCAAGAGGTGTTGTCTGGCTGCTGGGGGATCTCTAGTAGCCAGGGTGGGATGGGAGAGATGCTGAGGGGCCCTCTGGCCAAAGGGGCAGGGCTGGTGGTGGCAACAGGCACTGCGAGGAGGGATGATTGGGATTCGTTGCCTGAGGGGTGTGGGTCCAGGGGAGGGTGCCGTTAGGTCTCAGGCCCCCCATCCTTCACATAGACAGAGAGCCTGAGGCTGAGGATGTGACTTCTCCCTGGCAGAGCTGGTGGGATCCAAACTCTCGTCTCCCAGATCCGAGCCAGGGCTCTGTCTTTGTTGTGTGGGTGTGGGTGGGTCTTCTGGCACAGGTGAGGGGTGGGTGGGTAATGCACAGGGATGGCGCCTTGCCTGGAAGATGACTCTCCAGCACTCGTGGTCTGTGGCCTTGCTCAGCCTCTTTCTTCCCCCCCTCACTGGATGCATCTCCAGGTGGGCGATTCAAGAAGGAGATCGTTGTGGACGGCCAGAGTTACCTGTTGCTGATTCGTGATGAAGGGGGGCCTCCTGAGCTGCAGGTAAGACCTGCGCCCCTTTCCTGAGCTCCCCTTCCAAGCAAGAGCAAGGCTTTTTTATGGGGGGCCAGGGCTGCCCCGGCTGTTGGCCACATTCAGCCAGCGCTCTCTGGGGTGGGGTGGGGTGGGGTGGGGTGGGGAGGGGAGGGAGGGAGGGGTCTTGGTCAGGCCCCCTTGTGCCTGTGGGGAGCTGTGATGGGTGGCCCAGCGGGAGAGGTTGTGGCGAGCAAGGCTTTGTGCCCTGGGGCTGGGAGTCCTTGGATGTGGGAATCTGGTTCCACACAAGCCTTCGGAGACGGCCGTGTCTTTTGGTGGCCCTTCCCTGCAGGCCCTTTGCCTGGCCAGTCTCCTACAGATTCTGGGATGGATGATCTGTGCTTCACCCAGGTCATTCAGAAATCCCAGAATGGGCCTGTTTCAAGCACTAGAAATGGTGCGGCTTCAGAGGCGCTGACAGGGCTACCGAAGCCACGTCTGCCCACGACAGGAGCAGGCAAGCCACAAATGGAGCCAATGGGTTCCGTCGAGAAGCCACGTGCCTGTGTGGAAGCCGTCTCCTTCCCAGGCAGCCCGGCTCATGAGGCGCCTGGCCCGAGGCAGCCCCGGGGTTCCCCCAGCTGTCCAGGCGGCCCTGACCTCTTGCCGCCTTCTCCCCTCCAGTTTGCGGCCTGGGTGGATGCCGTGGTCTTTGTCTTCAGCTTGGAGGATGAGATCAGCTTCCAAACGGTCTACAACTACTACCTGCGCCTCTGCAGCTACCGCAACACCTCCGAGGTGCCCATGGTGCTGGTGGGCACGCAAGGTGAGTGGGGGCTGGGGGCTGTGACCGTCGGCCCCCTCCCCACCCCTGTGGCAGTGGGTGAATTTATTGATTGGTTTATTTACTTACTGCATTTCTATACTGCCCCAATAGCTGAAGCTGTCTGGGCGGTTCACAAAAGTTAAAACCGTCAGACACAAATCAAAGTATAAAACAACCAATGTAAAAACACAGCTAGAGTAAAACTGGGCAGCAATAGAGAGATTTATAGTCATTTAAAGTATTTATTTATTTATTTATTTAATTAATTACATTTGTATACCGCCCCACAGCCGAAGCTCTCTGGGCAGTTTACAACAATTAAAAATAGTAATCATTAAAAGTATACAAAAAAAAAAAAAAAAAACCAACCATAAAAACAGTATAAAAACAACAACAGTATCCATTTAAAAACAACAATTCTGGGGTCCATTAAAAACAAACTTAATGTTGTTAAATTCTGTTAAAGTACAGATTTAAAACAGCAAGGTTAAAAGACTACGATGATAA
This sequence comes from Elgaria multicarinata webbii, assembly GCF_023053635.1. Lineage (NCBI taxonomy): Eukaryota > Metazoa > Chordata > Lepidosauria > Squamata > Anguidae > Elgaria > Elgaria multicarinata. The sequence goes on along the minus strand of NC_086171.1, from coordinate 432,278 downwards.
ACTGTTAAAATACTGAGAAAATAAGAAGAACCTGGCGTTGAAAAGAGTATAATGTAGGTGCCAGGCGAACCTCTCTGGGGAGCTCATTCCACAGCTGGGGTGCACAGCAGAGAAGGCCCTGCTCCTGGTAGCCACCTGGCTCACTTCCTTTGGCAAGGGCTCACGGAGAAGGGCCCCTGAGGATGATCTTAGGGTCTGGGAAGGCACATATGGGAGGAGGCGTTCTTTCAGATAACCTGGCCCCAAGCTACTCAGGGCTTTGTATGTTAATACCAGCACTTTGAATCGGTCCTAGACCTGGACTGGAAGCCAGTGAAGCTGAGAAAGGACTGGCGTGATGTGGTCTCACTGGCCGGTCCCTGTTAGCAATCATGCTGCCCTGTTTTGTACCATTTTTAAAGTTTCCAGACCATTTTCAAAGGCAGACCCACGTATAACGCATTGCAGTAATCTAGACGAGAGGTTATCAGAGCATGGATCACTGTAGCTAGGCTACCTCTGTCCAGATAAGGGCGCAGTTGGTGTATCAGCCTAAGCTGATAAAAGGTGCTCCTTGCCACTGAGACCACCTGCGCCTCAAGTGACAGTTCTGATCCAGGAGCACCCCCAAACTACAGACCCGATCCTTTAGGGAGAGTGCAACTCCGTCCAGGACAGGGCAAACATCACCTTGCCGGACAGATGAACCACCTGCAAATAGTACCTCCGTCTTGTCTGGATTGAATCTCAGTTTGTTGGCCCTCATCCCGTCCATTACTGTACCCAGGCACTGATTCAGAACAGCCACTGCCTCACCTGGGTTTGATGAAAAGGAGAGGTAGAGCTGGGCGTCATCTGCATATTGATGACACCTCAATCCACATCTCCGGATAACCTCCCCCAGCAGTTTCATGTAAATACTGAACAGCATAGAGGATAAAATAGAGCCCAGTGGAACCCCATGGCCTAAATGCCACGGCACAGAGCAATAATCCCCCAGAACCACCTTCTGGAATCGGCCATCCAAGTAGGAGCGGAACCACTGCAACACAGTGCCTCCCAGCCTAGACAACCTATCCAGAAGGATACCAGGGTTGATGGTATTGAAAGCCGCTGAGAAGTCCAGGAGAACCAACAGGGTCGCACTCCCCCTGTCCCTCTCCCGGCAATGGTCATCCCACAGGGCGACCAAGGCAGTTTCCGTTCCAAAACCAGGCCTGAAGCCCAATTGAAATGCATCTAGATAATCCGTTTCATTCAAGAGTGCCTCACGCTCAAGCACCTTGCCTAGGAAGGGGCTATTACCCACCTGCCTGTAATTGTTAACGTCCTCCAGGTCCAGGTTAAGCTTCTTCAAGAGTGGTCTGATTACCGCCTCTTTTAAAGAGGCCGCCACCACTCCCTCTCTCAGGGAGGCATTCACAACCTCCTGGACCCTGCTGGCGATCCCCTCCTCATTTGAGGTAATGAGCCATGAGGGGCAAGGAGCAAGTACACAGGTGGTTGGCCGGACTTGGCCAAGCACCTTGTCCACATCCTCAGGCCTCAGTAACTGAAACTCATCCAACAAAACTGGCCCAGACGGGGCACTGAATGCCTCTACTTGTGGAGCTGCATTCAGCGTTGTGTCCAATTCATGATGAATCTGAGCGACTGGTTAGGCCTCTTCTAGAGTATTGCGTCCAGTTCTGGGCTCCACAATTCAAGAAGGACTCAGACAAGCTGGAGCGTGTTGAGAGGAGGGCAACCAGGATGATCAGGGGTCTGGAAACAAAGCCCTATGAAGAGAGACTGAAAGAACTGGGCATGTTGAGCCTGGAGAAGAGAAGCTGGAGGGGAGACATGAGAGCACTCTTCAAATACTTGAGAGGTTGTCTCACAGAGGAGGGCCAGGATCTCTTCTTGATCCTCCCGGAGTGCAGGACACGGAATAACGGGCTCAAGTTAAAAGAAGCCAGATTCCAGCTGGACATCAGGAAAAACTTCCTGACTGTTAGAGCAGTACGACATTGGAACCAGTTACCTAGGGAGGTTGTGGGCTCTCCCACACTAGAGACCTTCAAGAGGCAGCTGGACAACCCTCTGTCAGGGATGCTTTAGGATGGATTCCTGCATGGAGCAGGGGGTTGGACTCGATGGCCTTGTAGGCCCCTTCCAACTCTGCGATTCTATGATTCTATGACTGTATCTTCAAAGTGCTATCAGCGCAGTGTGCTAGCAAGGGTCCCATTGCTTCTCGCCCTGGCCCAGAACGTAGCAGGGCCACAAATGGGAAGGGCAGGTGTGTGGGTGCCGTGGAATTGGGAAGCCCCCTGATGGTGGTGGTGGTGGTGGGGAAGCAACAGCTGCCCCCCCGGGTGTTTTTGCCTAATAATAATAATAATAATAATAATAATAATAATAATAATAATAATAATATTTCTTACCCGCCTCTCCACTTGGATCAAGGTGGGGAACAACAATGAATATAAAACACATTAAAAACTGATTAAAAACATAGCATACATGATTAAAACATCCTTAAAACATCCTAAAAGCATTATACAATTTCAATTGATAGACCTGCCGGAATACATCAGTCTTTATTGCTTTTTTAAATTCTAAAAGACTGTCGAGTTGCTGAATCTCCTCCGGCCGGCCCTTCCACAGTCTGGGAGCAGCAGAAGAAAAAGTCCTTTGGGTAATACCCGTCAGCCCAGTTTTTGCTGGCTGGAGTAGATTCTTCCCAGAGGACCTGAGTGTGTGGGGCGGATTGTACGGGAGAAGGTGATCCCGCAGGTAGCCTGGACCCAAACCACATAGGGCTTTAAAGCTAATAACCAACACTTCATACTTTGCCTGGAAACTAATTGGCAGCCAGTGAAGAGATTTTAAAACTGGTGTTAGCCAGCATTGCCAATGGCAAATGCTGGTGATGGGAGTTATAGTCCAAAACTCTCAGCACACGTGGGAGGGCCACACACTCCTCTCCTCTCCACACCCCCATCGCACCCCCATTGCAAGTCCGACTTTTCCCTGTGTCTGGACTTGCATCCTGTGTGATAGAGGCCTTGCTTTGCATGCAGGCAAAAGCCCAAAAAACAGTTTGGGGGTGTGTGGAAATAAGGGGCCAAAATTCTTGCCACACGTCCCATGGAGGGGCTGCAGGACGCAGTGTGTCCTTTGGGGAGCGGGAGGAGAGGACATGGAAGGGAGCGTCCTGCCAGAGGGTACGGCTGGAGCTCAGGGCCAGGAGTGTTTTGTGGGAGAACCCAGTTGTGGCACTGACACTGGTCTGCTTGGGTGGGGGTCCGCAGAGTGCCCCTTTGCTTCAAGCCACAGCCAGAGGCCGGCTTCCGCTGAGAACTGCCTCCCTGTCCCCCCTCCACCCAGGCAAAGGCCTCTGAGGGCCCAGCTGCGCACCCGCACCCACGCCAGCCAAGGGGGCGGGGGGGGGGGGGTTCTCCGTCCCACCATTCACTCCGTGGAGGCCGGGTCTAGTTGGCAGCTGCGCAGGGCTCCGAGTGCCGTGGCGCCTGGGCCTCTCGGCACCGCGTGGCACAAGGCTGTGATGCCCTCGTCAGCTTGGGGGCAGCAGGAGGGCCTCGGGCTCCTCTAATGCCCTCCCTTGACCGCAGATGCCATCAGCGCCACCAACCCCCGGGTGATTGACGACTCGCGCGCCAGGAAGCTCTCCAATGACTTGAAGCGCTGCACCTACTATGAGACCTGTGCCACGTACGGGCTGAACGTGGAGCGGGTCTTCCAGGACGGTAAGTCTGGGGGGGCGCGGTGCCTCCCCAGGCCACAGGAGCACAGCCCATCAGCCTGTGCCTGCGCTCTGGGTGCGGAGGCCAGCCCAGCAGACCCATCCCCTTTTCCAAAAGCCACGGAGGGCAGCTTCGGAGGCTGAGCGCGCATCGCACCAAGGGTGCCTTTTGAACGGCCCCGTGCCCCTCCACACCTCTGCCGTGGCTCAGCGCCCCCGCACACAAGCTGCCCTGTTCCGTGCCTTTCCAGTTCACTGGTCCAGTTTTTGAGGTGTGGGGGGGAGAGATGAGAAGCCCCCGATGTGCCCCCCTGCTCCATGCGCACCGAGTGCAGCTGTGCCAGGGGCATGAGGCGTCCCTTTCGCCGCGGTTTCCCCCTGAAGGTACAGCGCAGCCTCTGGCGAAGTGCCTCCCCCCACCCCCCGGTGTGGTGGCCTGGCAGCCCCCGTGAACTCCTCCTGCTCTTTCCCAGTGGCCCAGAAAGTGGTGGCCTTGCGCAAGAAGCAACAGCTGTCCATCGGCCCCTGCAAGTCGCTGCCCAACTCCCCCAGCCACTCCTCCGTCTCGGCCGCTTCCATTCCCTCCGTGCACATCAACCAGGTAGGCGGGGCGGGGGGGGGAGGCTGGGGCGGGGCGGGGGTCTTTGGCGCTTCTTGCAAAGGGGCCCAGAGGATGCCGGAGAGGGGGAGGGAGGCTGCTGGCAGGCGAAGGGCTTCCAGTCAGTTCTGCACTGAGTCCTCGGGTGGGTGTGAGGAGCTGGGTGGGGGGCTGCTGCTGCAGCTGGAAGAACCCACGGTCCTCCTGGGGGGCCGATTGCCACAGAGCCGTTTGGGATGCATGAGCAGTGGTCAGATCCCCCCCGCCCCCCAGCAACGTGGCTCCCGGCCTGGCTAAGAGTGGATGCCAACGGTGGCTCGCTGAGCATCAGGTGGGGCCTGTGGCGCAGGGGAGCGGGCCCAGCCATGGCCGGATGCCCAGTTCCTTCTGCAGGAGCTCCCTCGGGAAAAGGCCCCCTCCCCCCACTGCCTGCTGCTGGTTCCATCCCCCAGCAAGCCTCCTGCTCCCGTGAAGGCTTGGTTCCCCCTCCCAGGGAATGTTGCTTTCCAGGCTGGTGGTGTCATTGCAGCGCCCCCTCCCCCTCCCACCCCGTTTACGCCCGTTCCTTCGCTCTCCTTCCTTTTACCTTCTAGCCCCCGGTTAGCGCTGCCCTGCCGTGTCCCCCGGGAGCCCTAGTCCTTCACGTGCTTCCTCCTGGCTTGGCATGCAGATGGCCCTCCCAGTCGGGGGGTGGGGAGGGGAGGGCTCCTCGCTCAGGAGGGGGAGGGTCCCCGGCTAAGTGGGCTGCTGCTGGGCCTGCTCAGGTGCCTGACCTGATCCTCCCCTGGCAAGGGGGGAGGGGAGGGGAGGCAGTGGCGGGGGTTTGGCTGTTGGGTTCCTGGGGCTTCTCCCTGCTCTCGGCAAGTGTCCCAAGAGAGGATGGAGTCTGTTCATGACCAAAGGTAGCTGCAGAATTGGGGCTGCTGGGGAGACCTAAAGGTCATCTATTCCACCCCACCTTAAAGCAGGACTGTCTGCACCCTGCTGAGAAAGCTGGCTGGCCGGCCTCTGCCCCTTCTTCTCCAAGGAGGGAAGGAGGGAAGGCATGGCGGGAAGAGACACACATACACACACCTCCTCACCCTGGCTTCTCCGCTTCTTGCTTTGGCAGGTTGGTTCAACCTTGCAAGCTGGGACAGCCCTGTTGGGCAGAGGGGAGCACCCCCCTCCCGTCCGGAGCCTTTGGCCTGGCCGGGCGGATGGGGCTGCGACTCAATGTACGCTGCCTTGGGTTCCTTGCAGGGAAAAAAGCGGGATATAAACGCAGTAATAAAAGAGCAGAGGTGAAATAAGTGAAAGGAATAACCGCCTGCCCTATCCCCACCCCAAATATGGGGCTGATAACACGTACCTTTGCAAGGTTGGTTGAAGCTCTCTAAAGCACAGGATGCTGGTGGTGCTGCTGGTGGTGGGTCTTCCCAGGGCGGGGGGGGGGGGCGTTAAAGGTGGCGGGGGAGGGGTGTCTGTGGGGCTCATGCTGTGACTTGGGTGGGTGGGTGCTAATTTGGTCCTGTTGAGCTTCAGAGCCTACGTCAGTGGGGGAGGGGGCCTGGACCCCTCAGTGGGCAGCCAGGCTCCGTCCAAACCGGCAAACGGCGCCACAGACGAAAAAGTTAATTGCAATCTATTAAATGCTTTGTTTAAGAATGTTGCAAAATTTAAGAAAAGATATCATGGTGGTTTAGAAGATTCCCCCACCCCCCGGATTTCATCATCATTAGCAGTGGAAGAGAATGCAACAATAAATGAGATTAGCCAAAGGACTTTCAACTGAAAAAGATGGGAAATACAGCAAGCATCTCTCTAATGCCAGGAGGGTGTGTGTGTGTGTTAAACCAACTCCGTCCCCCAAATCTACACCACTGAACTACCAGTGTCACCATTAAACATACTTGTGGAGGGGGGGCACTGAAGAAAGTGACTGAAGTGTCGCCCCCCCAATATTAAAAAAACAAGTGTAGCCCTATTTAGGGTGCACCTTTGCTGACGGGTGATGTGGCAAAGGCAGGGCCCTTGTTCCGGCGGGGAGGGGGGAGAGTTGGGCGTGAAGGGGGACCTGGATGGTTCTTGGTGGGGCGGGGTGGGGGGTCCGGAGGGATTGAGTCAGCATGCCTGTCTTCTGGCACCGCGTCACCCACTGCCCCCCTCTTGCCTCCCCCACAGGCCGCTAACGGGAGCGGGGCCTTCAGCGATTACTCCTCCTCGGTGCCATCCACCCCCAGCATCAGCCAGCGGGAGCTGCGGATCGAGACCATTGCTGCCTCCAACACGCCCACGCCCATCCGCAAGCAGTCCAAGCGCCGCTCCAACATCTTCACAGTGAGTCCTGGGCTGTTGGGGGTCGGTGGGTGGGGAGTTCCCTCGTGGCCGTGGTGCGTGTGGGTGAGGCCTCCTTGTGAAGGCTATCTGAATGGAGCCCCCCCCCCCCGGTGTGTGTGTGTGTGGAGCAGAGGGGCGGAGCGTCTGGTGGGGGTGTCCCCCACGGGTCGCCCGGGCACTTTGGCGAAGGGACCCTCGTCCTGTCTGCAGGTGATGCCCCGTGGGGCTGAGTTTCAGGCTGCCACCGAGGCTGGGCAAAGCCTCAGGAGGAGGCTTTGCAGGCGGAGGGGAGCGAGTTGCAGGTGGCTATGTGTGTCGTCCCCCCGCCCTCTCCAGCGTGGCCTGTGTAGCTCTCTTGGCTGCCCAGGCAGCTCTGGATTGGTTTTGCTGAATGCTAAAAAATGGGAAGAGCCTCGTGAGCTGATCCCCCTCCCATGGCTCCCTCCCCTGTTCTGCCAGGGAAGTCCACACATTGCGCAAGAAGCAGCCCGGTCCGTGTGGTCTGGCTGAAAAGTCAGGAATCCTTTTTGGGAAGACCTGGAGCTGGGGTGCGTGGGTGGGGAAGCTGTGCCACATGGACTGAGGGCTGCCAGGCTAGGGAGCTCAGGAGCTTGCTGTAGACCCACCACGGTTGACCCCGACCGGCAGCGGTGGCTCTCCCTCCAGGGTTTGGGGCAGGAGACATTTCTTAGGCCTCCCTGGAGAGGCTGCTGGGGACCGAAGCCGGGGCCCCTTGCATGCACAGTGGGGGCTTGGGGGCTCTACGGCTGCTGAGCCAGGGCCCCTCCAGCAACGCTGCCTAGCCTTCAGGGGTGTGCAACAGGGGGCTCCTGTCTTTAAGAACAGTCGAGATAAGGGATTGCTTCATATTTAGCCATCCCTTCAAAAAGAACATCCCAGTTCCTGGTTTTGATATTGTTTGGTTTTCCCGCGGCTTCCAGAAGAGGAAACACAGAAGCATCTGGGGGAGCTGCAGGAGAGAGAGAAATATTGGTTGGGGGGCGATGACAGATTTCTGGAAGGCCGCTGGGAAGAGAAAGAGAGGGGTGGGTGGGGAGGGCGGTTCGGAACAAGGGCAGGAGGGAAGCAGCCCTGGCACCTTCCTTTGAAGTCCTGGGGTGGGGGGGAGTCAGGTCCCTCTCGAGGAGGGAGGCCCTGAGGGTGCTTGGTCTCCTCTGGGGTGCTTGAAGCTGAGGCCGTGGAGGCCGTGGCACAGCGGTGGAGTCCCTGCTTTGTGTGCAGGAGGCCCTGGGTTCAATTCCCGGCAGCCTCTCCAGGTCGGGCTGGAAAACCCCCTGCTGTTGCTGCCAGTCGGTGTCGGCTGTCCTAGGCCGGATGGGTCACGGGGTCTGGCTTGGTTTCAGGCAGGCTCCTCTGTGGCCGTAAGAGCACGGAAGGAGGACTCTTCTGGTGTGAGGGGCTCTGTGGATCCCCACGGCTGCGGCTCTCCATTTCCAAATCACCTGTCATCAAAAAGCCACCGGTTCCTTCTCCGCTGCCTTGGCGTCTCGACCTTTGCGAGGTTCTGGGCCCTTGAACAGGAGAGAACATTCCAGGGCAGCTTCTCACCCCCCACCCCACCCCAGACCCAAAAGCAGCTGGGCAGCCCAAGGCCTGGGTGTGTGTGAGCAGATGTCCTTTGACATGGGCCTGGAGTAGGGCGTAGACCAGTGTGTGCGTGTGTGTGCGCTCGCACTGGAGGGGTGGGGGCTGTGACGAAGGGCATCTCTGGTCCGGCCTCGGATTGGGGGCTGGAGCGTATGGGTCAGGGGAGAGCAGCCTTTGCAAGAGAGGACAGGCCACACTCCGTCGAGGCCTTTGACCACCAACCGCTTCTGGGGCTTCGCCCACACACATGCGTGTCCACACACACATTTGCACCCCCCACCCCCGCTGCCTTCCTTGGTCTCTGCGCACTTTCCCCACCAGTGGGGCTGCTGCTGCCGCCACCACCATAAGCTGTAGTGCTCCTGTGGCAGCCACGCTTGTTTTCACGCCTACTCCTGCTTGCTGTGATGCCCCACTGCACGCGGTTCCCTCCTCTCCCCCCCCCCCCCGGCTTGCTTCAACTTTCTTTGGCTGTCCGTGGCTCCTTCCTGCTCCAGGCCGAGGTCTCTTGGCCATGTAGCGCTGCGCTTGGCTGCTCGTGGGTCGCTCGCTTGCTCGGCCGGTTGTGGCTCTCCGTGGTCTCCGCTCGGAATGGCTTGCTGCAAGTGCCCCTCTCGCTTCATGCGTCTTCTGGGCTGTCTGTGGATTTTGCATTCCACCACACTTGCTCCGTTCACTTAGAGCCACGCTGACGCACAGCTGTGGCACCCTGCCACGCAGTGGCCCTTCCAAGAACAGTGCTGGCAGCGGGGGCTTGTTTGGCTGTCGTGGCTCTTGGGGTGGGTGGGACAGGGAAAGCGGGGTTGGGGTGTCCTCGGTTGCCGTCCCTGAAAGAGAGGAGGGGGGGGTCTTTTCTTTAGTCTACCCGGCGCCTTGCCCAGGGCTCCCTCTCCTCCCACCCCATCCTGTGTTTTCTGCACCGCCCATTCCAGAGGCTCATTCCCCACGGCTGCCCTCCGCCCTCCCTCCGCTGCTGCGTCTGCGTCCCTGTGTGCCCCACCCCCGCCCGCCAGTCATCTTGCCGCTTCTGCCCCCTCCCCCAATCCTGCACGCCTCCTCTCCTCTCCGCACCAGCAAGGGATGATGAAGAAGCTGCCGTGGGGGCTCTGGCCAGCAGAGGGAGGCAGACTCCCGCGCTCCGTCTGGCCCGTCCCGTCCTCGCCGTCCTCCTCATCTTCTTCCTCACCTGCCAGCCTGTTGCTCGTTCTGCCGCCGCCGTTGCTGCCACCCCCTCCACCCCCCCCAGTGCGGGTCTTTCATTTCCTGTCTCTTCTGCCGTGCCACAGACAGACAGACAGACAGACAGTCAGTCAGACGGGTGTCCATATTCTGAGTCTAACATGCCAAACTCTTTATTCTTTCGATATTTGCAGATATGTGCCACTGTTTCCAACTTTTCATCAACCAAAAGGCCTTTTCAACTCCTTCCAAATTAGAAGATCCAAGCGCTTCCCCCCAGCAGGCACCTCAGTACCAATTCTCTCACTTTTCATTGCCTCTCCAGGGCCGGATCAGGGACAGGCAGTGGGAGTGATCTCAGATTAGCAGCCTGCCCTCTCTAGCCCGCCCGCCCGCCCGCCTGCCTGCCTTCCCGCCTGCCCGCCTGCCTGCCTGCCTGCCTGCCGCTTGGGTCCCCCTCCGCCCGGAGACACGCAGGAGTCTTTATCCCCTCCCCCCTGCGTAAAGTCTCTGAGAGAGCCGGCGCCCGCCCGGCCAGCCCGGACTTTGCTGGCCGAGACAGGAAGACGGACCGAGCCGCCCAGAAGTGCCAGGAGATGGAGGGGCCGAGGGACGCTTTGCCGCCTGCCCCGTGCTCTCCGGCCCCCTCCTTCCTCCTGCATGGACTCCTCCTCTTCCTCTTTTCCTCCTCCTCCTCCTCCTCCTCTTCCTCCAAGCAGAGCAGCTGTCTGTGGCTCTTTGAGGGGCCCCCTGCTCCTTTGAGCTCGTCAGCTAGGGTCGCTGTGGCTCCTTCCTGACCCCCCTTTGCGCGTGGGAGCACTGCAGCCAGCGCGTGTGATGGACAAGCAGAAGGGCTTGTAAGACTGACGGACGCTGGCCCCGAGCCCACGGCTGCCGCCCACCTGCCATTCTTGTGGTTCTGAATGTATTGATCGTGTTCCTTGCCGTGAATTTCGCGATATCCTTCTCCACTGTCTCTCGAGCACCTTCAATGGACGGCTTCTTGGCAGACTGTAGATTTTCAACTTTATTTATTGATCCGTTTATTTATTGAGATGATGACGATGATGATGATGATGATGATGATGATGAACTGGAGTTATTGCGCTCTCTCTCTCTCTCTCTCTCTCTCTCTCTCTCTCTCTCTCTCTCTCTCTCTCTCTCTCTTCTCCCCGACCCTGACCCCCTCGGAATCATGTTCTAAATGTAAAGTAGCTGTTTATTGTCGATGCTCTTTTGTAAGGGCTAACAGTGGCCCAGTGACATCTGCGACTTTGTATGGTGCCAGTGTGTTCACCAAATAAACGGTTGGATTCGTAGCGCTGGTCCCTTTCTTTCTGGCCTTCCGCCGGCGCCTCCGCTGCTGCGCTGCTGCTTCCGTCCACCCACGCTCGGCTCATCCCATCCCATCCCATCCCATGCTGCTCTTGTCTGTCACCACATCCTGTGGGCCCGGGAGGGGTGTGTGTGTAGCGGGGGCCTGACGCGTCTCCGCTCCGGCCTTGGGCTGGGGGGAGGCAGGGGCTTCTTGAGGCCGCCAAGAAGGCTCGCTCTCCTGCCCCGCCGGCCCGCCCGCCCTGGAGTTCTAACGCCCCCGTGTCTCTTCTTTTCCAGTCCCGAAAAGCCACAGACCTCGAGCGGGAGAAGAAGGCCCCGGAGTGTAAGGCGGACACCATCGGCAGCGGGCGGGCCATCCCCATGAAGCAGGTTCGCGTCCCTCTCCCCCTGCCCTCACCCATCCCGAGGGAGCTGCGGCCCAGGTGGGCGGGCGAGGGGGCTCCCTCCATGGCCACGGGCAGGTCGTGTGGGGCCGATTCATGCTGCCTTCCCCCCCCACCTCGAGCAAGAAGCATCTCTGTGTCAGGCCCATCGTGTTTCTCCATGCCAGTGTCGTCGTCAGCTCTGCGTTCACACGTGCATGTGTGTGAAGGCGCGTGTGCCCGCGGGCAGGGGCCGGGGAGAGCGTTCGCTGTGGCCCTTTGAAGTGTCCGTGCCGTGCTGGGGCACATCTTGGAATCCATCTTGCTTGCTTTGGCGCTCATGAAATGTTTCATCATTTTGGGGGTGGGTGGGGGTGCATGCAGAGAGAGGGCTGCTGGGGCTCAGGCCGGTGGGTGCTGGTTGCAGCTGCTCTTTGATGGTGCCAGGGGGCACTCTGGACCTGCTCTGAGGCACAGTCCTCCTCACCCATGCCAGGAGAGAGGCCGGGCTGGGCTGGGCCTGGCCGGCAGACGGGTCCTGTGGTTTGGCCGGGCGGAATGGAAAGAGCCGCTTCCCAAGCGCCGCCGCGGCCTCCTGCATTCCACTGCCTTCTGGCGCACGACGTCCCCCAGGCTGTCTGCACAGCTGTTCCCCCCTGGGATCAAGGTCCCCACAAGACAGCTTTCCTCCTGGCAGTGCCAGGGGAGCAGTGCCGTCGTGTGAAGGAAGCCTGGCCCCGGCCCCTGCCGCAGGTGTGTTGAGAGGCTGTGTGCCTCTGGGCAAAGGGCTCTCCCTTTGGAGGGCCTGGGAAGCCGTGTTCTCCACATGCCTTCAGAGGCCTTTTTCAGAGGCATGGAAATGGTGGCCCATCTCTGGGGTGGGGGCTGCAGCTCCCTCCCTTACAGTGGAGAGGCCCCTTGGAGGGAGGGTCCAGGCCAGCTTGCCCTGCCAAGGTGTGTTTCTGGAGGGACTGTGTGGACTGGCAGAGAGGGTCCAAGCGCTGCCCATTGAAAAGGCCGCAGAGGCTCTTCCATCGTTCTGTCCTGAATGGGTCTTTTCTGTTAAGAAGAAAAGACGAGGGAAACGCAGGTATGGGGGGAAGGCGGGGTCGTTGAACTGTGGGTTGTTGTGTTGTCTCAATGGAGCCAAGGTGGCTTGTTAACTCTGCGGAGTGGCTTGTTTCCTTCAACTAGCCACTTTGAGAACCCACTGTCTGTTGTTGGGTTGTTCAGGGTAGCTAAGACAACATGATAACCTACCCTGCGGGGAATGTGCTGCATTCAGACAACACGCTAACACACAGTTCAGCAGACTACCCACAGTTCAAAACAATTCACACTCATCCACTCAGTGTGGGCTGGTGTGTTATGTGAACAGCCCCATTGCCTGGACTCCTGCAAGTTCTGCCCTCCCCCCCCCCCCACGTTCTCTCTCTCTCTCTCTCTCTCTCTCTCTCTCTCTCTCACACACACACACACACACGCACGCACGCACGCACACACACACACACACACACACATGTACCTCCAGCAGATATGCAGGTGGGAAACTTAAGGGGACAAAGTACAGGATAGGAAAAGATCAAGCAGTGCCCCCTCCTTCCCCCCCCCCAGCACCCTCGGAGGCTCTTTCTCAGTTCAGAAAGCCTCCCTGGGGAAGAGGCAGAGTCTGCAGCCGCTGCCACCGGGACAGGCATTCTTGGTGCCTCAGCCCCCCACCCCACCCGCAGGGGCGGTGGTGGTGTTTTGGGGGGAAATGGGGGGGGGCTGCTGTCTTGGGACACTTGCACACTACTGTAGTGATCATTCCGGGGGCGGGGGGGAGGGAAGCCGCCATCTCGGTCTCAGCCCCACACATTCCACCAAGCTGACAGAGTGGGCCTCGCCCCCAGCCAGCCCCCAGCCCACCGCTGCCTGTGGGCCTTGCGCCCCCTCGGCCCGCCCTGGGCTGTGCCCGCTCTGGCCAGGAGCCCCACCGCTTGCCCCAGCCCCTCGGCCCCTGCTGGGGACCCCCGCCCCACCTTGGCCCGCCCTGGCCCGGCTGCGTGCCTGCTCCAACGCAGCCGCCTGGGCCGGGTGGGTTTTCCTCGGAGCGAGCTGGGATCATGCTGGGAGCTTAGATTACATTTAAATTGCCATTTGCATTTTCCAATCAATACGCGACTTTACAATTAAGTTTGGTGTTAAAATTCTTAGCGAAAAGTGAGTGGAAGGGAGATTTGTGGAGGAAACGAGTCCTGTGGGGGCCATTGCTGCTCCCTGCTTCATTACCCTGCGTATTGCTGCCGCCGCCGCCGCCGCCACCGCCACCACAGCTCTTGCGGTTGGTCGTGTGCTACTGCTGCTGCCGCTGCTGCTGCCTCCTCCAGCCTCAATCTCTCAGGGTGGCGGGGGGAGATGAGACGGGGGGGGGCAGCTCAGGGGCCCCTTCCCCCCCAAAGGCTGGGCACTCCCTCTGCAGAAAGGGGGGGGGTGTAGAGCGGCCACAGCCGGTCGTGGAAGTGGCACTGGAGGCCTCGGATGAAGGGCGGGTGGGCCATGCTCTTTTTGGGCTGCGGGGAGGGGGCTTCTTTTGTTGCAGCCCCCACCCACCCACACACCTCCCCGCCTGGCCAGGCTTCCATTTTTGTCCCCAAAGGTCAGGCCTCTCCACTGCTCCCTCTGGTTGCATTGCAAGATGACAGGGCAATGCCTCCCCCCCACAGCAGCTCTCCATGAGCCCCCCCCCCCGGGTGGTGTTGCAGCAGCAGCAACCACGTCCTTCTTGTGGCTCAGGAGTGGCGTTGCTTTGCTCTCCCGTAGCTGCTGTGTGTGTGGATTTCTGCTCCTTTGGGCCACGAGGGTGGGGGTTTGCCAGCTGATGGGGAGAAACCGTCCGAGCCTGATTCTGTGCCTTAAACAGAGCCACATTTGCAATAATTAGCAGAAAAATCTGGGGATGACCCTCACCCCCCCTCCTGACCAAGCAGCTGTTGAAATCATAGGAGCCAGGAAATGCTTGGTGACCTTCGTGGGCCGTGGGTCAAGAGGGGCGGGGGCCTGCGCACCTGGGCCTGCCTGGTTTGGGAGGGCGGGCGCCCGTGTTTCCTTCCTGGAGAGCCACGCTGCGGTGGAGCCTCACTCTGCCTTTGGGCACAAGGTAGCCCCGGGGACCCGGCCACCTGCCCCGTGGGAGAGGCCCCTGTTCAAGGGCCCCCCGCTCAAAGCCTGCTGGACGCAGGAAGAGCAGAGGGGCGGGTTGGCTCCTGCCCTGCTCGGGGCTTGGCTCTCTGATGTTCCCGCCACAAGGCCGACGCAGCTCCCTCCTCGAGTCCTGGGCCTTCCTTGCGGTGGCCTGGGAAAGGGCAGGGCTGTCGGAAGTGAAGCTGCAGGCACCACACACACCCAGATCAGGCCCCCCGGTGCTCCTGATCCAGACGGTGCTGGAGACCTGGGCCTTGCCTGCCCTCCTCCCCAAGCACCCCCCCTCTCCTGATGGGCTTTCTGGGCATGGAAAGAAGGGGCTGTGGGGTGGGGGGCAGCCACCCCTGATGCCCCTTCCCCAGCACAATGGCAGCAGGAGAGGAAGCCCAGGGGGTTAAAGAGGAAGGATGATTCAGCAGCAGAGCGGAGTAGAACGGGGCAAAAGCCACCCTCTGCATGGGGGGTGGGTGCACCCCCTCGAGGGACCGGGGCACCACGGTTCTCCACACCCTGGGAACGGTCCTGCCCAGTTGGCGTCGTTTAGCTTGCCCGGCCTGTCTGTGCTGTGCTGGGTCAGGAGAGTTGGCTGACACCCCCCCCCCCCACACACACACAGCCTGGGAGTTTGGCAGGCCACTTCATGCGGACAGGCGGGCAAGGGGGGGGCAGCGAGTGCCAAGAGCAACCAGCCAAGATTCGGCCTTCCCCTCCTCATAGAACCATATAGAATAGCAGAGTTGGAAGAGGCCTACAAGGCCATCGAGTCCAACCCCCTGCTCCATGCAGGAATCCACCCTAAAGCATCCTTGACAGAGGGTTGTCCAGCTGCCTCTTGAAGGCCTCTAGTATGGGAGAGCCCACAACCTCCCTAGGTAACTGATTCCATTGTCATAGAACCATAGACTCATAGAATAGCAGAGTTGGAAGAGGCCTCCAAGGCCATCGAGTCCAACCCCCTGCTCCATGCAGGAATCCACCCTAAAGCATCCCTGACAGAGGGTTGCCCAGCTGCCTCTTGAAGGCCTCTAGGGTGGGAGAGCCCACAGCCTCCCTAGGTAACTGGTTCCATTGTCGTACTGCTCTAACAGTCAGAGTAGGTGGCCAGAGTAAGCCCCCCCTTTCCTCCTTCCTTCCTTGTTTGGGATTGGGTTTTTGTGGGGGCGAAGGTGAAATGTTTGAGGCGCTCCCCTTCCCAAGCTTGAAACGGCAGCAACAGGCGTGCTCAAATGTGGGCTCCTGAAACGTGAACAACATTCACATTTTGTGGCAAATATTTGGGGGCATGAGGAGATTGTGGAGAAGAAACTGGGGGGCACTTGAGTGTCAGCGTGCAGCGTGGCTGCCCATGGCCTTGCGAAGGCCCCCGTGGCAGGCCTGCAGCTAAGGGCACTGAGTGCTCAAAGGCCGGCTTCACGCCAGGGCTGCCTGTGTCCAAGCTGGTTGCGTGTGCCACCGCTGTGCGTTCAAGGGCACGAGGCGTGGGAGAAAGGAACGCCGCCCTTGCGGGCCTGGCCGCTGCTGGAGCCAGATCTGGTGGAGTCGCGGCTGCCTGGCCTTTGGGACAGCTGCCCTCGTTCAGTTGTCGGTACCATCTCGGTGGTATGCCTCACTCTCCGCCTTCTTTGGCTTTCTCTGGAGGCAGCGGACGGGAAGGGGATGCAGGACTTCTGGATGCCGCAAGTGAACTCTGGGGCGGGACGGGGTGGAGGGGGGTGTCATTGCCTGCCCGGGCTCCTCGCCCTCGGGCCCTGCGCTTGGCCTGGCCAGCCCCCCTTCTCCCCAGGGGCTGCCTTGCCTAGTTTCCAGGCTCTCCCAGGCGCACAAGCAGCATTTGGGAAAGATGTGTTGTCCCCCTGTCCCCCCGTTGCTCTTCCCAATGTGTATGTGTGGGGGGGAGGGCCTGTGAGTTGGGGACCCCCGTTTCCCAGGCGTCGGCTTCTCTCCTCCTTGTGCAAGAGGCTCGGCCAGCGTCACAGGGCCTCTTCCTCCAGCCCCACACCAGCCCAAAGCCGCTTCTTCCCGCGTGGAGAAGAGGGCGGCTGGGAACCAGAGCCTCCCCTGTCCCCTGGCGCACAGGAGTGGCCTTGGCTGGGCCGGGGACTGCCCAAGAGGAGGGGGGGCCCTCACGCAGGGGTCTCTGGCCAGGGTGGGGCAAGGCCAAGGCCAGAGGGGTCCCACTGAGCCCCTCTCTGTCTGTCCCGCAGGGGGTTCTGCTGAAGCGCAGTGGCAAGTCCCTGAACAAGGAGTGGAAGAAGAAGTACGTGACGCTGTGCGACAACGGCGTCTTGACCTACCACCCCAGCCTACATGTGAGTGGCTCTGCGTGCGAGGATCGGGGCCGGATGCCCCTCCTGGCCGGGGGGGGGGAGGGAGGAGGAGGCTTGGTGCGCTTCTGCCGCTCAGCTCTTTGTCAGTGGTGCGTGCGCGGCTCCCCCCTATCCATCTCTGTCGCCTCCCCGCTGGCGCGCTAATGGCTTCTTCTTCTTCTTCGCCACCGCCGCTGCCGCCTTCCACTCGCTCTTGAGCACAGTTTGCTGCTGAGACGAAGAGCCACGCCGGACGCGAGGCGTCAATGGCGCCCTGGCCCAAGACGTGGCTCCCTTGCGGAGCAAAACAGCTGGGCGTGGGCAGGGCCCGGGCTCTCTTCTGGGGGCATCCGCTCGTGCTGTCCCCATAGCGGCCCATGGCCCGGCCCCCACCGGCCTCTTTGGCAGCCCCCCGCTCCTGGTCTCGGGTGCTTTTGGCTGGGCTTGGATGAGCCTCAAGGGACCCTACTCTTCCCTCCCCCCCAGCCCCGGTTAGCTTTTTCAGCTGGCAGCTGCAGGTCTCCGGTTTCCCTCAGCTGGGCAGGGGGGCACCGAGAGCACTGGGCCGGGCCTCTGCCCATCATCCACAGCTTTCTTGGCCTTTACTTACAAAGAAGGGAGCAAGATAGTTGGTTTCAGAGTTGTGCAGGGAAGTTTGCCACAGCGTGTGGAGTCGCCTTTCAAAGGTGTGGGGAGACTGGCCCAGCGCTCAGGCTGGGGGGCTTCTCTGCCCACCCCATTGACTCCCAGCTCTTGCCAGGCCCCTGCCCCATCCTCCCCCTCCTCCTCCCTGTCCAGTGGCCCCAAATACCCCGGACTGCCCAGCTGCACTCTTCCATCTGGAGCACAGAGGTCAGCCACGCTCGGAGGGTGGCCTCTGGCATGTCTAGGCCTGGCTGCAGACTTTGCAGGTCAGCCCAGGCAGAAGGTTGGAGGGCTTTTCTGGGCAGGGGGAGAGGGGGCCGTCACAGTGGGGACCGCCTGGGGGGCAGTGCCCCCGCCTTAGAAGCGCCTCCCCCCCCCCCCGCTTGCCAGGCACTCTTCTCCTGGGCCATGGTGGTTGTCTTTGCTTTGGCCGGCCAGCCAGCTAGCTGGGGGGTCTCCCGGAGCCCTGGAACGTCTCCCCCCCTCCTCCTCCCCTCCCTCCAGAGCAAGCGAGGAGGACGCGAGGAGGAGGCGGCGGCAGCGGCAGCGCGAAGGAGGCGCCTCCCATATTGCAGCCATTGAAGCCATTCACACAATCACCTTCTGTTAATTCTATCTGCAACATCAATTAAATTGTTTGTAGAAGCTAATTGAATGTGGCTTAATCACACATCTTAATAGCTTTCCACGCTTTGAACTCGTTGTTAATTCCAGTAATAAAATGAAATGAGAGAACTGGCTGGGTAATTAGCGAGGAGGCTTGGGAAGAAATTGCTGTTTTATGGCAGGCAATAAATGCGCTGCGCTGGTGACCGTGGTGGTGGAGGAGCTCCTGCAGGCGGGCGGGCAGGCGGGCAGCCCGGCAGCGCAGCCAGCGCCCAGCCCCAGTTCTGCTGAGGCAGGGGAAATCCTCCGGCTCCAGCGGGACCCCTCGCGGGGCCGCGGTGGCGGGGCTGGCGGCCTCGCGGGGGTGGCAGCGGTGGCAGCAGGGCTGGCGGGGGGAGCCCTTCTGGCGCACTGCAGGGTCTGCAGCCAGGTCTGGGGGCAGCGGCCCGTGTGCCCAGGCCTCAGTGCCTCCGCTCCCTTCCCCGTGCCTCCTCCTCCTCCTTCTCCTTTTCCACCTGCCTGGACTGAGGCAGCTGCAGGTGGAGCTGGCTCTGCTTGCGCGGCTCAGTGACCTGCTTGTGAACTGGAGCAGGCCCAGGCCCCCTCCACCGTGGAGGCCGAGCTGGGCTGGCGCTTCCGCCCCCCCCTCCTCCTGGCGATGCCTTGAGCCCCAGGGGCGTCTGCGTGTGTCCAGAGCACATTGGGACGATCCCCTTGCCTCGGCCCTGGGGGAAAGGGACCCGCCCCGCCCCATCCCTCTCCCTCCCCCCCCCACATCTGCTGCTGCTCCTCTTTTCCTCCCTGATGCGTGGAACCTGGAGAGGCAAAGTGGGGAGGGAGCCCCAGAGCATGTGTGGGGCGGGAGGGCTGGCCTATTTTATTCTATGTTCAGTGCTTCGTAATAAAGTGCTACATTAATAATAATGACATCATCCACAACTCTTGTCCCGGGGTGAGCCCATCCTGCGCTGGGTCCACAGGAAAGAGCTTCTTCAGCCTTTTAACCCCATTGAGCTCCTGGGAGCCTCCCTGGGGTGGCGTGGGTTTTTTTCTTTCCAGTGCATTGGGAGATGCAGCTCTGCCCCAGAGCATGGAGAAAATCTCTTGACTAAGCCACTGTGGGGGATCCAAAGAGGGGAGGCGCTTTTTGTGAGAAATGGTGCTGTTGCACGAACAGTTCAGGGCGCAGCATTCTCCGTACAGAAGATGAGGCACAGGGCCTTTTCAGACCTGGCCCCCAGGAAGATCCATGTCTGGCCCCGTTATTGGGCCAGGGCAAAGCTGGGGAGTCGGGGCCTGGCGGGGTCAGCCCCAAGGAAGAGGCTTCCCTGATGCTGTGAGGTGGGGCTGAGCCACCTGCCTCCTCTGCCCTGCGCAGGACTACATGCAGAACATCCACGGGAAGGAGATTGACCTCCTCCGGACGACGGTGAAGGTCCCCGGCAAGAGGCTTCCACGGGCCACCACCACCACCGCCCCCGGGGCCAGCCCCAAGACCAACGGCCTGACCAAGGATAGGAGCAGCGGGCCGTTCCCCGGCGGGTCCAGTAAGAGCATCGTCGGTTTGCTTGGGGGGGGGGAGTATTGGGGGAGGGGGCTCTTTGGTGCCATGCAGCAGATCGTGGTGGGGCCGCAAAAGCGGCGGGCCGGCCGGAGGGGCTGGTGGGCCAAGAGATGCTCCCTGGGGCTGTTCCAGCCCTCCTGTGGATCCCCAGCAGCCTCCTTTGGCTGCCTTTTACCCGTCGCTGGCGCCACTGCTGCGGTGCCCCTGGTGAGGGCCATGGCCGCCGCTCTCCCCCTCCTGGCGGGACGGAGGCTGGCGTTGGCCAACTTCGGAGCGCTTGACTTCGCTGCTCAAATGCTCCTCTAATGGAATGTAGATGGAATGATGGAGGGAAGGGAGAAGATGAGCGAAATGCCGGCTCTATTAACGGTTTTCAGTGTCTAATTAAATGCAAATAACTAGCATTAAAGCCCCATTACGGCGGAGCATCCGAGCCCTCCGAAGTTGGGAAGTTTGCAAAGCGGGGGCTTCGTTCCTCACTCAGACACTGCCAGCTGGTGGAGCGGCCAGCGGGGTAGCCGAGAGGGCATTCCTCTGGCTATGGGGGGCATCTCCCACATGAAAGGCCTCGTTCTCTGGGTGGGTGCCGTGGGGCGGCTCTTCTGCCTGTGAAACCCCAGGCTCTGGGAGGACCCCTCTGGCGTGCCACTGGCTGCACATCTGTGCAAATGTCTCAGTGGTCGGTCCCTGCCTGTCACTTGGACCCGGGTTTTAATTGGGGGAAAGCAACAGGGTCTCCTTGGGTGGTGCTGTAAAGACATGCAGATTTATTGGGACCGAAGCCCTGGAGATTGCCGGCCAAACCTTCAGCCACGCTCAGCCTGTGGTGCCAGCGGGGCCTCCTGGTGGTGGTGCCGTGTCCCTGCAGCTGATGGCCAGGCTGAGCTGGTGCTTTTGGCTCCGTGTCCCTCCGGCTGGCTCCCCTGGCTCCCTTCCGGTCACGAGGCTCCTCCTTTCCTCCCCTTCCTGTGGCCTCCGTGCCGCTCTCTCCTCGTTGGAAACTGGGTTGGAGCTGGGCTCACAGAGAGTGGCTACCTTGGGGCGGGCTCTCTCTGGCCTTCTCTGGGCCACTCCGGCTGATTCAGAGCCTTGCGTCATGAACTGCCTGCAGAATGTTTCTTAGCGCCCCCCCCGCCCCACACACACCCTGCATTTTGCCAGCTTCCCCCACTGCTGTCGAACATGGATGTGCCAGGAGCCACACGGAGGCGACGCCACCATGTCTTCTCCGGGCAGGGCAAAGGGGGGTGGCAGATGGGTCTAGGAAAAAGGAACCAAATGCACAGTTACAGGATGGGGGATACTTGGCTCAGCAATACTACAAGCGAGAAGGATCTTGGAATTGTTGTAGATCACAAGCTGAATATGAGCCAACAGTGCGATATGGCTGCAAGAAAGGCCAATGCTATTTTGGGCTGCATTAATAGAAGTATAACTCCCCAATCATGTGAGGTACTGGTTCCTCTCTATTCGGCCCTGGTTAGGCCTCATCTAGAGTATTGCGTCCAGTTCTGGGCTCCACAATTCAAGAAGGACGCAGACAAGCTGGAGCGTGTTCAGAGGAGGGCAACCAGGATGAACAGGGGTCTGGAAACAAAGCCCTATGAAGAGAGAATGAAAGAACTGGGCATGTTTAGCCTGGAGAAGAGAGGATGGAGGGGAGACATGATAGCACTTCTCAAATACTTAAAAGGTTGTCACACAGAGGAGGGCCGGGAACTCTTCTCGATCCTCTCAGTGCAGGACACAGAATAATGGGCTCAAGTTACAGGAAGCCAGATTCCGGCTGGACATCAGGAAAAACTTCCTGACTGTTAAAGTAGTACGACAATAGAACCAGTTACCTAGGGAGGTTGTGGGCTCTCCCACACTAGAGGCTTTCAAGAGGCAGCTGGACAAGCATCTGTCAGGGATGTTTTAGGGTGGATTCCTGCATCGAGTGGGAGGTTGGACTCGATGGCCTCATAGGCCCCTTCCAACTCTACTATTCAACAATTCTGTGACTGGAAGGCTGCATGATTTGGGGCGGTCAAGTGGGGGAGTCGGGATGCCTGCTCACCCTCTGTCATGGGTCTCCCCTCTCCCCCACCCCTGCCTGCCGATGCTGCTTCCCTCAGCCTGCATTTTGCTCTGGCCCAAAGAGAGAGAGAGAGAGAGAGAGAGATTTGGGCCTGGGGCTGGCAGCGTGTACTCTCTGTGTGGAGGTGCTTGCGGGCAGGAAGGCCTCGGGCCGCTCATTTGCTTGATTGCTCCGCTCTGAGTGCGAGTTGCTGGCAGGCGCCCTGCCCTTCGCCCTGGCCGTGCGCAGGCCCTCCCCCCTTGTGCCCCCCGCTCCACGGGGGCAAAGCGCGCGATTGGCTCCCCCAAGCCCGGTTGCTTTGCCTGCTGTGATCATGTCACGTCGGGCTCCGTCGATGTTAACATCTCATTATCTTTGTTACTGTAATTACATTATCCGCTGCTTTATGCAGAATTATTCTCCAAGGACTAATTGATGGATCCATGTTTAATTCATTAATCATTAGCATCAAATTCGACAATTACAGTGCACACTGATTGTGGAATTTCAAATGTAATGAGGGAAGAATTAACAAAGAAAAGGGAAGCGGCTTTTGCCAGGCCTCCGCCGCTGGCTTTGGGGTGATGACATTGAGGCAGGGCGAGAGAAGCCGCGGGGGCAAGGGGGGCACATGGCCCTGGTCGCTTTTGGTGGGCCCGGCAGCGGCCAGCGGCTGAGGCTTAGCCTCCCCCAACCCTGGAGCTGCAGTTTTTGGGGCCTGGGCCTCCCCCGTTTCTCCAGCAGCCAGCCGAATGCGCTCTAGCGGTTGCTGTCTCCCGGAAAGGCTCTATGGGGCTGCACTGTCTGGGGCTTGGGGCTGAAACGGCTCCCCTCCCGAAAGGCTGGGAAAGGCTCCTACATGCCCCCACGGTCCCAGCCCATTTTGCGCCTTTCCTTTGGGGCGCAGCACAGCGCCTGGCTGTGTCCTCCTCAGCCCCCGTTGAAACACACACGTGGCCCACAGACTGTTTGACCAAACAGTGATAGGTGTGCAAGCACGTCCTTTCTTGTCAAACATCAGCTTTCTTTCCTGTTTTAAGAACCTGACATATAATATAGGCAGCAAGCCTATATGCACCCGTTGCTGGGGAACATGGGTGGGAGGGTGCTGTTGCACTCATGTCCTGCTTTGTGGCGCTGGACTAGAGGGACCCTCGGTCTGATCCAGCCTCAGGGCTCTTCTGATGTTCTTCATATGTCAAACTCCGTCTAGCTGAGAAACGATATGCATCTTGCAGAAGAAACTTGCAGGGAAAAGGCTCAGAAAATAAAACAGCCCTTTAATGTAATTAACATGGAATGGTAAACCATTGGGACATTCTGTTAAACTTTATTTTATAACATTTTCAAACTCCTCACTTGTTTATAACCATCAAGTGTCAATAGAAACTAAGATCAAAGTAAGCAATCCTAAAACAACCTTTTATCTAGTTTATTTATATCACACTCAAACTCAGTAAATAAGGCATCCTTGAAACAGCTTATTTCTCTCCTCAGAAACTGTGCTTGAAAGTTCAGTTACATCTGAGGGCTGAAACAGACACGATATTGGAGAGCCAGGATTGGATCTTCCAGCTGTTCTTCTTTCAACGTTAAGAGCAGAGGGATTAAGAGGGAGGGGGCTCTGGGTTTTGTTTGGATCAGCAGTGCTGTGGGGAGCAGGCACCGGTATTTTCTGCTGGCGACCTAACTGCTGTGGGGTGGGTGTGATTTCAATCTGGAAGAAAGTGCAGGGCGAAATGTCCCTGGCACTGCTGCTCCTGCCAAAATCATAGAATAGTGGAGATGGAAGGGGTCTGTAAGGTCATCAAGTCCAACCCCCTGCTCAATGCAGGAATCCGAGGGGCGCCTCCCCCCCCCCCCAGTGCTTTTACAGCATTCGGCAGCTTGGACCAAACGACAGAAAATCCATTGTCACAAATATTACCGCTTGTCAATGATTTGCAGCAATGTAAATTGGCTCTGATGATTTTACCCGAAAATACATGTTTGAACAGTTTTTCGTTCATCATTTTGAAATAGAGAACATTCTGTAAGACTCCTCCACCCTCCCTGTTACCCCCAAGAATTCACATCTATCTACTTCAAGTCTAGAAAAACGGGTGGGGTGGGGTGGGGTGTTCAAATAGTTTTCCATGGCGGTTGGTTGTTGCTTTCTGCCCCTTTATCTCTGCTCCTACCTTGGGGGGGAGGAGGCCCTATGGCTCCGTTTTAGAGAGCTCCCCTTTGCATGTCGCAGGTCCCGGCACAGGAGTGCACAACTGAGTTTCAGCCAGAGGGACACTGAAACTGTTCAGGCCCTGTTTCTGGTGGGTCCCTACAGCTGCCCCACTGGCGGACCCCTGGCCCCTGATCAGAAGCGCCCACGAATGGGTGCACAGCCCAGATTTTGCTGACAAAAATATATGATGCCAATCCTTTAAAAGATAGCATGGTCATGATTAACAAAATATAACATGGGATGAAAAACTGACACGCAGGTTTATCAGAGCGCAGCTCACACACGCCCTTTTCTTCCTTCCCTTGACTTTTGCCGTCTTGCACTTGGGGTGATGCGCGCTTTGACCATGGATCGGCCGCTGTGCCCTCTTCTGGGCTATCCATGCCTCCTCTTCCCTCTCTCCCGGGACCTTTGCCCACCGTGCCCAATTTCCACACCCGTGCCCCAGGGGTTTTCTGCACCAGGGTTACAGGGGGGAGGGGGGCAGGAAGGATGTCCCCAGCTCCGTCACGCTCCTTCTGGGCCACCAGGACCTGTCAAATGGGCCCTTTTAGCTTTACTCCTCTGCCGTGGGGCAGGCCTTCCATCGGGCCGCTTCATGTGTGTGCCCCCGCCCCCCGTCGCCAGCGTTCCGTGGGTGCCCAAACACACTTCCTACGGGTTTTCTCTCTGCACGCTCCGTGCTTGGGCCAGCGGGGGCCTGGGTCTCCGCACCAGCCAGAGGCGTCCTCTGCTTCCTTTTTGAGAAGGGAGGGCCAGTGCCCCTGGGGAGAGCCTTTCTTCGAGGCCGCTCTTTCTCCCGCAGCCTGGATGTGCTGCCCTCGCTTTCCCGGGGAGCTGGCCTGCCCACGTGCAGGAGGCCCTGCTGCAGAGGACCCTGAGTGCCGGATCCATGCTGCTGATTGCCCTGGCGCTCAGGTGCTGCTCCAGTGGTGGCCCCCACCCCCACCCAACCCCCTTTGCCTGCCATGCCGCTTCCAGCGGCTCGGCTCTGTGAAATCGCTCTCTGTTCAAGCAGGTTCCCCCCATCTCTTGATGGGAGGTGCAGCAGGGAAAGGCCCCAATCCATGTTGCTCACAGAGGAGCTGAGAGAAGACTCAGCGGCCAGCACCCACTTGTCTCCTGTGCAAAGTTCGGAGGACAGCAGTGGAGCGGGGACCCTTCCGGCACCCAGACCGCGGGGCCAATCCTCCAGTACCCTGGCGAGTATAGAATCATAGAATAGCAGAGTTGGAAGGGGCCTAGAAGGCCATCGAGTCCAACCCCCTGCTCAATGCAGGAATCCACCCTAAAGCATCCCTGACAGACAGTTGTCCAGCTGCCTCTTGAAGGCCTCTAGTGTGGGAGAGCCCACAACCTCCCTAGGTAAACTGGTTCCATTGTCGTACTGCTCTAACAGAAAGCTTTTCCTGATGTTCCTGGCCTCCTTTAACCTGAGCCCGTTATTCCGTGTCCTGCACTCTGGGAGGATCGAGAAGAGATCCTGGCCCTCCTCTGTGGGACAACCTTTTAAGTATTTGAAGAGTGCTATCATGTCTCCCCTCAATCTTCTCTTCTCCAGGCTAAACCTGCCAAGTTCTTTCAGTCTCTCTTCAGAGGGCTTTGTTTCCAGACCCCTGATCATCCTGGTTGCCCTCCTCTCAACACGCTCCAGCTTGTCTGCGTCCTTGAATTGTGGAGCCCAGAACTGGACGCAATACTCTAAATGAGACCCAGCTTACCTGGCCCTTGTGGGACTCTCCCCACTTCCCAGCTCCCGGGCCTAGGGGGTGGGGGCTGCTTCACGTGCCACGGGCTGGCTGCTGATCCACCACAGGAACATGGAGCGGGCGTCCTGTGCATGCGCCCTTCCAAGGGGATGCTGGGCCGGGATGGCCGGGGCCTTGATCCAGGCGCTGGGGGAGCTGTTCAAGGCTGGCTCCAGTCAGGCAGTGCTCCTGCGGAGAGCCCCAGAAAAGGGCTTGGCTTGAGAAGAGAGGCGCCTCAGGAGAGGCCTGCAGCTGGGTCAGGCCCAGGAAGGCCCAGTGCCACCCTGCCACCCCCCTCCCCACTGGCCAGCTGGCTGCCCCAAAGGGAAGCTCACGAGCAGGGCAGGGCCCCCAACCTCCCATATTCCCCAGAGGCGCAGGTGGCCTCTGATCTGAGTGGCAGCAGATGCCCCATGGGGCTGGCTGATTTACTGGGAAGTGGGGGCGCTTCCTGGCAAGGCTCTTGTGGTGGGGGGCTCGCTGGCCTCCTCCACGGAATTTGGCGGGGGCTGCCGGCAGGTGCCGCTTTCCACTCACAGCCCTCCCGCGTGACCTTGCCACTTCTGCCACCTTTTCTCTTTCTGTGGGAACGTTGAAGTAGCTGCGACAGGCCGCCTGAGAGGCCGCGCTCTGTCTGGAAGGCCCACCTGGCTGTTGAGAGGTGTGGGGGGGACGTGAGGTGCGTAGGGGCCAGGCCTTGGGCAGCCGCCTCTTCTGGCAACACCACTCGAGGGGGCCTCTTGGGCCACAGCCCACTGGGGCCACCCCAAGGCCCACTACATCCCATCCCTTGGGCCAGTGCTCGTGGCTTGCCCTGGGCTTCCTCCAAGCGGGAAATAATGTAGTGGATCCGACCCTATTGGGATGGTGGTCCCCAGCCAGGCCTTCAGCCATTTTCACCTCCCTCCAGGGACTGACTTGAGCCTCTTTGGTGCCGTGTTACAGAGTGAGACCCATGGCTCTGCCTGTGCCCCGATCTCACTGCTAGTCCTGCCTTCCCTTTTTGGCTTCAGCCGGCCTGGCTCTCTCCCCACCCGCCTCCTTTTCCCACCCCTCCTTCAGTGCCCTGGGTGGCAGCATCAGCTTTGTCTGGAAACTCCCCCGCTCACAGCGATGGGAAGCTGGAAGGGGCCACATGGCTCATCACGGCTCGCTGCCTTGCGTGGTGTTGAGTCACGAGCCGGTCAAGCCGAGGATGGGCTCCCAGCTTGGCTCAAGACCTGGGATCCAGGAGCTGTTCCTGGAACCGGAGGTGTGAATTCCTCCCACCTCGGTCCGCCTAAGCGAGCATCTCCCTTCGTTTGGACCCGGGCGTTCCCTCTGGGGTGGCCAGTGGCACTGCGCAAAAGGCCCGTCGGCAGATCGCTCTGGTAACAGATGGAGCGCACAAGAGGAGGCGCAGGTGTGGTTGGCAGTGGTGCAAACTCAGCATGCGCCATCTGCCCCCGGGCCCCTGCTGATCTTGAAGGACCGGGCTCCAAGCAGCAAGATGTGCAGCAGCCCATCCCGAAGCATGTTGATTTGGGAGTGAGTCCCAGCATGTGCCTGGGACTCACTCCTGGGCACAGTCCACTTCCAAGGCAGAAGCCTGCAGGTCAGCAGCCCAGAGCCAAAGAGGGAGAGAAGGACCCTTCCCTCGCTGCTCCGTCCGTCCCTCCCACCCCTGGTGGGTGGAGGAGAGACCGAGCCCCTGGTGCGCGCGGAGGTGGCAGACAGACCCGCCAAGAGAGCAGGCATTGTGCCTTGGGGGTGCCCCGTTCTAGGCCCAGCAGTGGGCGGGGGGTGGGGGGGATGCGCAAAAAGCCCAGCTTTGCTCTGTGTGGAGCGGCAGCTTGGGTGAGACCTGACCTGTGTAACTTGAATACATGGATTTCCAAGATACACCCTCATGTCATGATTCCAGCTGAGAGGGCGGAATAATAATAATAATGATGATGATGATAATTTATTTCTTACCCGCCTCTCCACTTGGATCGAGGCGGGGAACAAACACATTAAAAACTGATTTAAAACATAGCATACTTGATTCAAACATCCTAAAAACATTATAAAATTTCACTGGATAGGCCTGCCGGAATACATCAGTCTTTATTGCTTTTCTAAATGCTAAAAGGCTGTCAGGTTGACGAATCTCCTCCGGCCGGCCCTTCCACCGTCTGGGAGCAGCAGAAGAGAAGGTCCTCCGGGTAATACCCATCAGCCCAGTTTTTGCTGGCTGGAGTAGATTCTTCCCAGAGGACCTGAGTGTATGGGGCAGATTGTACGGGAGGAGGCGATCCCGCAGGTAGCCTGGACCCAAACCACGTAGGGCTTTAAAGGTGATAACCAACACTTTATACTTCGCCTTTTGAGTAACACAAAGGCCTCTGTCACTGACCCCTTGGTGCTTGGGGGGTTGTTCAGGTGAGCCGGGAGGACGGGACACACTGCCCCAGCCAAGGCCAGCCAGGCCAGGGCAGGACACCGCTTAGACGTTGGCAGTGAGAGAGCCAAAGCCGTGTGTGTGTGTGTGTGTGTTCCACTCTCGAGGGAGAGCAGGTCCCACTCCAATCCCGTGCGCTGACAGGGAGCATTAGCACAGGGTTGCTCCATGGCCCTCGGGAAGGGAGAGCCATGGTGGGCCCTTGTTTTCCTGCCCTGCTGGCCAAAGTAGTGTTTTGTAGCCCTTCAGAGGGTCCTTTGGGCAATGAGTCCCCCCTCCCATTTGGGTGTGATGTTGCAGACCCCAACTGGCCAGGAGCACAAAGCCCTGAGTTGTTCTAGCAAGGAGCAATTGGGGGGGGGGGCAGTGCTGTGTGCAGTGGGGGCTCCTCTTAGTGTGTGAAGCCCTGCTGGCGTGGAGTGATGCTTCGCCACGCATTGTCCGGAGCCCTTTGATGGAGAAGACGGAGCCGGTTCCCCCTCCACCCGCAGCCTCAGCCCGTTGTTTCAAGAGTGTTTCCTTGCTTGTAAAAATCCCAATATTCCTCCAGAAGGCGTGTCTTCCCTTACTCCAGCACCAGGATGAGCAACCCTGATTAGGGTGACCTTATGGAAAGGAGGACCGGGCTCCTGTATCATTTAACGGTTGCATAGAAAAGGGAATTTCAGCAGGTGTCATTTGTATGCATGCAGCGCCTGGTGAAATCCCCTCTTCATCACCATAGTTGAGGCTGCAGGAGCCCTGCCCTCTTTTGTAGCTGGTCACTCTAAAGAGGGTAGGGCTCCTGCAGCTTTAACTGTTGTGATGAAGAGGGAATCTCACCAGGTGCTGCATGCATACGAATGACACCGGCCGAAATTCCCTTTTCTATGCAACTGTTAAAGATACAGGAGCCCGGTCCTCCTTTCCATAAGGTCACCCTAACATCTCCCCTCTGCAAGGACCATCCTTTCTGAAACACCCCCCACCCCACCCCACCCCTGTTGCGTTTTTGTGTGGCAGTTGGTCTGTGGCACCAAGGCCGCGGAGGGGCTGTTCTGCGCTAGTGGCTCTTCCGGGAGACCTTGGATGCGAGGAGACGTGGGGGGCCTCCCTTGGGGTGCTCTCTGGAAGGGCCGCCCTCTGTGTGGGCCTGGATCAGGTGCTGGAGGCCAGGATGTTCCCCCAGCCCCAAAGTGTCTGGCTGGAGAGGGTCTTCGGCCGCCTGCTGCTGCCCTCCTCCCTGCCTGCCAGGGAAGGCAGCAAGAGAGATGGATGTGGCAGTCGGGAGCCGAGCGCCAGCTAATTACCCTTCCGAGTATGTCTTGTAAATTAAGGGCTAATTAGAGGCAAAGTCAGTGTCATGGTTTTACACGTGTTTTTGAGGCGCTGAACCTGGGGTGGGTGGGGAGTGCTGTGGAGCAGGGAGCAGGCGGGCCTGTCGCTCATCATCCGGGGGGGCGGGGGGAGGGAGCCAGGGCAAAGCTGGGCTTTTTGCGCGTCCCCCCCCCCCACTGCTGGGCCTACAACGGGGCATCCCCAAGGCACGATCTCTTGGCGGGTCTGTCTGCCACCTCCGCGTGCGCCAGGGGCTCGGTCTCTCCTCCGCCCGCCAGGGGTGGGGGTGACGGAGCAGCGAGGGGAGGGTCCTTCTCTCCCTCTTTGGCTCTGGGGCTGCTGACCTGCAGGCTTCTGCCTTGGAAGTGGACTGTGCCCAGGAAGGGCTAAGGGTTCCCTGGGGGCCCAAGGCGGTGGAGCCTGGGGGCCGTCGGAGCAGCCGGGCCGTTCTGGCCTGGTCCTAAACGCAGGGCTGGCGTCTTGCATTGATGGGCGTCTCTGGGTCCTGCCTTTTCATCTCCCCCTTGAAATCTCCGCCCGCTCCCCAAGCCTGGCTGCCCTGTTCTAAGAAGGCATAAAGAAGGGCAGGGGGTGGGGAGAAGCATGAAAGGTTGGCTGTGGGGTGAGGCAGAACTCATGAGGGAGGCCAGGCTTTGGGACAGGGCGTTGCTCTAAGGCGGAATGGAAACGATGCCCCTCCACGGAGCTGCTTCCGTGGCAGTCGCAGTGGGCCCCATAAAGCCACGCAGGTTAACATCATCTCTGCGCTGGCAGCTCTGGCCATGGGGAGGGAGAGCGAGTTCTTGGGGGCAGAGTCGGGGGCAGAAGCTGGAGTGGTGGGTGTGGGGGAGGCCACAGTGGAGGCACCCGGCAGCGACCCTCCCCAGGATCCGGGCCCTCCTTGATTGCCTGCCTGCCCCCTCCCTCTTCATTGCTGGCTCCCAGGGTAGTCAATCTCCCCTTGCCCCATTCCATGCTTGGACCCAGTTCCATCCCGTGACTCTTCAGTCCCAGGCGTCAGCATGGATGCTGAGAAAATGTCCGTAGGGCTCCCCGCCTGGGGAGGGAGGAACGGCAGGGGAAGGGGCTGCACAGTGGCCTCCCTGGCCGCCCCCTGCCCCATTCCTCTCCTCTGGCGTGTGGCGGACCCAGGCCTTCCCAGCAAGGGGAGCGCCTTGCGGGGCATGGGGCCTGGGATGTGCAGGGGTGGCAGGGGGGCTCGCCC
Source organism: Elgaria multicarinata webbii (assembly GCF_023053635.1). NCBI lineage: Eukaryota > Metazoa > Chordata > Lepidosauria > Squamata > Anguidae > Elgaria > Elgaria multicarinata. The sequence continues at coordinate 401,851 of NC_086171.1, read as the reverse complement.
TCTTACATTCCCAGCGTGGGGGGGGGAGCCTTTCTTCCGTGGGCTTGGGATGGCTGTGCCCCTCACCCCAGGCCTGGGCCTGTCTCCCCTGCAGGTGCCCCCCACTCGGCCAGCAGCGCCTCTCTGCACTCTGAGCGCTCCGGCAGCGGCACCAACCTGGTGGGCTTCAGCATCAAGCCAGAGGGCGGCGGCCTGCACCAGCGCTCCTACTCTGTCTCCAGTGCTGACCAGTGGAGCGAAGCGGTGGTCATCCCCAGCGGTGCGCCCAACCCAGGTGAGGAGCTCCTGCCTGCCGCGTGATGATGGGGTCCTCGTGCTTGCCTCTGGCTCTCTGGGGCTGGCAGGAGCCCCTAGAGGTGGCCTGGCTGGGGTGTGTGTGTGTGTGGAGTTTCAGCACGCAATGGGAGGCCTGCCCCGGCTGGGCCTTTTCTCTGTCTTCCCACCACAGCTCATGGGCCTCCTCGGACGCACGCGCGGAGCTCCTTCCGCTGTTACTCCTGTCGGCCTGTGGAGCTGAAACGAGGGGAGGCCTGCCTGCCAACTTCTCCCACCAGGCTCCGGGAGGGGAGGGGAGGGGAGGGCCCCGATGGCACCCTGAGGCAGGAGGGGAGCTGTGCTTTGCATGGTGCCAGGAACGAGGCCGCTAAGAGCAACGTGACCGGAGGAGGGGGGGGATGTCATGTGCTTTGGGGCAGCAAGAGCACATTATGCCCCCCCACCCAGGTGGGCAGAAGGGGAAGTGAGCATCCCTGGGCTGGGCTGGGCGAAAGGGAGATGCGTCACAGGGCTGCCGGCCGGCCGAGCCCAACGTGCCGGAGCCCCGTCAAAAGTCTCGCCTGCCTGCCTGCCGCCTCCCTCCTGAATGGGGGTTTCAGGACAGTTGAGTGAATTAAAATAATTCATACATTTCCCAACGTAGCCACTTTGCCGAATTGGAAAATAAATGCTTCTGTGCGGCATCCATCACTCGGTGCTTCCTGGCTCTGCCGCCGCACTAAAAAAGCAGTTAAATGCACATCAAGAGTGGAGGAGCCATTTCCATGCCTGTGCGCCCCCTCGTCGTTCTCATTAGCGCCGCCGCCGCCCCCCCACTCGCTCCCAGGGGCTTTCGCAGTTTAAAGAGAGCCTCTTTATGATCATTACCGGAGTCCGACTGCGCCGCCGCCATTTGGAGCTGGGGAGCCTCCTCATTTGTAACTGTGAAAAACTATCAATTTCAGCGCGCCTGATGCAGCGCCTCCATCATTGGCCCCATCAGCTCCCTGCTGGAAGCGAATTAATCAGACTGTTACTGCTGATGGGGCAGAGCGGGCGGGCAGGCGGGCGGGCGGGCAGGCAGGCAGGAGCGGGAGCCCACCAGCCAGCCAGCCAGCCGGCCAGCGCAGGGCATGGCACAGGGCCAGAGCGTTGCCCCAGGGGCGGGCAGGGGCCCTGGGCCACTGGCCACTGCCCTGCCTCGATGCGGGGCAGATTTATTGTGGAACAGGAAGGGGGAGAGAGCAGAGGATCTGCTTCTGTTAATAACCAGGGTGTGGTGGGGGTGGGAGAGGCAGGGCGACTTCTCAGCAGGGACCAGGAAGCTGTCGTGAGCGGCTGGCGGAGGCTAAGGAGCCAGGTCTAATTCTGGAAGTGGTTGGAGGGTGGGCTGGCTGACCCCAGGAACCCCAGTGAGCCTCTGCCAGGGTGAGGGCCCCCTGCTGGGCGGAGGGTTGGCCTGGGTGACCTTTCAGGCCCCTCTGGCCCACTGATCCCGTTCCCAGCGCCGGAAGCAGTGCCCGCCCCTTCCATGCTGTGCTCTGAACTGGTCCTCCAGGGTAGAGGAGGGTTCTCCTCCCCCTTCCCCCTTCCCCGCACCGCCCACGCAGCCACAGAGCTGTGGATAAGAGGGAGGTGGGGCCAGCGGCATTCCCCTCCTCCAGAGGAGGCAGCTGGGAGAGCGTGCTGAGGTGATGCGGAAACAGGGAGGAGAGATTCGTCTTGGGGTGGCGGGTTCAGGAGGTCCCCCCAGTCCAGGGCCCTGCCCGGCTTCCCCCTGGAAGACGCCTTCCAGGGTGCAAAAGAAATGAACCTTCTCGTGCGCCCCCCTGCCCTGCCCCTGCCCCTGCCAGCAGATCAGTCCTGCGTACTCACCCCAAAGCCACGACTTGCGTGGGCCCCAGACCTAACGTGGTCTAGGTGTTCCACAACCACTTGCTTTGTCACGAGGCAAAACAATTGCCCGGCCGCCTGGGAGAAGCGGACACAGGATCAGGACCCACTTGGACCCCTGGCCCATAGGGCCAGTTCATGCCACGGGACGGGCCCTACTCAATGCCACCATCGTGGTCCGGGTAACTCCACCAAGAGTTTCACAATTGGTGCTCTAACATGAGGTGCTTTCTCCAGACGGCATCGTGCGTTTCTTGCACGCCACGCCTGAGCCTGGGTGGGGCCGGAGCTAGGCCGGGCTGGGCCGTGGTGTGCACATCCACCCGCCACGGTCGTCTGCCTGTGACTTGGCCCCTGCTCAGTCTTGCCTGGACTGGGGAGGGGGGAGCATTTCCTAGCGGCCTTTTCAGTGGATGTGGGTGTTTCCTCAGGCTTCCTTCGTGTCTCTGCCGACACCCCATCGCTCCGCACCCCTCTCCCATATTCCCCTCTGGCTGGGGATGGAGGAGCCCATAGGGGCCAGGGCTGCAGGGCGACTCCCTGCCCTGGGGGCCGACGGCCTTTATCAGAGAATCCCCTGTCCCGGGCAGAGTCAGAGGGAGGCGCCTAGATTGGGAGGGGTCTTCCTCTTGTTAGCAGCCACAGAGGCTGTGGCCCAAGAAGAATGGGGGCCGTGGGGAGGGAAGAATTCTAACTCCCCCCCCTTCGGGGGAAGCCATGGCCCAGCCCAGTGAGTTCAAGCTGTTTAAACGTATAATGTAGAGGAGCCCACTGTTGGGGGGGGACGACAGGAGCACCCCCATCCCACCCCCCCACCCCCGGCTCCATTGGTTGAAACCCAAGATCTCTCTGGGCAGTGGGTCCCTCCCCACGGCACCTGCTCTGGGGAGGGGGGCTTGCTCCCTGTGGGCGCCCTGCCTGGGTTCCGTGCCAGGGGAGGTTTGGGCTGGGCCGGGGCTGGGGGTGGGGGGCAGGCAGAGCTCATGGCGGGAGTAAGTGCTTCCGCATTTATGCTGATTGGGAGCGGGCGGGCGCTCGCTGCAGCGCGGCTGGAATTGAATGTCAGGGTTTTGATTTTGTTGCTGGTCTCTAATGAAATTTGACATTTAATGGTGAGAGCCGCGGCAGCGTGTGTGTGCGTGTGTGTGTGTGTGATCGGAGCTTGATTAGTGCACTCTAATTGACAGTAATTAGCCAGCTCCCTGATTGTTTCTAATTCTGCTATTAATTGTAAGGAACAGTATGATTGAGGATAAATTTGGCGCATGGCAGCCAGGGATGCGATACGGCTCTTCAGTGCCACGGCAGGCGCCGGAGGAGGAGGAGGAGGAGGCTCTCCCGTCCCTGCCCCAGTGCGTGGCATGGCGTGGTGTGTGTAGGGGGCTGCCCCAGTGCTGGTCTTGGAGGTGTGAAGCATGGGGGGGGGGCTTGATTGGAAGGGAGGGGTGGGTTGCTCTGACGGTGGGAGACGGTGGGTAGCTGATGGGCTGCCGGCCGGCCGGCTGGCCTAACTCTCCCTCTCCCTCCTCTCTCCTCCAGCCAACGGCACCACAGACTCGCTCAGCTCCAGCCCCAACGTGTCCAGCACGGCCAGCCCGAAGCTGGAGCCCCCACCATCCCCCCACGCCAACCGGAAGAAGCATCGCCGGAAAAAAAGCACGGGCACCAGCCGGCCGGACGGGGCGGGCGCGGCAGCCGAAGGTACCTGTGGGAGTCTCTTTGCAGCCACTGTCCTTCCAGCCCCATTTGCTACTGGGGTGGGGGCAGAATGGGAGGGTAGGCCTGAGACTGGCTCCTCCTTCAAGGTGGGGGCCCCCTGCAAAGCGTGGCAGCCGGCGCTGCATGTGGGGAAACTGCCTCCTTGCTGAGCAAATGTTGGGCCTTGGGGAACGGGCTCTTCTGGGATGGGAGTGGTGGTGGACTGCTGCTCCCTCCCCGCCTGTACTTCTGTTCCTCCAGCCATCCCATTGATCTCTTTCTCTGGGGAGGGCGGCGGGGATGTCTGGCGCATTTGCACAGGGCAAGTGAGGGGGATGTGGTGGGGTCTGATGGACAAATGAAAGAATGCCCGTTAGAACTAGCGGCCAAAGGCGCACTCACACCCTTGTGTGCTGGGCTACTAGTCCTCAAGCACAACGGTGGGTGCCAGCTGAACTCAAGCCCCGCCCAGCCTGTGCCGTGCTTGGTCTTGGAGGCTGAGGCCAGCCTGGCCTCTCCAAGCAGAGCAAGACGTGCCCGTGCCAAGGCAGAGGCCTGAGCTGAAGGAGGATCGAGGCATGCCGTGCGCACGGCGGCAAAGATTGGCCTGAGCTGGCCGGTGCGGTGGGTCTGCTACCCTTTGGTGCATTGCTTATGGGCAGCAGCAGCCCCCTGCGTCCCCCCTTGCCCAGAGGAGTCCTGAGTGTGTGTTTCCTGGTGCAGCAGCGGGGGCTGGAACGACGGACGTCCCTCCTCCCCACTCCCCGACGAGGGGAAAGGTTTGCATTAATGTATGGCTTTCTTCACATGCTCAGGAAGACCCGCACAGACTCCGGGGCTCTGCACTCCCACCTCCAGTCTCCCTGCTGTGAAGGGGGGGGGGGACGATGTGGAGGCCTGGTGGCGTCGCGGGCATTTTGCCATCCTGGCCACACGATGCCCGGGGATCTGGCCGCCCTCTCCCTCCCATGGCCCAGGCAGGGGCCCGTTCTCTGTTGCAGTCTGGCGGCCGAGGCTGCTGGGGCTGGGGGAGCTCCCCGCAGGCAGGCAGGCAGGCAGGCAGGTCTCAGCGCCTCAGGTTGGCACCCTCGGAGAGGGGGTGAGGCCTCGGGATGAATTGCCATCAGTTTATCTCATTTAGGAGGTAATCAGAGGCGAGGACGTGCCGTGCAATTGAATCTTCGTTGTTCTGAAGTGTCATAAATCACGCAAGCAGCGTTTGTTTTTTTTACATGGCCGCACGTTAAAGAGAGAGAGTGCGAGCGAGCGAGCGAGCGAGCGAGAGCTCGTGTGGCTGTGGCTGCCGCCGCCGCTGCCGTCGCCGCTGTGTCAAAGTGTTCAGGGAGCATCTGCAGAGGGCAGCAGCAGATGCAGAGGTGGTGGAGTGCGGGGTGGGGATGATGCCCAACGCTGCATGGGTGAGCTGAGCTCCTGGGAATACCACATAGGGCAGGCGTGTGCGTGAGGGGGCGGAGGGGCTGCCCCCAATGAAGACTCCCGTGTTAAATGGGTAAACGGCTGACGGAGGCGTGTTTCCTCGGGCTCCTGCTTCCCTGGGCAGTGAAGTCCTCACGGAGAGTGATGCGGGAGGGTGCTCAGCTCCTGGCGCTCAGCTCCTGTGCCGGCTTCTTAGCAGTGGCCAAATGGTGCGCTGGGTTGATGACTGGGGAAAACCGGCTCGTCAAGAGCTGTTTTGGGGCCCTGGGTGTGATTAACGCTCCCTGTCAGGGCTCCCCTCGTGGCCGGCTGGCATGGTCAGATCGCCAGGATCACGGCTGCCCGTGTTGCGTCCTGGGGGAGGCCCTCCCCCTCCCTCCCTCCAGCCCTCTGGGGGCCTCCTGGCCATCCCTGTGCTCAGGACCAGTGACCTAGGGAGGTTGTGGGCTCTCCCACTCTAGAGGCCTTCAAGAGGCAGCTGGACAACCACCTGTCAGGGATGCTTTAGGGTGGATTCCTGCATTGAGCGGGGGGTTGGACTCGATGGCCTTGTAGGCCCCTTCCAGCTCTGCTATTCTATGATTCTATGACCACCACCCCCTTTCCATTTGTGCAGCGGAGGGATGGCTGTGCAGGTGTGCCCTGGAGAGGCCAGCCTTCGGCGCCTCTTGGACCTTCTCCCACTGGCACTCAGCCCTCCCCTGAGCACCCCACCCAATGTGGCCCCCATATTTCCCACCTACCCCCCAACCTGGTGCCTGGGAATACCCTGGTGTGCGCCCCCCTCCCTGCGCCTGTTTGGCCACGTCTGCCTGCCTGCGTGTCTTCAGGGCCGGCGCTGTGGCTCCCAGCTGCAGAGGCGTTGTGGGCTCTGCCGTTGTCGTTGTCACTCGTGTCCCTTGTTTGTGCTGCTGTTTGCCTGGCAGTGGGGGTGGGAGGGGGCTGTCCCTGATGCACTAATACAGGTTAGGAATATTGGGTTTAATGAGCTGCAAAATGAGGCGGCAGCACAATGACATTTACGAATGGCCCCGCCTGGCGCTCACCCCCCCCCCCCGGCTCGATGGCGGAGATCCTGAGCAGCTTCTTGGTGTGGCGCGGGGACCGTGGTGCCAGTGGCCGCCTGAGTTCCCCCTGGCCCTGGGTCAAGCCCCCCACGGCTCAGTCACAGGCGAGGCAGATCCCCTCTCGCTTGTGGAGTGGGCGGAGGACGGCCGTGGGGCAGATGTCACAGGAAAGGGGGGTTGTCCTGTGCTGCCGTGGTGTGGGTGTGTGGGTGGGTGGGTGTCTGGTGGAGACCAACCCCCCTACCTGGTGTGCAACGTGCTTCACCCTGCCCCACATCCTCCGCACAGGTGCCTGGGGGAGTTGTAAGGTGGTCCTGGCTGGTGCTGGGGGGGGGGGGCTGCCTGGCCTCGCTCCCTGCCCCCGCCATGCCCTTGCTAATTTCCCTCTCATTTGGAGGGCTTGTTGCTGAGGCAGCGTTGGAGACGAGGTCGTGGGGTTAACACCCATTAGCAGCAGCGGCAGCGAAGCCTGGCTGGTTCGGGAGTCCTTCAGCGCGCTCAGCCTGCCGCACATCATCAAAAGATAATCAAGAGACGCGCTTGTTCATTCCGCTGCCCACTAATGCCCGTGGAGTGAGCGGCACGCAGGCGCTTTCCCCATCCTTCCCTGGCCGGGCTCCTAGCTGGCAGCCCCCCCCCCCCCGCCCCTGATCCAGTGAGGGGAACTCTTCCGAGCCCGCCCCGAGCAGCCCGCCCCGGTCTCTTGTCGAATTACCCAAATGCTCCTCTAATTTCTCAGTTGGGCAGTCACTGAGCTAATGAGTTGTGGGGAGGGGGGGCTAGCTGCTGGGCCCACAGGAATGAGCTCGGAGGGGCGCGTGGTGAGGCATTGAGCTCTCCCCCTCCCTCTCTTCCTCAGCTCTGCAGAAATGGGTGAAGTGCCCCAGCCCACCCCTGGCCCCCTTCCATGCAAGCGGATGCCCAACTGCTGAACTGGCTGCTGCCCGCCTGAGCTCAGGGAGGTGCAGCCCTTGCACACGGGAGGGGGACTGAGTGCCAGAGGTGGCTGTCCATGCCTCCCCGGTGGCGTTTTTGTGGCAACACTGGCTGGCAAGTGACTTGCCAGAGCACGGGCCCACAAGTCCAGGTGGAGGAGAAGGCAGAAGGGGCCGGGCCAGGGGTACGTGCCAGGGGCTCAGAGGGACTGATCCATCGTGGGGGCCCTTTTGCCACCACCCACTTTCACAGGCTGAGCACAGAAGGCTACTCAAAGCCCTTGCTTCCCCCCACCACAATGCTCCTGGGGCCAGAGGGACTCCCTGCCCTACTGCCAGGCAACTGGGTCGGTCGGGAGGCAGGCTCTGGGGCCCAGCCCTCCGGGATTCTTGTGCCAGCTGGGTTGATCCCCACCTCCAGGGGGCAGCTCCACCCCCACCCCCACATTCTCCAGATCAGGAGGTGGCCTGGCTCCCTCCTCCATGGGCCTCTGCCCCACTGAAAACGTGGGAGTGGGTGGGGCAAGCTGCCCCCCCTTGACTCAGGAAAGGAGCAGAGCAGAGGGCCACCCGGCCACAAGCGCCCCTGCCTGGCTCTAATAGAGAGCAAGGAAGCCACACGATGGAGCCAACGACCTTATTTGCATAACCACTATTTAGGTAATTGCAAATCATTTTGCTATGAGCTGGAGCGTGGGCTGTGACATCGCGTGGGTCCGGGTGTTGCATCCAGCAGAGCTGCCAGCCAGGAATGACCTCTGCTCAGCCCTTTCCCCCAGCTGCACCCCTCTTGGTCTGACCACCCTCCGGCCCTCCCCCAGGTGCAAACGAAGAGAAGGCACTGCTAAAGGTGCTCCTAAGAGGTGGGAAAACATGAGAGAAGTCTGCCCCCTCCGCATAAAATTCCATGAAGGAGGCAGGTGACTCATCTCGAAGGACCCCCCCCCCTTCTCCAACTGGGACCACTCTTGGGCACTGCAGCAGATCAGGACCAGGTACTCTGGACGGGGGCTTGCTGTTCCCCCCCCCCGAAACAGAGAACTCACCCCCGTCCCACACTGAAATAAAAGAATCTGAGGCTCTGCTCTCTGGAAGCCTGGCCTGGGGGGAGGGGGTGGTACCAAGGCCTGGAGGGGAGCAGCTGGGCTGGCCGAAGCCACGCCCCCCGCACAGCCCTGCTACAGAGTGCTGGCGGGGGTGGGGGTGGCATAAAAGCTCAGCCCCCTCCCTCCCTTCCTCCCTCCCTCTCCCTGCAGAGCAAGACGAGTCCTATGAGTTCATCATCGTGAGCCTGACTGGCCAGTCGTGGCTTTTCGAGGCCTCCACGGCTGAGGAGCGAGAGCTCTGGGTGCAAGCCATTGAGAGCCAGATCCTGGCCAGCCTCCAGGGCTGCGAGAGCAGCAAGAACAAGGTGGGGCGGCTGCACGGAGGGGGGCAGGGGCGGGGGGGTGAGGTTGCCCGAGCTGGAGCCAGGGAGGCGGCTGGGCGCTCGATTCGGAGGGGCCCCTCTGGTTGGGCAGAGGGGTCTCTGCATGGCACCCCAGAAGCTGCTAGACAGGGCTGGAGAGAAGGCTCCTGCCCGGGCAAACACATGGGTATGAGTGGAAAGAGTGTCTCTGAGCATGGACAAATTGCCTTCTCTCACCAGCCAGGACCCAGCAGCCGATCTGGGGTGCCTCGCAGCGCCTGAGTGAAGTGAGGGGGGAGGGGGGACTGAGCTGACCGCAACAGGGGTGGCCGGCTTGTGCTCCGGCCCCCCCTCCCCTGCTGAGCCTGCTCTGGCCAGGCCCCTCTTACCTGGTGCTGAGCAGGGAAGGAGGTAGATGGAGAGCAGAGCCCCTCGCAGGCCCCCTGACCACTGCCTTCCTTTCAGGCTCGGCTGGGCAGCCACAGCGATGCCCTGGCCCTCCAATCCATCCGCACGGTGCGTGGCAACAGCTTCTGCGTGGACTGCGATGCACCCAGTGAGTTCCAGGCGGGGGTGAGATGGGCCGGGAGGACCTGGCACGGGCGAGAGCGGATGGAGGCAGAGCTGGGGGCTGGCCGGGGAGGGCTCCCTGCAGATATCCCCAGAGGCCAAGGCACGGTGAAGGGGGCGGTGGCTCTTCTTTGGAACTCCCCGCCCGTCTCATAGCGGCCGCTCCAGGGAGGGAGGCAGGCCTGGTTGAGCCCTGAGTCTGGCTTACTTTTAAAGGGGGGAGGATGTCTCCAGAGGAACGTGGGGGTGGGGGTGGGGGTGGGAGGCCGCCGTGCAGCAGGCCCACCCCAGTGCCAGGCGCTCAGCCCGCCGCCCTGCTCTCTTCCACAGACCCCGACTGGGCCAGCCTGAACCTGGGCGCCCTCATCTGCATCGAGTGCTCCGGCATCCACCGAAACTTGGGCACGCACCTCTCGCGCGTCCGCTCCCTTGACCTGGACGACTGGCCCCTGGAGCTGGTGATGGTGATGACGGCCATCGGCAACGCGCTGGCAAACTCTGTGTGGGAAGGCGCCGTCGAGAACTACCCCAAGCCCGGTCCCGAGAGCTGCAGGTAGGGGGGGTTGTCTCTGTGGGATGCTCAGCCTCGGCCGGCCAAGCAATCAGCCGGACCTCACCTGGCCTGTCCCTGGGGCCAGTTATGGCCCCGCGTGGCCCCTGCCCCAGGCCGCTGAGGTCCACCTGCCCCCAGCTGCAAGGTGGGGGTTTGGATAAGACGCTGTGTGTGAAGTGCCAAAACTACTTCGATTTGCAGCGTAGCCCCCACTAACATCAGAAAACAGCCTGTGATAGTCTTCGTATGTACAATCTAACAGCTGTTTATTGTGATTGAGAACAAGGCTAGTGGAATTGTTCCACTGCTTCCATAGGACCTAGAAAAGTCCATGGTTCGAGATACTCCAATTACTAGAGAAACTGGAAAATGAGATGTTTCTGAACCTCTGGCTCATAAAGTACACCAGAAAATGCTTACAGTATTTCTACACCACCACCATCCCCCAGAAAGCTCAGATTTGTCTCTCACATCATTTAAGATACTCTGATTACTAGAAAAGTCTGAAAGAGGGACATTGTCACATCACCTTCATAATGTGAAGCAGGCTGTGGACATTCCACCACCACCACCACCATTGCTGAAGGTTCTTCACCTAGAAAGCTGAAATGGGGCACATGAGTCTTAAGACTCACAGGTTTCTGGGGAAGTCCAAAAAGGGGCTGTCCTGTACATTTGCCTCGGGATGCCCGGGGAGAGCAAAGTGCCCCCCCCTCATGTGCCATGAGCTGAGTGGCGGTGAGTGGGGCGCGTGCTCCTTCACTGGCTCAGGCAGCAGCGGAGCAGGATAACTGTTTTTCCTTTCTCGTTCGCCCTGCCTTGGCTCCTGGGAGCCCCAGGAAGTCTCCGTGGTTCTCCCCTCCCCCTTTATCCTCGCAACAGCCCTCTGATGTAGGTTTAGGCTGAGGGATGGAGACTGGCCCCAGCGTGTTTCATGGCTGATTTGAACCTGGGTCTCCCTGGTAGCCACAAGTGCCCACTGGCGTTCCTGTCCCTCTGCTTGCTCGTTTCATTCCCTGATATGTCTTCAGATCATTTATTCCACGTTTGCCACCTAACAAGCAAACCAAACTGCAGGGCATTGCTGCCGAGTGGGTAGGGGGGACATGATCCATCCCGGCAGTGCGGGCTCCACCACCATGGCAAGCCGTTTGCACTTGGCAATGAAGCAGCAACTGCGGGAGGGGGGCAGTGCTGCCCAAAGCGAGGGGGTCTCCCTGTTAATGGCAGCCCAGTTCCCATCCCTCACTGCTGGGCCCCTCTTCAGCTGACCAGTGGCTGGGAAGGACGTGGCTGTTCGTGGCACTCCATGCGACAGACAGGTGAAATCTGAATTTTGGCAATTAGCAGTTTGGCCAACAGCTGGGGCAGGAGAAGCAAATGCCAGAGATGCCTCAGCACTGCTGGGCCACCCTACCCACCCACCCACGTTCTCCCCCACCCCACCCCCGAATGTGCTTTCTCTGAGGTGGCATCATGGAAAGGCCCCGGGGGCTGGGAGGTCCCAATGCTGTGGGAAAGCTGTGGCCCTCAGCTTGGCTTCTTGCTCTTCCCCGCAGGAGCCTGGCTGGCAAGGATGCTTCCGTCAGGCACTACGGCTGGGGTGGGGGCAACGTGAGGGGCTGGGTGACACCCTCCACCACCTTTGGCTGAGCCCTGGCTGCCGGGACTGGTGGGCCACAGCCGGGCTTTGGTTCCCTTCAGCTCCCTCCACGGCCCCAGGGAGCACAGCTCAGCACCCGACCTCTTTGCCTGCAAGGGAGCCAGGAGGCCCCAGCTTCCTGCGTGTGGAGGAGGAGAAGGGGTTAAGTGAGGCGGCTTGGCTGCCCCAGCCAGGGGTGTTTGTGTGTGTGTGTGTGTGTGTGTGCGTGCGTGCGTGCGTGGATGCTGCCTTGTTTGTCCCTCTCCTGTCACTCACTCATCCGGACACGCAGACAAGAGGCCTTTCTGCGGCTGCCTTATCAGCGGAGAAGAGCAGGTCAGGGGGCAGGCAGCCACTGAGCATGCTCTGCCACGGGTATTGAGCGCACTTGAGAAGAGGGAGATGGATAGAATGGGCCGCAGATAGCGGGGTGCCTGCAGCATCGATCGGGGCCCCCTCGGCACCAGCGCCTTTGTGTGGCCAGTGAGACGGCAGCTGCGATAATGCGGCTCCTTCGGCGTCTGGTCCGCCCCCGCCCCAGCACAGCGGCTGGCCTTTCCTGCTGAGGGCTGGTGATAGGGGGCACTCCCAGCGGGGGGACGGGCAGGCAGGCGGTCTTCTGAGGGCCCGAGGGAGGAAACAGCGGGCTTCCCGCAGGATGGGAAGGCCCCGGCGTGATGCCCCCTTTGCTTTTGCAGGGAAGAGAAAGAGCGCTGGATCCGGGCCAAGTACGAGCAGAAGCTCTTCCTGGCCCCCTTGCCTCACTCGGACGTGCCGCTGGGCCAGCAGCTGCTCCGGGCCGTGGTTGAGGATGACCTGCGGGCCGTGGTCACCCTGCTCGCACACGGCACCAAGGAGGAGGTCAACGAGACGTACGGGGACGGGGACGGCCGGACGGCGCTGCACCTCTCCAGCGCCATGGCCAACGTGGTCTGCACTCAGCTCCTCATCTGGGTAAAAGGGGAAGCCCTCCGGATTCCGGGCCTTTGGGCCCACCCAGCCCAGGGAGGCGCCTTCTGGCTCGGCTTGGCTCCGCTCTGCCCCCTCCCCACCCTCAGCACCTGGCGGGGGAAGGGCCCCCTCCCTCCCCCCCCCCCAAAGGAGCGATGCTGTCCTGGCCAGAGGAGCAGCCTGTTCGGCCTCGTGCGCTGGTGCTGCTCCTGCCGGGCCTCTGATGGGTGCCTTTGCTTCTTTCTGTGCCTACAGTACGGAGTGGACGTGAGGAGCCGGGACGCCCGAGGCCTGAGCCCACTGGCCTATGCCCGCCGGGCCGGCAGCCAAGAATGCGTGGACATCCTGCTCCAGCATGGATGCCCCAGTGATGCCGCCACGAGCTCAGTCACTCCCAGCTTGCCTCGCCGCAACGTCAACAACAACGCCTCTGGCACGCTGCCCCCCGAATCCCCCCCGGGCTCCACTGCCCACTGAACCCTCCGCTTGAGGCTGTGCTGCCCTCCGGCCCCTCCGGCTGCCCCCACGGCCTCCAGCGGTGTGTTGTCTGCTAGCTGTCCCGGCAGCAGAGCAGCCTGTCCTGGTCCTTCTCGTGGCCTTGGGGCGCGGTGCCCGGCCCCGCCAGCACTGTTGCCTCGGTCCTCCCGGTGGTCAGGCCCCTTTTGAGCAGGCAACAGCCAACCCCTTCCCTCACCGAGGAGGAGGCAGGGGGTGTAGGGCCCACACAGGGCCCAGAGTAAAGGGAAACTCCCTGCCTCCCTGCCCTGCCCCAACCTGGCTGCACCAGTTTTCAGTCACCTCGCTCTCCTTCCCTGTCTGCTGCAGCCTTTCCTGGCCAGGCCAGAGGGACTCACCGGCTGACTCCCTTATTTTAGATGCTGCTCCCCCTACCCCAGACTCTGCCTGTCTTGATCACTTGTGTATAAATGTACATTGGAAATATTTATATGACAGTCTGTAAATAAGGTTTCTTTGCCGTGTGTGCGTGTGTGTGTGTGTATGAGATTGAGAGAGAGAGAGAAAGAGAGAGAGACTGACTGACCTGCAGCAACACAGAAGCTGCCCAATAAAGTAACTGTCCTAACTTCACCCAAAAACTGCTCCCCTGGGTTTTTCCTTCCCCTTGTCCTGTGGGCATCTGGGCAGGGTCAAACCTATTTCAGGGCTTTAAGATGGGGTGGGGCAGAGAGATTGGGCTGGGCTGAGGTCTGGGCTGAGGAGCAGCCCGGCCAGAGGCATGCAAGCAAGCAAGACGCGCGCGCGCACCCGTACCCCACCCGCCTCCACCAAGGGGACCCCACCCAAGGGTCGCTGCTGGCCTTGCTCAGAGCAGCGCAAGAGACCTGGTCCCTGTGCGTGCACCTTCATGCAGCCCTGAGAGCGAGGCAAGAGCTGATGCTGGCTTGCTCGCAGCCTCCAGAAACACAGTCTCCTCCTGGGGGGGGGGGGCGCTCTACTGAACCCCCTTTCTGAGTGGGTTTAACTTAACTGGTGCATCTCCCCCTAGCGGGATCCGGGATCTCGGCCTGGGAAAAGGGAGAGTCCTTGTGGGTCCCAAGATGTTTTGCTGCCTCGGGATGCACCCCCTGGTGCCCTTCCGCCGGGAAGAGCGGAGCGGCCGTCCAGCCGGCCTTCAGCACTTGGTGACGGGGCTGCATCCCCTGCCTGCCCGCCCACCCGCCTCTCACCTGAGGGCAGCAGGCAGGCTGAGGAGCAGGGAGGGCCGCCTGCCCCACGCAGCAGCGCTGTCCTCCCAGCAAGGGGAATGAATGGCTGGAGGCGGAGGAGGCAGCGCTGCCCTCCCGCAGCACCAAGCCTTTGCTGCCCAAGGCGTCGCTCTGCCTCATGGCGGGCTGTCCCTGCGTCGTCCCTTCCCCAGGCTACAGCCGCTGTCTTTGACAGAGTTGCACCACTGGTCCGTCTAGCCCAGGAACGTCCGTCCAGGGCCTCCGGAGGTCTGAGCGCGCGCACCTTCCCCGCCTTCTCCGCTGCGAGCGCTTAAGCGGGGCTTCGGCCTTCCCGGGGCCGGCCGTGGCTCTTCTCCAAGGCTGCTTGGGAGCAGGACGGAGGAGCGCAGGTCACGTCCAGGTTCACCCCACCCCACCCCGCAAGCCTGTCACAGCAGCCGCCTGTGCCGCCTCGAGGCAGTGGTGGGCAGGAGCCCTGCCTGCCCTTCCTCTGGCCAGTGGCGCTCAGCACAGCGGATCGGCAAGAGCAGTTTTCCAGCGCCCCGCTTCCGAGCCAGTGCCCCGGGGGAAGGCGCCGCAGAGGCCCCGGGCGGAGCCGACCTCTCCTCCCCACTCACCCCCTTGTGTGCCTGCTCCGCTGCTGCGAGGGAGCCCGCCTCCCCCACTCCGGCCCAGGGCCCCCTCGCTGTGCCTCCCTGGTGGGGCTGAGGCCAGGAGAGAGCAGCCTTCGTCGAGAGTGGGGGGACCTGGGCGCCTGCCCTGCCGTGGTCCCAGCAATCCCAAGAACAGCTCTGGGGCGCTGGGTCCGGGGTGCCTGCACCACGTGGCCTAAAGCAGCCTGAGCCTTCAAGGAATGTTGGGAGTTGCAGTCCAAAACAGCTGGAGGGCATCAGCTTGGAGGAGGCTGGCCCAGAGAGAGAGAGAGCCAGCAGAACAGGGCACGTCGGCGGGACGGGGGCGAGGCCATGGCACTGCCAACGGTGGGGGGGCGGTCCCTCGGGGGTAGGCCCATAGCGGCCCCGAGCAAGCGGGATGTCTTGTGAAGAAGCTCCAGCCTTTGGGCTACCAGCCGTTTTCAAGGCGGGAGGCTGTGTGGGGCGGCACAGCACGCCATGCCCGCCAGCCCCACCGGGCCCCGTTTCCTCCGCGGCTGCCGGCCCGTTTCTGCCCGCCGCTGCCGCCGCTTCCAAGGCAACCTGGGCAGGGCCGAGGGGACCCAGCCAGCCCAGCCTCCTGCTCCCACACTAGCCGGCAGCTGCCCCAGAGAAGCCCCCAAGCAGGCTGGGGGCACAGCGCTGCTTCGGGGCGGGGGCTGCGCAGGGACCTTCTCTACACAGGCTCTGGGCTGCCTTCGGGGTTCGGCTCCGTAGCAGGCCAGAGAGAAGCAGGGCCGGAAAGCCCAGGCAACGAGAGAGCCCTCCGCCCCGCCCCCCACCAGGAGCCTGCGACACCGCTAGCCGCTCTCCTCCTGCCCCAGACAGAGGGGGTGTGTGTCCCAATCCCTCCTCTCCCACAGTCAGGCGTGCACCACGTCCATAGAAAATAAGTTTATTGACCTTCATCACGACTGTGCACTGAACAGATACATCGACCGGGGGAAGGGGGTGGGCTGGGGCTTATATACAGAACACGGGGGTGGGGCGGGGACAGCGCCTCCGGCCCGACGCGGTGAGAAGGGAAGGAGCGCCCGTCTGTACAGACTTTACACCGAATAAATAAGGGTTCCTGTACAAGGGGAGGGTGCCGGGCCCAGGCGGCGGCGGCGGCGGCGGGAGGAGGGGCGCGCGGCGGCCCTGCCAGCCGGCCTCCCCCCCCCCCCGCCGGCTCGGGCTCGCAGTCCGTCCGTCCGCCCGGCGGCCCGGCGGCGGGGGCTCAGGGCCGCTGGCCCTGCTCCAGCTGCTGGTGCTGGCTGCGCACTGCGAAGCGGTTGACGTGCACGGGGATGGGCACCACGATCTTGGGGTTGCGGACGGGCTCGCCCGAGCGGCCGCTGACGTTGCCGGCCTTGATGCGCTTCCACTTGGCGCGCCGGTTCTGGAACCAGATCTTCACCTGCACCTCGCTGAGCTTGAGCGCGTGCGCGATCTGCGAGCGCTCCGTCAGGCTCAGGTACTTCTTGCAGTGGAACTCCTTCTCCAGCTCCAGCAGCTGCTCGCTCGTGAAGGCCGTGCGCCGCCGCCGGCTCTTGCCCGGCCCTGACGCCGCCGAGGACGGCGCCGCCGAGCCCCCGACGCCCGCGGCGCTGGCGGCGGCGGCGGCGGGGCCCGCGGGCTCGCACGGGGCGCGCTTGGCCCTGGCCTTGCCCCCCAGAGGGCCGCCGCCGCCGCCGCCGCCGCCGCCGCCCGCCCCGTCCAGGAAGGGCTCCTCTTCGCTCTCCGCCTCCGCCGAGCTGTCGTCCTCCTCCCGCCCGCTGCTGCACGCCGCCTCGCCGGTCCGCCCGTCCAGCTTCTCCTCGTCCGAGCTGTAGGTCTTTCCTTCTGCGAGCCATTGGCAGACAAGACAGACAGAGAGGGGGACGCGATTAGGAGAGGCCGGCAGGAAGGGGGCCGGGGAAAGAGGCCTTGCTGCACAGCACTTCTGCACATGCTCAGGGGCACCGGTGCAGAGCATCGTCCCCACAGGCTGGGACTGGATGGGGGCAGCCCAAGACATTTTGCTGCTGTAAATGCCCCCCCCCTCGCCCCTGCCCGGCCAGATCAAAGCCTCCCCAAGGCCAGACATCCCCCATGCGCCTGCCCCCTCCCCCGCCTAGCAAGACACCACCCCTAAACTGAATGGCACGTTGCTGCTCTTTCCTGAACCGGAAATCAGATTCCTGGACCTGGCCTCATGGTCCTGCCCGGCTTCTCCTGGCAAAGACTTTCCTGCTTCCAGTGGATGTGAGCAGGTCACTGGGGGGTGGGTGGGTGGGGGTGGCAGGAAGGCTGTGGTGGTGTACAGCCATGTCTGGGCACTGAGCAGCAAGGGCCCCACTGGAAGCCAGCCCCAAGGGGGCTCCCTCGGGAACCCAGTCAGGCCCTGCCTGGTGCACAAGCTGGCAGCGGTGCCACAGAGTTTGCCAGCTGGAGCTTCTTCATGCAAAGCAGGGGGCCTCAGCCCACTGAGCTATGCCCCCCCAATTAGTGAGAGCAGGGGGGGTCAAGGGTCTTGAGGCAGTGCCTCTCCCACCCCTTTCCAAATCCTCAAGGAGTGTAACAGCAGGTAAAACATAAAACATACACAAACCGACCAACAAAACACCCCAAGACATCTCCCCACCCGGGCTCAGTCCTGGTCATGAGGTGGATTCAGCCCCTTTTTCGCTATAAGGTGGCCCTCAAGCCAGCAGAGAAACACAGAGTCTGGGTGGGTGCGGAGCCTGGCTTGCCATCTCTTTGTCAGCAAGGGATTAAGACAGGAAGACCTTCTGGTGCCTTGGGAAAGTTCTAGACAAGCGCGGGGGTGGGGGGCTACCCTTACCCATTAGCCCTGATCCCAACCTCATCTTTCAGAAGTCTACCACATTGTAGTAACATGACATGGCCAAGAACAGGCTCTTTCAGGGACCAATCCAGGCAACACCAAATCTGGAGATCCAGCTCTATAGAGTGGATCCAGAGTTGGTTATACTATGTCACGACTGCAGTGACACAAATATTCCCCCCACTGTGCATGCTGGTCTTGTGCTGGTCAGAGTTCCATAATTAATAAATAAATAACCCTCGCTGGTGTGGCTTGCTGTGTCTTCTGAACCCAGGTAGCATTGCTTGTTTGGGGTGGGGGGCAGCACCCTTCAAATAGCTCATGGGCTGTGGTTGGGTTATTTGAGGGATGCTGCCCATTGCCAAACAAGCTATGCTGCTTGGGTTCGGACAACCTGGCAAGCTGCACCAGCTAGGATAATTGGGGAAATCCAGTCGCCATGTGACTGGCATTCACAGAAGGGTTTTGTTGTAGATCATAAGCCAAATATGAGCCAACAGTGTGATGTAGCTGCAAAAAAAGAAAATGCTATTTTGGGCTGCATTAATAGAAATATAGCTTCCAAATCGCATGGTTCCCCCTATTCAGCCCTGGTTAGGCCTGATCTTGAGTATTGGTCCAGTTCTGGGCAACACACTTCAAGAAGGATGCAGACAAGCTAGAGCGTGTTCAGAGGAGGGCAATGAGGATGATCAGGGGTCTGGAAACAAAGCCCTATGAAGAGAGACTGAAAGAACTGGGCATGTTTAGCCCGGAGAAGAGACGACTGATGGGAGACATGATAACACTTGTCAAGGACTTGAAAGGTTGTCACACAGAGGTGGGCCAGGATCTCTTCTTGATCATCCCAGAGTGCAGGACACGGAATAATAGGCTCAAGTGACTGGAAACCAGATTCCAGCTGGACATCAGGGTTCCTGATGGTTAGAGCACTATGACAATTGAACTCATGACCTAGGGAGGTTGTGGGCTCCCCCACACTAGAGGCATTCAAGAGGCAGCTGGACAACCATCTGTCAGGTGTGCTTAAAGGTGGATTCCTGCATTGAGCAGGGGATTGGTCTCGATGGCCTTAGAGGTCCCTTCCAACTATACTATTCTATGATTCTAAGCCACCGTGGCTTAACCATGCTACAATCATGCCATTTAAATCACAACTAATGTAAGTCTCATTGATTTCAGAGAGTTCAGTCAAAGTATGACTAGATCTGGATCCAAGTCATGTAGCTTTGTCCAAGGAATAACCAACAGTGGGATATGGGTTCCTCCAGAAGTGGCGGGCCACAACCCCAAATTCCTCTCACTTCTGTAGGGGAAGCAGCAGTAAATAAGAAGAGACTGCCTGTGAGCATGTACAGAGGGATGACTGGGTTCTGACGTCACACCTCTGAATTCTGCCAATACACCTCTGGGTTATTCAGTCCTCGAATGACCCATGCTCACCAGGGCAGACCCAGGAGATGGGTTGGGCCCTGTGTCCTCTCTGTTTAAAAACGCAAGCATGGGCGACCTTTTGGGCGGCTGCTCCAGGAGGGGGTCCCCTGAGGCAATGCCTCTTGTTCATGGGCCCCCATCGAAAAGGGGCTGGGGGGCGGGGGTCAAGCAGAACAGTCTGCTGAGAGTTGACCTCCTCATATTCCTTCACCCAGAGAGGCAAGCAGCTGCCTTCTCCCGCACTGATGCTCTTGAGCGAACTGGCACACCCAGCTCCCTCCTCCCTTGTCATTTGGTGGGGCACCAGCATTGCGTCTTCGCAGAAGTCTTCTGGGTCAATGAGGCGTTTCGAGCAGCATTCGTCCCTTGTCCTGGGCTGGAGGGGCGTCTGCAGCAAGTCCCACCCAGAGCTCATCTGTGTCCTGAGCGGGCCCAATGTGGACCCAGCCATTTAGGCAATGTCCCAGCTGCTCTGCTGAGGAACCCCTCCTTATGCCAGGACCTCAGTTCTGGTCAGTGGGCTCTGCCCGGCTCCATGACGGGAAGGTGCTCTGCATGCCTGCAGTGGCTGCCTCTTCCTGAGGAGTATGTGCTACAGTCCCAGGTCTGCACCGCCATCCCTTCTTCCTGCGGTTGGCTCTTGTGGAGTCCCAGCTCCCCACCTGCCAAGCGACAGGAGCAGGTTTCTCCATCAATACAAGAAGGGGCCTTCTGGATCAGCCCCAGATGGTCTGTGCAGTGCAGCACCTTGGTGGCCAGAGTGGCTAGCCAGGTGTTGCCCAGCAGCCAGGCTTCAAGGCAATGGCAACTGGTAGCCAGAGGCAGCTAGACTTCCTTTGCACCTGCCACCACCATTGCACGAATCCCCATTCATAGAATCATAGAATAGCAGAGTTGGAAGGGGCCTACAAGGCCATCGAGTCCAACCCCCTGCTCAATGCAGGAATCCACCCTAAAGCATCCCTAACAGAGGGTTGTCCAGCTGCCTCTTGAAGGCCTCCAGTGTGGGAGAGCCCACAACCTCCCTAGGTAACTGATTCCATTGTTGTACTGCTCTAACAGTCAGGAAGTTTTTCCTGATGTCCAGCTGGAATCTGGCTTCCTTTAACTTGAATATCCATTATTCCGTGTCCTGCACTCTGGGAGGATCGAGAAGAGATCCTGGCCCTCCTCTGTGTGACAACCTGTCAAGTCCTTCAGGAGTGCTATCCTGTCTCCCCTCAATCTTCTCTTCTCCAGGCTAAACATGCCCAGTTCTTTCAGTCTCTCTTCATAGGGCTTTGTTTCCAGACCCCTGATCATCCTGGTTGCCCTCCTCTGAACACGCTCCAGCTTGTCTGCATCCTTCTTGAATTGTGGAGCCCAGAACTGGACGCAATAATCTAGGTGAGGCGTAACCAGGGCCGAATAGAGAGGAACCAGTACCTCACGTGATTTGGAAGCTATACTTCTATTAACGCAGCCCAAAATAGCATTGGCCTTTCTTGCAGCCATATCGCACTGTTGGCTCATATTCAGCTTGCGATCTACAACAATTCCAAGATCCTTCTCGTTTGTAGTATTGCTGAGCCAAGTATCCTCCATCTTGTAACTGTGCCTTGGGTTTCTATTTCCTAAATGTAGAACTTGGCATTTATCCCTATTAAATTTCATCCTGTTGTTTTCAGCCCAGCACTCCAGCCTATCAAGATCACTTTGAAGTTTGTTTCTGTCTTCCAGGGTATTAGCTATCCCACCCAATTTTGTGTCATCTGCAAATTTGTTAAGTGTTCCCTGCACTTCCTCGTCCAAATCATTAATAAAAATGTTGAAGAGCACTGGGCCCAGGACTGAGCCCTGCGGTACCAAGGTGCTTGGCTCATGCTAGGGCAGCCACCCAAGGTGGCCAAGCTGGCATCTGCCCGTCCTACCCATAATGCGTTGACTCCCAGAGGTGGCAGGGCAGGTTTAGGAGCAGTGGCTCCACTGGTGTCCCAGATGAGGCCTCCTCAGGACAGCACGGGGGACTCCTTCAGCTTGGGGCTGGGGGTGAGACAGAATAGCTTTCTCCCTTTAGAAGCTTCTGCACATGCAAGCAACCCACAGCCCGGCCTGGCTGAAGAGCCACCTGGACTCCCCTGGTCTGGAGGAAGTTGGAAGAGAACAAATGGAGGGAAGTGGCTTTCACCAGAGGAGGAGGCGGAGATGGCTTTCAAGGGCACATTCATGATGGTAATGGAGGAGGAGGTGGAGGAGGGGCAGGGGAATGGTCTCCCAAGGGTGGAGAGCCATGATGGACATTCCTGGTTCAGTGCCAGAGTGTCTTCAAATCCTGGTTGCTGGAAAGGGGGTGGCAGTGGCTGTGGAGTGCAGCCTGCCCTTCTTGGGGTGCCAGGGAGCACCTGATGGGCTAAACTGCCCAGCCATGTGATCAAGCAGGGCTCTTTGTCTGAGAACATTGGCCCAGGAAGGCGGCATTCCTCCCAGACACCAAGAGCAGGCGGTTCTGCTTCTTGCAAGCTGGGAAGTTGAACTTATTGTGCAGTCCCCCTCCAGTTTGATTTCATAGCCAAAATTTGCACTGGCTCACAGCTCTGCAATGCACAGGAAGCCTCTTCTCTGCAGCCAGCTACAGGTGGGCTGTTGCAATTCAGTGGTGAGAGGAAGGGGAGGGGCCATAGTGTGCTTTGCATGTGGACAGTCCAATCCCTGGAAGCATCTCCAGGTAGGGCTGGAAAGATTCCTGCCCGAGTCCCTTGAGATCTGCTGCTGCCAGCCAGTGCTGGCAATACTGGGCTAGGCAGACGAAGGGTCTGACGCAGTAGAAGGCTGTTCCCTATGTTCCTATGCACTCTACATATGCTCGGAGGCACTCTCACCCTTGCAGTTATGTCACCGACCAGGGCCTCCTTTTCTTCTATTTCTGAGTCCACATCCAGAAGATGAAGAAAGGGCCCTTGAGCCACATGACACCCATTGCCCGGCCTCCCCAGCACCCACCTCCACGAGAGGCTGGCTTTTGCCATAGATAGCAACAACACTCCTGTGCCTTGTCATGGGAGCATTTGGACTGGAAAGACGGTGGCCGCAGTTGCCAACCTGTTTACATGCCCACCCTGACCTCCCAGAGCAGCCCCAGTCTGCCCCACCACTACAGACCCCCTCATAGTTGCTTGCAGTAGGGCAGCCTCTGGTGGCCATGAGGAAATGTGCAGGCTGGCCACTAAGCCGGCCTGCTGAGCCTGGGGAGGCAGTGTGCGTATCCCATGGTTCAACAGCTACAGAGAGCCCTCGCCAGGGGCTTTTGCGTGACGTGGCTCCAAAGGCAGCACCAGGCCCAGCTTCCTTCTGTTTCATGACGCCCTGAGCATTTGCCCTGCGGCCAGGCTTTCTGCCAGCAGAGGAGGCTGCCTCCACTATCATGCCATTCTGGGTCTTCATTAGAACCAACCAGACTGCTAAAGGAGCTATCCATGGTGTTGAACCCTAACCCTCCGATGTGTTCGGTATCTTAGGTGGTGCCTTTAGAGGTCTGGCTGGTTTTGAATGAAGCCCAGAAGGGAATCACAGTCTCAGAGTTGCTGCCCACAGTTCCCAGTTGCTGCACCACAGGCCCAACCCCACCTTGGGTAGGGAAGAGCCCAGCGCCGGTCAGGCCCCATAGCTAGCGGAGCAAATGAGCAACAGGTATAGCTTCAGCGTGCTCCTGACACCGGCTTTAAGACGTCCACCTCAGGGCCCTTCAGATAGTGGCTGGGCACAGGCAGTCTTAAGCTGCCAGCAGCGTTTCCCCATGACCTGCCCTCCTCCCTCTGCCCCATGAGTCCAGAAGATGCGCCTGTGACCAAAGGCAATGGTGCTGTGTGGTGTTGGGCACTGGTTTTATCCATGTCCTTTCCTCAGTGGGGAACATGGGTGGGAGGGTGCTGTTGCACCATGTCCTGCTTGTTGGTCCCTGGCCGATGGCCACTGTGTGAACAGAGTGCTGGACTAGATGGACCCTTGGTCTGATCCAGCCTCAGGGCTCTTCTGATGTTCTTATGTTCTCAAGGTAGCCAGGGAAGGGCCCCTGCAAGCCCTGCTCCCTATACGTCTAGGCTTCCAGCTCCCGGCCATGCATCAGGCAGCAGAGGGTCTCCTTGGCAGCAGAGCCCTCCATGTGACTTCCCAGCAACTCCACCCCCCCCCCACAACATTCCCCTGCTCTTCAATGCTGCAGGAGCCTTTCCTCCAAGCCCACAGTTGCTTCCTGGTGGCCGCACTGGCCCTGCAGCACCCACACTGACCAGCGATGTGATGCAGCTTGTGCCCGCTCTGCAGAGGTCAGCAGCTGGCCCTGGCTGCGTGCCAGCTCTCCCCACACCTTCGCCCTCTCCTCCTTCCCTCTCTCAAAGGAGTTTTCTGGAGCACTTTGTTCTGTGGGCACTTGGGGGGCCTCTGTGGGACAGGCTGCCTGAGGGGGGTGGGGTTCTGTCTTTGGGGCAGTGGAGAGAATGGCCAAGGCAGGTGCGTGCTGGCATTGGCAGGAGGCCTCTGGCATTCAGAGCACCACCCACAAAGTAATGGTGCTTGATAAAGCACGCTTTTAACACATGAATGCATTAAATGCACATAAAGGTGCATGTCATGTGCATGAAGAAATAGTTGTCTTGTTGAGAGGTTGCAATAGCTGAGGGAGATCCTACAAGGGTCTAGGCAGATCGTTTAACAAGAAATGCTGGCCTTTAATGCTGCATTGCTCGGAGCACTTCACACACCCAAACCAAGGTGGCCATTACATCTGGACCCCATCCCAATAAAATGGGCTCCCACTGCCAAGACATCAAAGGCCCGACAGTCAGCCTGCAAGCCCTATGCATGTCTACTCAAAAGTAAACTCTGGAGGAGATTCGCCAGCTTAATGCTCTCTCTGAGTTTAAGACAGCTGTAAAGACTAGTCTCTTCCTGCAGGCCTACCCAGATGAATTTTAAACCTAAGAATTTTAAGATGCTGTGATAGTTGTTTTAATATTGTATTGATTTTATATGCTCTTTTAACTAATTTTATGTATTATATTTTATTTAGTGTTGTTCCCTGCCTTGATCCAGAGGGAGAGGGCGGAAATAAATGAATAAATAAATATATGCTGCTGCTGCTGCTGCTGTGGCCTGACTCCCAGAGACTGGGGAATCATAGAATAGAAGAGTTGGAAGGGGCCTCTAAGGCCATCGAGTCCAACCCCCTGCTCAATGCAGGAACCCAGCTTAAAGCATCCCTGACAGATGCCTCTTGAAGGCCTCTAGGGTGGGAGAGCCCACCACCTCCCTTGTCATACTGCTCTAACTGTCAGGAAGTTTTTTCCTGATGTCCAGCCGGAATCTGGCTTCCTGTCACTTGAGCCCATTATTCCATGTCCTGCACTCTGGGAGGATCGAGAAGAGATCCTGGCCCTCCTCTGTGTGACAACCTTTCAAGTATTTGAAGAAGTGCTATCATATCTCTTCTCAATGCTAAACATGCCCAGTTCTTTTAGTCTCTCCTCATAGGCATAGGATTGCAGCAGCTGAACAAGATCCCCGAAGTCAGCATCGAAGCTTTCATACCATCGTCCCGGAATTCAAAATCTGATGGAATGAGACCTTGCCACCGCCTCGTCCGCCCCCGCTTTTCAACTGTTTGGATCCCCCCTTTCCTGAAATTCAATTGCAACTGCCCAAATCTGGAACTCGTGCAAGGATGTCGGATACGGGGGAGGGGAGCTTTCGGATTGCGGGGGTGGGGGTGGGGGCAAGGAGGTCGGCGAAAGGCCCACCCCTCCCGAAGGAGCTACGACCTTGGCTTCTGACAGTGGAAGATGCTGAGCGGTGTGTGTGTGTGGGGGGGAAGGATCTGGGGGCGCCTCTTCAGATCACCCGAAGCCGGGTGCCAAATTCCCTCCCAGGTGGAGCGGGAAGGAGGCTGCCCTGGCTGGCTTCCGAGAAGAACTGCGGCCGGGCGGGATCGAGGTCTTGGGAGATGGGGGGTGGGGCCGTGACAAGTCCCCCCCCCCCCCCGTTGCTTGCTTTTTGCAGCTGAGGGCGAAGCCGGGTTCCGGGGGAAGGTGTATGCCAGGGGACCGACCCCCTCCCCGGCCTTGGGACTGCCCACGGGGGAGACAGCAGGGCCGTCTCGGTGGCAGCCTCGCCTGGGCTCCTGGCTTGGGCTCCTGGCTATGGTCGCGAGCCCGTTCCCTCCTGCGCGCTCTTCCTCGCCGCGCCCGGCTTCGAGGCGTCCCAGCACCACGGACAGCTCCTCTGCCCTGGGCCGGGCGGCGGGGCCGACGGGCTCCTCCAGGGCCTCGGAGGAGCGGGGAGGTCGGGCCCCCGAAGGCGGCCCCTCCGACCCACGGAGAAGAGCGCCTGCGCCAGGGGGAAGAGCCGCATTGGGGCTGGAGGAGGAAGGCGAGCCGAGAGTTCGCGCAGCCCCCCTCCCCGGCACTGGTTGCAGGGGGCGAAGCTCCCCCGGGCCGGCTGGCGTCGGGGGCCGAGCAGCAAGCCATCGCGCCAGGCAAAGTGCTTTCCCCTCCCCAAGCCGGAACGTAGCTGCTGCTGCTGCTGCTGCTGCTGTCCGGGGAGGAGGCACGGAGGGCGGTCACTCACGGGCGGCGTGTCTGCCCCTGGGGTCCCAGATTGTGCCTCCGGTGTCCGGAAGTGCCCAGTGAGGAGCGTTTCCAGGCCCGGCCGCCCGCCGGCCGCCCCCTAGGGCCACTTTCTTCCGCGGGGAGCAGACTGGGCGGGCGGAGGCGAGAGCCCCAGCACAGCTCGGCTTCAGCAGGGGGTGCCAAGGGCCCCCTCACACGAGGCCGCCGCCTCTCCAAAAGTTCAGGGGCCGTGGCGGTGGCTGTGTGTGTGTGGGGGCGCTGGTTCTCAGTCCTGCGCCCCCCGCGTGGACCTGGTGGAAGCTAACCTAAGGGGGTGAGCGTTGAGCGGGGCGAGTGGCGTGCAGGACTGGCTGTGGGGCGGGCGGGAGGCCTGCTCAGGCCACGGTTTGGCTTCTTCGTTCTTCTCTGCGTACTGAACGCCTCCCGCTCCCCCTCCTGGGTTTTCTCTTCCCTCTGGACACGCTACCAGCTTCGGAGGAAACTTTCGCCCTTGCAGAAAAGTTCTCCCAAGTCCCCGGCAGCAGCGGCCGCCCCGCCCCCCGCCTAGCCTGGCCGCCTGCTGTCGTCTCGCCCGGCACCGGTCCTTCCGGAGGGAAGTCAAGACACCGTCCCTCCCTCCCCCGCCCCACGCCGCGACCCACCTGCCATGCCCGGAAAGGGCTCCGAGAAGTGGAGCTGCGGCTCCGGGGGTCCTTTGTCCCGCCCGGGGGACAGCTCCTCGCTCTCCAGGCTCTCAGCCGCACTCCGCCTGCGACAGGACGGCTCGGTGTTGCCTCGCCCCGCGGCGGGCAGCTCCTGCGCTGGGTAGAAGCCGTCGGGGGGCTCCCCGAAGCTCGGCAGGGCGGTGGTCAGCGCCACCATGGACGGGACGGCTTGGCCGAGGCTGGCGCAGAAGGAGTTGGTGAGGCGGCCGGCGAAGGAGGCAAGCGGCGCCAGCGGGGGCAGCCCGGCCGCCGTCTGCAGGGGCCCGTGCGGCAGCACCAGCGGGCGGTAGGGCATGAACATCGGGTAGCCGGTGTAGAGCAAGGGCCCGGAGCGCGGCGCCGGCGGCGAGTGCCCGATCAGAGAGTCGATGGAGAAGGCAGCGCCTTGGCCGCTGGGTCTCTGCATGGCCGCTGCCCCGGCGCCCCCGACAGCTACTGGCCGGGCTGCCCGGCCGGGGCCCCGTTGGGCGCCAGGCTCCACGCGAATCCCACGGGCGCCGGGCGCGCCGTCGGTCCGGCCCCAGCCAAGGCGCGGCGTCCGTCCGCGCGCCGGCACTGGCTTGCGTGGGTCCTATAGGGCGCGCCCGCCTCTTCGAGGGATCCGCCGCCGCCACCGCCGGAAAGCGCGCCGCGCCACCCCGCGTCCGCCCTGGCTCTGCTCCGCTCCGCTCTGCTGTGCTGCGCTCTGCCGCGCCTGGCGCTTCGCTGGCGCTGTCTGCGGCTGGGCGGGAGGGAGGGAAGGGGAGGAGATGGCAGGGGAGGGGGAAGGGGGAGTCGCCCTGCCTGCCTCTGGGCTCATCCATCTTCCTCAAATTCCGCTTGAGTTCCCCCCAGAGCCGCCCGCCCAACGGCCGGGCCAGGGAGCAGCGGCGGGTTCCCACTGGAGCTGCCCAGGGGGGCCCCTGGGAAGGCACCGCCCCCTCCCGCCTCATCAGCTATTATGGCTGGTGATTGATGATTGCCAATTACCGGCCGGGCGCACAAGGGCCTTTTGTCGGGCGGGGCGGGGCGGGAACAGCTGCTCCGGAGCGGGGCGGGGCGGGGGGAGACCGACTTACCCTCTCAGGGACGCCCCTTCGAGTTAGCGGCCAGCAGACCGGGCAGGATCCCCGCGGGATTCCAGGGAGGGCCCCCTGGACGCGTCAGGATCCGGTGGGCGCTGACCCGAGTTGCTGCGCACTCCGCCGGTCTAAGGCACGCCCCCTCCGCTGCCCCCCAATCTGGCCATCCCGACACCCGCGCAGGCGGGGACGGGCCCCACGCGGCTCTTCTTGCGCATTGCCGAGGATTTGCCCAGGAATGTTCAGCCCCAGAGCCGTTCAGACCTGCCTGCCTAAACTGACAGGCTCAACTAGGCCCGGGTCTTCTTAGGGCAGGCCGGGGACCTGGGCGAGGGGGTCGCGGCGGAGTTTCCTAAGGTCTCCTGTGCAGCGGGAGGGTGGGCTGCTGTGGGGCGCTTGGGGGCTCCTCGGGGGGCTCCTGTGATGTCACCCAGCCCCCTCCCCACAAATGCACGGCCGCTTCAAAGGCGTCCTGTCCAATGGTGCCACACCCGATCCCACCACCACCGGCAGCAGCACCAACTTCCTCCAGCGATGGACGCCCCACGGTGGACTGCAAAGCGGCACGTGGCGGGCTTGCATACCGCCATGTGGGGTGGGCCGTAATTATCCACTTGCAAGCCGGTCGTCTCATCCTGGGGAAGGGTAGAGCCTCGAGGGCTGCGGTGCCCTCCCCCGCCGCCAGGGGGAGCCCTTCTGCACTTGACGCGTTTGAAGACCTCGGGGCTGGGAGGGAGCCTGTGTATGTGTGTGTATGAGAGGGGGGAGTGTGTGCGTGTGTGTGTGTGTGTGTGTGTGTGTGTGTGTGTGTGTGTGTGTGTGTGTTAGAATTCCTGTTCCTGCCAGCCAGCTTTCCCGGGCATCCAGGGAAGGCTCGTTCATCGGCGCCCCCGTGACCCCCGACCCACATGAGACCCACTTGGGAGCGGAGTTCGTCGCTTGGCAGAGAAATGTGCACCGTGCTGCAAGCCTCCCCGTGGAAGCAGCAGCAGCACGGGGAATCACATCCCTGAGGAGGAGGGAGAGCGCTGCCTCGAGTCAGTCCCATTTGTACAGGGACGCGGTTCCAGGCGGCCCGGCCCGATCCTCAGCCGCCAAGGCCATGCACGCTCCTCCGCCCGAAGCAGGGGAAGGCAGCTGCTTGCCTCTCTGGGTGAAGGAATATGAGGAGGTCAACTCTCAGCGGACTGTTCTGCTTGACCCCCGCCCCCCAGCCCATTCGCTCTGGCCTCTCCTGAAGACGCTCCCATCCAGGAGCCAGGGCCAGGGGCAGAATGTGGGCTGGGAGGGTGTGTGTGTTCCTGCGCAGGCCACCGTGGACTAGAGAAAGAGCAATAATGGCCCGATCCACTCCGAGCGCAGACCACATGCCGCTTTCATACCGTTTTTCATAGTGCTACATCCTGTGGCCAGGCCAATAATAAACGCCGGCTAAACTGCATTGCTACTCTGGGCAGAACTGGTGTATCGGAGATCTTGCCGCACGGCCTAGCCGAGGTCAGCGCCGTGGGAGGAAACGCGGATTGGTGCAGGCCTCCGCTCGCGCCTCCAGCGCCCAAGCGCTCCGCGCTGCGCCCCTCCCCCGCCCACATCGGATGCTGGCAAGTCGCCCTTCGCCGGTGCATCCAGGGCAGCAGGACGCTGGCTCCAGCTGTGTCCTGCAGCTCCCTCTGCCGGTGGCCTGCGGCAGCGACACCTGGATGTCGCCTGTCGCCTGCGCAAGCCGTTCCACTGGAGAGGGAGAGGCCCCTAAGGAGATTTTGCCTGGGAGGGGGCGTGCGGCAAGCTCCAGCCTCACCGGCCCAGGCTCCGTCCGACTGCTGTGCTGCTCTGACTGTGCTTCTGCTCTCTGGTTTAGGGGAATGAATGCAGCTGTGGTGCAGCTAGGCAATTTTAGATCGTGGAAGTAGCGGTCCTACAGGGCCCCTCCCTATAGGTGGTCAGGAGCATCACATGAGTTGTGAAGCCCGCATCTCCCAGATTTACAACTGCTTCTGCTTTCCTGATAGTTTATAATAAGAACATGAGAAGGGCCTGAGGCTGGATCAGACCGAGGCTCCATCTAGTCCAGCAGTCTGTTCACACAGTGGCCAGGCAGCCATTGGCCAGGGACCAACAGAGCAGGACATGGTGCAACAGCACCCTCCCACCCATGTTGTTGTTGTTATTATTATTATTATTATTATTATTATTATTATTATTATTATTATTTATATAGCACCATCAATGTTCATGGTGCTGTACAGATTACACAGTAAATAGCAAGACCCTGCCGCATAGGCTTACAATCTAATAAAGTTGTAGTAAACAATAAGGAGGGAAAGAGAATGCAAACAGGCACAGGGTAGGGTAAATAGGCACCGGGTAGGGTGAAGCTAACAGTATAGAGTCAGAACAAACTCAATATTTAAAAGCTATAGGGAAAAGAAAAGTTTTTAGCTGAGTTTTAAAAGCTGTGATTGAGTTTGTAGTTCTCAAGTGTTCTGGAAGAGCGTTCCAGGCGTAAGGGGCAGCAGAAGAAAAAGGACGAAGCTGAGTTAGGGAAGTGGAGGTCCTTGGGCAGGCGAGAAGCATGGCAGCAACTGGTGCACACAGGCTTACTAACTGGGACGCTTGAGGTAGTGCATAGCCATCAGGTCTGCTCCAGGAATTTATTCAACCCCCTTTTAAAGTCATCCAAATTGGTGGCCATCATGACATCTTGTGTTAGTGAGTTCCATAATTTAACTATGCGTTGTGTGAAGAACTTCTTCCTTTTATTTGTCCTGAATCTCCCACCAATCAGCTTCATGTGATATGAACCCATTGGGTTCTAGTATTTTGAGAGAGGGAGAAAAATGTCTCCCCATCCACATTCTCCACACCATGCCTGATTTTGTACACCTCTATTGTGTCTCCCCTTAGCCTCTTTTCCCTTCAAGCTAAACAAGCCCAGCTGTTGCAACCTTCCCTCATAAGGGAGATGCTCCAGTCCCTTGATCATTTTAGTTGCCCTTTTCTGAACTTTTTCCAGTTCTATAATATCTTTTTTAAGCATGTTGACCAAAACTGTACACAGTATTCTAAGTGTGTTCACACCAAAGTTTTGTATAAAGGCAGTATGATATTGGCACTTTTATTCTCAATTCATTTTCTTATAATGCCTAACACGGAGTTTTCCTTTATAACAGCAGCCACACACTGGGCTGACATTTTCATTGAGTTGTCCACCACAACCCCAAGGTCACCGCCAGCTCAGATCCCACTAGGTTATTCTTGAAGATGTGGTTTTTTTGCACCAATGTGCATCACCTTACACTTGCTTACATTGAACCACATCTGCCATTTGGACGTCCACTCTCCCAGCTCTGAGATATCCCTTTGGAGCCTTCGCAATTCCTTTGTGTTTTAACAACCTTAAATAATTTGGTGTCATCAGTAAACTTGGCCACTTCATTGCTCACTCCTAATTCCAGATCATTTATGAACATGCTGAAAAGAATTGGTCCCAATACAGATCCCTGCGGGACCCCACTATTTACTTCCCTCCATCGAGAATTGACCATTTATTCCTATGTTGTTTGGCAAATCCTATTAAAAAACACCTCTGAGCATGAGCAGTTTTGCATATTAAACTCAAGTTGAATCATCGCCCTCTCATGATTACGGGGATAAAATGGAGTTTGCTTCTGCTGCCGTCTGGCTGGCCATTGGGGGGGGGGGGAATGGGCTGGGGCCCCTGGGCTTTGGCCCCAAAGTCCACACCAGCTGCACCATTGAATAAAACAAGCACTAGTCTCAGAGGCGCCCTCTGGCGGGCAGCTCCTGGCAGATAAATGATGCCCGCAAGTCGCCTATGTGAGCGCGAATTGAGCGGGGGGCGGGCGCACGCGGCGAGGGGGAATTGTTGTTGTTAAACCTCGGTCAATCCCAGGTTGCGTGTGTGGGGTCATCTTCAGGCCAAGCAACAGAAAGCGACCCATGGGGAGGGGGCCCCTGGAGCCAGGGAGGTTTGCGGGTCAAGGCGCCATTCAGACAGTTGGTGCCTCTCGGCACGAAAGGAGCAACGCACAGCCGGACGATTAACAAGCCAAAGGTGCGTGTTTATTGAGGGGCGGTCGCCGGGGGGGGGAGCGCCTTTGCCTGGGCGGGGCGCTGCCAACGAGGCGAATCCCAGAGGCGACGGCGACGCAGCTCCTGCGGGCGCAGGCCGCCGTCCATTTCAGGCCCTATTCCGGTGGTGAGCGGTGCCAAAGTACCCACAAACAGGCCCGCTCCTTTCCGAGGAAAGCTCTTCGTGCCGGTGGCCAGGCCTGAGGAGGGGCCGGGCGCCCTTGAGAGGCGGGGCGGGGCGGTTCTCGGGGTGCTCCTCCTGCACAGAGGAAGCCGCCGCAGCTGCCCTGCTGGAAGTGCCCAGGTTCTGCGCCGGGCTCCTCCAGGGCGCCCTGGGAACGGGCGGCCGTCTCCTCGCTGGCACTCGCCCGCCGCACAGCCTCTCCCCCTCGCTCGCAGGCGGGGCGCGAGCCTCGCCCACCCTCAGGGCGTTGCAGGGCTGCCGGGTCGGGGTGGGGGGCACGGGAGGGGCAAGCCGGCCGCCTCCCCTACGCCCAGCGGTTCCTTCCGCGCCCCAGGCCCTGGCGACGGGACGGGCTGATTCTGCCAGGGCAAAAGGCTCCTCGGCCCAGAGTCGGGGGAGGCTCCCCGCTACCCCCACCCCTACCCCTCAGTAAAGCACGTCTTCGAAGCTGAGCAGCAGGAACTGGTGCAGGGCAGGGGGTAGCTGCAGCTCAGGCAGGGCCTGGAGCAGGCGGCCGTCGAGGTGGCTCCGGAGGGCGCAGCGCGCCAGATGCTGCAGGGCGCGGGGGCGCTGGCCCAGGGCGAAGAGCGACTGGAAGAAGCGCGGGTGTTGCTGCAGCGAGCGGGAGAGAGAGGAAGCAGGCGCTGAGGCCGCCCGAAGAAGCAGCCTGCGCGAGCTGCGGCCGCCCCCTCCCTCTTCCCGCCAGCCCGGGCCCCTGCCCGCCCGCCGTCCCATGTCCGGCGGGACATGCTCCTGGAGTCCTGGGGTGGGGGTGGGGGCAGGGAAGAGCTGGGCCCAGACTGGCAGCCGGGTGAAATCCCGCCCCGACGTCGCTTCGAGGGGCAGGAGGGGGCACAACCGCGTGCGTGTACGTGTGTCTGGGGGCGGGGGCGGTGCCGCCCAGGACCCCTCCGCCGCTCACCTGCGCCAGCTCCTCCGGCACGGCCTCCGCCCACTCCTCCGTCACCGGCACGTGCTCGTAGCAGTTGACCAGCGCCTCGACGGAGCGCGGGGAAGCGCAGCAGTGGCGCAGCACCTGCCAGGGGGAGACGGGGGGGGAGATGCTGTAGAGCGGAGCCCAGCCCCGCGCCAGAGACGGCCAAGGGCGGTCGGGCCAAGTGCAAGCACGCAGTGGCCCGCGGCCCGAGCTCGTCGGTACCTGCCTTCCTGGGCTGCTGACCCAGACCACCAGCGGGCCTTTTCCCTGGCGCAGAGAGGCCGGACCCGGCTCAGTCCCTCCAGCTGGCGTAGCCTCCGTCTTCCTCCCTCTCCGTGTGGGGCTCAGTAGGGAGGCCCAAGCAGTCCCAGGGGAAGGCTTGAGCCAGGTCACGTGCCCCGCCTTTGTCCCGGGGGAAGGCCGGCTCCTCCTCCTCTCTCACAGCTCCCGGGGATCGGGCCCTCCTCTTGAGGCCATTTCGTTGCTAGTAAATGAACAGTACATCACTAGATCCTATGATCTATTGCGTGTGCATGAGGGAAAGAAGGACGTGCTACAAATAACAAATGCCAATATGACATTTTCGTTGTCAATTCGGTTTAAGCTACCTTGAGGCTTTAGATGAAACTGGATGCCAAATCACATCCTAAATTCGTCCTCTGCGGGTTGCACAAATGCGGGTCGCCGCGATGTTTCTAATGGCCCTGATCCAGCAGCTCTCTTCGTGCAGCACAAGCGCCGAAAGACGCCTCGCCCGCAGCCCGGGGCTTCCCCCTGCATCTCTAAGCCAGGCGGGGCGGGCATGGCCCCAACGCGCACCCTGGGGACGGGCTGCCTCCGCTGCCAGGCAGCGCGGACAAGACCTGGAGGGAGCGGCCCCGAATCGGGACCCAGGCGCTTCTCTCCGGTGTCCCGCGAGGCCCGTCGCCACGGCGCGCCAGGCATTCAATTCTCGCTCAAGCGGGAAAGGTCTGCTGCGGGCTGGAGGCGGGTCCTTCTAGCAGACCCGCGGGAAGCAGTCAGCTCCGCGGCTCCAACCGTGGGGGTAAGGCGGTCTTCCGCGGGCAGGAGGACGCAGCCCCGCAAGCACAGCTCCCGCGGGCCCACGCACTACCCCACCGCCATCCTCCCATCTGGGGAGCCACGCACGCAACGCCTCCTCTCCGCCCTCCCCAAGGTTACCGGGATGTCATCGGCTGGAAAGGTGGAAACGGCGCTCAGTCCGTAAGCTTCATGAAGCCCTGTGGCGCAGACGCCACCACACACCCCAAAGGAGGCCTGGCCGGTCCCCTAGGGTCGCTTTCCGCGACTGGGAGATTCTCCCGCTCCAGCGCCGCAAAATTCCCATCGCGCTCTTTTATGCAGGAGTCCCCCTCTTACACTGCAAATTAGGGCCTAGGGGTGGGGGCCCACTCCAGGTGGAGCCTTGGCTCAGCCGCACCAGACAGCCGAACACGCAGGGGAGCATCCGCAGAGAGAGGGCGGAGATGCCCCCCCCCCATCGCGGTCCGGTTCGATGCGAGAAGCTGCCAAGCACTGCCGAGAGTTGCCGGCGCACGTACGGGGGGACCGGAGGGGGCACCCCGCAATAAGCTCGAGGCCCCCACAGGTCAGACCTCAACTCCGGTGCACAGGAGCGCCTCCTATGCCGACACCGACACTTCCCTCTGAACAAGGATTGGGGGGGGGGGAGGAGGCCGCAACGTGGTGTGGGGCGCTTCTGGCCTAAGCGCCGCCCCGCCAACACAGCACGAGACGGGCCACCGCTGCAGCGCTCACCGGGCCAGGCAGCGCAGGCCCTCCCCGGGGTTTTGCCTGGAACTGCGGGATCCGGGCGAAGGAGCCGACCAAGGGTATCTCGGCCGCCCCCTCTCCAAGGCCGGCCTCGGGAGTCAAGGCGAGCCCGAGCCCGCTTCACGGAGCTGTTTTATCTCATTATCTGGTGTTAATAGGAGATTAATTAGTGTTAATTGTTGATTTTCCTGCATTTTCCCAAAGGGGAGAGCAATCTGCCAAGCCTGGGAATTAAGACAGATGGTTAACCCCTCGTGCGCTGAGGTGGCCCACGAGAGCAGGTGGTTGCGGCAGGCCGGGAGAGGGAATGTGCCTCTGGGCCGCGTCCGCCCCTCTCCTTCCCAGGGCCAATGCCTCAGGTCCGGCCCTCGCCAGGACCACTCCCGCAGAGGGCAGCCCGCCCCGTCCTGCCGTGCCCCCGGCGGCGGGGATAGCTGCTCGGCGCCCTGGGCGAGGGAAGAGCAGCACGCGTCGTCGTCCAGTTGAAGCCCTAGCGCGGAGGCAGGGAGCCATCGCTGCCTACTGAAGAGACTAAGCAAGCGACCCATCCCTCCCGCCCTCCCAAGGCAGGCTGGGCGACTAGGCCACCCACCCTGCCTGCCCCCCAGCGGGAACGTCTTCCCTGGACTTTCTCGTGGCATCCGTGAGCGCCCACCCGGCTTGCTCGAGTGCTGACAGGCAGCTCCAGCGCCGAGCGGGCCTCGTGAGGCACTGACCAGGAGAAGAGCCCGGCCCCGCCTTCCTGCTGCCCCCGCCCGGCTGCCCGCACCTTGAGCAGGGCTCCCGGCCAGACGCGCACAGCGCCGTGGTTCAGCAGCTCGCGCACGGCCAGCTCCGGCTGGTGCTGGAGCCGGTAGGCCGCCCCCTGCAGGACGTTGTGCAAGGGCGTGTTGCCGCTGTAGCTCATGAGGTTGACGTTGGCGCCGTGGGCGAGGAGCAGCGCCACCACGCGGTGGTTGGCGGTCTTGCAGGCGAGGTGCAGCGGGCGCTGCCGGTCGAGGTCGGCGGCGTCCACGCGGGCCCCCGCCTCCAGCAGCTGTCGGCTCACATCGTAGTAGTCGTCCGCAGCCTGGGGCGGATGGGGCTGGGCGCAGGCGGCGTTCAGCGGGGTCTGCCCCTCGGCGTTCTTAGCCTCCAGGTCGGCCCCGTAGCGCAGGAAGAGCCGCACGTGCTCCGCCAGGCCCAGCCGAGCCGCCACGTGCAGCGGGCTGTCGCGCTCCTCCTCCGACCACGCGTTCACTTTCGCGCCCTGGCGCAGCAGGAGGCGAGCGCACCTGGGGGCGGGGAGAGGGGGCGAAGCATGAATGCTGCGGTCGTCGCGCGGCCGTGGAGCGCCCCCGCCCCCGCCCTACCCTCACCGCCCTGGCGGTCTCGGACTCCCGCCGCTGCGCTCAGGCCTGCCTTGCGGTGCGCTGCGCACCGTCTTGCCCTGCGCTCACAGACCCCGAAGTACGGTTGCGCCTCGTGCTCCGCTAGCGGAGGGGCCCCGGCCAGCCCCGGCCTTGTCGGAGGAGCGGCTGCTGGGCTGCTGGAGCTGCGCGTGTTTTCTCTGCTTAAAGTGACTGGCAGCGTCTATAAGCCGCCCTATAACGAAGCTCTCAGCCTATAGCCAGCCTAAAAGTTCTCCGGGGGAGGGGGGAGCGCACCAAAAAAGCAGGGGGGGGAGCAATTAATCGGCAGTTTGCAGGCCTTTTAAAGACAAAATTGTAAACTGCTTTTAAAGTATTCGTTTGTTAATACAAGAATAAAGAGGGGGTGGCCCCCTTTAGCCCACCCCTGGCTGCAGGCACGGCTGGCAGCGAGAAATCAAGCTATGTGAAAATCCATTTGTTGCGCGAGATTTGGCCTCGCTGGGCAGGGGCGGCTTCTCTTCTGGAGACTTGGCATTTTCACGGCATCCTCTCCTGAGCACGCGCTGTCTCTTGCCCACCGTATCACCCGCCTCCGCCTGTGCCCTCTTACCATGCAGGGACTGTTTGGGAGTTTGTTCTGGGGCCCGACACATGCCCCTCCCCCCTGCACCGCCGCTCCATTCCAGGGCCGGGCAAAGCTGGTCATAGGCCCGGGCCAGACGGGAAAAGTAGGCGCCCATTTCAAACTGCTCATTAAGTATTTTTAATCAGTTCTAAATACATATGAACTAAAACGATTTATAAAAAAAGGTAATGGCAAGCGCTTTTATTCAAGACGTATATAAGACTTAACTTCTTCACATTCAGAAATGCTTTACGTGCTTTTCTTTGGGCAAATTCATCATCAACAGAAAAATTAGGCAACTTTGCCTTGTCAATGTTAGTACTGTCTGCTTACCCACAGGAGAGCTACTTCGTAAGAAATCTTTACCAAAGGCTCTACCACAGGGACTCGGAGTAGGCCCCCTCAAAATCGTAGGCCCAGGCCGGCTGGCTCCCGCCCCCCCCCCCCCGCTCCATCGCAGGAGCCGAGCAAGCACAGCCGCTCCTCTCGCATTCTCCGCTCCCCTCGCGGGCTGCGTCTTGGAAAGGCGGCCCGAGCAGAGGAGAAGAAGCGCCCTCCGCTCATCCCTTGCTCTTCCCAAGGGGCCCTGAAGAGCTTTCTGCCCCGGCCACGTGGGCCACGTGGGGAGGGTCGGCTTCCTCCTCCTGGGTTGGGCTAGTCCAAGGGTGAATGGGACTAACGTTCGAGCTACGGTGCCACCATCTCGGACTCGAGAGTGCCGAAGCGAGGCTCCCTCCGGCTGCTGTTCCCGGAAGCGGCCTCAGTCCCTGGCCGGGCCCTTCCAGTTGCCCCAACATCTGGCGCCGGCGAGAGGAAGGGCGCCACACCGCCCCTTCCGCAGCAGGGAGGCCAAGGGAGAAGGCCAGGGGGGCGAAGAGGGCCCTCGCGGAAGGACGTGCATGCCGAGGGGCGCGACTACTCACTCGATGGAGCCGGGGCCCCTGCACAGGTGCAGCGGCTGGAATCCCTCTTCGGAGACGGCCTCAGGGTCAGCGCCGAAGGAGAGCAGCAGGCGGGCGCAGTCTGTCGTGGCAGCCGCGCAGGCTGCGTGCAGCGCCGTCTGCCCGCCCGGCGCCAGGTCCACGTCCGCCCCTCGGAGCAGCAGGTGGCGCAGGCAGTCCAGGTAGCCGCGGCTGGCGGTGATGTGCAGCGGGGTGGTCAGCTCCTGCTGGTAGGTTAGAGACCAAAGCCCTGGAGAGGAGAGGAGAGGAGAGGAGAGGGGTCAGTGCAGGCAACGAGGCGCAGGTCGGGGGCAGGGGTAGCGCTCTGCACATGCTCACGGGCGCCGGAGTCTCCGGCCTTTGGGGGGCACTGAAAACAGGCCGCCCTCGTGCCCGCGCTGCTGAGCGGGGCTTGGCCACGCGCCCGAGAAGGCCTACCCTGAGGGAGGCCTGGTTCAGCCCCGCCCGCTCCCCTGGTTGCAACCCTCTCACGGGCGCGCGCGAGGTGGGGTGGGCAGCCCCTGCTTTGCACACAGGAGGCCCGGGCTCGGTCCCGGCGACACCCGCAGGCTGGCAGGGCAAGGCAGGGATCCGCCTGAAGCCCTGGTGAGAGAGCAAGGCTGGGCCGGGGTGGCTGGCCTGTTCCATGCCCTCTGCCTCTCCCCAGGGCGGCCAAGCCCTTCCCGACGACTCCCTCCGCCCCGTGCCGCCGCCGCCGCCGCCGCTCCTCAGCTGCCCTTGCCGGCGCACTCAACCAGCGGGAGTTGGAGCGGTAGTTCTTCCACTCGTCCAGGTCACTGGTGTCGAAGACGACATTGGGGCCCACGCCGTTCTCGGGGTCGGCCAGGAGGCCGAGCAGGGCGCACCCGTCGCCCGTCAAGAGCGCCCGCCAGAAGGCCTGCGCCGCGCCCTGGGCCTTGCGCGTCGCGATGGGCTCCATGGCCTGCGTCACCGGGGCCCCGGGAGATGGCGGCGGCGGGGTCTCTGTGGCCAAAGGTGCTTTCGCTGCTGCCGCTGGAAGAGAGCCGGCTCGCTCTGGGCGGGCCGGGGTGGAGGTGTCAGGTCGCAGCCGGTGGCGGCGCTTCTATTCTGGGACGTGTGCCTGGCCCGCGTCGCCACACCGGCTTAAAGGAGACGCGGCCGCGGGGCGAGGAGTGGGGGTGGGGTGGGGTTCCTGGGCCAAGTCGTAGCTGGGCCAGGACTGACCTACCTCACAGGGCTGTTTGTTTGCGCGAGACAAGAAGAAAGCCAGGGAAACTTTTTGCAAATGACACGGGCCCAGGACCAGCCAGGGCGGGGCTGCCTCGGCGGCCACCTCCTGAGTCTCATACCGGGGAGCAACCACGTGCGGGATCGCGGGTGGGGCACTTCTGGCCTACAGGCGCGGTTCGGACCGCCAACGTCGACCCCTTTGCCTCGTTTCCCCATGCCCCACAACATCACCCCGCTGAACACCACGACCCGTGCGCACGACTCTGGCTGCGGTCACTTCCCAGGGGCGGGCCAGCCAGGCTTGCACCTTCTGGCCTCGATCCGTGCTCTGTGGTGTTGGCCTGGCAGCCCCTGTCCATCAGCTTGCCCCGGGAATAAGCTGTGTGTGCCCTGCCCGCACCCTCCAGGAGCGCCCGCAATGCAATTGGTGAAAGGAGCCGTCTGAAGGCTGCCCCTGCCTTTGCCTGCGGTTGAGTTCAAACCAAGAGCAGAGGAGACCTGGGGGAGGAGCGAGAGGGAGCTCAGCCTTGGGCCCACTTCTTCTACATGCAGGTTCAGCGGGGGATGGACTTCCTTTCGCTGGAGGATGGACAACTATCTATCAGGAGTACTGCAGTTGCATGCTGCTTTGTACATTCAGTAGGGAGTGGATTGGATGGCCTCAAGGTACCTTCTATTAAGAGTACAAAATAGAAAGCCTGACTCCAGCTTGGTGCTGTTCAAATGCTCAGAATGTCCCCAGGTCTTCACTGCTGAGAGAGCCCAGAGGAACAAGGGTGCATTGAAAGCCAAGAGGCAGACATTCCCTCCCCCTCCCATAATGCCAGAACCCGAACATGGTCAACCCATGAAGCTGATTGGTGGGAGATTCAGGACAGATAAAAGGAAGGACTTCTTGTTCAACTCTGGAATTCACTACCACGAGCTATGCGGGTGGCCACCAATTTAGATGGCTTGAAAAGGAGGTTAGATAAATTCCTGGAGGAGAAGAATATAAATGACTACTAGTCCTGATAGCTCTATGCTACCTCCAGGATCAGAAGACGTATGCCCATGTACACCAGTTGCTGGGGAACATGGGTGGGAGGGTGCTGTTGCATCGTGTCCTGCTTGTGGGTCACTGGTCAACTGCTGGTTGGCCACTGTCTGAACAGAGTGCTGGATGAGATGGACCCTTGGCTTGATCCAGCATCAGGGACCTTCTTATGGAGTAACAGCTCCAAGGAGCAGGGCCTGCCCGACTGGGCCTCTCAGCAGTTGGTGTGTGAATTCAAAAGAGGTGCTGGGTGCCTGGCTGTACCGTGGCAGCTGTCAGCAGTGGCGGTGGTGCCACTGAAAAGACTGGCCTCAGCCAACCACTGAACACACACAGCACAAGACCCACGCCCTCCAACCACCAGGCAGAATCTCTCAAAGCCTTTCCGAGAGGACCCTTGAGGACCAAACAGGCTTTATGCTAGCAGGTAAGCTACACAACCAGGTAAACTTGGGGGTGGGGGAGAGGAAGAGGAGGATTTGGCAGAGATTAAGTGGATCTGAGAAATGATGTCACTATTAAAGCTCAGGTTGCTGTCAAAGATGGTTCTGTCTCTGTCATAAACAACTGTTTGGGGCAAAATACTGTGAATTAGGTTAAAAAGCAACTAATACATTAAATGATTAAAAAACGGGGGGGGGGGATAAAAACCTAATCTGGTCAAGAAAATTTGAAATGGGCAAAGTTTTTCTAGCCTAACATGTAAAATGTGGTGTTTATTTTAATTTGTTTATTGGGCTTTTTAAAATCATCCTATACTATATTTTTAGCACTTTGAATTGGGCCCAGAAACTGTTCGGAAACCAGGGCAGATGGCAAAATGCCGGTGTAATACAAATGCTTTTGGCAGTCCCTGTGAGCAATCTTGCTGCCCTGCTATTTGGCCAGCTGAAGTTTCCAGACCATTTTCAAAGGCAGCTCAAAGCATTATGAATATCACAGTGCGGTTCTCTCACCAAGAGGTCATCAGAGTGTGGATGATTGGAGCCAGGTGATCTATGTCCAGATAAGGTTGCAACATGTGCATTATTCTAAGGGTTAGGGGTGCACAATCTGTAGCTCCCTCAAGGCCTTCATTGCAGCTCCCAAGGGTGCCCTGACCCTCTCCTGCTGCTGCCAACATCCCCACCACCACCACAGTGATTGTGACGCACATTTCCCTTTCCCCACTGCTGCCGCTGCCAGGGAGGGAAGAACAACCTGCCTCAGGATCTCAGGGATTCGGGTGTGAACATCAGCCCCACAACCCTCGAACCAGCATCACATTGGGGCTGAGAAGGTTGTGCCTCCCTCCAGTCTAAGGTGTAAAACAGTGCTCTGTGCCACCGAGGTCACCTGTGCCTCCGGAGACTGCTAGACCCAAGAGCCCCCCACCGCCCAAACTATGAACCTGATCCTTCAGAGCAAGGACGCAGCAGCTCAGGCCTGGGGACCCAAATCCAGCCCACTGGGGTCTCCAGAAGGCCATGGACATGAGCCCTAGCTCTGGGCCCGTCTCTCCCCTCCCCCCTCCATCACTGAACATTGTGTGTGTGTGTTGTTTCTGGCTTTTGTGCAAGTTTTATCCCCCTTCAAAAGCTGAAAAGTCTCTCCAAAGGCTTTGCTTGTGGCAATGAGAGCTTTAAGCGAAAACATGCTGGCATTTGGCTCCACCCACTTTCCTTTCAGCCCCGCCCACCTCTGGAATGCAGCCCCCAAGAGGTTCTCCACAATGTGGTCCCAATCCTCCTGCAGCTTAAAGAGGTTCTGCGCTCGTGTTTTGGAGCAACAGCAGAGAACGTTTGGGCGGTCAAAATCCATATTACCACAGTTGGAATGTGTCAAGGTCTGTATTCCAGCAGTGGGTGTGGTCAGAGCCCAAAAGTGGGAGGCGTTACAGGCATGACTTTGTTTAGTATGCAAAATGGGGAGGGGAGAGACACATGTGTCCATTAGATTTGTTAAACCCCTCCTAGAACAGATGTGCATCCAGGCACCCTCCTTCCCCAATGTGTGCAAGGTGCTCTTGACTAGCTTAATAGTTGGGGATCAGAGCAGGACAGAGTGTGTGATATCAATAATCCAGATATTGATGAGGAGGACAGGTGGCCTGTGGGGAGAGAGGCCTGCAGGCCAGAGAGTCCCCCACCTTTTCTTTAGCTGGAGAACCCCCCTCCAAAACAAATGGGACACCACTCAGCTGGGCAGGCAAAACACACCCACTCTGCAGGGCCATCCACCTGAGTTCCAGTCACCACCTCCAGGCCTTGGGTCGGAAGGCCCCCCTGCCTCACCTGAGAAGGTACCATTGATAAGCACTCTTTGAGTCCAATTCTGCTGCCAACTGTCCCCAGCTCTAGCCCATAACACTCTGGGGAGGGGGGCTAGGATTGGGACCCAGCACGTCTGCCCTGAAGTGGCTATTTTGGTTCCTCACAAGGATTTAAGGTAGAAGCCTGGATTTAAGGGCCCCTCTAATTGTGACTCTGCTGACCAGGGGGGTGGGGTGGGTCAGGTCCCTCCCCCCCCCACTTCAGGCTCTTAAGGAGACAAACGAGCATTTTCAGAGGAGGGCAACCAGGATGATCAAGGGTCTGGAAACAAAGCTCTATGAAGAGAGACTGAAAGAACTGGGCATGTTTAGTCTGGAGAAGATAAGATTGAGGGGAGACATGAGAGCACTCTTCAGATACTTAAATGGTTGTCACACAGAGGTGGGCCAGGATCTCTTCTTGATCCTCCCAGAGTGCAGGACATGGAATAACGGGCTCAAGTTAACGGAAGCCAGATTCCAGCTGGACATCAGGAAAACTTCCTGACTGTTAGAGCAGTACGACAA
Source organism: Elgaria multicarinata webbii (assembly GCF_023053635.1). Taxonomy (NCBI): domain Eukaryota; kingdom Metazoa; phylum Chordata; class Lepidosauria; order Squamata; family Anguidae; genus Elgaria; species Elgaria multicarinata. Next base: position 359,503 of record NC_086171.1, on the reverse strand, counting down.
TGGAACCAGTGACCTAGGGAGGTGGTGGGCTCTCCCACACTAGAGGCCTTCGAGAGGCAGCTGGACAACCACCTGTCAGGGATGCTTTAGGGTGGATTCCTGCATTGAGCGGGGGGTTGGACTCGATGGCCTTGTAGGCCCCTTCCAACTCTGCTATTCTATGATTCTATGACCTCATCAGTGTATGCGTGAAGATTTTTTTGCCCCAATGGGCATCACTTTACTTCCATTTAACCACATTTGCCATTTTAATGCCTGTTTCCCTAATTTGGAGAGCACCTTTTGGATCTCTTGACCATTCCATTTTGTTTTAACTATCCAAAATAATTTGATGTAATCACCAAACATGGCCTCCTCACTGCTCACTCCTTTCCCCCGATCCTACATGAATAGGATTTAAAGTCCTGCTCCCAGTACAGATGTATTCCATATTTATCTATCAGGTGTAGATCTTGCCTTTCCACCACTCCTCTTACCCCATTTCTGGCTGGTCCAGCGCAGGTCGTGGCTCTTGGCCTGGATCACGAGGTTGACCTCAGCTCGCTCCGAGAAGTGCCGTTGCACCTCAGCCAGGTCCCCCGTGTACAGGGCGTTCTGGACCACCACATCTCGGCATTCCAGGGGCTCTTTGTGGGTTCTGGTGCTCAGCGATGAGGTTACCGGGCTGCAGTAGGAGCCTGGCCTCTTGGCACAGTCCCGCCTCCATCGCCACCACCACCACTCCTGCTGCTGCTGCTGCTGCCGCCCCAAGGAATGCCACCTGGAGGAGGAGGAGGACCTGGACATGGGCTCCCTCGGAGGGACCGACTCTCCGGATGGCTCCTTGCGTTGCTGCTGTGCTGTGCCTGTCCTTGATAAGCAGTGTGTGTGTGTGTGTGTGTGTGTGTGCGTGTGTGCGTGTCCATCCATGGGCCCCAGACCTGACTCAGCCTTTATAAATAGCTGTGTTAGCAGCAGCCTGTCTGCTGCCAGTTTGTTTATCATCGGCTCCCAAAATATATTCAGCATTTGAGCCAACACAGGTGTTTTGTGTCAGGATCAGCTTACAACATGGAAAATAGCAAATGTTTTCAAGCATGTGCAGAGTGCCTCCCCATCAGTGCTGAGACTCCATAAGCAGCCTCTTGCATCTGGAATTGGGGAGGGGGCTTCCTCCGGAGCTAGGCTGCTGGGATCCCTACACTCTCCCTTATAAAAACTTGCTCTGGTGGGGGGGGGGCATTGATGGAGTCCAGAACCCCAGTCGAGGGGGGGCGTTTGGAAGGAAAGGGCCCCCACAGTGGTTGGCCCCTCAAAGGCAAGGCTGGCCACCCACCCACCCACCTTGAGCGGCCTCTGGAGCAGTTCTCAAGCAGCAGGAGTCCGTTGCGGACTGAGCTCTCCAAGGGAAGAGCCCCATCCTGGAAAATAGGTCAAGGGGCCTTCAAATAGAGCAGGGTTAGAGTTAGGCAATGGTCCTCCAGAAGTGGTTGGACTATGGCCAGGGATGATGGGAGCTGTAGTCTCCAAGACAGGTTCCCCACACCTGAAATAGAGGAAAGGTGACAGCTCACCCCCAGAGGCAACCGGGGAATCATCATCTTCTGTGTATATTTCCACCAAAGGCCTCCTTTGGCATCCTGTGGGACACCTCACCCTATAGGGAAGGGGTCTGCCCCCTTCCTGCCCAGGTAAAGGCAGACATGTGGTGCTGGTGCCCGTCCTGCCTAAATGGCTCTACTCTGCCTCCTTTCAGCTGGGACATGCCCAGAACCTCTGTTGCCCCTCCCCTCTCACTTGCCATCCCTCCCTCTGGCTTTTGGGCTGGGAAGGAGAGCTGCTGCTGGTGCCTTAGGCCCAGGAAACGTCTCAAGTGACCTGCTCGCACAAGCATCCCAGAGGCCGTTGCTCTGGAAGGCTTTTGACTCCATGACTTGTGCAGCTGCAGGTAGGCCCAGCAGTTGGTTGCCTTGACCCAAAGGAAGCACAAGGGTCCGTGCTCTCCGAAGCTGGGCCCGCACTGAGCTCAACACCCTTTCCTGTTGACATGCAGATCCCTCCCCACCTCCAGCATCTCTGGCACAATCCAGAGAAGGCTGGGGACAAGCAGTAGGAAACGTTCCCCCCCCCCCTTGCCTTGCCCATGAGCTCCCAGAGGCATCCCTCACTGCTGGCCTCTGTTAGATATGGAATGGCTAGCAGAGATTGGGGTTAGGGTTAACCCCCATGCTGCCGGGCTGCTAGTCTGCCCCCCCCTCCTATGGTTCATGGAACACCCATTTGCTTCTTCTGGTCAGCCCATGGGTCTGGGGCAGGGGAATGACAGCCGACAGCAGCCTCCAATATGTGGCTATCCCTGCCTAGCTGCAGCACCTGGGCCTCCCTCACTGGACAGCTGCGTCTATCTGTGATGGGGGCAGAGCAAGAGGGGCCCTCCAGCCCTCCCCTGAGAATAAGCTGACTGGGTGGGGAAACCAAGCCCCAGATACTACTGGACTGGAACTCCCATGTGCCCCAGCTGGCACGAGCCATGGCCACGAGTGATGGGGGTTGCAGCCCAGAAATACCTGGAAGGCTACAGGCTCCCACCTCTGTGCTGAAGTTTTGACTTCCTGGTGGATTGAAATGCTGTGGGGTCGTTTGGGGTCTTTTTCAAGAACAGGAGGGGACACATGCAGAAAAATCATCTGAGAACCATGGGTCCATGACATGGGTCCTGTGCAGCAGGGTGGGTTACCAGGCTCCCCCCACCCCCAAGGGTGGCCACCAGCAGCCATTCATTCCTGCCGGCTGCAGCAGAGGGGGGTGAGGGGGGCAGGGGCCCTTCCCACCAGCCCTGCGGAAAAGCGTGCTTGCTTTTGCCCTCTTCCTCCCACACCCTTTTCCTTTTGCCTTGTCTCTTTAGATTGTAAGCCTCTAGGCAGGAAGCGTCTTATTTTTGTGGGTTGCACACGGGGGGGGGGGGGGGGCTTTTATCCTGCTCCGAAGAGTAGGATAAAAATGCTTTACATACATCATAAATACAAGATGGAGACCAGTTTGGAAAAGTTAAAGATGCCCCCCGCTGGACTTTCATTGTGGAACAGGGCTGAGGGAGGCCTTCTCCAGGCCAGGCCAGAGTCCTCCTCGCGGGCCCTTTGCTCTCCTTTCGTGTTCCTGGCTTTGGGCCTGGAGCCAGGCGTGGCTTTTGTTGGAAAGGCCCCAAAGGGCCTGTGGGGCCAGCTTCCTTCCACGGAGCTCCAAGGGGGGCACTCAGCGCCTGTGACGCTGCTGCTGCTTGGAGCCTGAAGGCGGAGCAGCCCATCCCGCGGGAGGGCCAAGGGGCGGCTTTGATCCCTTCCTGGCTTAGGTCGGCACCGAATTCTGCTGAATAAACGAAGTGAGCTCAAGACGCATTGAGGGCCTGGTAGCATCTTCTCTTCCAATTGAACTCACCGTGTCGGAACTTGATGCTCTCATCCAGACCGGTGGGCAGAGCAGCCCGGCAGCCGGCCTTGCCCTCAGCTGGGAGGTGGTGATTTATAGCGTGTCCCTTTCAAAAGCACGGCCCCTGCCCCTGGCCCCTGCCCTCGTCTAAGGATTTTCCGTAGTTCCAGCACAGCTGTTGGGAGCCCTCCTCAGCAGCCTTGCCAGCATCTCAACGTCCCTTGGAAGTGCAGCACCTGGGCCTTCTGCTCAGCGGCACAAACCTGGGGAAAGCTTTGGTCCTGGCTGGGTGCAGCACCCCCCTCCTGGCTCACGTGCAGATGGGACAGAACGGGGTGGCGACCAGTCAGCGCCTGGCAGAAGTACAAATACAGCTTTATTCTTTTTAGTCTCTACATTTTGTGAGCAAAAAGATCCCGTAGGAATTTCGGAGGGTCACATGACCCCCTTTGCAGCCACACGATCCTCAGTCCTCCTCCTCTCAGTCCGTTGAGCATGTTGTTGGCCTTGGCGGCTCTGAAGGCGGCCCTCTCGAGGCTGCTCCTCCTGGGCAAGGCCCCTCTCACCACCACCCTTCCCCAGGCCACCCCCCAAAGTGCCACCGCTTCCCCCTTCCAAACACAACCCTCTCATTGCTTTCGGAGGGCAGCAGCACTGGGATGGCCAAGCCCAGCTCCTGCCTGCCTGCCTGCCTCAACCTTTAGCAGGGTCCCTGGTGCACTGCATGCACCGAGGGACAAGGAGGACCTGGCCTCCCTTGAAGGCTCCTCACCTCCCAAGACCCAGGTTCTTGTCGAGGAGATGCAGCCCAGTGGGATAAGACAAACTGCTTTGCATGCAGAAGGTCCCAGGTTCAAGCCCCAGAAGCATCTCTAGAGGGCTGTCTAAATGCGCGATTATACGATGCAACACTCACTGCACACCCGCCCCGTGAAGCTGGGGGAGGGGGGGGGGAGTTGGGGCCTTACCCTGACTTTTTCCTCTGGAGTGAGATGAGTACAGCACATCTGCTGTCTATCTTTGCGCTAGAGTTGCAGCGCAGGTGTAGCTGGCGACTCCTGATCAGTCGCTGTCTGCCAGGGCAGGGGCGGGGCTAATGGTTGCCAGAAGGCCCGTGCTGCCTCCTCCATCTGTATTGCTCACCGCCATCCCACACCAGTGATACCGCAGGGTTTGGCATCCTGAAGAAGCCCCCAGGTAAGGCTAGGAAGGAACCCGGCCTGAAGCCCTGGTGAGAGCTGCTACTGCTGCCAGCCAGTGTTGCTAGATGGATCATTGGGGTCCGACTCTGTACAAGGCAGCTTGTGACGTCCCCTTTGCTCAGCTCCAAGCAGCATGGCAGCACACACTGCAGCTGGCTGGCCTCAGAGGTTTTCACAGCTGGCACCAACACCACACAGCTGCCCACTCCCCTCCCGCCGTCATTTCCCAAAGAACCAAACGTGTGCCTTCTCCCGTCCCCGGAATCTGCGGCAGAGACTTTGGGCCGCTTTGGGCCCTTTTAGACTCTGGCCAGGACAGCTGTCAGGGTCACCAAGACCGAGCCCAGGGCTTTTGACTGTTTCAGGCCTAACTCTGGCGGGGCTGCCCAGGGCCAGGAGGTCACCTCAAGGCCAGCCTTCCTTTCTAGGGCCCCTCATGATCCCCGTAGGACACTCAGGAAGCCGTTGCGGCATGGAGCTGCCTTGGCTCACCTCTCAAAGAGGGTCACTGGCCCATAGGCCTCTTTCTGACCATGAAGTAACCCGCAAAGAACACGAACATGAACACACACACACACACACACACACACACACACACACACAGAGTCCCAACATCAGAATCCAGCCAACCTAACTTTTGAGCTAGCTCAAGTCTCCACCTTGGTCCAATTCAGATGGATCAGAAGATCTTCACATTACAAAGTCTTCACACACATTCATAACAGCACCCAGTGATCAGAGGGCCTTCAATTCATCTCCCATGTGCATGCTTCCTAGGGACATCTTTCGGTATTACTCTCTCACTCACTCACTCACTCACTCACTCACGCAAGAACACACAGACTTTGCCTACATGCCCATTTATGCTGCTGCCGTTGCCGTTGCCGTCTCCTCTGCCACATGTAGCCCCATTCTCTTCTCCCTCATTATTATTATTTCTTCTTCTTCTTCTTCTTGTCTTTGGCCTCGGCTGCCTTGAGTTTTTCCTCTTCTTCCTTCAACTTCCTCTTGCCCAGGGGAGTTTTGTTGTACCACTCCTGCCAAAAGACACCGACAGGCCCGCTCTGGTGAACCGGAGGCAGGAGGGAGCCCGCCAAGGAAAGCCCACCCCCCACCCTGCTGAGGATGATAGAGGAGATGGAATGTGGGGAGGGGGGGAAGTCTTTGGCCTCAGCAGCAAGAGAGCCAGAGTCGGGAGATACGACCAGTGGCTGCGCTCAGGGGCGCTGCTGGCAACACGCGGGCAGGGCACGTGGCAGCCAGGACTCGGGGTGCTCCCAGGAGCCGAGTGGGCAGGCTGGAGGCACCAAGCTCCCTGGGCCAGGAACAGCAGCCCCTGCTCCACACCAGAGCAGCAGGGATGGCCTGCGACTGGGGTGGGTGGGGGCCCTGCCAGTGCTGGACATCGAGGAAGCGGCAGCCACGCCTCCTTCTCGGCATTGGGTTTCTGGGGCAAAAGCAGGGCTGGGCCTGCCCTCAGCCAGAGGGCGGCCATTGCCCGAGCCGGCTGTGCTGGGGGTGCAGAGCAGGGGCAAAGCGTTGGGGGAAAGAGCCAGCCGGGAGTGCACCACCCAGCCTGGCCTGCACTCCCTAAGTGAGCTGCTGCCCTCCGGCCCATGGAGGATGCAGTGGGGCAGGCCGCCCTTGTAGCTTCATAGATACGTATCTCAAATCTGTTCATTGCTACTGATATCTACAATCTATGTCTCCATGTTAAAAAAAGAAAAAAAGAACTGAAAAGAAAGAAGGAAAGAGTCCATCTGCCGGTCACTCGTGGCCCAAGACAAAAGAGGCAGGGCGCTGGGGAGCACCCAGCTTGGGGCACTGTAGCCAACGTGATGACCCTTAACCCGTGCGTCCCTCAAAGCAGGTATCAAATAGAAGTTGGCAGTGAGCAGAGAGAAATAACTGACAACCCCTTAAAAGAGACCAAGGCCATAGGGTGGCAGGGGACGATGACTAAAAATAAATTTAAAAAGGACATTTAAGGTGAGATTCCGCATCCCAGAAGCCCCCAAGCCGAGTGGGCGCATCGTGCACCAGCAGAACAGAGAGAAATCCACGAGACGTGGTTCTCCCTCAATTTAAAATCTCTAGAAAGGCCACCAGGGAAGGGTTCACTGGGGCTAGCTTGCCCTATATGTCAAGGAGGACCTAAAGAATCCGGTATCTTAGGCCTCACAAAAGAAACCAAACTTATCTAGCCTCAGAACCTTTCGCTGTAGAAGGTACCAGACTCAAGCTATCGCTCTTGGGACAGCCACGCCTAGCCAAAGTTCAGGGGGTGACCTTGAGATGTGGGCAGTGGGGTGGGGGTGGGGAGAACGCACGGCAGCCACTGCCAAGGCAGATGAAGGGGCAGGTTGAACGGCTTCCAAAGTATTTTGATAAATATAAACATGAAGCCATAAAAAGATTAAATTTCTACATACAATAAAATGTTTGTACCTTAGAAGCGTTAAAGCTGTATTAATTGCCTTATAAAGGAGAGAAAAGTCTGTATTTACTTAAAGAATGGATTTCTCAAAAATTAAGGAATGAGTTAAGTTAGCAGGAAAATTGGAAGGAAGAATTGCTTGTGTGCCAGAAAGGGCAATTCCTTTCATGAAGCCTGGAAGTTTTAAAATCCTAACTGTAACACAGGCACAAATAAAATGTTGAGCAGAGATGAGAAAGGCTACAAGCAAGCCTCAAAGGATGCCAGCATGGCTAAATTGCAAAGTTGGGAAGGCTACAAAAGGCAAGAGAGCTTCTTTTTAAAAGGGCACATTTTACCAAAATAGAAGAATGCAAACTCTGCAGAATAAAGAGGGAACTTTAGGAGAAAATTCTGGCCTTTTCTGCAGAAGATATCAGAGAGAGAGGGAGGAAGAGGGAGAGGGGGAGGGGGAAGGAGAGGGAGAGGGAGAGAGGGAGGGAGAGAGAGAGGAAGGGAGAGGGAGAGGGGAATGGAGAGAGAGAGAGGGAGGGAGCGGGAGAGAGGGAGGGAGAGAGAGAGGGGGAGAGAGAGAGAGAGGAACCTCCCTCTTCACTGTGCAAGGAAATCTGCACAAGGATATGCAGGCAGAGGGGTGCAGAATCCTCTCTCTCCCTCTCCTTGCCCCCTCCCCACAACTTGTGAGGCATCTGGCTGGCAGCCATTGTCAACAGGACAGAGGACGAGCCTGATGGCTGACTGACAGGATCCCAGCAAAGCAGCTCTTGTGCCCAGAGGTCTCCCACGCAAGTAGGCTACGTGCCTCTCCCTGCCCCTTTGAAATCAAGATAATAATGCTGGCTATCAAAAAGCAGGAATGGTGTTCAGGATTGGATGAAGGAGCCCAACTGGGGTCACCAGGCCATGAGTGAGCAATGAGAAGAGGCCAGCTGGACTTCTAGGCTACCTCCCTGTCCCTGAGACCAGCCCGCGCCACGACCAGCCCCTTAGCCACCCTCCACGGAGCAGTCCTCCCATGTGGGCCCGGAGATTCACAGGGCAGTGGGCAGCCGGGCGGGAGGGGCCCTGGCCCAGCTGAGCACGCACGACGCAGGGGCCCACCTTCAACATCTCCTCCTCCTCCGGGTAGATGGGGTTTTCTCTGGCCAGCATCTGCAGGAGCTCATTGGCGTTCAGCGGCTTCTTGCGGAGCTGCAGGAGGCGCCTCTCACTCAGCAGTGCCTTCACCGCCTGGGCCATGCTGCCCTGGCTGTAGCCGTCCGACACCTTGGCCAGGGCACTCAGGTCCAGGTTGCCTGTCACGACCCCTCCGTGCTTCTGGATCAGCCGCTGCCAAGTCACTGCGTGGGCGGAGAGGTGAGGCGGGGAGTTAGGCAGCCTCCGGTGCTCACCCCAACAGGCATTTGGGCTGCTCTGGACCTACCTCAGCTCTGGCAACAACAGTGCCTGATCGGATGAAGAGGATGCTTCTGCTATTATATGTATGACACAAAAGATAGCAATAACCTATCTGGTATTTAAAGAGGGGTGGGGGGAGCCAAGGAGTGGGGGGACCCTGCCTGTGTTGCAGGAGCGCAGCGAGATACGTTTCATTGGGCCGGCAGGACTATGGTTCGGCACGTGGAAAGGCTCTGCGAGGTGGAACAGGTGAGCCATCCACATCCCGGCTGCGTTCACTTCCACGAAGCCCCAAGAGTTTTCACAAGGAAAGTTAAATAATATTTATGATGATCATTTGCACAGGGGGGTAGTGGGGGTGGGGGGCTAACCGTTGCAGCTGAGGCTCTGGCCATGCTGCACTCTTCGAAATGGAACCAGCTTGAACGGATTCTGGGAACTGTAGTTCTGAGAGCAGACGAGGAATGTTCAGCACTGCAAACTGACTCCACATCAAAACGCCTTGGAAGTGTGCAGGGTGGTGTGCAGGGTGCGTGGCAGTCAAGGGTGCTATGAAGCTGCAGCGTGGAACAAAAGCTAAATGCTAAATACTCGAAAGAAACACACACTGCTTTATTCATGCCGTTTAATCCTCATTCTACGGTCAGAGGTACGTGTAATACGTGAGGAAGCTCCTACGACCATTTTGAAGAGGAAAGAAAGGAGGTCTAAGGAAAATAGACGATCATTGCCACTAAGATAGGATTATATATTATTCAAATGATCTAATGAACAAGGGAAGAAATCTCTCTCCCCCCCCCCTCCCAAACATTCTAGCTCCCCCTTGCCTGGGCTACAGAAGGGCGCCTTCAGGCATCCTGGGGCCCAGAGAACCTGCCCACTCGCCCCTCTGCTTCGGTCCTGGACTAGGAAGTTCTTGCTCCCTCTCTCAGCCGCCACAGATGCCCTCGCAGCCCCACCATCACCACCCCAGGCCTGCTGAGCACTGCAGTGGGAGATACTCTTGTCCTGCAAGGCAATCATGTCCGAATCCCTTAGGTTTGCGCTCACACGTCCACCTGAAGGGGCCCCGTCCCTGCCTCATCTCTGCGTTTCAACCTTGCTGTTTGCTTTCCTGCCCCAAACGCCCACATTCCTACTTCCTTTTACAGCTGCATGTAGCTCTCATTGTACTGCGTTGTAAAGAGCATTTGATGCAGACACCAAATATGCCTTAGGCGGTCCTCTGGCTTGTATTGCTGTCATGAAGGGATGTGTGAGAGCAATCGCCCCCCCCCCCCCAGGCATCAGCCACAATAGCCATTGGGGAGTCGGCAGTATTTGGACCCTGATGCATTGTGGCTGCACAGGACACGGGGGGGGGGGGGCACATTGGAATTCCTCTGGCTTGCAAAGCAGGAGAGCTCTGATCCTTCACACCTTTCTCTCTCTCTTGCATTTGTCATCTGCGTTCACATTTCCTGCGTATTAACTTTGCTCCACGCCCTCTCTTGGGAGGACAAAGCTCTCTTCCTAAAAGCTGAGGTTTAAGTTACTGAAACGTTAGGAATCTGAGGACTGAAAGAACCTTTCCTGTGCGGAGGCAGAATCATTTTTTTTTGGGAGGGGGTTGAGAATGTGTGGGGACAGAAACCTGTACAGCCCCGGTGGTGGCTCCAAGCCCCTTGGAGACCTGGATTTGGAGGCTGTTGGCTAGCTCCCCTGCCCTGCAGAGCCTGCTCAGTGCAGCACAGCACACACAGCCCTCCATCCCAGTCCACAGCAGCCCCAGGGAATACTTTTCTCCACCTGTGCGCTGAGGTCTACGAGCCCTGGACCAGGAGGATTTGCCAGCATCCATGGCGGCTCCTGAGCTTCCGGGTCTCCGGCTGCAGCACCCCACAGCAGTGGGACAGGAGAGACAGCTGTGTCTGCGTGGGTAGGAGGGAGTGGGCATTCCAACACTTGTGGCAGGCTGGGGGCGTTCCCCACTTCCTGAGCTCTTCCAGCTCTGGCCTAGGGTAGCTCTTAAGCCACAAGAAAGACCAATGCTGCCTGGAACACATTCCTAGGTGAGGATCAGATCGTTAAAGCAAGAAGGTGGGCTGTGTGCCCCTCCATTCCTCACCTCCCCACAGGTTGGGCGGAAATGGGGGAAGGGGGTGGGGGCCAGTCCGCCGCTGGCTGCAGTGCCTGCCTGCCTTCCCTCACCATAGCGCGAGGCATAGTCCGGCCGGGGAACAAGCAGGATCCTCTCGTAGGTCTTGCAGAGACCCTTGACGTCGGCCAGGTAGGGCTTGCTGGAGGTGCCCATCAGCAGTACCCGGTCCTCAGCCTTCAGGAGGTTCAGGGCTTTGGGCAAGTCCTTCTTGAGGCGTCTGGGGTCAAACTGTGGGGCAGAGGAGGAGGAAGGGGCAACCACCACCACATCAGGCCAGAGATGGTTCAGGGGCTTGCCCTCTTGCTCGAGGGCCCCAGCCTCAAAGCCCCCTCCCCTGCCACAGGCCTGGCTTTGTGGGCCAATGCATGCAGCCATCCAGCCAAGCCCTCTGCAGTCAACGCTGCTGTCTGCCACGGGAGGGCTGTGGCTCAGTGGGGGGGCCCTGCTTTGCATGCACATGGGCAGCGGAAGTGGCCTTATATGGAGTCAGGCGCTGGGTCCATCTAGCCCAGGATTGTCAACACTGGCTGGCAGCAACGGCTCTCCAGGGTTTCAGGCAGGAGTTTTCCTGCTCTACTTGCAGCTGCTGGGCATCAAACCTGCGACCTTCTGTATGCAGAGCAGGGTCTGAGCCATGGCCCCGAAGGTCCCCAGTTCGATCCTGGGAAGGGACCCTGCCTGAAACCCTGGAGAAAGAGAGCGCCTCTGCTGCCAGTCAGTGTTGACAAGGCTGGGCCTAAGAATACGGCAGCCTCCTCTGTCCTGGCAGCACGTTGCTTCCCCTATATCCCCACCCCACCATCACGATGTCAGAGCAGGCCTGCGGGGCTGCGACCCCTCATGCCAGAGCCCTGCACTCCCACCCTCCTCTGGCAAGAAGCCCTTGCCTGGCAGGGGAAGCACCTCCCTCAGCACCCACCTCTTTCTCCTCTCGTGGGACCTTCTTGTAAAATGTCTTCTCAGCGTTGCCCACCCAGATGACAGACGGCTGCAAAAGGCGAGCCACCTGAAGTGGGGGAAGGGAGAGAAGAGAAGCCTGAGCAGTGACCGGACCCTGAGCCCCAGGTAGGCAAAAGGGAGGGGGGAGGCTGGGCAGTGGGCAGCTCACCAAGGGCCAACCCGCCCCCAGGGCAGCACCCCCCACCGCCATGCCCTGTGCTGCCAAGGCTCAGCTCAGGTTAGGGTGACCATATGGAAAGGAGGACAGGGCTCCTGTATTTTTAACAGTTGCATAGAAAAGGGAATTTCAGCACAAGTGTTGTTTGTATGCATGCAGCACCTGGTGAAATTCCCTCTTCATTACAACAGTTAAAGCTGCAGGAGCCCTGTCCTCCTTCCCATATGGCCACCCTAAGAAGGTGACCCCACCAAGGCAGCCAGCGCCAAGTGAGGCTGTGGAACAAAGCTCAAGGGCCACCCACCTTCCTACACAGCTCACACCCTGCATGGCGCCTCTTCCTCTGGGTGAATCCCTCCTTCTGCGCCTGCATTGGCCAAAGGCTCAGCAGCCTCTTCCTGGCTTAAAACAATGGTCCGCTTGCTGCCCTTGAGAGAACCCCCAAAATGCAGACGTGGCTGACCCAGCTCTTGTAGACAAAGTGCTTATTGCTCTAGCAGCCTACGCTGCTGTCTCTGATATCTCTGGGTCCCAAGGAATGCCCGCTCAGTACCGCCTGCCTTTATGCCTGAAATGGACACGCTCCACTGAACTTGGCTGCAGCTGCCTGGCCCAGGCCCAGAAACACGCTCTTCACACACTCACACGGTCATTTGCTCTTGAAAGTAGGCCTTTTGAACAGGGCCTCGGCTGTGGCCCCAGACCTCCCGGCTGCTCCCATCCCACTGAAGTCAGGGGCCATCAACAGCCCAGTGCAGTCCAGGCACCGCAGCCCTTGGCTTGGCTTTCACTGCCAAAGGCCACCCGCAGGACGATGGCCTTGGTGCTGAACCCGTTTGCCCACAGCTACATGTGGGCTTGTATACTTGTGGTCCTCTAATCTCACTGTGAATATTCATTCAATCAATCTTTTTGTATCCCGGAACACAGGGTGGCTAACAACACAAAATACCAAAGCAACCATCAAGTAAAAATACAAAACATCCCAAACACCACAATGTTCAAATACAACGAAACCGTGGGGATCACAAACAAAAACATCTGCCCATCTTGGTTTGAACCCTTGGACTGTGGGGTTAAGCTCAGACACCTGGGAGTGGGTGCCGCCCCGTTCCGGGCTTCCGCCATTGGCAGGACTCCACGCCAGGCGCCCCGTGCTGAACTTAAAGCAACAGGACAGGCATTCCCTGAAGTTATTTGAAACGACCCACTCCAAAAGGCAACTCATACATTCATGAATGGATAAAATAGCATGAAGGGGAAAGGCGGAGTCCTTCACAAGGGCCAAACAAAGAGCACATGGGACACGGTGCCCTGGGCTCAGTGCTTCCTACCCACGGCAGCCAACACTGGAAGCCGGGGAAGGCCGCCCGCATTTCCTGAGGTCGAGAGTTCATTTTCATAGCAAGGCACCTCTCACATCATTCCTCAAAAAAACCTAGTAAGATGGTCGAGTGCCTGACATTTTGCCTGGTTCTGAATGTTCTGGCTGCTCCTCTTCGGCGTACTTTACGTACTGCTGGACGGCTCGAGGCATGGAGGATGGTTTGGAAGAACTGGGATCGGAGGAAAGGCGCAATGCCAGGCTGTGCCTGCCTGCCTGTTCCTTGGATTTGCCCCTAGGATTAAGTCCAACTGAGACTCAGCCCCCTTATTCTCACTCAGGGCCTGATTCTGAGGGAAGCAGAGAGAACCCCGCAAGCCAAGCTCTGGTCACGTAACAAGCTGCATCCGTTTTCTTTATTCCTGAACCTCAATTGTCATTTCCCATGACACTCCCCCCCCCCCCCGACACCGGCACCACTGCTGAGTATTTAAGAACGATTGGACAAGGAGTAGACAATGGTATTGAAAGGCAGGATCAAGAATGTGGGCGAGCAGGCAGCTTGTGGGGCCAGGCACAGGCTGCACCCACTGCTTCTGGGCCCAGTCCAAAGGGCTGGAATGGTTGTACAGCTCTAACCAGCTTGGGGCCAGGCTACCCAAAGGAGAGTCTCTTCTCATGTGGATCTGCAAAAGCCCTAGTCATCTCCATAGACCCTTGCGCCCACGCCAAGTCAGCTGATGTGGGCAGCTACTAGCTCGGGGGCCTTTCTGGTGCCAGGGGAAGACCACCTTCCTTTTCCAGGCTTTGTAGTCCTTCAGATTTGTTTTTAAATGCACAGTTGTCTTTTCGATGTTAATACTGCTGCTGGCTTTTACTGGAGTTTTATTCTATTTTAAACTTTTAAAAGTGTGTATTTTATGATGTTGTACTTTGGAGTTTGAACTTTTGTGAACTGCACAGACAGCTTGGCTACTAGGTAGTATAGAAATGTAGCAAATAAAAGAAACATGTAAATGGGACCCTTGTCTTTTCTCTCAAATGCTTGCTGCCCTTCTTGATCGAATGTTCCTGAGCAGGACGCTGCTTTCCCTCCTAAATTCACATTCTTCCTTGGCCAGATGCCACCCTGGCACAGAAAAGCTGTGGAAAATGTGCCCCTTTGGCCTTGGCAAGAGCATGCCTGACTCTGGAGGATCCACAGTCAGAGACACTCCTGGGAGACACCTGCCAGCTTCTCCTCCTCCGCCATGGGACTCTGGGAGCCCTTTGCTTGCCCTCCAACCCCGTGAACACCTCCCCTTCCACAGACAGGGAGGGATGCCCACTCTTCCCAGCCAGACCCTGGCACTTCCCCTGAATCGTACTCCCTGGTCTGACAGGCCAGTACCTTGAGCACCAGGTGGACCATCATCTGGAGGCCGCTCTTGCCAGGATACTTGCCAGCCAGGTTGTCCGGCGAGAGGTCAAAAAGGTTGGCACCTGTCTCAGTGCACACAGCATGCACCAGCATCTTCTTCCCAGTGCCTGCTGGACCGGCCAGGAGGAGGGACTTCACCAGGGGGGCCAACTCATGCACAGATTGAGAGCCTGAGAGGTGGGGGGATGGAGGTGAGAGAGAAGGATCTCAGAGCCTTAGCAGCAGGGGGAGGGGAGGAAGGGGGCAGAGAAGAGGCTCTTCAGGCAACCCCACACTGGCGTTCGGGGAGGGAGCATGGCCACCATCGTGGGACCCTACCCAGGCGTAGGATAGCGTAGAGGGCAATGTTTTGCCGCACATCCAGCGTTGAGGGTATAGGCTCAATGTCTTGCTGGCGTAGGATGGTACCCAGGTAGCAGTAGTCACCTAGCGGAAAAGGAGATGCTAAGCGTGGCAGAGGCGCACCAGGGGCTCCCTGGGCAGACATGTCCAGGCAGCACAGTCATCCACCCCCATGGGTGGGGTAGAGGCTCCACTTACCAGCCTCCAAGGTCCCTCCCAGCACTGTTAAACTATGGCTGACCATGAACAATGGCTCTCTGTACATGCTTAAAGGCACGAGTTCCAGTGCTGAGGGCTGTCACTAGAGAGAGGGCTTGGAGTCAAGCCTGGGTGAGGCCGTGCCCATATCTCCCCACCCCACCCCAAGGGCAAGAGGGGGAGCCCAAGAGAGGAGAGGCAGGAAAATGCCAGCTGCAGCTTCTGATGACACATTTTCCCTAAATGACTGTGGCACATTGCAGGTCACCATATCTGAAAAGGGTACGGTACAGCTGGAAAATGTGGAGAAAAGGACAACCCAAATGAACAAGGAGCTGCAGCAGCTGCTCTTTGCAGAAAAGTTACAACATTCAGGGCTTTTTAGTTTAGAAAGAAGCGAGTAAGGGGAGACATGGCAGGAGCCTGTAAAGTTATGCATGGCGTGGAGAAAGATTTCCCTCCTGCTCAGGACACTCGAATGAAAGGTCTCCAAAGAATGTTGATCGGCAGAGCACTCGGGACAAACGAAAGAACGTTCCCCCCAACACACTTACGGAAGCCCCAGTCGCGAGGTTGAATTCTGGCCAGCAGGCACAGGGCCACGGGGAATGGAGGGGTGCAGGACCATTCGCCACAGAAGCCCCAAACGGGCCATTTAAGCTCAGGGACAGAATGCACCAGCAGGGTATCAGAGGCCCCACGAGCTCCCCATCTTCTGAAGTCCTCGCCCCACTGAGCTCCACCCTTGAAGTGCTCTGCCAGCCAGCAGGCAGACTCCAACCCACAGAGTAGCACAGCATGGGTTGCACCACTTCTGCGCTCTGCTCAACACCTGCAGAGCGATGGAACTTCCAAGTCACAGGCAGCGTGCATTTGTTAGTGCTGTTACTGTTCACTGTTCGCGGGAAGTTTTAGGCGCTGCCCTTATAGGCCAAGCCCATTCTGCAAATGCCTCCACTCAAAGGTGACCCTCCCTCCCTCCCTCCTATGAGCAAGATGGTGGGGGTGGGGAGGGGGAGACCTGGGTCTCTCACTCACCTGAGTACTCTGTGAGTTGCACCTTCTGGGGCTTTCTAATGATGCCTTGAAGCACCAGTTCCTCATAAAGAGAGTCAATGGTCCTGAAGGAGAAGGGAGGAGACCAGTGTCACCCCCCTCCCACCCTGGTGGGGGTCCTCCTCCCAGAGGGGCCACAAGGAAGGGAAGGCCGACAGGTCTGAGTGAGGGCAGGAGGGGCTGGCTGGCGGGCAGGAGGGGCTTCCAGCTTTCCACCAGTGATGGGCGGCAGCAACAGCAGCAGCAGCAGGAGCAGCAAACTACGCCTGCAGACTCCTGTGGCTTCCTGGCCTACTTGTGGGCGTCCCTGTTGATGGCAGAGGCGGCGGGGTGGAGGTGGGGGTGAGGGTGAGAGGGCATCGGGTTAGCCACTGTGGGGAACAGGACGCTGCATTGCACAAGGCAGGCCTTGCAGGAGGAGCATTACTTGGCCCCTGCAAAGGGAAGTCCAGCCTCATTAATCTCTCTTAGAGCCACCAAGCATGTAGGCAGGGGAGACAGAGCAGGCTTGTTTACTTTGGCCATAGCTAGATGAGGGGTTATCCCGGGCTGATACCCGGGATCGCCTTTGTGCATTCAGATGATGTACAGGGTATCCCGGGCTCAGGCAGGGATCAACTTTCCCTTGCCCCGGGATAATGGGAACCACTTTTGGCCCGGTATTGAGGCTGAGACCGCGAGCATGTGGCCCGTGTAAGCAGTTTTTCCCGGCTCCATGCGTGATTTCTCACGAGGAGCTGGGAGATGCGCCCATCGGGGGCAGGGTGGGGGGAGCAGGGAAATGAATTTAAGTTTTTTTAAAAAACCTTACCTGTGCGCATGAGCATTCATGCGCATTGTCCCTTTAAGGAAAAAAAATGCCGGACACGACGGCTCTCTCCTTGAGCTGCCTCGCCTGACATCTGTACTAGGGCGACAGCCCGCAATACTTGCATCGCGGGCTCTCCCCTCTTCCGTCGTGGACTTTCCGGTAGGTCTAGCCAAAGCCTTTGACTGCCAAAATGCTTGTAAAACCTCCTGACAGGTGCACCGAAGGCTCCCGATAAGAGGAGAGGTCTTCTCATGGGTGGGCACTGATTAAACAGGGCTGGCCCAAAGCACCTTGCTGCGTGAGGCGGAATGCCCCCTCCCCCACCAAACCCAATGGAAGACTGCTAAGTTTATTTTGGCATCTGAAGCAGAAAATCCAACAAACACTTCTCCATGCGAGTCAAGATACAATAAATTAAACCACTAACAATTTGCTGCTCTTTAATGTCACCCAAAATCAGCTGTGTGAGGTGGCTGCCTCGCTCTGCCTAGTGGCCCTATGCTTCAAGGGTAAGAACATCAGAAGAGCCCTGATGCTGGATCAGACCAAGGGTCCATCTAGTCCAGCACTCTGTTCACACAGTGGCCAACCAGCCAGCGGCCAGGAACCAACAAGGCAGGACGTGGTGCAACAGCACCCTCCCACCCATGTTCCCCAGCAACTGCTGCAGGGTAGGAAGCAGAGACCAGAAACAGACAGTCTCATGACGAAAAGGGATTAAAAGCGGAGACCCTCAAGGAACTCTATTGGGACTGGTGCTTTTGAAGTTGCTCATACATGATCTGGAATTTGGGGTGAGCACTGAGGTGGCCAGCTTTGCTGACTTTATTTTCATTGGTTCCAAAAGGATTGCCCTGAAGTGGGCAAAAGCGCATTAAAACAGCAAATATGGTTCAACGTAAGCAAGTGTAAAGTGATACACCCCAACTTCACACATGTGCTGATGGGCTCTGAGCTGGCAGTGACTGGGCCACGAGACAGATATTGGGATTGTAACCGGGTGAAAATGCCAACCCTGTGTGTGGAGGCTGGGGATCATTAGGAAAGGAATAAAGGATAACATTGCCAATATCATACCATTGTTATACAAAACTATTGTGTGACCATGTTTAGAATACTGGGTACACTTCCGGTCACTGCAGTGGCTCAAAAAGAACGTCACAGAGCTGGAAAAGGTGCAGAAGAGAGCAACCCAACTGACCAAAGGGCTGGAACAACTCCCCTACATCGCTTGTTTAGCTTAGGAAAAAAGAAGGCAAGTGAGGGGAGGCATGGCAAAGGTATCCATAATTATGCACGTGCGGTGAAAGTGGACAGGGAGACACTGTCCTCCCTCTCTCATAATTCTAGGACATAGCAGGGTGGTTGCATGGAGCTGATGGGTGGGAGATTCAGGACAGGACTTCTTCCCACAGCGCAGAGTTAAAGCTATGGAAGTCACTACCATAAGATGGAGTGACGCCCACCAATTCAGATAGCTTTAAAGGGAGTTAGACAAATTCCTGGAGGAGGAGAAGGCCGAGAAGGCCATCAATGGCTACTAATTGGCCCCTGTGACAACTGGGTGCTGAACTAGACAGACCATATATACCAAGTGATGGTTCAGAGAAAGAAATCACCTCCTTTGCACAAGGTGATGACTAGATTTCTGTGTTCCACAGAGGAACAGGCAACACACACAGGGGAAGATGGAGGGAGAGGAGGGGGGAGGGCAGGGCAGGGGCGTACCTTTCTGGGGTCAGGTCCTTCTCTTTTTTGCCTTTCTTCCCTTTTTTCTGCTCCAAAGAAGTCAGAGAAAATTGTTTCTGAAAATCTGTGCTTTTGGATGGGGACAGAGGCTCTTCCCTCAAGGCCCTGTTGTGCCCCCCCGCTCCCTTCCCCCCCCCCCACTGACCTTGCCACTCTTCTTGCCCTTGTGGGGCTTTGCAGCTTTTGTTTCTTCCAGGTCCACGGCCAGCCTCAGGTGCTGGAGCTCCTCACGCATCAGTTCGTCCACCTTACCAGGGCAGAGAGGGCAGGACGCCTCAGGGAGGGAGCTGGGCGAGGGACCGGCGGGCGCCTGAAGGAGCCCCGGGTGCCGCACCTCCCCCCGGCACCCACCTGCAGTCGGATCTCCACCTCCACCTCCTTCCGCTTCTCGGCCTTGATGAGTTCTGGCTCGTAATGCTGCTCAAAGTTGATGACCTCATCCCAGTCGTTCCAGCAGCCTTGGGAAGGGGCACGGCTGATGTCACTCACAGACACCCACACCCACAGTTTGGGGGGGGGCTGGCCTTGCTATGCTCATGTGGGGGCATGGAGGGGAGACCCCAGCCAGATGCCCATGGCTTGGTCAGCTGGCCTCTGGCAGAAAGCTCACGTGAGGATGGGTTGCAGGTAGATGCTGCAGGCAAGGCTCTCCTAAAGCAAAGGCATTGGCTCCATTGCCCTGGACTGGTGACTCAGGAGCTGGAGGGAGGAGGAGGAGGAGGAGCCCCCCCCCCAAGCTTGCTGCCTGCGCCCCACCCCCACCTCACCTGTGTACTGTAGGAAGCCCTCGTTGATGGCTGCTAGGAAGTTGGAGGGCGACAGCATCAGACCTTCCTCTTCCTCCTGAGGAGAACCTCAAATCCAGTCGGTTAACTCACACCGAAGGACCACCCCCCCACGTGCCTGACTGGCTGCCCGGGGACCCTTCCTGCCAGGAATGGCTTTGAGGCCCACTCTGGGCTGGGCTGAGAGTGGGCCAGCAGCACCTGCCGGGAGGCCCTCTGTCCCCGCTCCACAGGGGCTCAGGCGGGCGGCTCACCCCTCTCTTCTCCTTCCCTTGCTTCTTGTCCTTCTCCTTCTCTGCCTCCTTCTTGCCTTTGTCCTTCTCCTTCCCTTTCTCCTTCTTCTTAGTGTCTGCCTTGATCTCAGCCAAGTCCAAGTCATCCCTCACCTGGTGTGGGGAGAGGGACGGGGGCGGGCGAGAGGGCTGAGCTGGGCGAGGAGGGGGAAAGGAGGCTATTCGAGGGCGGGGCTTGGGGGTGCGCCCTCTAGGGACGGGTCTCCCACAGGCCCCTCTCCTTGCTCAGTCCTCCCCCCCATACCTCTTCTGGGGTCTTTTGGGCAAAGAGGACCGCACAGCCCCCAATCTCCTCCTCGGGGTAGTCTGGGAAGCGGCCAGTGAGGTCACTGCAGGCAGGAGGACAAGGGCGTCAGGGCGAGGCAAGGGGGCAGATGCCCGGAGGGCGCGACCTCCCGTCCCCGCCGCCGCCCCCCTCCTCCTCCGCCCCCGCGGGAGGCCTGTCATGCGGCTGGGGGGCGGGAGAGGCATGCCGAGGCTGCCACTGGAGGAAGAAGGAAGGGCCGCCGAGTTCCACGCGGCTTCCTCCCAGGCCCGCGGGCCGCCGCCGCCTCCAGACACCCCGGCGGAGGGCTCCTCCCGGGGCGGAGGCTGCCTGCCCCCGGCGCGCCGCTCACTGGCACTCGATGAACCACTGGCGCAGCTGCTCCTTCAACTCCTCGCGCATGCTCGGTCCCTCCACCTCGTAGAGGGTGTCACGGATGTTGTCCAGGGCACCCCGGTACTCGGCTTCGTAGTCCGCCTGGCGCATGCGACGCAGCTCTTCTCCCAGCTGCGCCCGGATCATGGCCGGGGAGGGGCCCGTCATGTGCGGCTCCAGCTCCTGCCGGGGAGGCGACCCGGTGGTCAGCGGCGGGCGGGCGGAGCGGGCGCCCATGCTCGTCCCACCGGGGGCACGCGGGCGGCCCCCGAGCCGGGGGGTGGGGTGCGGGGGCGCGGGCGGAGAGGCAGGCGAGGCCATTAGGAGAAATGGAGTTTGGAGCCGAGCGCGGCGGTGTAAATTAGCCCGTAATGAGTTTGTAATATGCCCGCGCGGCGCTTCCCTGCCCGGCAGCGGCCGCAGCGCGCAGGCACTTTCCCGCCTCATTGCCCCGCAAATGGATTTTAAATATCATTCCGAGGACACAATTATTTAAAACGCTGAACTAAACACTCGCTAATGGGAGGGAGGAAGCCGCCGCGTGTGTGTGTGTCGCCCCCTTTCCCGGCTTGGCCCAGGAAGCGAGCGGGGCCGTGGCGCGTCGAGTCCACCCCCGCCTGGCCCGGCACGTGCGCTGGGCAGAGCTGCGGCCCGTCCGGGCTTCCTCGGCGGCTGCGTCCGGTCCCCGGGTCTGGCGGCCGCGTGTGCCGGGCGGGAGGTGGCGCTTCGGGTCGCGCCGCCCTTTCGGAGGTGGCCCACGCTTCCCAACTGGCCTCCGCTGTGACGCAGGGCGGGGGAGCCTGACCGCGGCTGGAAATGGGAGAGGCCCCCTGGGTGTCAGCGCCCCGCGGGCGGGAGCCGAGGCCTTTCCGCGAACTCCGGCCACTTCTCCCGGGCCCCACTTTGTCCCTCCCGCCGCTCATCCACTGGCGGCCACTTCTAGACCAGCTACGGAAGCGCCTCTGCGCCCCGGGCCCGCTAACTCGCCGCCACCTACGCCGGTGTAACCAGGAGCTGCCCGCTACCCCCCCCCCCCCTCCGTGCTCGAGCTGCAGAAGACCCGGGCAAGTTCGATTCAAGGCCAAAGGGGCGCTGGCCTGCCTGGGCAAGAGCTGAGGAGCGAGGGAGGGCCTGTGGGCCGCCTGACGCTGATGGACGACCACTCCCATTGCGCTTCCCAACTGGCCAGGCCTGATGGGAATTGTAGGCCTGCTAGTTCCCCACCCCGGGGTCTAGGACTCCCCCACCGGGGCGTGGGGCAGCGCCGGGTGGACCCAGCCCAAGCAAGGGGGTGGGCTGGGCTGGGGTCTTACCATGCCAATGAATTCCATCTCCATCTGGCGCAGGAATTTGGTGAGTCTTCGCTGCACACATCCTTTCCAGATCTGGGGGGGGAGGGGGGCAGGCAGGGAGAAGGGCGCAAGAAATGGATGGTGGGGCAGAGGTCAGAGTCAATTTGGACCACGTTTAACTAGCCAAGCTGTTGATTGACCCAGTCCCAGAAAGGGGCGCCAGCCCAGAGAGCCACTTCCACGAACCATTCCTAGCCCTAACCCTCCCCACAGTTAAACCAATATTTAATTCATTTACATATGTTTGAGATACTTTTATAGTCTGTAACCTTTCTTAAGTGTGGGGGGGGGCAGAAAGGGGGAGGGAATTGACCTTAAAACATCTCTTTGTCACCTTTTAGGGCAGGAGCCCTCCTAAGGCAACTTTCAATAATAAAATACATAAAACAGTTAAAATATTAAAAGCGATTAAAACATAAAGCACATTAAAATGGCAATAAAACAGAAATTAAACCAACAGCAGTAACAGCAGTCATATCAAGAGAAGACCACAGTAAAAAATGTTTTCAAGGCCTTCTTAAAAGTCTGTGACATGGACTTCCAATTGCAACTTGTTCCAAAGACCTGGAGGCACTGCAGAGAAGGCCGTCTCCTGTGTGGACACCCACCTAACTGCTCTCATAGCTGGGCAAATGAGAAGGGTGTTGCTTTCTGATCTTAAAGCCCAGGCAGGCTGATATGGGTGAAGGTGGTTCTTCAAGTAACTTGGCACCAAACTGTTTAAAGGTCAAAACCAGCACTTTGAATTGGACTTGGAGGTGGGTGGGTGGGTGGGAACAGGCAACCAGTGTGACTGGTGCAGTATAGGCATTATATGGTCAAATTGCCTCACACCACCTCCAGTACTTGGGTGGCTGCCTTCTGCACCAGCTGAAGTTTCCAAACTCTTCAAAGGCAGCCCCACGTACAGCACACTACAGTAGCTTGACCTGGATGTGACTAGCGCATGGATAACTCAGGCAAAGTCTATCCTCCTCAGATAGGGCTGCAGCAGCTGGCCCTATCCTGGACCCTGCAGCCACGTGGGCTTCCCCAGTTAGCTCAGAGTCCAGGAGGACAGCCAGACTGCATACTTGGGTCTTTCAGGGGGAGGGCAGCGCCACCTAAGACCAGTTGTAAACCTCCATCCGAAGTAGTTGGTTTCTCCACCCACAGTACATCCATCTTGTCTGGATTGAGTTTCAGCTTGTTCACCCTCATCCATTCCAGCCACTGCTTCGAGAGTTCCAAAGCCTCTCTGGGATGTGCGGATGGAAACGAGAGGCAGTCCTGAGGATCACCCACATACTGATGGCATTTCAGCCCAAATCTCCGGACGACTTCCCCAGAGACGAGCAACTGCTTCTCGCTCTGACTAGCTTGTTTCCCAAACTTGAATGGCTGCATCTGAGATTCGCCATATCCAGAGAGAGAATTCAGCAGCTTTAAAGGACAGGCCCCACTCAGTGATAGATTTGCAAGTCTTTACCAAGTGTTTTTGTCTTCAGGATTTAAATCATATGGGTAGTGCCCCTTGAAACATCACTTAAGACTAACAACGTAAATAAGGTTTCAAAGAATACATTTTTATTGCTCAAACAGTGTAAGAGCAAAACAGGCTTTATCTAAAATGAGGCAGTTCACAAACATTCCTAAATATACACAAGTTAATCACTAAAATTACAATGAAGATATTAGCAAGCATACTGGTAACACAGGCCCTTTCTACACCTAAGGACTTTCGGGGAGGAAGGGAGGATGATCCCAGACATACCTACTTCCGGGATCATCCCAGGGCGTCCAAACAGAAGTGTGACATCCAGGAAAGGAAGAAGGACATCACGCCCATCATTTAAAAAAACAAACACAGGAGCCGGAGTGCACTTGCGAAAAGTAAGCAAAAACAAACAACCCCCTCGAACCTGCTCCCCCCCACCCTTGATGTCTCTGGACTCCCCCCCCCCCACCGGCCCAGCTCCTTCCCTCTGCTGACTCCCACTACTTGCGGGGAGGCGGGAAGAAGCTGGGATGGGTGCCCACACCACCTGCGGTCCTCAGGATCACCCTGGGACCACGGGTAAAACCGGGATAACCGAGGTCTTGGTTATCGTGGAAAAATGAAGGGATCATTCTTGCCTTATCTCGGGATCCCCTGTACGTCATTTGGACGCACCGGGACGACCCAGGGGAAAAAAGGCAGGTGTAGAAAGGGCCGTAGTAAAACCTCAGTTCCTCTCAATCTAACAGTCAATATCAAAAGTTCCTATTTACCGAAACGAAGGCATAGTGGGCCAAGCTGGCCTAAGCACGCCTAGTGGGCTTCTCATTCTCCCAGGATCTCTCTTTTGAACTGATGAAACCATGACCTTTTGTAACCCCCGTGATGCCAATGACCTCATCCCTCGTTTCGGACCTGGTCATACCACCATTCCCATTTTCCTTGATGTAACTAGGTCTGACACTGATACCAGTAACACCCAGACGGAAGTCTCCCTGCTACGTTTAGCTATGTCCTGCTTCCAGGACTGGACTGACCCGTTCGTGGCAACCTCTCTCCATTTCCATGAATATATTCCATTACTCATAGTTATCTCACAATTTACTTACAGAACTAGTCGCACCTAGAAGATACAATACATTCTTATCAATTCTACACACTACAATGCATATATTGCTACGCCCCCACAGCAGTTTCACGTAGGTGCTACAAAGCATGGGGGACAACACAGAACCTTGCAGCACCCTACACAGGTGGAACAGAAATACCCCAGCCCCCACCTGAGACCGCTCCTCCAGGAAGGCCATTTTAAAACCATGCTTCCTAAGCCCAATCTGAATGAAAAATACAAAAGGATACCATGGTCAATGGTATCGAAAGCTGCCGAGAGGTCTAAAAGAACCAAAAGCATCGTACCTTAACCCCATCCATTCTCCAGCGTAAGTCATGAACCAGGGCAGCCAAGGGTGTTTCCCTCCCATAATCAGGCCTGAAATCTGGTTGGAATGGATCTAGGTAACTAGTTTAATCCAAAACGGTTTGGAGTTGTGAGGCCACCACACACTCCAACACCTTGGCCAAGAATGGCAAATTTGACACAGGGCAGGAGTTATCCGAACCATAGGATCTAAATGTGGTTTCTGCAACAAGGGCCCTCACTGGACCTCAAGGAGGCATTTACCACCTCAGAGATCCAGATTTCCAGCCCAGCTCTGGTAGATTTCACAAGCCAGGATGGACAAAGATCTGAAAAGGCAAGTAGTAGGTGGCCTCCGTCCTCCAAGGAGTTTGTCCACATTCTCAGGTTGCACAAGCTGAAAGGTATCCATAACGGTATCCAATCCTTTTCTCTTCTCCCAGCCATTTAACAGCATTTAACAAGATATACTGAGTTTTTTAACTGACCCCAGAATAGTTGTTTTTAAATGGATATTGTGTGTTTTTGTTTGTATTTTATGCTTTTTAATTTTGTACATTTCTTTTTAATGTTCAATGTTTTTAACTTTTGTAAACTGCCCAGAGAGCTTTGGCTATGGGGCGGTATATAAATGTAAATAACAACAACAACAACAACAACACAACCAGACGGTGCACTAGCCTTGCCCATAACAGACTCTGTCAAAACAATGGCATCCAAGTCTGCACAAATATGTTGATGAAACCCATTGTGTTTTTCCTGTTTATCAGGTAGGGTCATAAGTGGAGCAGAACACATTATAATCTTCAAGTGTGATGTGGCTGCAAAAAAAGCAAATGCTGTTTTGGGCTGCATTAATAGAAGTATAGCCTCCAAATCACGTGAGGTCCTGGTTCCTCTCTATTCGGCCCTGGTTAGGCCTCATCTAGAGTATTGCTTCCAGTTCTGGGCTCCACAATTCAAGAAGGACGCAGACAAGCTGGAGCGTGTTCAGAGGAAGGCAACCAGGATGATCAGGGGTCTGGCAACAAAGCCCTATGAACAGAGACTGAAAGAACTGAGGCTTTTGCAGAATGGAGGTTTTTTGCAGCTTCCTCAGCTCAATGCATGGAGCATTATCCTCCTGTGGGGCAGGTCTACATGGGTAGAGAGGAAACTTGGAAGCAGTGGGCCCAGATGCAAGAGATCCAAGCCTGTCTGTGACTCATCTGGCCCACTAAAACTCCTGTTCCAAGAAGCCTGCTCCAGTTTTAGGGATGGGCATGTTATTTATCCAAGAGCCACATGACTTGCTCCTTCAGTGAGATGCACTCAGCCAGGGCTGTTCAGTGCATAGCAACAGATGCGCAAAGGCCCTTAGACTCAGGATCAGGGCTGAGAGAGACCACAAAGGCCCCCATGAGCCCCCCTGTCGGAGCAGGAACTCCCATTACTACAGCAACCCTGCCAGGTGGCCACGCAGCTGCTCTCTGCCTAGAGAGGCAGGCTTGCCGCAGAGACATTTGGGGCAGAAGCCACAAGTCCTTCACAGGCAGCCCCTTTGCTTACTGGTGGCTGGAGAAGCCAAGCACCTCCCCGCCCTCAACTCCCATGACTTGCCCTCCAAGGGACAAGAGCCAAGCAGCTGCCAGCCCCGGATCCTGCCCGTCTCCTACAGAGAAGAGCTGTGGCTGGAAGGTGAAGGCCGAGGCAGCTGCTGGGGAGGGATCAGGCGATGGGCTGTGAAGCAGCTCCAGTGGGGCTGATGAAACCCACCCCCTTAGCCCAGGATCAGCCCCTCTCCTGGAGGATGCATGGAGGCAGATTTTGAACAGGTCATACCAGGGCCCCAGGAGTGTTGAGATGGGCGGCGGTGGCGGCTCCCTCTTGCCCTGAGGCCAGAAGAACCCTGTGTTTTGGCCCTTCTCTGTTACCCTCAGCACAGAGCTGCAACACCCCTGCTCCTCACTCACCTTCTGGATGCAGATGGCAGCCATCTCTCGGTTGGGCTCAAAGATGCCACCTTCCCGCACCTTCCTCTCGCGCTCCTCGTCCCTCCGGATCTCCCACATGAAGCGTGCCCGCAGGCGGCCTTGGCGCATCCGCTCAGCCATCTGGATCAGCCTCACCGCCTCCTCCCGGGGCATGAGGGCCCGTGGCGGCTGGGGAAAGGCAGTTCTTTCAGCAGGCGTGCGGCCAGAGCCCTTGTGGCTGTCCTGAATGACGATGCCATGGGAACCCACGAGCGGAACAGCCTGCCCACATGCGCAGTGTCTGGGATGGGCCTGGCCTCGCAACCTGGACGATGAACCCGATCCCGAGGGGAGGGGTTGGGGGTTGATGCCCAAAGAGTCTCTTCTTCAGCCTCTCAGCAGGCCTGGCTTCTGGCCACATTGGCAGTGCAGCACCAGCCAAGAGGAGGAGTGTGGGGATGATGGAGGAGGCTGCAGGCAAAGACACTTCCCAAATGCTGCAGCAACTTTGCCCTAGCCAGGCCTGCCAGATGGCCCCCCACCGCCCCCTGGGGACGGAAGCGAGAGACTTACCGTCATGGCCTTGCTGGGCTCCACGCGTGTGAGGAGTCCCGCCAGCACCTCCTGCCGCTCCTGGAGGACCTTGGCACGCTCGCTCAGGAAGTACTTGGGAATGGGCACCTCCATGTCTGCCTGGGAAGACGATGAGGGGACGGGGCTGGTGGTTGTCCCCTTGCTCATCTGGGCCCCCGACGGAGCGCAGGCTGACACAGACCCACTCTGGATGGGGCCTCCCTTTTCCTCAACCGCAGGGGGTGGAGCCAAGACAGTGGGTATCAACCCAGGCAGGTCTGCAAAGCGCTCCATGCGGACGCCAGCTGTTACTTGATCTGATGCAAACTCCACCTTCAACAGGTTCCCAGGAAGGCTTACAAGTAGTTCAAGTAACAACAGAACACATTGAAACTCAAACACTGAAACTCCATGGTAGAAAAGAGTGGTATAAAAGCAATCAGCAGAACTAAAAACAAATAGCAAGAAACGTAAAAGCAATGCTCAGAGGACTGAAAAGCCTGGGGAGGCAAAACAGCATTTGTCTGCCTGGTACTTGCTAAACGGCCTCAAGGCATGTGCCAAGTGAGCCTCTCTTGGGAGAGCGCTACCTGCCATGCCTCAGACAGTGTGTGGGGTGGGGGTAGGGGTGGGCATGAGCCCAAAGAAGGGCCTCTGTGGAAGAACCACACCCTCTCTCAGAGAGGCAATCTCTACTTCTTGGACTGAGCCAGACCCGGTTCCTCCTCCAGTTCTGCTGCGGGACGCAACGAGCCAGGTTTCAAGAGACCCTGCCCTGCCCAGGGAAGCTCTGCTGGGCGACACGGATAGTGCCACGGGGCTTTTGCCACTGCCGTCATCACTGCCACCAAATCAGCTCAATAATGACTTCTTATGGGTTCGGTCCAGCTCTGAGCAAGTCTTACTCCACCATCACAGGGGTCACCTGACCACAGTAAGGGGCGTGAGGAACACTCTCCCGCCCTCAGACCACCATCTAAGAAGACCAAGTCAAGCTCGTCCTGCCACATGGGCTGGGGTGGGCACAGGCCACCATCCCACCCCGCCAGCCGGACACTGACCGGCGTCAGCTTGAGCTCCTGCAGCACGTGGTCCATGTAGTGGTACTCAGAGATGTCCAGCTCGACCAGCTCCTGCTTCAGCTCCAGGATGCGGCCCAGCACGCCATCGAGCAGGCGCCGCAGCACCACGCGCTTCTGCGGGTGGACTACCTGGTCGTAGCAGGCCTCGAGGCGCTGCGCGGTCTGCACGTAGCGCAGGAAGAGGGTGGCCACCGTGTGGTAGAAGACCGGCCGGCTCCGCTCGGGTTTGGCCTGCTGGCTGGGCAGCTCCTGAGCCAGGAGGTCCTTCAGGGTCAGCCGCGACTCCTGCCACAGTTTACCGTAAGCGCTGTGGGCGGAGAAGGCAGTGGCCTGAGTGCAGGGGCTGTTGCTGAGGGTCCGGGGCCTTACTGGGCGCGCCAGGAATCCCCGGCAGCGTCTTCGGGGGAAGGCAGGGGGGCGAAAGCATCTCGCCTGAATTCCTGGCGGGAGAGCCGCTGCTGCCACTCCGTATCGACAGGGCGCGGCTAGATGCGCCGGCATTCGCTGTCCCCTACAAGTGGGGGGCGTCAGCCGGGCTGCGTCTGCAGCCCAAAAAGCTCAGGCCCCTCCTTCGCGTGCTTACGGGGCCTACCTTGCCTCGTGGGGGGCACTCAGACCAATGTCAACCAGGGGAGGGAAGCCACGTCTGGCGAAACCAGGCATGTCCTGATGCACGCGCCAGAGGAAGGGCGTAAGGCAAAGGGCTGGGGAGGGGGGGGGGCGTAAAGGCTGCGCCCCTACAGAGGCATCGGATACGCTGCTGCGCTTGGCTCCCTCCAGGAAGCCCCGGAGCGCCCTTGTCCCCTGCGCCCCCGGCTCCTCGGGCTAAGCCCCCTCTGGCTGCCAAGTTGCAACCGCCTCCCTTGGCCCACCCTCGACCCCCGGTAAGCTCCATCCGCCCCCCTTCACGGAGGACTCGTTGGAAGCAGCGACCGAGCAGGCCCCTCCCCATCCCCGGGAGTCTGCACGGCGCCCCCAGCCCCCTCTGGATGTTAGTCCCTGCGAAAGAAAGCGCGCGCCCCTTCTCCGCCGGCCAAGGGCTGCGGGGTGTGTGGCTCCCTCCGGACTACGAGGAGGCGGAGGCGGGCGCCGCGTTTGCAAAAGGCACGCCGTCCCTCGCCCGCCTGCCCACCTGCTGGCCATGACGCCCCCTCTTCTCCCGCCGCTCAGGCAGACCATGTGCAAAGTTTCTCGGAGGTGGAAGCCCGGGCCCCGCCCACCATTGTCCCCGCCAGTTCCCATAGAACCCAGGGCGCCGGCTGGCCAGGCCCACCTGGCGGGGGTGGCCGCCCGGAAGCCTCCGCCCGTCCCCAGGCAGACAGAGGCCCTCGGTGCTGGCGAAGGGAGGCCGCTCCTTTGAATGGCGGGCCCGTGGCTGCCCCCTCCCCCGGCGTCGCTTGGCCTTGGGGGCCGCCTGCTTGGCGAGCTCGCCCGGCAGCAGGAGGACCTCCGCGCGTCACGGCTGGTGAGAGGGGAGCGCTGGGCGCTCGAAGAAGTCGCAGGCGGGCGCACTTGGGATGCTGGCGGCCGGCCGGCCAGGAGATGCGCGTGCTCCTGCGGGGCTGCTGCTTGCCCAGCGTGCAATAGTGGCAGCGGCACGTGTGAACGGGTAGTGCGTGCTCCGCCGCAGGACCATTTTTATTCCCAGGCAGGTACAGCGAGGAGCCCCCAAGCCGTGATAGTGCCCGCTTGGGGATCAAGTTCACACGTGCTGCCCTTGATGGCTCCCTATCGAGGGCCCGTTGCCTGTGTGAATGAGCCATAACAGGCCAAGCACGTGACACAAAGCAGCCCTGTCGGAGCGAACTCACGCAAGAACCCGTTCAGGTGGGCCCGGAACTCGCAGGCGCCGCCAGGGGGCGTCTGTGCAGCGCCGGCCCAAAGAGGCCTTATAGACGGGGCTGGGGGCGCCCTACGGCGGGTCTCCGCCCTCCTGCGACGGACCGGCAGCCACAACCCGTGCCCGGCTTCCTGGCGCCCGCCTGCCCGCTGCAGGAGCCCCCGTTCCTCCGGGGGCAGCGGCCGCGGCCGCGGCCACGGCGTTACTTCCAGGTCGGGTTCCTTTCGCCCGCTCCAGGCTGAACAGCGGCCGAGGCCGAAGGAAGCCTCTGGCCGAGCGTTTCCGCGCCACTCCGCAGCCCGTCGGCCTGCTTCCTTTTGCCCCTTCCTGCCGGGCTCTCGCCGAATTGACCGCCTCCCCGCCCCCCGCTTCAGCGCTTTGCCGAGGTCTCCCTGGAAGTGCTTTGCGCTTGGCTTCCTGACCCCGGGGGCTGCTTCTCGGTCCTTTCGCCAGCCGCCTCTCGGGAGCGCCTGCTTCTCAGGGCCCCCAGGTGTGCAGCCGGCCCAGTAGCAGCTGCCCAGTAGCCCGGCAGGTGGGGCACCCTAGGCCTCCCCCCTCTCAAGATGCTAGACCCCAATGGGGTCAACCCAGGATGAAGCGGACTAGTGGGGGATTCAGGACAGATAAAAGGAAGAACTTCTTGACACAGTGCAGTGTTGGACTAGGTCATTCCCCACCACAAGGTGTCATGATGGCCACCAATTTAGATGGCTTTAAATGACGGGTGGCTACATTCCTGGAGAAGGCTATCCATGGCTACTAGTCCTGGTGGCCATGTGCCACCTCCAGTATCTGATGTAGTAAGCCCTCTGTTTGCACAGTGGCTGACCAGCTGTTGACCAGGGACCTACAAGCAGGACACGGTGCAACAGCACCCTCCCACCCATGTTCCCCGGCAACTGGTTTGCCCTCCTGTCCTGCTTGTGGGCATCCTGGGGGTGAGGTGGGGGGCGTCTGGCTGGCCACTATGGGAGCAGTGATGCCCCCTTGGCCATCTCTTCCTAGGTCCCAGCCAAGGCCTGCTTTCGATGGCCGGCCAGCCAGCTGCCCCATGGGAGAGAAACCCCTGAGGAGGGCCCAAGTACAGTGGCACTGTGGCCCTTCCCTAAGAACTGGCATTCAGAAGCATCGTGGAAGTAACACATAAACGGTCCTGACAGGTCTGTCGTGGCAGGAGGATGCATCCTATTGTGCCTGTGGGATTTCCCATTGGGGCACTTGGCTGGCCACAGATTGCTGGGCCAGATAGTCCCCTGGTCTGATCCGGCATCAGGGCTCGTCTTAGGCTCTGAACTGTCAGTAGCTGGAATCCTACTTACGTTCTCGGAAACAAGAGGAAGGGGTGTGTGTGTGTGGGGGTACTATGTGCGCCCCCACATAGTACCCACACACACTCCTAATGCCAAATGCATCGCTGCCAGAGATGATTGAAGCAAGTAAGGAAGTTAACTGAAACTGAGTAGTAGTATAAGGATTCATAACCTGGTTATGTTAAATTGTTCAAACTTCCTTAAGACATATTATCCATCAGAGGAAAACCAAACAACATAAAACGTATAAGGGACCAATAAGGGTATGTTAAAGCCACTGAATTTTATAGAAACCCCTCTCATCTGTACCGGGCTCGTTTGCGTGAGCGCAGGCGTGGTGGGGAAACCATCTCTCCCTCCTGCCATCTCGGCTTCTGTTTACTCCATTCAGGCTCTCACTTGCACACTGGGAATGGATGGATGCTACAAGGCCAAGAAGGCAGGGGAGGGGACCTTTAATCTGGACCGTTGCTGCCCGTGGTCTCTCAGGCTCACCACAAGAAGGCAGAACTATGGAAACTTCTCCTCCTCTTTATTGACTGATACTTCTCAGGCAGGTCTGGCAATTACACTGATAAATAATCGTTAAAAACAAACAGAGGCCAAAGGAGGTTGGAGTGAAGTCTGGAAACTGAAGCAGAGTCAGTCCCTCCTCACCCACTGTGCAGCAACATGTCACGCCACGCCACGCCCCGCCCCACCCCCGCGCACAGAGGGATGGAGACACGCTGTCCACAGGCAGAGGAGAGGAGTGGGCCGCAGTCAAGACGGAGAGCCAGGAGGGCCATACAGTTGGGGAAGCAGAGGGAAGAGCGTGGAGAAGAGAGGAAGAAGTTGCAGGAGGACCGGAACAGAACACGGCAGGACGAGCAGCAGCAGTCCCATCTTTCATTCCTTGGGGCAGGGGCGAGGGGCTGGCACCAGTCTCTGGGGAAAGACCCAGCTGACTGCCCCGTTCCCCCTGGCGGCTCTCACACGTTGTAGGTCTTCTTGGTGACTTGGGGCTCCTCGTCGACCAACTTGGACTTGAGATGTTCCTTGTACGAAAGAATGTCGCCGGCCCACTTGGTGATTGTCCGCTTCTCACACACCCAGATCTCCTGGGCAACCTGCCAGGGAGCAAGAGGAACCTCCCGTGAGACAGGGACAGGGTGGCCACTGCAGCAGCTGGACAAAGCCACGGAGGCTCCACCCAGCCTCGTGTGCCATCCCAGAGTCTCACCAGCCAGGGGCCTCGGGGACTGGACAAGTGGAGCAGGATGGCTACAGCTGCAGCCACCAGACTGTCCGCCCTGAGCGTGGGACAATGCGCACCTCCGTCAAGAGGGAGAACGGCCGGGACGTTGCTCTTCCAAAGCCCTCTGACCTCGGTGGTGCTTTCATATTATTTCTAACACAGTGAATCCCAGCTTAAATTGTGTGCGAACCATTTCGTGTGGCCTCTCCGGCCATAATGAAAATGTCCTTCTAGTGTTGGCTTCCAGTCCTTGGCTGCCTCCGCGGCCTCTAGGTAATATACAAGGAGCCCTATGCGTGTCCCCCCTGTGGCACACGGGGATGCCTCAGTAGGGGCAATCCTGCTAGAAAGGGTTCAGGGAGGAGTCGCTCCCTAGGAGCCCCAGGACTGACACTGATTGTACTCCCCCCCCCCCCAATATCACAACTGACTCATCTTTGCAGAGAAGGGAGACTCATGCTGGCAGGAAACACACACACACACAAACCACTTCAGCGAGGCGACAGACTTGTGAGTGGGGAAGGGAGGCTGCCCGCTTGGCCCAGGCTGACAAGCCGCTCCCAGTGGGCCGGCATTTGTGCCCCAGAGCCCCTGTGCCCCATGGCACTTCCCCTTCCGCAACTGACCTGCTGGATGAGCCGGAAGTCGTGGCTGACCAGCATCATGCCCCCCTCGAAGTCGTTGATGGCGTCGGCCAGAGCATCGATGGTCTCAATGTCCAGGTGGTTGGTCGGCTCATCCAAGAACAGCATGTGGGGGTTCTGCCAGGCCAGCCAGGCGAAACACACGCGGCACTTCTGCCCATCTGACAAGTTCCGGATCGGGCTCACCTGGCAGGCAGACACAGACACACCTGTCACAATGCCAGGCGGCCTCTCCCACCTTCGCTTGCTACAGCAGGCTGGATTGATGTACTGCGGCCCCCGACCCCAGGGGGCTGCCGATAGGAGTACGGAGGCTCCTGGCCCGGCCTCTCCATATATTGAGCCAGCACTTCAAACAGCCTCCAGGCCCAGCTGCAGCACGAGACCCGCAGGCAGCTAGCTTGGACAAGTCCCAGACCAGCCTCTCCGCTTCCTGCTCTCTTTCTCTCCTTTAAGTCTGTTGTCATCCAACAGCCTCCCTTGCCAGTTCCCGGCTTCTGACATTAACATTCTCTCTCTCTTCACTATTGCTGGCCTTGACGCTGCTAGCGGTGCACTCTTTGCAATGCTTTTTTGCATCTCACGGTCTGCTTGCATCTCCTTTGTGCCAGCTTGTGCTCCCTTTTATTTTCCTCACTTGGGCAAGACTTCCATTTTCTGAAGGAAGCCCTCTTTTCTACAATAGCTCCTTTGACACTGCTTGTTAACCTAACCATGCCAGTGACCTCTTGGACTTGGTGCTACCTTTCCTAACCCATAGAAGACATTCTAACTGAGCTGCTATTATTCTGGCTTTCAGTAACCCCCAAGCATTTTGAAGCTCTCAGCTCCCCCATTTCAGCTTCCTTTTCGCCAGTTATATAGCCTGGAGGCTGGCAAAGCCATGGCTGCCCGCAAAGGCTTCTGGGGTGAATGGCTGCTTCTGCTTCTAAGCTAGCAAACTGTTATGCTCTTCTGTACCAGTCAGCAACGTTCCTTTTGTGTTATGGGAAAGATGGGTCAAAAGCACAATTGACCGTGATCTCATGAGAACATGAGGTGTCTTATCTATGTCGCCTGGTACTGCATCTGCAGGTTCTAACGAGCTGACATTCCAGTCTTGCCATCCAATTAGTAAGTGCACCTGGGTGAAATGGGATGCTTATGTGTGCCAAAGAGATGCCAAGTAGTGCCTTGTTCATCACAACAATGTAGACTATGCTATAGATTCTTATGATGAGAAGAGCTGCTTTGTTATTAATCCCATGCAATTAATCACTTGCTGAACTTGGCAGCAATGTTGGTACCCACTAGGCTCCGTTTCCCTCAAAGGCCTCCCTGCGTCTCCTTAGAGTCACCAAGGGGAACCAGAGTCCCTATTCTTGGCCCTGCTGCCATCCAAGCACGGGATGAGCAGCGATGTGAGAGAGGCCGGAGGGCCTTCTTGGTGGCTGCTCTCTGCCAAGAGAGGCTGGGTGAGCCCCCTTGCCTGTTATCCTTCAGCTGGCAGCCTTCGGCGTGTAAACTAGTCTGTTGCTGAAGAAGGGTTTAATGGGCTGGGTGCTCTCTACTTCTTTTATTATTCTGTTTTTATGACTGTTGACTTAGGTTTTAATTAAGATTGCTTTTAACTAGTATTTTATTGTGCCATTTTTGACAGAAAGGCAGGATATAAATATTCAGTCACCCATCAGAGGGGACATAAGAAGTTCCATGCAGGATCAGACCAAGGGTCCATCTAGTCCAGCACTCTGTTCACAGGGGCGAACTTATGTCGCCAAAGCAGGACGTGGTGCAGCAGCACCCTCCCACCCATGTTCCCCGGCAACTGGTGCACACAGGCTTCCTTCAGGGCTAGTAGCCATGCTTCCCTAGCTGAGGAGCAGAGCTAGGGAACAAATTGGGACAAATGGTCTTGTCTGACCTGGAAATATCAATACATAAACTATGGAATGGATGCAGCAATAGCTCACCTATTATCCATGCTCCTAGTTTACAAAGCTCCTTCCCAAGAAGGGTGCGGGGGGGGGGGGGGGGAGAGAAGTGCAGGAGGCCCTTTCAGGTTTAGCGTTCAAAAAGGCTTTTAGAAATACACGACCCAAAGCAGCTTTTATTGGACTTTTAAAAATTGGATAAGCTGCTTTTATTTTTTGTAACGCTGGACTTTTTGTGTGTAATCAATGCATTGTATTTTAGAGCATTGTTACCTTACTGTGTCTTTTTAAAATTAAAAGTAGCATGTCCATTTATCACCTCAGGTGGACTGGGTCTAGAAAGACAAGTCTATAAATATTCCAAGAAATAAAACAAAACTGCCTCCACCCAATACCTCTTAAGGCCTTCAAAGTGCCTTTGGCATCCCAGGGTTGAGGCGCTCTTTCCCATCCGCACCTTCTGGGACGCCAGCCATCCTCTCCCACGGAAGGGGGAAGGAGTGGCCCCGTGGGAGCCGCCGGGGGGGGGGCCAGGGAGAGCCCTGCTGGCACAAGAGCTCCAAGCAGCCTGCACTCTAGGGAAGCCCCCTCCTCCTCCTCCTCCTCCTCGGAGGGGGAGTGTGCAAGCGGCCAAAGGC
Organism: Elgaria multicarinata webbii; assembly: GCF_023053635.1. Taxonomy (NCBI): domain Eukaryota; kingdom Metazoa; phylum Chordata; class Lepidosauria; order Squamata; family Anguidae; genus Elgaria; species Elgaria multicarinata. Next base: position 323,751 of record NC_086171.1, on the reverse strand, counting down.
GGTGTGGAGCAGTCCGGGGCGGGTGGTGGGGTGGTGCTTCCTTGCGGCAAACACCAGGAGACCTCCCTCCCGGTTGGTATGAACTGGGGCCGTCTCCCCACAGGCGGGCCAGAGAAAGCCAAGCAAGAGCACAGGCCCCGCACCCCACAAGTGAACTTCCTCTCTCTCCAGATGACTTTCAGCAGCAAGCCTTAGGCAAGGAAAGAGACCAGCGGCACCCTCCCCAGAGAAAGCTACAGCCCCAAGCCACAGGGAGAGGCTGCCCTAGAGAAGCCTCCAGCTCCGGTACAGCTCTGCCTGGTTTCCCTCAGGCAGCCACAGAAACCAGCCGGGGGCTTGGCAGGGCAGGTGCCAGGGGCCCTCCGCTCCACCCACCACCAGCCCAGGCCAACCTGCTGCTTCCCGGTCAGCCCGTAGCGGCCAATGATCTTGCGCATCTCCTCCTTCTCTTTGATCTCTGGGTAGCACTTCATCATGTACTCCAGCGGCGAGAGGTCGAGGTCCAGCTGCTCTTGCAAGTGCTACGGTGGGGAGGGGGGGGGAAGAGTCAGACCAGGAAAGGGGAGGAGCCCAACGGGTTCCCACCCCCATCCAGCTGTCTCTCCAGAAAGCGGAGCGGTCAGGCCCCTCCCTGAGCGAGGGAGACCACACTGCTGCTGCTGCTGTCTCTCCTTCAGCCACATCCACTTGCGGTGGGCCACGGAAGCCGTGGCTGCCAAGGAACCAGCCACACTGCTGCCCCCTGATCCCCAGTGATGCTCAAGGAAGGAGCCGGCACCTGGTGATATCTGCCAATCTTGACGTGTGAGTGTTTGCGGATCATCCCGTCGCTGGGCAGCAGCTGGAAAGGAAAGGGAGTGTTTACTGGCAGAGAAGGGCCACTGCCTGCTGGGGCCTGGCAGAGGAAACGCTGCCCCCACCCCGCAGGGCTGAGCCACCCAAGCCCAGGAGGGGGCTCACCTCCCCCGTGAGGAGTTTCAGCAGTGTCGACTTCCCAGCCCCGTTGGGCCCCACGAGAGCGACACGGGTGTCCAGGTCAATGCCGAACTCCAGGCTGGTGTAAATCCAGGGCTGTGGAACACAGACACAGTGAGCACATGAGTGCAGCCCCCCGCCAGGGCTCCCATGACCCCCTCCCAGGGCTCCCCACCCTCTGCCCCTCCGAGGACTCACCCCGTCCTTGCTGTATCTGAAGCTCACATTCTGGACCATGATGACAGGGGGAGGAATCTTCCCACATGATGGGAAATAGAAGGAGAGTGTCTGGGGAAGGAGGTGGGGGTGGAGAAACAGACGGCAAGAGGGTCACTTCAGGCGCTTGCCCCCACCCCCTGCCCACAGGGCACCAGCAAAGGCCAGTTGGCTGGCCAGCCACACGTTACGAGCAGCCCCCACCCTGGGCTGACTGGCCCCTCCCTAGCGGCCCACAGCCACTCCTCATCCCGTCGTGTCTTCGATGGCCACAGGCGCTGCCGGAATTCACTCGCCTGCCCCCTAGCCCCCCTCACCCTACCTTGTCGTTGATCACCCGCTCAGTCAGCCCAGAGGCCATCATCTTCTGGAGGGTCTTTTCCTTGCTTTGCGCCTGGCGAGCTAGCTTGGCACTGCCGTGCCCAAAGCGTGCAATGTAGTTCTGCAACAGCGGAGACAGCCTTTGTAGGCACACGGCCGGTCCTGGCAGAGCATGCAGACCTGGGGGTGGGGAGGGGGTCACAGCCCTGCCTTCCCCAGGTGAGGCCCTGTGCCAGGGGGCCAAAGGGCTACCTTCATGTGGGAGATCTGGTCCTGTTCCCAATGGAAGCGCTTCATCTGGTTCTCCTCCAGCTCTAGACGGGTCTTGACGTACTGGTCATAGTTACCCTGTGGGGAAATGGCAGAGAACCCAACATGGCTCTTCTTACAGCCCTCTAGAACCCCCCTGCCCTCAGCCCCTCCCCAAAGAGACCCCTCACCCCATCCTTGATGTTACAGGTCTAACATGCACATCCAGGTTGCAGGAAGAGAGCCAGACTGTAAGCACACGGCCACCCTCCCCGAAGGGCCAAGAGCCAGCAGCAGTCCCCCCTCCACTGCGTCCGGACAGCCTGCTCACTGTGTAGTACTTGAGCTTGCGGTTGTGCATGTGGATGATGTTGGTGCAGACGCCATTCAGGAAGTCCTGGGAGTGCGAGATCAACACGAGGATGCGCTTGAACCTGCAGAGAAGCGAAGCGAAGCTGGAGGAGGAGCCCTGCTCTGCCAAGGCCTGGGGAGCTGGGATAGGGAGGGGGCAGGAGGACCCCCAACGCTCAGCCCCACCCGCTTCCATGGGGGCTCCTGGGCACTCACGTCTTCAGCTCTTCTTCCAGCCACACGCAAGCGTCCAAGTCCAGGTGGTTGGTGGGCTCGTCCAGGAGCAGCATGAAGGGCCGGATGAACAAAGCCCTACGAGGGAAGGGACGCATGAGATTGGGGGGGAGGAGAGGGAGTGCTGCATTAAGCCTGCCCAATGGGCAGGACCTTCCAGGCTCCCGGACGGGGGCCAGCCCAGCAGACGCCTACCTGGCGAGAGCCACCCTCATCCGCCAGCCGCCGCTGAAGTCCTTCAGCTTCTTCCGCTGCATGATGGGGGTGAAGCCCAGGCCATGCAGGATGCGGGACGCCCGCATCTCTGCCTTGTCGGCATCCAGCTCCTCCAGCCGCTCGTACAGCTCCATCAGCTTCTCGCATTCCGCTTTGGGAGGTGGGGAAGAGAGGACTGGTCAGCCAACGCCTGGGGGCTCTGCCCCACCCCAGCCAGATCTCGCTACTGTGCCCCCACAGGCAGGGCAGAGAAGGCCTCCCCAGCCATCCCTTCCCTAAGGTGCACCCCGAAGGGCCTGAGCGGTTACCATCCTCGTGAGCGAGTCGTTCTGCTTCGCGCTCCAGCATGGCTCTTTCTGTGTCCACCTCCATCACGCACTGCAGGGGGGTCTTCTCACTGGGGGGCATCTCGCGGGTCAAGTGATAGATGTCAATGTGCTCTGGGATGGGCACCTCCCGCTTCCCAATGGCCGACAGCAGCATGGACTTGCCTGGACAGGGCAGAGACAGAAGCCCCCCTGGTCATCCAAGGAGGCCTCCATAGCAGCACAGTAAAAAAGGGAGGTGCAAGGAAGGCCACGATCCGCCACCAGGCCTTGGGCTGCTGGGCTCACGGACAACAGCTGATGCCAAGGAGCCCTATAAGAAACATCTTTCCAGCACACTGGGTCCGGGAATCGTGGCGTAGAGTCTGATGGCGTCTAGAGGGAGCATCACTGCGAGCAAAAAAGGCAGCTCCCAGCTGCATGGGAGGTGGTGAGAGGCAGCTGGGGCTGCACCTGCTTGCTGACAGCACCAGGCAAGCTCATCATTGCTCACCCACACCGCCACTGGCTGGCCCATTTGCAGGAGCCACCCCCAAGTGGAACTGTCACCCTTGGACCATGAAGTCACACAGGGTCCCCCAGAGCCGTTTGGACCAGCCAAACCACATTAGCCCTCCTGATGGCAACCTCTGTCCTCCCATGCAGAGCCGTCCACACTTCTCCTGAGCCTGCACAAGAGCAGGGATGAGAGGGGCTCAGGGCCCCTGGCCCTGGAAAGGACTACAGATGTGACCCAGCAGCTCACTTTGCCGGGACAATCCCTGGCTCTGCTGCTGCCCCCGCCCCCCGGGGCCGCACCATTGCTCCCCTCCCCCATCGCTAGGCTCACCAGTGCCGTTCAGGCCGATGAGGCCATAGCGCCGCCCAGAGTTGAGCTCCAGCTTGGTATCGCTCAGCAGTTCCTGCCCGTGGAAGGTGAGGGAGAGGTTGATGATGTGGACGTCGGTGCTGTTGGGGTGGGACGCGAGGACCCCCGTGACGGCACGGGCAGCCGCCTTCTTCAGCTCAAACTCCTCCATGGCCTTTGTGATGGCATCCATGTCTGCGGGGAAAGGAAGGCCAAGGTGGGCAGGTGGGCAGGTTAGTGAGGGGCCGGGCAGGTAGGCAGCTCCCTGCCTCTCGGTCTGCAGGGGAAAGGCTGCATATAAGGCTGCCCCATGCCGTGCAATGGAGGGGAGGCAGCTGCTGCTGGAGCACAGGCAGGGGCAGCTCAGACCACGGGCCAAACTGGGGGGGGGGGAGGAGGAGAGGGTGACCCTGCCCAGAACCAGGGGCTTCTGGCAGAGCCCTCCCAGGCACGGCAGGCGCAGCAGCAGTGCACCTTCCTCCCCTCCCCTCCCCCACAGAAGAGCCTTCCCCTCCCTGCCCAAACCTGCTGCGCCTGGGAGGCGCGAACAGGAAGGAGCCCTTCAGGGAGCCCTGGCCGCCCGCCCACGGATCCCGGGACAGGCCGCCCCGCAGCCAATGGGCGCAGGGCTCTGGCGGGCGGCCAAGAGGCCGGGAGGCGGCTTCCTGCTCTGGCTCCCTCGCCGTCCGTCCGTCCGTGGGCCTCCTTTCCCTCCTTCCTTCCTTCCTTCCTTCGTACCTGCCTGCCCGGTGCCGTTGGCCTCCTCGCGTCCCTGGAGTTCCTCGGCGTCATCGTGCTCCGTGCCGCCGGCGTCGCCGTTCTCCTCGGGGGTCTTCTTGGGCCGCTGGCGAGCCTTGGCCGCCTCCTTCTTCTTGGCCGCCTTCTTCTTGGCCAGGTCCGACGGCATCGCCCCGGCCTCGCCTGCGCTGCTGCTGCTGCTCGGGGGGTGGGGGGGAGGGGAGACCGGGGGGGGAGAGGAGAAGGCGCTCAGCTCAGCTCTGCCGCCCACTCTCCCGGCACGGCGGGGGTGGGGAAGGGGTGTTGCGCCCCGGCCTGCTTACCCGCTCGCTCGCTCGCTCGCTCCCTCGGGCGCCCCGGCCGGCTCCGCGGCTGCTGCTGCTTGCTGCTGCTCCGGCTCGGGCGCACTTTCCCTTCTGTCGCAACAGAACAGCTGCTGCCGCGTGCGCAGGCCCCGCCCCCTCCGGCGCCGCTCCCAATGGCCGCACGCGACGTCAGCTCCCGCCGGGTCCCGAGCGCTGCCGGGAAGGCGAGTCTCCCGAGAGCCAGGCGCGCCCTCGGAACTCTGGGAAATGGAGTCACCCGGTGGCGGCAGCGGCGGCGGTTGGAGGAACACGGCGAAAGGGCCGAGCCGAGGCAGCCCAGCCGCGGGCGGGCAGGCAGGCAAACGGGCCGGCGGGCTGCTAGGGTGAGGCGCTCCGGCTGGCGCGCGGCTTTGCACACGCATCAAGGGGGAGCCCCGTTCTCATGTGCCGGGCCCCCGCGGACGGAAGAGGCTGCCAGCCGCGAGAACGTGGAGGAGGCGTCGGCGGCGCGGCAAGGCGCGGCGGGGGAGCCCCAAAGACACGCCGCTTCCGCGGGGGCAGCAGCGCGGCCCGGCGCCTCGGCCGTCGGTGCCCGTCTCGGAGGGAGCCCCGCCCTCGCACCCTCCTGCCGTCGGGTCTCCTTGGACCCCTGCGGCCGGAGCCGCCGTTGCTGTGGCGGCCCGCGGAGCCCCCCCCGTGCCCCCCCCCCCCAGGCTTGGCCTACCCGGCAGCCCCCCCCGCGCCCCCCCCAGGCTTGGCCTGCCCGGCAGCCCCCCCGCCCCCCCAGGCTTGGCCTGCCCGGCAGCCCCCCCTTCCTCTTCCACGTCCTGCGGAGCTCTCTAGCGCGTAAGGACGCCGACCAACCGAGAGGAATCGGCGCCAGGGAAGGGGGACGGGGCGCCCCGTCTTCCTCCTCCTCCTCCTCGGGCGGTGGGGGAAAGACCCTCCTCATGCGCTGGCACCCCTACCATCTTGAGAGGGCGGGGGTGCTCCTTCTGGGGTCCCCCTCTCCTCCCGCGTGGGGGCTCCTCCAGGAGCAGGGGGCCAAGATGCCCCGCAGGCGTTTCTGCTCACACGCCTCCGCCCCCCACCCCCCCAATGTGGGCATTTCCCCCATGCCCTGCCCGGCTTAGGCGATTCCAGGGGCAACTCTTCAGACCGGCCTGCAGAAGAAAGAGTCGCCTCCCCCAGCCGCCGCCCCGCGGCCGCCCCTGCTTACGGGAAGGGTGAGAGCCTTTGTCGCTGCAGAGTCCTTGCTGCTGTTTGGTTTGGGGCTGTGCTGGATAGATCTCGGGTGGGATGGGGTGGCAGGTGTGTTTCCCTGCCTGGGTGGGCTCATGCCCGTTCCTTCTCTCCAGCAGGGCCTGAGTGAGGAGGCACCCAGACGTGCCCGTCCGGAAGGCGGCTGCCCTCTCCCTGCGTGGCGGCCCTTGCCTGGGGCCTTCCCCCTCCATGGTTCTGGCCCCGTGGCTGCCCTAGGGCCCTGCTGCTCCGCTCCCCCTGGCTGAGCGGCCTCTGGCCATGCGTGTGGTCAGCCTGCTGGCCTTCCTGCGGCCGGCCTTGCCCCTGCTGCTAGGCTTGTCCTTGGGCTGCAGCCTGAGCCTTCTGCGCGTCTCTTGGATCCAAGGCGATGGGGGCGATTCCTGTGTGGACCCCGCTGTGCTCGGGCACGGCAGGCAGCCTGCCGGGGGGAGGCAGGAGGAAGAGGCCCCTGGTGCTGGAGGCCCCCCCGGCCAGGGGGCAGACGGGGAGGATTTCAAGCCGCGGATTGTGCCCTACTACCGGGATCCCAACAAGCCCTATAAGAAGGTGCTCAGGTAAGAGGCTGGTTCCTCCGCCATGAGGGTGGATCGGGCTGGGAGACTGTGGAGCCCTCCTCCCCAGCAGTGGCTGTAAGGGGAGGAGGGTGTGCTTGGTGCCCCCAAGCCTTTGCAGCCAGCCCCAAGGGCCAGGCTGGGGCTGTTGTGCTGTCTGAAGAGAATAATTCAATAATTCCCGTGCTGTGTGTTTCTCTGGCCCTTTGAGAGCCTATGAAAACTTCCACGTGCATTGATAACAGGGCCTTGTTGTTATCCCCATGTCACAGCTGGGGGGCGGGGGGGGATGTATGCGCATGGTTTGCCTATGGCCAACCAGAGGGTTTCTGGCTGAAGAAATGCTTGACCAGGTGTGGCTTTGCTCATGATTCTCCCTCTCTCTATCTCTCTCTTTTCTTCTTCCTGACAAGCCCTACTGAGCCAGGCCGCGGAAAGGAAAGGTCTCTTTGCTGTAGCTTTTATTTAGGGTGACCCTATGGAAAAGAGGGAGGAGTTTCTGCAGCTTTAGCTGTTGTGATGAACCGGGGATTTCACCAGGTGCTGCATGCATAACAATGACACCTGCTAAAATTCCCTTTCCTATGCAGCTGTTAAAGATACAGGAGCCCGGTCCTCCTTTCCACAGGGTCACCCTGTTTTATCGCCCGTGTCTCCACCCACTGCACTCCTTCTAACTGTCAGTACAGCAGGTAGTGTTCCGCCATAAAAGGAAAGCTGGAAAACGCCTTTTACGTGGACCCCTTGCTGATCCCGCTACACGGTCCCCATTCCTCCCACTGGTGGTTAATAGCCCCCTCTGGGCAGGCATAAGAGCCTTAGAAGAGCCCTGGGCTGGATTAGACCCAGGGGGACTCATCTCATCCGGTGCTTTGGTCCCATAGTGGCTGGCTGGAGGCCCCCATGGGAAGCCCACCAGCAGGACAGGAGCACAGCCGCAGCCCCCGCCCACCCATGTTCCCCAGCAACTGGCACTCTGCCTCTGCATGTATCCGTCATGACGAGCTGCCATTGATAGCCTCCTCCTCCTCCTCCATGAATGTGTCCCTTCGCAGAAGCCTGCCCGGCAAGCGCTGACAACGCTCCTTTCTCCCTGAAGAGAGAGACACACAGAACAATGCTATGTTGTGGGAAGTTGGGGCGGGAGCGGCTTGGACCTCTTCAGAGGGGTGTGATCCAGCCCCTGGACCAATAGTGGTTGCCCTCCCCTGGATTCATGTGCCTCCACAGACTAACAATTGTGTGTGTGTGGGGGGGTGAGACTCCACGCCAAGTGCCTTCCGTGGGTTCTGCTCCAATTCCTGGTCATAGTTACCCTGAGGGCTCGAAGCCGCTTTTGCACAGAGTCTGTCCTGGCAGCATCTTGGGCCCTGGGCCTAGAGCAGAGGGCTCTGCTGCTAGGGAGGCACCCAGAGCGGAGCTGCCCTGCTTTGGGAGCCCCAGGGAATCTGACACATTCACGGCTCTGTTTCCTTCCTCCCCGCCCACCAGGACTCGCTACATCCAGACGGAGCTGGGCTTCCATGAGCGGCTCTTTGTGGCTGTGCTGACCTCCAAGGCCACCCTGAACACTTTGGCTGTGGCCGTCAACAAGACGGTGGCCCACCTCTTCTCCCACCTGCTGTACTTCACGGGGCTGCGCAGCACCAAGGTGCCCCACGGCATGGCCCTGGTGTCCCACGGCGACGAACGCCCCGTCTGGCTGATGTATGAGACAGTGCGCTACATCCACCAGCACTTTGGGGGGGACTTTGACTGGTTCTTCATCATGCAGGATGACACCTATGCTCAAGCAGAGCAGATCAAGGCCCTCACAACCCACCTGAGCATCAACCAGGACGTGTACCTGGGCCGGGCAGAGGAGTTCATTGGAGGGGATGAACAGGCCCGCTATTGCCACGGTGGCTTTGGCTACCTGCTTTCCCGCAGTCTGCTGATGAAGCTGCAGCAGTACCTGGACAGCTGTCGCAACGAGATCCTCAGCGTGCGGCCGGACGAGTGGCTGGGGCGATGCCTAGTGGACTTCCTGGGCGTCAGCTGTGTCTCCGAGCACCAGGTAGGATACCGCCACCTGAGAGACACCGAGAGGGAGGGGGTTGGGTGGGAGGTGGGAGCGGGACGGGCGCAGCGGCTGCTCCAGTGAAGCCATGCCAACCTCATGCTTTCCGGCGGGACTTCTAAGTGTGCGGTTTTATGTATTTGCTTATTGCATTTCTCTACCAGCCAGTAGCCGAAGCCCATTCTAAGAGCAGCCTAACTAGGGATGCTGCTGGTTGCTGCTCCCATTTGTCATCTATGTTTTCCGGGGAGGATTCCTGGAACTGCAGAGGGATGCTATAACGCCCTGTTCATTTGCTTACTTACGGTACTTTTAAACTGCCCAATAACTGAAGTTCTCTGGGTGGCGTACAATGAATTAAAAACACAAAATACAAAAACATAGAAACAATGAATAAAAACAGTGCAAAAGGAAACAGAGATAAAACCAGCTGCAAGAAATAAAACCATTCCAGCATATAAAACCAAATTAAAACCAGGAGCAGAGCAAAGTCCTGAAAGCAATGTAAACAAACTTCTTAAACTTCCTGGGAGAATAAAAGAAATTCTTCACTTGAGGCCCAAGAGCCCCTTTCTTTGTTGGTTAGCTCATGCTGGTCTTTCCAGCTTCCCGGTCTGCTCCTAAGGCCTGTTAATGTCGAAAGAGTCAATGGCTGAAGGCTCTTTCGGAGTGAGCGGAGGATGCGAAGGTCGCGTCTCAGTATTTTGAGGTGAAGGGATTCATATGTAGAAAGAGCATCAAAGCAGACCAGGATCTGCACACAGGCAAACGGAATTGCAGGTTAGTTCATCACTGCTCCCCCCCCCCCCCAAGGAAAGAGACAAAATTGCTGGAGAGGCTGGGATCTGGCTTGGGTGACTTCTCATGCCCCCGCCCGATTCACCTTTAACGTGGCTTTGTGTGTTCCACCTCTCACACACCACAGAGTGATGCCGAGGAAATACTACTTATTGCCAATGCAGATCAGAATTCCCCTTCACTCTTAAGGCTGCTTTGGAGGCGGGGGACTCTTGCGCTCGAGTCCTGCTTGTGGGCTTCCTGCTGGGTCAGCTGGCTGCCCACCTTGGGAACAGAGCGCTGGGCTGGATGGGAAGCACAGCTCTTCTGGGGTCCTTGAGGTCCCCACCCCTCTCTCTCTTCTCCCCTGTTAGGGCCAGCACTACTCATCCTATGAACTGGCGAAGAATGCAGACCCGGAGAAGGAGGAGGGGGAAGAATTCTGGGGAGCAGTCACTGTGCACCCCGTCGCGGACCCCACCCTCATGTATCGTCTGCATAAGAGGTTTAGCAGGATCCAGTTGGACCGGACCTATCAAGAGATCGCGCAGCTGCAGGTAGAAGATGAGCGAGGTCTCCATCTCCTGCCGAGGTGTGGGGCGGGGGGCGGCAGGAAGGAGGGCGGGGCTGCGAGGGGTGCCCTGTGCCCTGCGGGGGACCCCTAGTCCTGGTCAGCCCTGCTGATCCCAGAGGAGGTCTCAAGCGGATGTCGGCAGGTCTTGATATTGGAGCCTGCAGGAGCTGGGGTGCGGGGAGGGGCAGGAAGGGGCTGAGGGAATTTATGTCTGGATCTCAGCCCCGCGGTGCTTTCCAGAGAGGAGCAACCGGCCCCTGTTGGCTTCATCATGCTCTGGTGACCCTCCTGTGATCTTGTGCACCTTATCAGGGTGCCCCCTTGAATGCCACGGGGCGTGCATCGAAGTTTCAGACTGGGCTGCAACGGGTGTTGCAGGAACAGAGGAAACAGCCCCACCCACTCCGGCCTGTTCCATGTAGCCCAGCATTGCCATCACGGAGCCTGGCCCCTTCTCTCGCTGCCTCCCTCCTTTCAGTGTTTCAGACAGGATCTTTCCCTAGCCCTGTCCGGAGAGGCTGCCTGGAATTGAACCTGGGGATTTCTGCAAGCAAAGCAGCCCCCAGCCCCTTCCCTGCAGCCCTCAGCCCCAGGCCGATCCTGCTCCCTCAGGATGGCTCAAGCTAATGCCAGCAGGTAGGTTCCTTCTTCAGGATCTCTCCCTGGCCTGTCCGGGGCAATTGCAGCTACTGGAAGCCCCCCCCCACCGCTGGAACACCTGGCAGCTGTGGGCTTTGCCTTTGAGCCTAGGCTAACTGCTTAACATATTTTTATACTGCTTTTTGAAACAAAACGTCCTCAAGGGAGTGGTTTAAAACTATAAAATGCTATTAACTAAAACAGTTACGCAAAACATTTAGAACTACTACAACAGTAAAAACTCCCCTTTATAATGTCAAAATGGGCATCTATTAAGCAGGCTGGAACATTCCTAAGAAGAGCCCTGCTGGGTCAGAGCAAGGTCAACCAGGTGCCCCGATGGGGAAGCCCACAAGCAGGACCTGAGTGCGAGAGCACCCTCCTGCCCATGTTCCCCAGCCAGCAACTGGGATCCATCAGCACATTGCCTCTGATACTGGAGGTGGCATATAGAGATTAGGACTTGTAGCCACCAAGAAAAATGGCACACAAAGTGGCTCCTCCCGTAGATGAATGACGCACTGTGTGCAGGAGCCCTTCCTTTTCAAAATACTTTCCAGGTGTTTAAGGCCTGCTGGACGTTAACCCATCCCGTTTTCTCTTCCTGGGAAATTCACCCAGCACAAACCGGCTCAGCGCAGGCTTCCCCTCGGCACGCCCCTTCAGCAGTGTCTTTTGAAACGCTGTTCTTTTTTTGCCGGGGCTGGAAGAGACCTGATGGGTCCAGCCACAGGAGCTTGCTGGGTGCCTTTGCTCCCCCCAACCCGGAGCATTTGGGTGGAGCTGCAGAGGCACATGGATTTGGGCCTCCGTGGCTCTGGTTCAAGCCCAAACAGGGAGGGAGGGAGAGATGGACACAGATTCACAGGCACCATCTTCATTGGCAGGCCCAGATCCGCAACCTGACAGCGCTGATGCCGGCGGGGGAGGCTGCCCTGAGCTGGCCTGTAGGCATCAACGCCCCCTTTGTGCCACAGTCCCGCTTCGAAGTGATTGGCTGGGATTACTTCACGGAGCAGCACCTCTTCTCCTGCCCCAACGGTGCCCCCAAGTGCGACCTGGCCGGGGCCAGCAAGGCCGATGTGCATGACATCCTCCAGGCCGCCCTGGAGCAGCTCAACCAGCGCTACCAGCCCCGGCTGCGCTTCCAGAAGCGGCAGCTGCTGAACGGCTACCGGCGCTTCGACCCCACGCGGGGCATGGAGTACATGCTGGACCTGCTGCTGGAGGCCGTCACCCAAAAGGGGCACCGCCACGTGCTGGCCAAGCGGGTGAGCCTGCTGCGCCCCCTCAGCAAGGTGGAGATCATCCCCATGCCCTACGTGACGGAGGCCACGCGGGTGCAAGTGATGCTGCCGCTCACGGTGCAGGAGCTGGACTTTGTGGGCAACTTCCTGGACACATTTGCCACGAACGCGTTGGACACGCGCGAGAATGCCTGGCTCAGCCTGCTCTTCATTTATGACCCCTATGACGCTCAGCGGGTCACTCAGGTGGATGTCTTTGCCGGGGTCAAAGCCATGGTGGCTGAACTGGAGAAGCGCTACACTGACGTCAAGATCCCCTGGATCAGCGTCAAGACAGAGGTGCCCTCCCAAATCAAGCTGATGGACATCGTCTCCAAGAAGCACCCAGTGGACACGCTGTTCCTCCTGGCCAGCGTCTGGACAGAGATCAACCTGGACGTCCTGAACCGCTGCCGCATGAACACCATCAGCAGCTGGCAGGCCTTCTTCCCTGTGCATTTCCAGGAGTTCAATCCGGTGCTGACCTACCGGGGTGAGCCGGCTGCAGCCTCTGCCTCCACGGACTTCCTACGGGACGGGCATTTTGACCGGCACGTCTTTGCTGAGGCCTGCTTCTACAACTCGGATTACATGGCCGCCCGCACCAAGCTGGCAGCCGACGTCCTGGACGGGGGCCAGGAGCTGGAGGAGCTGGAAGTCTTTGACATCTTCCTGCGCTACTCGGAGCTGCACCTCTTCCGGGCGGTGGAGCCGGGGCTGGTGCAGAAGTACGTGCTGAGGAGCTGCAACGCTCGCTTGAGCGAGGAGCTCTACCACCACTGCGTCCTCAGCAACCTGCAAGGACTGGGGTCACGATCGCACCTGGCCATGGCTCTCTTTGAACAAGAACAGGCCAACAGCACTTGAGCGGTGGGGTGGGGAGCAGGGCGGCCACAGCACTTGGCTCTCGGGGCGGGGGTGGGGGGCAGAATCCTGAAAACCCTGGTTTTATACGAAAAGCAATTAAAGTCTTCCTGTGAGTGCATTTGCCTGGTTTCTGCCAGCATTGCCCATGCCTCTGCTCCAGCGGAGGGAAGGCATACGGGTGGGGGTGCTCAGCTGTGGTGGCCTTCAAGGAGACCGGCCCGTTTTATTGCAGAACGGCTTGGCTGCCTGTCTGCCCTCCTTGTCCATAGCCAGTTTGTGTGGCTGCTGCTGCTGCATGCTGGGTGCCTCCCTCCCAGTATAAATGGTGCCTGTGCTTGGGGCAGAACTAGCAGCCGCATCTTCTTCAGAGAGCATTGTCCTTGTAGAGGTCTCCTTTCAGGGAGAGGGGGGCAATAGGCTCTCTTAGTCATTGGTCACGGGGGAGGCACTGTTGAGAAAGCAAACGCCATCACTCCTTTGGCCACCCTGAGTCTGCTGGAGAGCTCACAGGTGGCCTGGAGGGAGGGGAGGAGTTGCCTGGGGGGCTGGCCTGGCCTGGCCTGGCCTGGCTCTGGCCTTTGATGCTCTCTAAGGCAGCAGGCCGTTGTGTGCAGCTCTCCATGGGGACAGCAGTGTGGGGATTCTCTGAACAGAGGGCTGGATTGCTGTTGTTGAGTGCTGTTAGCGTAAGGTACAATCACAGGATACGACTGCAGGACTTTTTAAAGAAAAGGTACACACAGAATCAAAGAATCAGCAGGGACTTCGGGATCTCCTAGTCCGAGCCCTGCTCAGTGCTGGCTGCACCATGCAGGATGTAGCTGCAGCATCCCTGACAGATCATAGAATCATAGAATCATAGAATAGCAGAGTTGGAAGGGGCCTACAAGGCCATCGAGTCCAACCCCCTGCTCAATGCAGGAATCCACCCTAAAGCATCCCTGACAGAGGGTTGTCCAGCTGCCTCTTGAAGGCCTCCAGTGTGGGAGAGCCCACAACCTCACCAGGCAACTGATTCCATTGTCGCACTGCTCTAACAGTCAGGAAGTTTTTCCTGATGTCCAGCCGGAATCTGGCTTCCTTTAACTTGAGCCCGTTATTCCGTGTCCTGCACTCTGGGAGAATCGAGAAGAGATCCTGGCCCTCCTCTGTGTGACAACCTTTTAAGTCTTTGAAGAGTGCTCTCATGTCTCCCCTCAATCTTCTCTTCTCCAGGCTAAACATGCCCAGTTCTTTCAGTCTCTCTTCATAGGGCTTTGTTTCTTATCCAGCCTCCGCTTAAGTACTTTCCATGAAGGAGACACCCTCCCACATTCTTGAGGCAGTCTGCTTGTGATCCACTAAGATATATCAGTGATGCAGGTAGATAATTTTGGGCTTCAACTGTGAAGTACACAATGAACATTTCTCTTCTGGCTGTGTTAACTACAAACCTTCTGTCAGGATCAGGCCTGTTTTCCCTAGTTTGGGGAAGAGGTTTCAGGCTATCACTAGGAATCAGATTCAGAACCAGAACAAACTAGAGGCCTTCAAGAGAGGCAGCTGGACAACCCTCTGTCAGGGATGCTTTAGGGTGGATTCCTGCCTTGAGCAGGGGGTTGGACTCGGTGGCCTTGTAGGCCCCTTCCAACTCTACTATTCTATGGTTCTATGAGGACTAGAAATGTACCAGCCAACACAGGAAGTGGGGAAGGGGATTCTCCCAGGCTCTTCAGGAGCCAGGGATGAACCTTTACTGGACTTTATCAGAGATAATGCTAACTGGACTCTGAGTTGAGTCCATGGGAACTAAGATTTCCTCAGAGGGGGAAGGGACTTTGGAGTCGGCTGACCCCCCCGCAATCTGCTGCAGGGTCAAGTGGTGGAGCTGAAAGCAGGGGAGAGGCGATCAGCTTAGCTAGCCTCTCGCCAAAGACGTCTTCAGAAGAATCCTCCCTGAAGCAAAAATGGCTCAGGAAGAAAAGCTTTCCTTTTGTTGAAAGGACAACTGCCTAGTTTAGTCAGCCAAGTTTTTGCTTAGAGGAGAGCTCCAAGTGTTTAAACTCCCTTCAGGTGGGAAGAGATGTTTATTTGCTGAATAAAGTTTTGTGGATTACTTGGAAGACCTCTTTATTGTCTCACATCACAGCGGGAGGGCTTGGAGACATGACACCCTCCAAATTAGCCTGTTTCATGCCCCTAATTCCGAGTTCAGTGCTGCTACCCACAATTGTGTGCTGATACGCCAAATGGAGGTTCTTAGTTAGCACGCGCACACACACACACCCAACATCGTCGTATCACCTCCAGACCTTTGCCAAGATTTTGTGCTGTTTCAGGCCACAAATTCCAAGTTTTGTGCTACCACCAAAAGCGTGGAAATGACATATCCTTAGTTGGGGCCTGTTGCAGGCAAAATAAAATAAAATCCATGTTCTCCTGTCTCCTCCAAACCTATGCTGAGGTTTTGTGCTAGTTTTGAGTTCTTTTGTGCCACAAATCCTGAGTTTTGTGCTGCCACCCACAACTGTGTATTGACAGTTAAACGTGGGAATTGACACAGAACCCGCTCCCCCCCACATCCTTATATCATCTTCAAATGTGTATCTAGGGCCTAATCTACACCAAGCAGGATATTGCACTAGGAAAGCGGTATATAAAAGGCAGGGAGCGGTCTTGAAGTGCGCTGACAACTGTTGGGGCCCATTGACACATACTGTAGACTGCTTTCATAGTACTATATCCTGCTTACTTAAGCCTTGCTGAATTCAGTGGTCTTTTCTCCCTCATCAATAAGGGGGAGAATTTCACCTTTCAAAACAACTGTTTTAGTTATTCAGATAATTTAATAAATTAGCATGAGCTTTTGTGGGTTACAACCCACTTTACAACTAGGAATTCATGACAGAACAAACAAAATGTTGACATAGGTTTGGAGGGAATAGGAGAATGGGAGTTTTTATCTGTGTTGACTCACACATTTGATGCATCAGTGTACAGTTGTCAGTGGTGAAATAAAATTTGGGACTTGTGGCACAAAAAGCACAAAACTTTGGCACAGGTCTGGAGGTAATACAGCAGTGTTGGTTTATGAACCCGCGTTTGATGTACCAGTACACAGTTTTAGGTGGTAAAACAGAACTCGTGGCACAAACTTCGGACCATGTTTGGAGATGACACAAGTTTGGGGATTTCATCGTTAACAGAGCCCTGATTCTAAACGCATGAGAACAGTTGTTGGGTGGATCAGAAATTGAAAAAATAAAATACTCAAACTGCAAATAATAAACTGAGTATCTCCACCCATATACACGACTGGCTGGCCGCCCCTCCTAACTTTGGGTCATCTGCACATCTTCGAAGCAGCCCCCTCTCTGTCCTCGTCCAAGCCCACATGGACCAGCCCAGGGCAGAGCCCTGCGCCACGCCAGGCAAGGCCTCCCTTCAGTATGGGTGCGGAGGCTGACATGGGCCCTCGCCCACTACATTTGCTCCTCCAGCTGTGGATCCAGCTAGCAGGCCAACCCACATTTTACCAGCTTTCATGGGATATCAAGATATATCACATCTACTAATCCAGTAGTTCTTACAGTATTCCTGACAAACCCACGTTAGCTCCTCCTAAGCGATGGATTGTTTCTAGGTGCTCACAGGCTGCCTGCTTGGTCACTTGTGTGAGAATCTGGCCAGGAGCCACCTCCCTCCCGCCCCCACGCCATTTGTGAAAATGGGCAACATTTGCCCGTCTCCAGCCTTCCTGCACGACGCCTCTACTCCAGGAGTTCTGGAAGACGACCGACCGGCAGCAGCTCTGAAAGAGCGCGCAGCACCCGGGGATCGGCCGGCTCCTTCTCGTGCCTCTTGGCCTCGTCTGTCGTCTTGTCCCGGGTTGGACACAGCGCCCCCTCGTGGCGAGAGGAGGCGGCCAGCTAGGAGCCGGGCAACGCCACCCTCTCGCCAGACTTCCCTGCGAAGCTGCCCTGCCCTGAGCATCTTCTTGCTCCTGGCACAGCCAGAGAAGCCGGTTTCGTGGCTCCGCTTCCTCTTCCTCCTCCTCCTCCCTCGAGAGACACCGCTCATTTGGGGCTTGGGCGCCCGGCTCGAAGCTGCCATCTCCCGAGTCGGACCTGGGTCCCTCTTGCCCGCTCAGCGGCTGCCCAGGCAGGGCCCCTTCCCAGCCCTCCCTGGAGCCGCTGCCGGGGGTCGAGCCTGGCTGGGGCCTGCCGCCTGCAAAGCAGGGGCGCTTCTTCCACTCAGCCCCGGGCCCTGCGCAGCCGCCCTCCTTCAGTTGGCGATTGCGCCGCCCCCCTGCCAGGCTCTCCCCTCCGCCCAGAGCCTCAAGGCGGGCGGCGGGGGACGGTAAGAGCCCGGCCCTTCGGCTGGCCCGGGACGCTGGGCACCCCCACGCCCCCACTCCTTGCCCGCCGCTCGCAATCCAGGCGCAGGCGTCGGGGCGCGGGGCGTTCCGGGCCGACGGGCCCGGGGGAGCAACGGCAGAGGCTGCGGAGGCCTAGATCACCACACCGGAGCCGTGTGGCCGGCAGCGGTGCGATGCAACTGAAGCGGGGAGCGCTCGTCGGTGCCGGGGCCTCCCTCGTCTCAGGCAGGAGGGGAGGCTGGTTCTGCAGCACCTGATTTAGCGGGGGCGGGAGGAGGGGGGAGGCGACGCCCCCTCCTTTCTGCAGCTCCGCGCAGGCGCCCCGCGATCCGGAGGAGAGAGCAGCAGCGGCTGCCGCGGCCAGAGCCAGCCGGCCGGCACTGCCGACGAGGGCCAGAGGCGCGGAGCCGTCGCGGAGCGCCTGGTCTGCTCGCCAGGTACGCGGGGCCGGGCGGAGGCGCGCGGCTCGTCCGCCCCTTGCCTGAGGCTTCGCCGCCGCCGCCGTTCCCGCTCGACCGCGCTGCCAGTTCCGCCGCCGCTCCCTGGCATCGCCCGGCCGGCGGAGGAGGCCCTTCGCTCCGCTCTCCGGAGCGCCCGGCTCTGCGCCCTGCCGGCGGCCCTCTGGTGCTCGGCCCAGCGCCTTTGGCCACCCCGCCCCGCTTCGCCCCGGAGGGCGGAGAGGCAGCTCCCCTTGCCCAGCAATCGCCGCTGGCTGGCTGGCGCCGTGTGGCGCCGGGGCAAAGTCCCCGGGACTGGCCCTTGCCTCGCTCTCCGTCTCGCGGCCGACCGACGTCGCTGGCGGCAGCGGCAGCAGCACCCGGCCCTCGGCCCTGCGCCTGGCCTACGGGGCGGTCGGGGCCGGCCAGCCAGCGCCCGCCCACCTCTGGGTCGCCCCGGACTGGCGCTCCCTTGGCCTGACTGACCCACGGCGGGGCTGGGGGCTGGGGTGGCGGAGGAGCCCCCGCCCTCCGCCTCGGCCGTTCAGCTTGGGCCACCACCTTTCAGCCCCAGACTCTATTGGCCGCAAGTGCCCCTGAGCTTTTCCATCTGTGATGCGTCACACATGGGCAGTGAAGGGCAGCCTGGAGCCCCACGCTCGCTCTGCCCCCCCTTGCGCACCTCCGACGTGCCCACGCGGCCGCCTCCAGCCCAGGGGCGTCCTGCGGGGGCGGCGAGCAGGTCTGCGGGAGAGCCGTTCATTGCTTGCCTGCGCCCGGCTTGCTCTTTCCTTCCAGAGATGGATCAGGACCAGCTTTCGGAGCGAAGGCAGCTGCTGCTGCAGGCCTGAATGGGCAGCTTGACTGTATGCACCGGACCCCTGACCAGGCCCAGGTAGCCCCAACCCATTTGGAATGTGAAGGCCATCTGATGGCAGCCCTGAACAAAGCAGGCTCAGGTGGGCAACACACAAGAGGGGGTCTTCACGGAGAAATGCAGCTCCGGTTTTGTGTGGGGGTGTGTGTGGTCCTTTCTTTTTGGCTACGTTCTTTTGCTGCCTGTGAGATCAGCCGCTAAGCACTGCCTCCATGAGTGGGGGGGGGCAGGCAGGCGGGGCCCAAACTCCCTTAGCAACTCAAGGGTTCCTCTGTACTTGGGGGTGGGGCTGGGGTCCGGCAGCGTGTCACTCGCCTCCACCCTGATGGCCTGTGAAGGACTGGCTCCTACATGCAGCTGGGTTCTGCTCCTTCCCTTTATGCTGCCCACTTTGCTCCTCTCTCCCAAGGTTGACTGGGTAACTCTGCGCAGTATTGACCCAGAGGCAGTGCTGCAGCATGTGCCCCACTCAGTCCTCCTTTGGACAGGTGGGCTGCAGCTGCAGTGGGTTGGCTTTAGTTGGCCCAGAGGCTGGTGGGTGAATGTCTCTGCTTCGCAGGAAGCCAAGCCCCTGGATGATGAGACGGCTGAGCCTGGGGCCTTCCTGAGACGCCCCTTCCCAGGAGACCGGCTGCTTGCCTGCCTTTGGACCCTTGAGCAGCAGGAGAGGAATTGGGCTTCTGCATTCCACAGCACGAGCGGCAGCTGCCGTCCTCCTCGTGGGCTTCTGGTCCGGTGTGTCGCCCCAGCTCAATGCAGCAGATCTTTCCCAGGGAGGCCTAACATCTCCTGGAAGTGCCTGCCTGATGGTGAGTCTAGGCCTTGCCTGCTTCTGGGGAGTTGCTGCTGGTGAGCTGAGCTGCTGGTGGTGGGTCTCATGTCAACCTCCAGGCAGGAATTCCAGGGCGTGTAAAGTTTGTTTTTAAATGTGACTCTTCTGCGTGTGTTTGCCCTCTTCTCCCGGAGCAGGGCAGTCTCTCACACAGCTTGTCTGGGGGTTAGCTGGGTGGTGTGCATTTCATGCAAATCTGCATTATTGCTGGGTAAGCCTAGGATGTCGCACCGGTGGTATCCCAAGTCATAGAATTCTGGGGTTGAAAGGGGTCATTGAGCCCATCTAGTCCAACCCTCTGCTCATGGTAAGAAAGCATCCCTGGCAGATGGCTGTCCAGACTCTGCTTGAGTGCGTCCAGCAAGGCAGACCTCCCCGCCCTCAAGAGAGTTGTTGCTGTTGTCTGACTGCTCTCACCATTCGGCAGGGTTTCTTGAGGGTCAACTGAAATCTGCTTTCCTGTAACTGAAGCCTGTTGTCTCATGTCTTGGATGACAGAACAGGTTGCAGCCCTTCTGTGTGACAACCCTGTAGGGACTTGAGAAGTGCTGCCATCCCCACCCGCACCCACCCTGCTGCCAGTCTTCTCTTCTCAAGGCTAAGCAGAGTCCCTCTGCTTTCACCATCTCTTCTTTTAACATCAAATTTCTGTCCCCGTTGCTGCACAGATAAAGCTGAACTACTTGCAAGATTGTACTTGCTGATATCTTGGTGTTCCTTGTTTACTTGATCTTCCAAAAGTTTCCTTTCCCAAAAGTGCCTGAGGAAAACTTGGCAGTCCTAGCAAATGATCAGAGGGCCTCCCATGGATTGGTAACTGGTTACACAACAGGAAGCAGAGAGTAGGAATTAATGGACAGTTCTCCAGATGGAAGGATGTCAACACTGGTGCCCTCCAAGGTTCTGCATTGGGGCCTTTTTGATCATAATTGATCTGGAATCAGGAGTGAGGAACAAGGTGGCCAGGTTTGCAGATGGCACCAAATTATTCCAGGTAGCTGAAACAAAAACTGACATCAGACAACTACCAAAGGATTTCTCTAAAATGTGGGAATGGGCATTAAAATGGCAAATGCAGTTCAATTTAAGCAAGTGTAAAGCGATACCCATTGCTTCGTCTAAATGCTGGTGGCATGTGAGCTGACAGGGACTGACCAAGAAAGGGATCTGGGGGTTGTGGTGGACAGCTCCATGGGGAAAAAATATTATTGCATTTATATCACACTTTTTTCCTCCAATGAACCCAAGGCAGCATGCAAAATCCTCCTCTCCATTTTATCCTCACAACAACAATCCTGTAAAATAGATCAGGCTAAGAGTCTATGACTGGTCCAAAGTCACCCAATGGGTTTCCATGGCTGAGTGGGGACTAGAACCTGGGTCGCCTGACTCCCAGTCCAACACTCTGGTCACTACACCACAATGTTGAAAAGGGCACATTCCATGTCAGCGATCAGTAGAATCATAGAATCATAGAATAGCAGAGTTGGAAGGGGCCTACAAGGCCATCGAGTCCAACCCCCTGCTCAATGCAGGAATCCACCCTAAAGCATCCCTGACAGAGGGTTGTCCAGCTGCCTCTTGAATGCCTCTAGTGTGGGAGAGCCCACAACCTCCCTAGGTAGCTGATTCCACCGTCGCACTGCTCTAACAGTCAGGAAGTTTTTCCTGATGTCCAGCCGGAATCTGGCTTCCTTTAACTTGAGCCCGTTATTCCGTGTCCTGCACTCTGGGAGGATCGAGAAGAGATCCTGGCCCTCCTCTGTGTGACAACCTTTTAAGTATTTGAAGAGTGCTATCATGTCTCCCCTCAATCTTCTCTTCTCCAGGCTAAACATGCCCAGTTCTTTCAGTCTCTCTTCATAGGGCTTTGTTTCTAGACCTCTGATCATCCTGGTTGCCCTCTTCTGAACACGCTCCAGCTTGTCTGCGTCCTTCTTGAATTGTGGAGCCCAGAACTGGACGCAATACTCTAGATGAGGCCTAACCAGGGCTGAATAGAGAGGAACCAGTACCTCACGTGATTTGGAAGCTATACTTCTATTAATGCAGCCCAAAATAGCATTGGCCTTTCTTGCAGCCATATCGCACTGTTGGCTCATATTCAGCTTGTGATCTACAACAATTCCAAGATCTTTCTCGTTTGTAGTATTGCTGAGCCAAGTGTCCCCCATCTTATAACTGTGCATTTCGTTTCTATTCCCTAAATGTAGAACTTGGCATTTATCCCTATTAAATTTCATTCTGTTGTTTTCAGCCCAGCACTCCAGCCTATCAAGATCACTTTGAAGTTTGTTTCTGTCTTCCAGGGTATTAGCTATCCCACCCAATTTTGTGTCATCTGCAAATTTGATCAGCGTTCCCTGCACCTCCTCGTCCAAATCATTAATAAAAATGTTGAAGAGCACTGGGCCCAGGACTGAGCCCTGCGGCACCCCACTCATTGCCTCTCCCCAGTTTGAGAAGGTTCCATTGATAAGTACTCTTTGAGTCCGATTCTGTAGCCAACTGTGGATCCACCTAATAGTTGTTCCATCTAGCCCACTTTTAGCTAGTTTGTTAATCAGAGTGTCATGTGGTACTTTGTCAAAAGCTTTGCTGAAGTCAAGATATATGACATCCACAGCATTCCCACAGTCCACAAGGGAGGTTATCCTATCAAAAAATAGTGAACCGCCCAGAGAGCTTCGGCTATTGGGCGGTATAAAAATGTAATAAATAAATAAATAAATAAATAAATAAATAAAATGAGATCAAATTAGTCTGACAGGATTTGTTCCTGACAAATCCATGTTGGCTTCTAGTAATCACTGCATTGATTTCAAGGTGTTTACAGATTGACTTCTTTATAATCTGCTCCAGAATTTTCCCAGGGATGGATGTCAGACTGACTGGTCTGTAGTTCCCAGGTTCCTCCTTTTTGCCCTTTTTGAAGATAGGGACAACGTTAGCCCTCCTCCAGTCGTCCGGCACCTCACCCGTCTTCCATGATTTTGCAAAGATAATAGACAAAGGTTCTGAGAGTTCTTCCGCTAGCTCCTTCATTACTCTTGGATGCAGTTCATCGGGCCCTGGAGATTTGAACTCATTCAAGGAAATTAGGTGTTCTTTGACCATTTGTTTATCAATCTCAAACTGCGATCCTGCCCCCTCAACTTCTGCTTCACTTTTTCCAGGGGGGGTCATAGACCCGCTTTTGGGAGAAGACCGAGGCAAAGTAGGAATTGAGCACTTCAGCCTTCTCTTTGTCGTCTGTTATCAATTTGCCATCCTCATTAAGCAGTTGAACCACCATTTCTTTCCTTTGCCTTTTACTATTCACGTATCTGAAGAAAGCCTTTTTATTGCTTTGAGCATCCCTCGCTAATCTCAGCTCATTCACAGCTTTAGCCTTCCTGACGCCATTTCGGCACTTCTGTGCCACCTGTCTGTACTCTCCTTTTGTAGCCTGGCCTTCCTTCCACTTCCTATATGTATCCCTTTTTGTTTTCAGTTCATCAATAAGCTTTTTGTGGAGCCACATTGGTTTCCTCTGTTGTCTTCTATCTTTTCTCCTTGTTGGAATTGTTTGTAACTGTGCCTTTAAAATTTCATTTTTTAGGTACTCCCACCCATCCTGCACTCCTTTTCTTTTTAGGCTCCCTTGCCACGGGACCTTACTTATTATAGTTCTGAGTTTATTAAAATCAGCTTTCCTAAAATCCAGAGTACGTGTATGGCTACACTCGACTTTTGTCTCCTTCATAATCAAGAATTCAAGTATGACGTCACTTTCCCCCAGAGTTCCCGTAACTGCCACTTTATCCACTAAGTCATCCCTATTGGTCAATAACAAGTCAAGGATTGCCGATCCTCTAGTTCCTTCCACCACTTTCTGTAGGAGAAAGTTATCACCCACACATGTCAGGAATTTCTTGGAAGGGCCACTTTTGGCAGTATTGGGCCACAGCTAGACCTAAGGTTTATCCCAGGATCATCCAGGGTTCGCCCCTGCCTGAGCACTGGATCCCCTGTGTGTCACCTAGATGAACAGGTTTGACCCCTGGATGATCCAGGGATAAACCTTAGGTCTAGCTATGGCCTACGTCTCCCAACTGATATCAGGGTAATTGAAGTCTCTCATCACTACTACATCACACTTCCTTAAAACACTGGCAATTTGTTTCTCAAAAGTTTTGTCCTCGTCTTCTCCTTGATTGGGTGGTCGGTAGTAGACTCCGATTATCATATTCTTTTTATTCCTTGCCCCATTTATTTTAATCCAGACGCTCTCAACGGGGCTCCCAATCTCATCCGCCTGTATTTCTGTGCAGGGATAGGTATTTTTAACATATAGTGCAACTCCACCTCCCTTTCTATTTCTTCTGTTCTTTTTGAACAAGTTATATCCTTCAATTGCTATATTCCAGTCATGGGAGTCATCCCACCAAGTTTCAGTTATACCTATCAAGTCGTATTTGCCTTCATGGAATAAGAGTTCAAGTTCGTTCTGTTTGTTTCCCATGCTCTGGGCATTAGTATATAGACATCGAAGACCATGTGTTTTATAGTCTGGCTTTGTTCCTACATTGTTGCAGACACTATTTTGGGACACTATTGGAGCTGTTCTCTGTACTGTGGTGCCTTGGCCTTCATCCATTGTTGCCTCAAAATTTACGTCTCCCACCCCCGCAAGATTCAGTTTAAAGCCCTCCTGATGAAGTTCTTCATGCTGTGGCCGAACACATTCTTTCCAGCCCTTGTGAGTTGCAACCCATCCCTTGCCAGCAGTCCATGCTCCAAGTAGCGTAGCCCGTGGTCCCAGAATCCAAAACTCTCACGACGGCACCACCTTCGAAGCCATCCGAAGTTCATCCGGAGTATTTTTCTTTCCCTTTCTAATCCTCTTCCAAGAACCGGGAGGATGGATGAGAAAACTACCTGGGCCCCAAAGTTCTTCAGTTTCCTTCCCAGAACTTCAAAGTCTGAAATGATTTCTTCGTAGCTCTGCTACGAAGTAGGAAAGGGATCGAAATACAATCGCCACCAGCATCATAATGCTTTTGCCCACCTCTATGGTGTGATCACACTTGGAGTACTGTGTTCAGTTCTAGTTGCCCACACCTCACAAGGGATTTTGTAGAGCTGGAGAAAATGCAGAAAAGGGCAACGAAGATTACTAGGGGACTCGAGCAACTTCCCTTTGCGGAAAGATTACAGCACTTGGGGCTTTTTAGTTTAGAAAGGGGGTGAATAAGGGGAGACATGACAGAGGGGTATAAACATAGGCAGAAGGGGAGATGGAGGAGTTTACTGGAGGAGCTGACTGGTGTGAGATTCAGGACAGACAAAAGGAAGGGCTTCTTCACTCAGCACTTTTGAAGGAAGGCTGAGGTCCACTCAGCGCCCCCTGCAAGGTAGGCCCTGGATCAAATGTCCTGATTCCAGGGCAACCACCTCTCTAGCCCTGTCCTTAGCCAGGAAGAGCCAGCCCTTTGAGAAATAAACACACACACACACACACACACACTTTTAAGGACTGAAGCAGTTTATTTACAGAACACTAAAACTAACACGTAAGGTTTCAGTCAAACACACAAATTACACAGACAATAGGGTATTAAAAGACGGAGGGGGAGGGGGAGGGAAAGGATGGGGTAAGAATCTAAAAACAGGCTTCACAACAGACAACTTCAAACCGCAATCAAATAAAACTCTAACCCACCCAAAACTGTGCCTTAAAGGCAAGCAGATTTCCCTGGAAGGCCCAGGCACTTACACATAAGAAACCTGTCTCAAATCAAGCATTTACCCAGCTCACCAGGGATCTCCCACTCTACATATGCCAGGGAAGATGGCTGGCCCCTGGTTGCCCACCTCTTTATTCCTTTTCAGGCCCATAGGCCTCGTGACTCAGGCCATAGCTAGACCTAAGGTTTATCCCTGGATCGTCCAGGGGTCAAACCTGTTCATCTAGGTGACACACAGGGGATCCAGTGCTCAGGCAGGGGCGAACCCTGGATGATCCCAGGATAAACCTTAGGTCTAGCTGTGGCCTCACTCTAGCCAATCCTATGCCCCACTGGGGTCATTGGCACCCCATTCCCTCACCAGGCCATTTCCCAGCTGGAACAGCTCAACACCCTACTTAGTGCGACCTTGGCTGCTCGAGCTAAACTGATGGCCCACAGGTGTTACCTCAGGGGATGGGGAGGGCTTGGCACAACCAATTGCCCAAGTCCTGAGATAGACTCTAAGGAATGTTCCCTGAAACTCCCTCCTCCCGGCCCAGAGGCCGAAGCCAAACTGAGCAAACTAGCTGAACAGAACCACTGCTATGTTGGCCGTTCTTCACAGCACTATGGAATTGAGTTCCATGAGATGTAATGATGTCCACCAGTTTGGATGGCTTTACAAGGGAATTGGATAAATTCCTGGAGGAGAAGGATATCAATGGCTATTAGTCCTGATTGCTACATACCGCCTCCAGGATCAGGGGCAGTATGGCTGTGTATCCCTGTTGCTAGGGGGCCTGAGCGAGAAGGTGTTATTAACACCTTCCTGCCCTGCTTGTGGGCTTCCTATTGGGACATCTTCTTGACCACTGTGAGAATAGAGGACTGGGCTAGAGAGGCCTCATGGGTCCAATGGTTTTAGGGTTGGGAGTGTGGGGGGCTTCTGTCCATGGTTGGCAGAAGGAGGGAGAAAAGGGTGATTCAGTGCAAGCAGATGCATTGGTTGACTTTCCTAATTAGAATCATAGAATAGCAGAGTTGGAAGGGGCCTACAAGGCCATCGAGTCCAACCCCCTGCTCAATGCAGGAATCCACCCTAAAGCATCCCTGACAGATGGCTGTCCATCTGTCCATTCTGGATAGGGTACTCCAGAATGTGGTGCTGCCAGCCAGAGAATTGAGATCCTTTGGGCACAGGATGTGTCCTGGCCCAGTTCTGGCAGGTGGGATCATCTGCCCTCGTGCATGAAAGCGGCCTCCCCTCAGCTTCAGCCTCTGAAGAGGTGAGGGTGAACAACAGAGCAGCCCAGCTGGTCTTCCTGACCGTTGGTCCCGCTGGGGTGGAAAAGCAGGTGCCCTGCTGGCCTCCTCCTGGCCAGTGCCATCTGGCAAATCCCACTTGGGATTGATATGAGCATTGCTCTTGAGTCATTGCTCTTGAGTTTAAAATAAGCCAGGCAGACTCTGTGCTCATCTACACCAAGCAGAATATTCCATGATGAAAGTGGTATGAATGCAGTATATAAAAGGCAAGAGCCACACTACTGCTTTATAGTGGTACTGAAGTGCACTGACAAATGTTGGGGCCCATGACACATCTACACCAAGCAGGATATAACACTATGAAAAAGGTATGAAAGCAGTATATGGTATGTGTCATGGGCCCCAACAGTTGTCACTACACTTCAATACCACTATAAAGCAGTAGTGTGGCTCCTGCCTTTTATATACCGCTTTCATACTACTTTCATAGTAGAATATCCTGCTTGGTGTAGATGAGCCCACAGTCTCAGTGGGCCTGGGGTTGGATTGGGTCCGAGGAGGAGCTGGGCATGGCAGAGCTTTGTGGTGGCAGGCCCTGCCCTCTGAAGAGCAGAAGGGTGCTTGCTGTTCTTCAGAGGGCATTCAGAAGCTGCCTTTACCCTCTATGGTGAATGCCCAGGAAGATGCAGCACAGGGCAAGGGGAGGGATAGGGATAGGGATGCTTTAGGGTGGATTCCTGCATTGAGCAGGGGGTTGGACTAGATGGCCTTGTAGTCCCCTTCCAACGCTGCTATTCTATGATTCTATGAGTGTGGGGGGGGTTGGGAGGAGGGTCTCCCCCAGGCTTCTACTGGCTGCTGTAGCATGGCTGGCTTCCTCTCGTTACGAGATGGTAAAGTTGGAGAGACATCTTTGGTGCAGCCAGACCATTTGTCCTTCTCGCCCACCACTGCTGTCAACTCTGATTGGCTCTCCAGCAGGCTGAGGTGACTGGCAGTAGCTGGAGCTGTGGGTGAGTTTGAACCCGGGATCTTCTGTGGGACAGGGGACTGAGGCACTGTTGATAGGTCAGGAAAATTGGTGTTCAACCTATTCTGGACATTTTCCCCAATGTCAGGGGGAAAAACCCATTTCCAGGAGTGTGTTGCTAAGAACATAAAGGCCAACAATAAAGAATTCTTTAAATATATCCGAAGAAACAAACCGACTAGGGAGACAGTTGGCCCATTGGATGATAATGGAGTTAAAGGATTGCCAAAGGAGTATTAGATCACTGAGAAGCTGATGGAATTCTTTTCATCGGTCTCCACTGCAGAAGATATAGGACA
Organism: Elgaria multicarinata webbii; assembly: GCF_023053635.1. Classification (NCBI taxonomy): domain Eukaryota; kingdom Metazoa; phylum Chordata; class Lepidosauria; order Squamata; family Anguidae; genus Elgaria; species Elgaria multicarinata. Next base: position 296,148 of record NC_086171.1, on the reverse strand, counting down.
GATACCTGCAGTGGTGACAGAGATGAAGTTCTCAAGGTTCTTGATGAATTGAAAGCTAACAAATCTCTGGGCAGTGATGAAACTCAAGTGTGAAATTGCTGATCTAACAAAAATATATAATGTATTATTTATTCATTCATTTATTATGTTTATATCTCACCTCTTTTTCTTGTATGGAAACTATGACAGTTTACATAATCTTCCTCCTCTCCATTTTATCCTCACAACAACCCTATGAGGTAGGTTAGGCTTGGAGTCGGTGGCTGACCCAAAGTTGCCTGCTAAGCTTCACGGCTGAGGGGGCCATGTGACTAGTTGAGGGGGCTGGGTGAGAGGCCCAAAGTCACGCAGTGAGCATTATTATTATTATTTTTATTATTATTATTATTATTATTATTATTATTATTATTATTATTATTATTTACATTTATATACTGCCCCATAGCCGAAACTCTCTGGGCGGTTTACAAAAGTTTAAAACAGTGAACATTAAAAACAAATATACAAAATTTTAAACAATAAAAAGCATAAAATACAAACGAAAACAGACAATATCCGTTTATGGCTCACCTCAGGTCTCCCAAATCCCAGTCCAACACTCTAGCTGCTACACCAAGTATTGTCTGTAGGATCAGTCTCTGTACCAGAGGACTGGACAGTGGCCCATGTACTCTCAGTTTTTTAAAAGCAACCGGGATTTAGGAGGCCGGTTAACTGGCCTGTACAGGTGGATTAATGTCTGTTCTGGGTAAACTGGTGGAAAACATTACTAAACATAAAAGTAGTAGGCATATAGAAGGACAAGTCCTGCAGGAAAAAGAAACAGCTTGGTTTCTGCAAAGGTAAGTCCTGTCTCACTAACCTTTTACAGTAAACAAGTGGAGAAGGGTGATACAGTATGCTAAGGATCTCCAAACTTTTTGGGCCTGTGGGCACATATGGCATTTTGAAAAATTGCCCTGGGCATCACAACAACTTGACTGGCCACCCACCCCTGCAGCAATCACAAAAATGTTAGGCATGCCCCTTACCTGAGTTTGTGTGCATGAACGTGCACCCTGTCTGTGTACTACCCAGTCTAGCTTCTCTTCCTCTCCTTCCTTTCTCCCTTCCTTATCTCTCTCGGACTTTTCTTTCTTTCCCTGTCTCTGGCCCCATTTGTGGTTAAGCAACATGGTTAACAGTGTTGTCTGACACGTTTTCCCTATCCATGCACACCTGTTAACCACACTGTGGTCAGCCTCACTAACCATGTTATGCAGCATGGTTAGCGGCACAAAATTTGGTTTAAGGTTTCATCTGACACACACCTATGGTTAACGGGCCGAAATCATAGAGCTTCCAGTACAGAGTGGCTGAAATTGCCCCAGTCGCTGTAGCCTGTGGGCTCAATTGCTGCTCCAGCCCGTTGCTTGGCTGTAACAGGCTCGGTGGGCGCCATTTCACTTCATTGGCCCCCGGGTTTTGCGTGGCTGCCATGTTGTTTAAAGGGGCGCCTTCTGGAAGTATGCCTTTTTTACTCCCCAACCCCATACTGACCTACCATTTGTCTTACCACATTGAAGCACCGTTACGACATTAACTGAAATGAGAGGTGCAACTGCTGGGTGTCTTAGCGCACGGACTGTTGGGATACGGGGTGGAGCATTTGGAGGACTCAGTTGCTCATCTAACTGCTTTGTGGTTAGCGTGTAGTTAAGGAAACCTTAACCCCAAAGGGTTAACAGTGTCCTCTGCTAGCGTTCTGCATGTGGTTCGCATTACCCACAGCTGAACATGGTTAAGCTAACCACAAAGCACTGAATGTCATCTCAACAGGGCATCTCCCTCTCTCCTTCCCTTCCTTCCTTCCTTCCTTCCTTCCTTCCTTCCTTCCTTCCTTCCTTCCTTCCTTCCTTCCTTCCTTCCTTCCGCTCTTCTCTTCCTCCCTCCCTCCCTCCCTCCCCTGTGCCTTCTTTCCCACTCCTTTCTCTGGCTCTTCACTCTCTCTGGCTCCTCTTTTTTCCCCTTCACTCTCTCCGGTTCCCCTTCCTTCCTTCCTTCCTTCCTTCCTTCCTTCCTTCCTTCCTTCCTTCCTTCCTTCCTTCCTTCCTTCCTTCCTTCCACCCTTCTCTTCCTCCCTCCCTCCCCTGCGCCTTCTTTCCCATTCCTTTCTCTGGCTCTTCACTCTCTCTGGCTCCTCTTTTTTCCCCTTCACTCTCTCCGGTTCCCCTTCCTTCCTTCCTTCCTTCCTTCCTTCCTTCCTTCCTTCCTTCCTTCCTTCCACTCTTCTCTTCCTCCTTCCCTTCCTCCCCTGCTCCTTCTTTCCCACTCCTTTCCCTGGCTCTTCGCTCTCTCTGGCTCCTCTTTCTCTCTTTCATTTTCTCTGTCTCATCATCCCCATGCAACTAACTGGAGCAATTTCTCCATTCATTTACATGGGTGAGAAAAAAACCCCTCTGCCTAAAATCAACTGGTGGGGGTGAAATTCCCCCCTCCAGGGACCCTGTTGCCAAGAACTTCATCCTCCCCAGCCATTTTTGGTGGGGGGCTTTTTACTCCCTATAGAAGCTTATGGGGAAATCACTCCATAGAATTCTGTAAACTGCCCAGAGAGCTCTGGCTATGGGGGCGGTATAGAAGTGTAATAAATAAATAAATAATCTAGGGAGTTAAAATAGCTTGTGCAGGGTACTCAGCCTGGTCTTGTAGGCACAGCGGTGCCCCTGGTCATTGCATTAGAGATCCCTGTGAATAGACATTGTTTATTTGGACTTCCAAAAGGCTTTTGACAAAGTCTCTCACCAAAGACTTCTGAGCAAGCTTAGGCATGAAATAAGATAGTTTTCTTATGGATCAATTATTAGTTAAATCACAGAAAGAAGAAGAAGAAGAAGAAGAAGAAGAAGAAGAAGAAGAAGAAGAAGAAGAAGAAGAAGAAGAAGATGATCACAGTGATTTATTACATTTATATACCACCCCATAGCTGAAGCTACACAGTAATGATGGCATATAAACAGTGGGATCCCACTGGTATCTGTACTGGGACCAACGGTTTCCAACTTAGCAGTGAAGTGGCCAAGTTTGCTGATGACGCCGAATTATTTAGGGTGGTTAAAACAAACCGGGATTGTGAAGAGCTCCAAAGGGATCTCGCCAGCTGGGAGAGTGGGCATCCGAATGGCAGATGCGGTTCAATGTAAGCAAGTGTAAAGTGATGCATGTTGTGTCAAAGAATCACAACTTCATGTATAACCTGATGCGACTGGAGCAACTCCTTCATGGGGAGAGCATACAATGTCTGGGACTGTTTAGTTTGGAGAAAAGACAAGTGAGGGGAGACATGATAAAGGTGTACAAAAATATGCATGGTGTGGTGAAGGTGTACAGGGAGACATTTTTTCTCCCTCTCATAATGCTAGAACCCAAAGGGGTGGGGTCATTATGCCATAAAGCTGGTTGGTGGAAATTCAGGACAGATGAAAGGATGAACTTCATACGGCACAGAGTTGATCCAGCAACAGTTCTTCTCATGTTGTTGTTCTATATCTCAGTTTTATACAAAATGCTGCCACGTTCTTCCGAGAGGTTCAAGAGAATCAACAGAGTCACACTCTGCTTGTCTTTGTCTTGGCAAAGGTAATCTCACAGGGCTACCAAGGCAAGTTTCCATTCCAAAACCAGACCTTAACTCCGAATGAAATGGATTTAGACAATCAGTTTCAATCCAGAGTTTTGTCTGGCAAGCAGAGCCCTGGCAGCCTCAAACACTGGTGTTTTGTATCTAGATCAGGAGGGGAGAGGCCTGCAGGTTTTGAGAATGGGTGAGGAAAATGTGTCATCTTTTCTTTCCTTCCTCCTGAAACATCCCAGTATAGTGTGTGTGTGTGAGGGGTGCATGGTTTTTTTCTTCCTTGCAGCATGCGGTCCCCTAACTGCCTGGCCTTCTGGTTGCTTTAGCCCCCTTTGTCCCATCCCTCATGCTCTCTCTATAGGCCCATGAAATCATAAGGGGGCCCATCTCAGCTAGTATTCTGCTCCCACACTGGCTAATCTAATCAGCTGCCCCACAAGCAGGAAGTGAGCACAACAGCACTCTTCCACTTGTGTTCCTCAGCCACTGGTGTACACAGACCTACTGTCTCAGGTACAGGAACTAATATATTAGCCATCATGACTAGTAGCCACAGAGAGCCTTCTCTTCCTCCACGGCCAACACCACACCTTGTGGTAGTGAATTCCGTAGTTTAACTAGGTGCTATGTGCAGAAGTCCTTCCACTTACTCGTTTCGCCAAAAAGTGCCATGAGTGTTCTGTAAGCTCACAGATTCCGGTTGGGGAGGGTGTGTGTGTGTGTGTGTGTTTTAAAATACCGCTTTTAATTCCTTTTAACATGTGAACTTCTGAATTCCTAGGGGTTCCCCATGTAGGTTGAAACCCTGTCCTTCTTTTAGGGTGGCCTTGTTGGGCTTCCAAGCAGAGAAGACCCTCCACCATGCAGACCACACAGCACTGGCAGCTGCCCTCCCTCCTAGCTGGATCCTTCAGGTTTGCGGTTGCAACCTCCAGTCAGGGCAGACGCCACACACACCCCATGTGTCGTTTCCCTTGTTATTTGGTTACTATGTTTATAGCCTGCCTTTTCCTCCAAGGAGCCAAATGTGACATACCTAATGCTCCTCCCTCCTCTCAATTTTATCCTCAACAACCACCCTGTGAGGTACGTTAGGCCGAGAAGTAAGTAACTCGCCTAAAGTTACCCAGTGAGTGGCCACTCTGCGTTCTGTGGCCACTGAGTGTACTGAGTCTCAGTAGGCTTTTCTTGAAGGGGAAGGTGTGTTTTTTTGGTCCCATTATGTTTTATTTGTAAAATGGTGGCAGTCCTGGCTGACTGGATGGGTGGACATTCAGAGGAGTGGAGACAAACTTCTAAGGGGGGGGGAGTCATTGAAGCGAAGTACGCAGGTGCTTCTCACTCTGGTCTCTTGTGTGGCTGCTCCTGTGTATGCCACAGCATCACACGCAGGGCGATGGATCTGGGCCCCAGACACGGTTTGCCTGCTGGTGTCCTCTGTTTGCCCCCTCTACGGGGTCCTTTGCTCAAGTGCCCCCCTCCACGAGAGCCCTAGGGTGGGTGGGGTGCCAGTGTCAGGGCATCTGCCCTCTGTGGGCAGAACCCTTCGCGGGCCTTTGCAGAAGCCCCCAAAGCCAGGCAGCTTCTTGGCAGGCCTTGCAAGGTTGCTCCGTCTCCGGCTGCATCTCCCCAGCAACGGGAAAGGCATTATACTGTTCCCATGGAAACTCGGGTAGAAGCAGCGTTTGGGAAGGAGGGAAGGCAGGGAGCTCGCGCGCTCTCTCGCTGGCGTGTGGCTCTTGGCAGGCCCGGCGCGGCTGCAGAGCTCTTTGTCTGGCGGTCCAAGAACTGGGCGGGTGAGCAGCTCCGTCGGCCGGGGAGGCGCTTCGCGGAGCTCCGGCTTCCATCGCGGCTCCCGCCGGCATCCTCGAAGGGCCGGCTGGGGCAGCCCGGGCAGCAGCAGCAGCAGCAGCAGTAGCCAGGCACTTCTGCAGCTGGCCTGAGAGGCGGGGAGGCACTCCAGAGCCGCAGGAGAGGCGCTGAGCGCGGCGGCGGCAGCGGCGGCGGCAGGGTGAGTTCGGGGCCGCTGGCTCCAGGGAGACCTTCGGCACTAGCTGAGGGCTGAGCTGCCGGTGCCCACGTGAGGAGGTGCGCAGCTGATGGGCGACGCGGTGCGGGGCACCGCGGGCCAAGTGCCTGGCGGGGGTGGGCCAGCCCAGGAGAGCGCCGGTGGCCGCGCACCCGGCCCCGAGGGCGCTCTCAGCCCTGCTGCATGGAGAGGTCGGCTGGCTGGCTGGCTGGGGGCTTCGGAGAGGTCGGGGCCATCCGGCCCCGCGGGCTCGTTCGCCGTGCTCCAGGGAAACCCGCCAGAGGGCGGAGGGGGGGCACCCGCGCAGCTGCCTCTGTCCCAGCTGGGGCTGGCGACTTCTCGCTCTCGCGCGCACCAGCGGCGAGGGCCCCGTGGCCACTTTGGGGGAGGCCAGGACGCGCAGGGGAGACCTGTGCCCCTCCCTGCCAGAAGATCCCCCCCAGCAGCCCCTCGGTGCCGCCGAGCAGCCCAGAGGTGGGAGGGGCTTCACTCTGGCAGCTGTGCTCCCCCTCGAGGGCTGCCCAGCGGCCCCGGGCAATTCCCGCTTGGGCTGCGCACCTGCAGGCGGGGTTGAGCCGCGAACTCCCCAGAGCACCCTCCGGCCCTGGTCATTGTACTTTGGTCTCCTGCTTGGGGCCAAGGCAGTTTCCCTCCTGAGGCAAAGCGCAGCATGCGGGGTGGGGGTGCGGAGGTCGACCCCTCCTCCCCTTACAACGTGGTCCTGATCCTGATCAGTCTTTTCTTTCTGGTTGGGATTTCATAACCAAAAGGCAAGCGGGTTAAATGCATGTAGCCCTACAGCCCATGGCGGCTCAAGCTTGCATGCTCATTGAGGGCAGAGGGGGCAGATCCAGTTCTCTTTTGCTGGAAGGGCATTTCCAGAACATCTCTGGGTCAGCTCCACATTTCTGAGGGCCCCTGGGCAGGACCCCCTCAGTGAGGGGGGAGGAGGAGGAGGAGGAGGAGGAGGAGGAGTTCCAGTGGCACCCTGCTGCCTGCTCTTGATGCTGGCCCCACAGAGGTGGCTCTAAAGCCACACTCTCCTTGAATGAAGCAGAGGGCAGGCAACATCCTTTAGCAGGGGCATCCTTGGCCAGGAGCCTGCCTGCCCTTCGGAGGCCCCTCCTTCCCACAGTGACAACCAGTATTTGGAGGGTCTGGTGTTGGAGGTGAGAGACCGCCATCCTGATGAGTAGCCATGGAGAGACTCCTCCCCTTTGGGTCATCGCTTTAAGACCTACTGCAGGCAGCAATCCTGACATTCTCGAGAAGGGGGGCACTTGTGGCCCTCCAGATGTCTTGGCCTACAACTCCCACCAGTCATTGGCAGTATAAGCAATGGTGAGGGGAGCTGAAGGTCAAAATATTTGGAGGCCTGCAAGTTGACCACCCCTGCTCTGTTTTCTGGTTCAGAGTCCATAGCACCAGCAGGCACCCAGAGGCTGGTTACCAGTGTCACCAGTGGCCCCTGTGGGCATGTCCTCCATGGACATCACTGTGCGCACAGCGGGTGAAGTAGCAAGAGCTCCCTCTATCCCTGGGAGGGAAGCGGTGGTGGCAGAAAAGGTGGTGGCAGTGGCGGCAGCCAGGTGAGATTCAATGATGGTAGGAGGCAGCTTCCTAGGCTCTTCAGGGTTCTCTGGTAGATTATGGCCTCCCAGCGGCCCACCTGAGATCCTCCTGGTCTTCCCACTGGCTTCCAGGGACTTCCAAAACTCAGCTGTGCCTGTGCCTGATGGGCTCCCTGGCTCCCTGCGACGGTGGTGGTTGTGTCTCAACAGCCTCAAAGCTTAGCAAAGAGTTTGACTCAATGCATGCTGAAATGTGGCGTGGTGCACATGTGTCAAAAAGGGGCAGTTTTCTGTGGCCTGCCTGCAATTATTGGCATCCCTTTGGCCCTTTGGAGGTGGCCCAAAGTGCATGCCTGAGGTGTTGCAAGACCCGTTCCTCTCTCGCTTGCAGTTGGTCCCACGTCTTACTGCTATTATTATTTATTTATTTATTTATATAGCACCATCAGTGTACATGATGCTGTACAGAGTACTGCTGGCCGAGCTTTGATCTTTCTGCAGTTCGTTTGAGCCCTTTCTAAAAAACACTCTTGGCTCAGTGTTGTTCCATGCAGGGCTTGCTTCTTTGTTTGTATATTTTAGCTGCCTTTCAAGACCTTGGTCTTCCCAAGATGGCTTACAATATAATGCATAAAAATTCAGAATCAAATGAATTTATATGGCATTGAGCTGTGATCAGCCTTATCTGGGTTTCTATAAAGTGTTTCAAGAGAGCAGTGCAAATAGTTCAGGGAGGCTGAGGGCGCAGCCAGGCATGTGACACGTGAGGACAGGGGGGCATCTGGAGGGCTGATTCATCATCCTGACTGCATAAGGGCTGGAGGGCTCCTTCAGCTATCCACGGGGATGCCCAAGCCCTCACCCAGCAGAATGAGTGGAGTTAGAATTTGGGCACATGGGCATCATTCGGGGGGGAATGGGCTGTGACCCCCCCACCTCCCAGTTGGCTCCTTGCCAGAGGAGCTCCTTGCCAGCGTCTTCCACCTAGCCAAATGCCCAGCTATTTCTCCTTGGAAGTGTTACACCCTCCACTTGATTTCTTCAGCTCTTGGTTTATAAAAGGGCATCCCCAGCCATGGCTTACTCACTAGAAAGCAAAAGGTGGAGAACATTTCAGAAGCTGTTCTGTGTTAGGACACTCAGGCATGCCACTGCCCGGCATGCCTTTTCCCAGCCCACGAGTCTCTTCCAGCAACTGGTGAAGAGTCCTCCTCTCAGGACTCCCTGCTGCAACCCCGTTGATCCCACAGCTGGAACAATGGGGGCCACCCCAGGCAGATGAGGCAAGAGCAGCATGAGTGTTCCAGCTCCTTCCCACAGCACCGCATGGGGATGGCGGAGGCATTCAGAGGAGCAGGATGTAGCAGGAGCCTAGGAGAGCACCTGGGCTGTGGGGGAGAAGGCAGCTGACGAAAAGGACTCCTGTGCTTGCAAGCACCAGCAGGCCACCCTTAGCTCCTTCCTTCAGGAGAGGTATGGATGCCAAGGGCCCTGAGGGAGCCAGAGCTTGGGACACCCCTTGTAGAGGATGTCAACGGCCACCTGACAGCCCTGCAAGGTAGGCTCCTAGACTAAACATCCTGAACTCCCAGGCAACCCACCTCCCTAGCTCTGTCCACAACCGGGATGAGCCAGAAGTTCAGGGAATAACACAGACACACATTTAGGGACCAAAACAAATTTATTGCCATCACTACAAACTAACACATAGGGCCTTGTTGGTAAAAAGCCTTTAAAAGGGAAAGGGGAGAAAGGAAAGGGGAATTGGGAAAGGGGAGTGAGGTAGGAAGGAGAGGAAAAGTTCTAGCAACTAGCCATTACCCCAATAAACAGTCAAACATCCCCACATCCAGCTACAGCGGCAGCTGGCTTTCTCCAAGATACCCGTACACTTTAAAACATAAAAAACCTCTAACTCCTAGCAACCCCCTCCTGGTTGCCTCGGACCTGATCTTCCCACTTGACATACACACGCACCACCAAGGAAGATGGAGGGTCTTCTTCATGGGGCTTTTTATCTCTTCTTAAGCCCCCAAGCTCCATGACCCTTGTTAACTAACCAGTGCCCTTCCCTGGCTTCTGATGACCCCTCCCCATAGGGACGGGACCACCTTCTTTTCCCACAGCTGAAACGAGTTAACTTCCCAACCACCCTGATAACCTCCAGGTGCTGTGGTGGGAGTTGCACCGGCTCTAGGCAGAAACGATCTTGGCCAAAAGCCACCAGCTCTCTTCCTCCTACCTGAGCCTGGCACAGCAGATTTTGAACACAATAGAGCATACATGGAAGGCAGACATCAAAATCCTATAGCAACAACTCAGAGGTTTGCAGCCCTGTCCTTCACACCCCTCACACCCACCCTTGCAAAACAAGGGAAGGTTCAAGTTCCTGGAGGTCCCATCTGAGGGACATTGTCTGCGCCCATGGCTTACTTCCCCATCTCTAGAGGGATTTGGATGGGGCCCACTGCAGTTCTCAGGTTCTTGGTTCTCAGATTCTATTTATGGCAGAGTCAGTGGTGGAGGCATCTGCATAAGTGGATGTTGCAGTGGGGGCAAAGAAACAAACAAAAAAACAAAACCCAACAGCAAACCACCATTAGAAGCAAACCAAACTCTGAGAGAGATCTGGAACAAGTCTGCTGGACTGAAGGGACGTTGACCCTCTCTCAGGGGTGCAAAACGTGTCTCCCCCACCCCCTGCAAGCCCTGCATGGTGGATCTCTAGTCCTCCAGCACCAGCTGCCAGAAAAACAGTGGAGATACTCAAATAATGAGAGGGGAAGTAGTGCCAAGTAGAGAGGAAGAAAGACTGAAAGAACTGGGCATGTTTAGCCTGGAGAAGAGAAGACTGAGGGGAGACATGATAACACTCTTCAAATACTTAAAAGGTTGTCACACATAGGAGGGCCAGGATCTCTTCTTGATCCTCCCAGAGTGTAGGACATGGAATAACGGGCTCAAGTTAAAGGAAGCCAGATTCCGGCTGGACATCAGGAAAAACTTCCTGACTGTTAGAGCAGTACGACAATGGAATCAGTTACCTAGGGTGGTTGTGGGCTCTCCCACACTAGAGGCCTTCAAGAGGCAGCTGGACAAGCATCTGTCAGGGATGCTTTAGGGTGGATTCCTGCATTGAGCAGGCGGTTGGACTAGATGGCCTTGTAGGCCCCTTCCAACTCTGCTATTCGATGATTCTATGACTTCACGCATCCTTGACACCATGCTTCTTCTAATGCAGCCCAGAACTGTGTTAGCCCTTTTAGCAGCCATCTCGCACTGCTGACTCATGTTCAGCTTGCTGTTGACAACTACATCCAAATCTTTTTCCGATGTAGTTCTTCCAAGCCATGAATCTCCCATCTTGTATCTGTACCCTGCATTTTCCCTCCCTAAGTGTAATACCTTATATTTCTCCCTGTTAAATGGCATCTTGTTCCTCTTAGCCCAGTCTGATAAAACATAATTAGGGAAAGGCCAAAGTAAGCAGCTAAGTTTTCAGGGTCTTCCTAGATGCCTGCCATGATGGTGCATGCCAGAAGTGTGGAGTCACTGCAGAAACAGTTGTCTCTTGGGTACTGCCATCCTAACTGCTCTCCAATGGGCAAGTGAGAATGGGCTGCATTGCTGATTGTAGAGTCTGGGCAGGCTGGTATGGGTGAAGGAAAGTAATTTGGGATCAGAAATACACTAGTAACCAATGCAGCTGCCACAGCATAGGTGAAATATCTGACTGCCAGGCTCCCCCAGCAACACTTGCAGCAGCTGGAGTTTCCAGCCTGTCTTGAAAGGCAGGCCCCACATACAGTGCATTGGAGTAGTCCAGCCTGGACATCACTCTTGCATGGATAACAGAGGTGAGGTCCGTCCTCTTCAGATAGGGCCACTGCTGGTGCCCTGGTGTAAGCTGGTGAAACACACACCTGGACACTGCACCCACCTGGGCTTCCCTAGGTAGTGCAGAGTTCTGCAGGTCTCCCAGACTAGATCATGGCTCTCTATGTACATTGCACAAGAGAAACAGCTGCCTTCTGGTGGTTAATTCCCACAGGCACATTGTGGATGGCAAGTCTCCGTCTCCACCTGCAGTAAGGGCCTTCTCGGTGGCTGCTCCGGTGCTCTGGAACTCTCTTCCCGGGGAAGCTAGGCTGGCTCCCTCCTTGATGGGCTTTCGGAAGCAGGCTAAAACTTTTTTGTTCAAGCAGGCCTTTGGAGAATAATCCAGCGCTCCATCTATGTTAATGTCTTATAATTTTGTTGTGTATTTTTTAATTGTTTATGGTTTTGTTTCCCTCCCCCCCAATGTATGTTTTAAACTTTGTAAGGCCGCCTTGAGGCCCAGCATTGGGCAAAAGGTGGGATACAAATAAATATAATAATAATAATAATAATAATAATAATAATAATAAGTCAAATGAGAGGTGTGGGGCCAGGTAAAGAACAAAGTAAGAGCTGCCCCCCCATCACTGCTCCATTTTTGAAGACATCAAATGGTAACACAAGAGACTGGATGGCGTAATCTCTAGCAGCACCCAGCTCAGCTCTTATTCCCTAAGGTCTTCTGAGGCCTTAGCTAGACCTAAGGTTTATCCCGGGATCGTCCCGGGGTCATCCCTGTTCATGTAAATGACACACAGGATATCCCGGGAGCAGGCAGGGACGACCCCGGGATGATCCCGGGCTAAACCTTAGGTCTAGCTAAGGCCTGAGTCACGAGTCCCATTAGATACTAATGGGAATCCACAATTGTGAGAGGAGGAGGAGGAGGAGGAGGAGAAAGGCACCCAAAGAACAAGAGGCTGGAGCTAGCAGTGACTGACCAGGGAAGAGATCTTGCGGGGTGGGCAGCTCAATGCAAATGTTGACCGAGTGTGCGGCTGCTGTAAAAAAAAGGCAAACTTCGTGTTGTGGGTAATTAGGAAAGGAATCAAAAATAAAACTGCCAAGATCATATTCTGCTTATACAAACCTATGGGGTGACCAGACTTGGAATTCTGTGCACAGAGGGGTGTTTTCACGGAGCTGTGTTGGCACCGCCCCCACACTTTCCCTCCCCTGGGTGGCACTAGATAACCACAACGCTGAGGAGGGACCGCCTGGCCACACTCTGCTGCAACTCCAGAGCAAGGCAAGGGGCTCTCTTGATGCTGCCTTGGGTGTCCAGGCCTCCCTCGGGAGGAAAACATCAGGGCAAATTCCTGACTTTTTTTCTCCACAGCTTTTGTGAAAAGCCCCAGGGTGGGTGCGCAATTGCAGCATTGTTGTATGACAGATGCTGCACCACTGTGTGCCCACTCTGGGACTTTCTAAGCCTTTACACAGCAACCCAGCCACAGCACCAAACCCACCCACCCCAGATACTGTAAAGTTGGGTAGGATGCAGAAAAGGGTAACGAGTGTGATCAAGGGCCTGGAGCAGCTCCCCTATGAGGAAAAATGTGAGTGAGGGGAGATGTGATAGTTGTGTACAGAACTATGTGTGGGGTGGAGAAAGTGGTTAAGGAGACATTTTTCTCCTTCTCTCATAACCCTACGACCTCTTCGAGTCAGCCACTGATGTTGAATGGTGGGAGATTCAGGACTGATAAAAGGAAGAGCTTCTTCACACAGCGCAGAGTTAAGCTATGGAATTCACGGCCACATGTTGTGGGCTACCCATCTGGGGCATCAATGGCTGCTGTATTGGATGGCCACTGTGTGAACAGAATGCTGGACAAGATGGAACCTGCCCCCTGCCCAAGCCACAGTCCTTCCTTTTCCCTACAACAAGTTAGAGAAGGGCAGGAAGTGAGGGGGTGGGTTCAGAAAAAGCTTCCTCGAAGTCCAGGCTCTTTCCCACTGTGGGTGGGCCAGATGATGCCAGATCCCAAGAGATCTCCCTGGCACCATGCCTCCCAGAGGCATTGCTCCATACCATGAGCATGATGTTCTTATGCCAAGTGGGCACTGCTCTGCAAAGAGCTTGGTTCCTCTACATCAAGGGTGCAAAGGTGTGGGCCACAAGCAGCCTTTCCTGGTGGCTCAGCAGACACACACACCCCATCTGCTGCCACCACTGGAAAATATTGTGGCAGCACTGCCTGGGATTCTCCCCACTGGTTTCTTGGATCTCTGGTGAGAGAATGGAGATCAGGGGAGGGTTTTCCTTGCTAGAGTGAGCAAGAGAAGCCCCAATTATGGCAATGCTCAGTGAGGCTCTCAGGGCCAAAAAGGTTGTGCACCCCCTGCTTAAGTGGTACGTGTGTGAGATGGGGTGTGAGTGCAGTCCACACTTGTGACCACTCCAAATCGAGAGAAGAACTTGTTTGCAGAAGGAGAGGGCCAGGTTGACTGCCAGGTGCGGCATGGAGGAGGGATGTTCCGTGCGTGTGACCAGGAGGGCACCAGGAGACGGCATCTGTTGTAGGAGCAGGATGGGAGGGCACATGGGGGGATGTGTTGAAAAATAAGGATAACACATTTTGGATGCTTTAACAATATGTGTAACACATGCAGTGCCCATTACATGCTGCCCCTTTAAGAAAACATTTGGCATTAAAGAATTTTGCAAATTAGTTGAACAAAGTATGACCGGCCAATGGTTTGCACCACTTATTTGAGTGTGGACCTAAGAAGAAACACAGAGCCATTCTAGATGGCCATTGGAAGGCATTCAGTAAAAGGGGCTAGTTGCTTAAACAGCTGTTTGCCAGGGGCCATCCAGGGGAGCATCACCTCTCCGATCGGCCATGGAGATGGGTGAGAAGCAGTGGTGATTCTGTACTACAACCTAAAGGAGCTGCCCCACCATTGGGCAGAGAGGTGGCTGCCTCGGGCAGCTAATTTTGGTTACTGTAGCAAATACCAAGAGCCCACTCTCCGCCATGGGTACACAGAGGACCGTGCAAGTCAGGGTGCACAATCCCAACCCACCACAACGTATGCCAAGAGTCACATGGATATGTCTTCCTTTGAGAGATTTATACCTCAGTCTCGAATAAAATGCCCAGAGCAGCTCAAAATAGCTTCATTTGTAAGCTTGCAGGTTAGGGGACCGAATCCTAGCTAATCCCAACACTTTTCTATGATCATTCACAAGGCTATTTGGCGATGGCACCTTTAAAGCTACCATGTAAGCTACCGATTTCCTGTGGCGGAATGCCTTCCAGTGGCCATGTGGAACTGCCGGTTATTCCTCTAATGTTCAGCTCTCAGTGTTCTTCTTACCTTCCACCCTCCTCTGCAAGGCGTAGGCAGGATGGGCAAGGCATGTTGGGGCCAGAACTTTTCCTTGGGAATTCTGTTTGTGCTCAGAAACACAGCTCACAATGCAGGTCTTATTTAGCAGAGTAAGTTTATTAGCTTCAGACTTCTTTACAGTTCCGTGTCATTGTGCAGAGTGACAAAAGCTATACACATATACATATATACACAGTTTTTTTTAAATCTATATTACATACAGCTGTGATTAGGCTAACCCAGCCTCAAGGATCTTTGGTATATTCATATCATTAACACCATGATAGCTTAGAGAATCCTGGCAAGGTTCCCAGTACAGCTTCTATCTCAAGGTAATTGCTCACAGAGAGTCTTCCTCTGTTTAGCCTTCAGATAGCCACACACACAATTTTAATGACTACGCAAGCCTTTTACTTTCTTAAACTTAACAGTCCTCCTCTTGCGTATGTTGTTTAAATTGTGTTACAATTGAGGCCTAGCTTTAAAAGCATCTCCTTGTGTTTCACCATTGGTAGTGGCTTTGTGAATAAATCAGCCAGTATCATTTCAGATGGACAATATTCAAGTTTAATCCAACCCTTCTGGATTATGTCCTTTACATGAGAGTAACGGACATCCACATGTTTAGTTCTTGGTTTACACCTTTCAGATGTAGCCATACTAATACAGGCCTGGTTATCCTCAAATATGTTTACTGGTGTTTTTATTTCCAGCCCTAGGTCAGCAAACAACTGTTTGTACCACTCAATTTCATTACAAACCAGAGATAAGCTGATATATTCTGCTTCTGCACTGGAGACTGCTACACAATTTTGTTTTCTTGTATACCAGTCAATCAAAGATTGATTGTAAAAGAATACTGCTCCACTGGTAGATTTTCTATCAATTGCATTAGCCCAGTCAGCATCAGCATAGACACAGAAATCTCCATCTTTGTGGGCAGATATTTCCAACTTGTGGTTGATTGTACCTTTTAGATATCTCAACACACGTTTTACAGCTGTCCAATCAGATACAGAAGGCGTTGTCATTTTTCTGCTTAAAAGATACACAGCAAATGTAATATCTGGTCTACTCAGGTTTGCTAGATAAAGTAAACTTCCAATTACACTTTGATATTTCTGTATATCTTCCATTTCAGTATTGTCAATCTGTTTTTGAAAATTTGTGACCATGGGAGTGGGAACAATTTTACAATTCTCCATGCTGTGTTCTTCCAGCAATTTTTTTTATTTTGCCACTTTGGTCAATCAGAAATGACCCTGTGTTTGAGTCTTTTTTTTTTTTTACTTTGAATATCCATTTAATAGTAATGGCTCAGGTAAAGGTACTAGCTCCCACGTTCTATTTTTTTTCCATTGCCCTGATTTTTTCTGACATTGCTTCATGCCAGCCCTGAACCTCTGTAGGTTCCATTTCTTGAATCTCCTCAAATGAGGTAGGTTCATAGGCTATCAGTAAAGCTCTATGAGAAACCTGTTTACTTTGGAATTCATCTGAATAACGAATTGGAGCTTTGCGTTCCCTCTCTGATTGTCTTGGCACAGTTTCAGAAACAGTTTCACTTTCCTCCACAGTTTCTTCCCCCTCCCTCTCTTGCTGAGATAGCTCAGGAATTTTTTCTGTGTCAACGTCTTTCTGTTCTACAGACAAACTTACATATTGTTTTGTTTCCTGCATTTGTTCATGAAAAACAACGTCTCTGCTCACAATTACACTTCTGTGATATGGAGACCACAAATGATAGCCTTTTGTTTGTGTATCATATCCCAGCAGTTGACATTCCAAACTTCTTTGAGTTAGTTTTCCTGGTCTGTTTTCTTTCTGAACATGAACAAAACATTTACTACCAAAAACCCGTACATGTGATACCCTCGGCTTTCTGTTATAAAACATTTCATATGGAGTTTTTCCATGTACAGAGTGGTAAAGTCTGTTCAACAAATAGTTTGAGGTGGTCAAAGCTTCTGCCCAGAACAAGTTGGACAAACCTGACTCTCTCAGTAGAGCCCTTAACATGTTCTGCAAGGTTCAGTTTTTTCTTTCTGCAGCCCTATTTTGAAATGGTGAATATGGGACAGTGAGGTTGTGTTGTATACCCTCCTCACTGAGGAATTTTTTAAACTGGTTGCTGAGGAATTCACCCCCACTGTTCGTAAAGTGGCTATAGGTTCTTTGAATCTATTTCCAGCCCACTTCACAAACGCTTTGAATTTATCAAAAGTTTCACTCTTCTGTTTTAACACATACACAAACCCAAATCTACTGTAATCATCAACAATAGACAAGAAAAATCTGTTCCCCCCTTGGCTTGTCTCAATAGGACCTACAAGATCTGCATGAATTAATTCAAATTTTTTTTCTGTTGTTCTCTCACTATGTTGTGGAATGTTTGATTTATGACATTTGGTCTCACTACATACAGTACATTCTACAAAGTTAGAACATGGTTTGATTTTCACCCCTTCACACAATTCTGGAATCTTTGAAATTGTTTTATAGTTGGCATGACCAAACCTTCTATGAGTCAAATGGATGCACTCTTGGTGTGGTTTGCAATTGGCTACTGTTTTTGTAGTGACTTTGCTGGCAACAACTTCATTTTCTTTACAAGTATTAATGACATACAAGGAATCTTTCATTATTCCCTGCACACACACCTCGTTTCCCTGTTTTATTGCACACTTTTCTTCAGTAAAAGAAACCTCATACCCTGTGTCTGTTAACTGTGACACACCTAAAAGGTTTGTTTCCAATTCTGGTACATATAAAACATTTTGTAGTTCAACTCCCAGACAATCAAAATATACATTACCCACACCACATATCTGGATTTTTGTTCCATTTGCAAGGGTAACACATTGTTGCTCTGGAGTAGAAGTTTTCAAAGAAACAAATGAAAATTTGTCTTTTGCCATACTTATTGAAGCCCCAGAATCCAAAAACCAAGGATCCATTGTCTCTTTTACTCTTGCAAGAAGGCATTTCTTTGTTGATTCAATTCCATTCGCGCTGTTTTCTTCTCTCCACTTTGCAGTCGGCTGCTTTTTCTTCTTCTTGTTGCAATCCCTCCTTAAGTGTCCTGTGGAACCACAATTAAAGCATTTCCTTGCCTTTAATGCAGACACCACATCAGGAGATTTATGGCTTTGTTGAAACTCAGCCACAGGTAGTTTAAGGCTTTGTTGTTTTGACGCTTGTATTCGTTCATAGGTTTCCAGTAGTTTCCCAGCTATGTATTCAAGGGTTAAATTTTTCTCCTCTTGACTTTCCATCATGGTGACAACCGTGTCGTACAATGGATCAAGGCTTGACAGAATCACATAGACTTGATGTATATTTGTAAACTCCATCCCTCGCGCCCTGAGTTGATTGAAGATTTCTCTCATGGCTTTTAAGTGGTTTGGCATAGACTCCCCTGGTTTCAGCTTTATTCCATACAGCTTCCGGGTCAGAATTACTTTACTGCCCACTGTTTCTCTTTGATAAACAGCTTGTAGTGCATTCCAGCACTCTTTTGATGTATTCAAAAACTGAATGAAAGAAATCTGAGAGTCTTCCACAGCTAATGCAATAACTGCCATCGCTTTTGCATCATCTTTAAACCATTTAGCATTTTGTGGATCTGCTTCATCTGGTGGATCCTCTGTGACTACATACCACAGTTCAGCCTGGATCAGGTACATTTGCATTTTGTAAGACCATAACGCATAATTAGAGTCATTAAGCTTTTCCATCAGTTGATGTAAACCAGACACACCAGCCCCCGCCATTCCCTCTGCTTTAGGAATTGGTATCTCACCGTCCTCCTGCGCAGAGTCCTCCTCAGAGGCAGCCAATTGAGAGTTGTTCTCACTTTTCAGCACTGGCTTTAGCTTGATGTCTTCCTCCATCAACAGTCTTCTTTATTTTAGCAGACTCCAGGTTCTGGTTCTGATTCTGCACCATTCCCAACAGGTTCTGGTTCTAATACTGGCTATGCTGGGCCCATAACCTTTGTTGGGGCCAGAACTTTTCCTTGGGAACTCTGTTTGTGCTAAGAAACACAGGTCACAATGCAGGTCTTACTTAGCAGAGTAAGTTTATTAGCTCCAGACTTCTTTACAGTTCCGTGTCATTGTGCAGAGTGACAAAAGCTATACACATATACATATATACACAGTTTTTTATCTATATTACATACAGCTGTGATTAGGCTAACCCAGCCTCAAGGATCTTTGGTATATTCATATCATTAACAACATGATATCTTAGAGAATACTGACAAGGTTCCCAGTACAGCTTCTATTTCAAGGTAATTGCTCACAGATAGTCTTCCTCTGTTTAGCCTTGAGATAGCCACACACACAATTTTAATGACTACGCAAGCCTTTTACTTTCTCAAACTTAACAAGGCAGCTGTGGGCATGTGCCTCAGATGGTGGGCTACAGGGAGGAAGAGGAGAGTGGTCTTGCTCCCTTGTTGTGGGCCAGCTGGCTTGAGACCGACGGGAGGACTGCCAGCATCTCTGCGTATGGCCCATCAACCTCTGGTTGCCAGAAGCAAAAGGCAGCCTGGATGGCATCCCCAGAAGCCCCCTGAATGGCTGGATGGTGGCACTCTGTGAGGCACACACCTTGTCAGATGTCCACTCAGTGCGAATGCAGCATCAAGGGACAGGGGCTTGGATGTTTAAAGGCTGGCACAGAGGGGAGGCAAAGCAACACGCATGACGAAGCCTGCCTTTCCTCATGTGAGAGGAATGGCCAAGGCACTAGACGGAGCCCCAGAAAGCAAAACACACTCGTGCTACACAGGCTTGTGGGGTGCCTTGGCCCTCGCCCCAATCTCAATCAGCCAGTAGAGAAGCCCTTGTCAGATTGCTCAAGAGATGGCTGTCAACCTGCTACTTGTTGCATTTTTGTTTTACGCGGTTTCCCCCTTCAGGGAATCCATGAAACTGTTTAAATCCATGAAACTGTTTAAAAACAACAACTGACATTCTTATTCTCCAGCGGTTGAAATGAGGTGGGCTTTGCATTTAAGCCAGAGGAGGAGCAGGGCTAGTTCATGTGGTGAAAAGGAAGAGGCTGGTGGCAAGGAACTGTCTGTGGCAAAACCCATGGGAGGGATACTCCTGCAACCACAAACTGGTGCCCTTTTATGCTGCCACAAGACAGTGTATCTCAAATGGCAGTTTGTGTAAATCAGAATGAAACTACTGGAAGGGAGATTTATTTATTGATTGGTTTATTGCATTTCTATACCGCCCAATAGCTGAAGCTCTCTGGGCGGTTCACAAAAATTAAAACCATTCAAAGTATAAAACAACAGTATAAAAACATGATATAAATTACAATATAAAAGCACAACCAGATGGATCCTGTTTTCTGGAAAGCTGCCTTAGAGCAGGTCAGGTGACGCATCCCTCCAGCCCAGTCTTATCTAGAGAGCGGCAGCAGTAATCCCTGGGCTTGGATGGGGAGAGGCCCCTTATGATGGATTGATTAATTAATTAATTAACCACATTTCTATTCCGCCCAATGGTCGGTTCACGAAAATCAAAAACAATTTCCCTGCACCCTTTTTAAGCTAGAGCTGGGAGTGGTGGAACCTGGGACTCCCTGCACATGGAGCATGTGCCCTATATGGGCTCCTCACCTGCAGCTCAGCCTGAGCTCCACACTTGCAGCTCAGCCAGGCCATGGGTCCTCTGTGGGATTGCAGACCAAGAGACGAGCACATCCTGTGGGCCAGAGATCAGCGGGGCTCCTTAGACCCCTGGCATGGGCTCTCTCAGATAGGGAAGGAACTGCCCTTTCCCCATAGCCATCGGCCGTGCACTTTTGAAAGGCGAGGTGCCTTGAGAAAGGAATGGTGGCGACCTCACATGGGCACAGCTGGCTCCCTGCTGGTCTGCAGGGGTGGGGTGTGTGTAGGTGGTGGAGGGACTTGGGACATCCTGGCCTCTGCAGGTTTTGGCAGCTGCCTGGCTGTCTGTGGAGAGCGCCCAGGTTCGAGGGCCATGCTGCTGCCTCATGGTTCCTGCTGAACCCCCCTGGGGCGTTTGTGTGGTGGCTGCCTTGTCCCTACAGCTGTGAAGCTGAGCCTCCATGGGGGTATAGCATTTGAGGCAAGAACACCCGCAAGGCATGCTAGGAGGAGAACACAGAGCTCAGCTACAGCTGGCTTTCCTGCCCCCTGTGCAGTCGGATCTTTGTGGGAAGGGGTTCCTTTCATCCCATGGTCCCAGATGTTATGTTCCCAATTCCCATAGACATTTCCCATCTGGCTCTGGGTTGCACTGGGAGGGGCAGCAGGCTCTGGCTGGGGCAAAGGTGTGGCGTTGCTGCAGCAGCCTCCATTCGTGGTGCTGGGGCATCTTTGGCTCTCAGTGGCACGAGAAGATTTGGTAGCGGTCCTATCCGCCCTTCCTCCCCCGCGCAACGGGCACAGCGTGGGGATGAGGCCGGGGCGTGTGCGGATTCGCGGCATGAACAGAAGCCAGGAAGGGCCGGTGGGGCAGTCCCAAGAAGCCCTGCGGACGGGCCGGCCTTGCGGAGACCTCCTGCAGAAGGCTTCCTGGAGGAAGCGCGCTGGCAAGGGGCGCCTCGCTCGACCGAAAAAGCGCCTCCCGAAGCTGGCCCGGCGCCGACGAGCGGCCTCGGGGATTCCGGGCCAGAGCGCTCCGCCGCCGGTGCGGCTGGCAAAGGAAGCCCTGGTCTTAGCCGGACCCGCCGAGGTGGGGCTGCGATGCCGCTCAGGCGCGAAGCTGACGCCGCCGGGCTCTTGCCCGCGGAAGCGCCCCTCCGGAGGCAAGAGGACCGGCCGGGACGCGGCGCTCGCAGGGAAGGGGCAGTTCAGGCCCACCATCGCAAGGCAGCTGCAGACGGGACTGTGGTGAGGATCCCGCGGCGAGAGAACAGCTGGCCCAGCGCGCGTTCGCCTCCCGGGTCCGAGTCCGGAGGCAGCTGAACCCCAACCTTCCCGGACCCCCGTGGCCGAGGAGGTCGGCAAGGGCCACCCCCGCTCCGTCGTCCGAGTAGTTCCTGCTGGCGCTCCCTTGCCGCTTCTGGATGAGAAGGGCGCCTCCCTCTGGCGCTGCTGCTGCTACTGCGGGAGCCGGCCGAGAGCAGGCTGGTCCGCTCGCCCGCTCCTGCTCCTCGTCCTGGAGGCGAGGGCTTGCTTGCTTGCCGCGGAAAGCTCCCCGACGGCTGATCTCTGTTCGAAGGGGCGGCTGACCGTCCAGCGGATCTTCTGCGTGGCAAGGCCTCTCCGAAGTGGGACAGCGCAGAGTCGGAGTAACATTGACCTCCCCGGGAGGAGGGCTTTTGCGAGGGCGAAAGCGGATCGCGGCGCTTGGAGTGCAGAAGGAGCGCCGCTGCAGCCCACGGCCGCGCTGGGGAGGGGGACAGCCGAAGTGTGGCCCTTCCCTGAGCCGGCGCCGAAGGAGTTAACGCCCGCCTCCTTTCCCTCCGGCCGCTCGGCTGACCTTCACGCGGACAGGAAAGAGGCAGTGCTGCGCATGCGCCCCGTCCTGGCCGGGAGGAGCCCGGTAACTCGGGGAGGGTCAGTCCATCAATCAATGTGGAGCTCCCCCTCCTGGGGGGTGGGGGGGTGGCTCGTTCCCTGCCTCCCAGTCTGCCCGTCCCCTCCGCGCGGTCCCATTGGTAGCAGGTTTTGAGCAAAACTGGGAGAGCTGCGGTGGGGGGCGTGCAGGGGATTCCGCCGCAGCCCCGGACTCCTCCTTGCCCGGGCCTTGGACGGGCTCGGTGCGGGAGCCTTGGAAGGGGAGCGCAGTGCGGAGAAAGCAGGAGCAGGCGTGGGGCCCGTTGAGCGCCCCCCCCTCCGCCCTGCACGTGTGAACACACGGCTCGGTCGTCCCCACACAATCTGGTGCCTCCGGGCCAGAGGTCCCCTCCCATCTCGGTCACACGCGCCGGGCGGCGGGGCCGTGGCGGGCGCAGCCGTGGGAGCGCTGCTGGGTACCGCGCCTTGCCCGTTCCTTGGCAACACGGCTGCCTCTGTTGCCAGGGCGATGCGCGCGCCGGGAGATGCGGGCAGTTCTTCACGCTGCGCAGGACGGCGCGGGGCGGGGGCGGAGGGAGCGCATCCTCCGAGGAGGGAGCCGGTCTTGGCGTGGGGGCGACGCTCGCACCGCCCCGAGCTGCGGGGAGGAGGGAGCGCCGTCCTCGACTTTCCATGGCGGCGGCGGGGGTGAAACGACAGTCTCCCCGGTGGAGATCAGCGGGGGAGGAATGCTGCCCGCGAGACCGGCCCTCCCTCTGTTCCTTCTCCCGCAGACTACCCCTCCCCTCCAGCCTCAGATGGCGGGGGGAAGGCGCCGTTCCTTTCGCTTCCCTCGGTAGCTGGGCGGCCTAGACGGTCCCGAGGGATGAGGCCTGGAAGCGGGGAAGGGAGGGGCGCCGCGGCGGGAAGTCATTGTGTGACCGGCGGGGACGAACGGACAGACGGAGCGCCGGGCTGGGCAGGCGGGCGGCGCCGCGAGGCTCCCGCCCGGGACAAAACCGGGCGGCGGCGGCGGCGGCGGCGGCGCTTGGCCTTGGCTGGGATCAGCCGCGGCGTTGCCCCCGGGGCTGGAGGATCGCCCGGCCTCCCCTCCTCCTCCTCCTCCTCCTCCTCCTCCGCGCTCCTCTCGGCCGCGCCAAGCCGAGGCGCCCGCGCTCCTCGCGGCTTATCAGCGGAGGAATTCGGCTGCTGCTGCCGCCGCTGTGGGCCGTCGCGGGCGCCCTGCAGGGCCCCCTCCCCCCTCGGCCGGCGGCGCTATTAGAAGTGTGAGCGGAGCGCCCAGCAGGGCTCGGAGGGGAGCGAGTTGGAGAAAAAGGCAGAGGAAGGAGGGAAAGGGAAGAAAGGGAGGCAGCGCGGAGCGGGAGAGCGGAGGACGGACGGACGGACGGAAGAGAGACCGGGAGCGAGGCGGGGAGGCCGAGCTCAGGCGACCCCAATGGCCGCGGAGGAAGTCACTGGAGGGGCGCGAAAGGCGACGAAAAGCAAACTTTTCGAGTTTCTGGTCCATGGGGTGGTGAGTGGGGGAAGTTCGGGAGCTGCCTGGCGGGGAATGGAGGCTTGAAGGAGCCGGCCGGCCTGGGAGGGGGAAGGGAGGGGGCAGCCCCTAGCCTGCTCTGGGGCTGGGGGGCACGCCCCCTCCCCCCAGCACGTGCTTGGGGGGACGATCTGGCGCGTGGAAGCAGGTGCGTTGCCCCTTGCCGCCGTGCTCAGAAGGTTTGGGGGGATACTGCTGTCCCTTTTTCCAACCGGCCTTCGCTAGCCCGGGCTCTCGAACGAGGCCCCCCCAACGCCCCCCCGTGCCAGTCTTGGGCATTCCTCTTTTGTCCTGGTAGGCGAGAGAAATCCCTGGCACGCTGACCCGAGTAGGGCTGGGAGATGCTTCTCCTCGGCAGCCCGAAAGTTCCTTTTTCGGAAACTGGCAGGCCGAGCGGGCCCTGAGAAGCCCACCTGTGTGCAGACCCCAGCTTAGACCCTCTCCAGCAAGGGCACCACTGAGCATGCAGGGGCCATGGGCACTGCTGCTCCTTCCCAGTCTTTCAGACCTTGGGAGTTTCTGGCCTGTAGTAAGTTGGCATTCTTGGGGAGCCCCCTCTTGCCCCACCCTCTCGGCCTGTGGCCTGAGACCCCTGGCAAAAGTGGCGGTGGGGGGCAGGGTGGGGGTTTCTCCTGACATGACAGGGGCTGAGAGCCAGCAGGGCCACTTAGCCCAGTCCTGGCTGCTCCAGGCTCTTGCTTGTCCCGCCTTGCCTTTGGTGGAGGGTGGCCTTTGGCGGCCCGTTCCAGGGCTCTTCCTTCGCTGTAGCTTTTCTCTTGTGGAAATCCACAACCGGCTGTAGGTAGGAGGCACATCCGGGTGGTGCTGTGGGGTCCTGCGCCCTCTACTGCAGGTCCCCTTGCAGGAGCTGGCTGGGGATGCTAGGAGTTGTAGTCAAACACATCTGGAGGGCTCCAGGTTGGGGAAGGCTGATGGAGGGTGCCTGGCATCCTGGCTGTAGCATCTGACCAGTCAGTTCTGAGGCCTGTCAGGGCATCCGGCGGCTCCTGAAAGGCAGGCCTTGCATCACTTTCCTGGGACCTGGTTGGGGCAGGAGCTCTCTCCCCAAAGGCAAAGGCCAGGAAACAGGGGTGCTGCCTGGCTCATGGGCAGCCAGACCGGATCAGAGGTGTGGAAGTGGCCTCTGGCCTGGCCAGGGTGCTCTGGCATGCCACTCCTTCCTGAGGAGGCGGCTTCTAATAATAGAGGGCACCTTAATGGAAGTGGAATGTGCTGCTGCTGCTGCTGCTGCTGCTGCTGCTGCTGCCAACCCAGGAGAGCTCCTGTCCCTTGGAGCAAGCAGCTCCCCCAGCATTTTGAGTCCTGGGGCAGAGGGGGAGAGTTGTCATGGCCGCCCTCTTCCCAAGCCCTATTCACTTTGCCTTAAGACTGGACTGGACGTTCACCCCTCCAGGCCTCGCAGCATGCTTCCCTCCCTGGCTCCCAGGGGCTGCTGGGTTTCTTCTGCCCACAGCCCACAGGCACAGGACTCCGTGCCCAGGCGCTCGCCATGCTGCTGCTGCTGCAATTGTGGAGATCCTTTCCCTCTTGCCTGGCCTTCCTTGCCTCCCACTAGCCACAGGCCCTCCCTGCGTCCCCCTGCTCTTTCGGGGGCATCCCAGCATGCAGGCAAGGAGGCTCCTTTAATCTGTTGCCAGGCCATGGCATCCACTGAAGAACGCAGGAGAATTGGTCCCTGCTGAGTGGTGTGAGGATGCCTCCATCCGTGCAGCTCAGAGTTTAGTGAACAGTTCGGTCACTGGACCCATGTAGAAAAATGCCTCTGTTATGCAGTCTGTAGTTTTTGCTGCCCTCTCTGGGCCCAGGGCAGCTCTTTTCCTACTGAAGGCTTCTTAATGCCTGGGGTGGTGGCAGCAGGGGGCAGCTTGGGATGGGGGTGCTACAGAGGGAAAAGGCTACGTCCCCCCTCCCCCTTCTCCACCCACTCCAAGCTGCCTCTCCTCCTGTCAGCTCTCCTGCAGAGGTTTTGTTACACACACCGTTGCCCTGTACCTTCGGTTCTTCAGTTCTTATTCTACTCAGTGCACCTGGGATTAAACTGGGTGCTGCTAATCACGGTGATGTTTGCTCTGGTCAAGGAAAAGGGATGAAAATGGACAGTTTGCTTCAACATAGCATAATGATCCTGCTTCCAAGGTACAAGTTTCCAGTGATTCTAAAATACCTTGGCAAGGTGTAAAGTGGGCCCGGATGATGAGACAGGGAGCTGAGGGGCCAGTTTAGAGAGCAGGAGTGATCAGGGAGGAACTGGAAAGGGAGACGGGCTGTGATGGACCCTGGAGCTTCTCAGAGCCTCCAGTAACTTTGGCTTCTGGTCTATGCACATATTTTGTAAACGAACCAACCAACCAACCAAAAGGACTAGTAACTTGGCTTAAAAATGAAAGAGCAGATCTCAGAATGTCAGTTCTGTGTTATCTCTGCACAAAAAGGTGCATCTTTTGTTGAATCCAATCTAGTATATAAGTCAAGCTCTCTGTGCTGTTGGTTATGTCGCGTTTCCTCCAGGCTCAGAGGCCACTTGCTCTATGCCAGTTGCTGGTGATAAATGTTTAAGCCACAACGCAGGAAATAATTTAAGGGTGGCATTTTGCTCTTTTTTGAAATGTGAAAGAGGAGGGAATGGCCACAGGGTGGGGTGTAGGAAGATGGCTGCTGAAAGTGATCCAGTGTGTGGCAAAGCAAGATATGGGCTCTTCAACTCAGCAAAGAGTGGAGAAACAAATCAGCTTGTGATGGGGGCACATGATGCATCATCCAGGGAAGAGCCTGGGGTTTGGTCATCAGGAAAAACTTCCTGTTAGAGCAGT
This sequence comes from Elgaria multicarinata webbii, assembly GCF_023053635.1. NCBI lineage: Eukaryota > Metazoa > Chordata > Lepidosauria > Squamata > Anguidae > Elgaria > Elgaria multicarinata. Next base: position 269,842 of record NC_086171.1, on the reverse strand, counting down.
ACGACAATGGAACCAGTTACCTAGGGGGGTTGTGGGCTCTCCCACACTAGAGGCCTTCAAGAGGCAGCTGGACAACCATCTGTCAGGGATGCTTTAGGGTGGATTCCTGTATTGAGCAGGGGGTTGGACTCGATGGTCTTATAGGCCCCTTCCAACTCTACTATTCTATGATTCTATGATCCTTCATGGGTGTTTGTGGTATTCCCAGCAGCCACCTGGTTGGCTCTAGCCTAGGCAGACTCACGTCTGGTTCTGCGAAGGTAGTCCTTAAGGCTTGGTTGCATCCTGGGCTCTAAGGGGCCCTCTGCTTTTACTCATTTATGATTTAAAATGTCTTTTAGCCATCTTTTATGGTGAAAAACCCTCCTAAGGCGATGCCCAATATTCAACATGACATAAATAACAATTCCCAAAGCAACACTACATGTCAGAGCCAGCAATAACAATAAAAAGCTACAAACCCCAATAAAATATTAAGATTCAATAAATAATTGCGTCGGGAATTATTACCCAATTTTGTGAACCGCCCAGAGAGCTTTGGCTATTGGGCAGTATAAAAATGTAATAAATAAATAAATAAATAAATAAATAAATGTTCAGCAGCCCAATAAAAACCTGTCCAAAAGTCCAGTAGAAAAACGGAGACATCTTGAGGGCCTCAGTCATGGGGCTTGAGATGCCCCTGTGGGCAAAGGCTTTCACAAGGGTGGGCCCAATGCTGCCAAGGCTGTCTCCTGGGGTTTCAGGAGCTGAACTTGGAAGTGCTGGTGCAGGCTGAAGCACGGGGAAGGCAGCAGTGATTCAGGGAACTTGGTTCCCAGCAGGGTTAAGTCTTTAAAGTCGATGCCAGCACTTTAAATTGGGCCTGGAAATGCATCAGTAGCCATTGCAACTGGTGCTGCAATAGTGGTGTTGCATGATCTGATAACTGACTTTGCATTTGCATGGCATTCTGCACCAGTTTTGCGTTTCCAAACCACCTTTAAAGGCAGCCTCATGTAGAGTGTGGTGTGGTAGTCCAATCTGGATGTCGCTGTTGCATGCATGAGCCAAGGTCTTTCCTCTCTAGAGAGGGATGCAGTTTATTTCAATCTTCCCATTTTTAAAATCCCAAAGTGGTTCACAACTTATTACAAAACAATACATCATTAAAAGCGGAGCAACATTTAGATAAGTTAATTTCATGTTTGTTGGTGCCTAACATATCACAAGGGGAGGTTGTTCCAGAGGGAGGGGACCACCACAGAGAAGGTCTGCATGCTGTGTTACTGCCAGGTGAGGCTCTGCAGGTGTGGCACCAAAAGTAGTTTGCAAACAAACCTAAGTTGGTTAAAAGGTGGCCACAGCTGATCTTGGACCTTCCCCAATTATTGATGAGTCCAGGAGAACTTCCAGGCTGCTCTTTTGGTCCTATTGGGGTGGGTGGGGGAATGCATCCCCATCTTAGACCAGTTGTAAGCCTCTGTCCAGTGTAGCAGATTTTCCTACCTTCTGTCTTGTTTGGATCCCACAGGGATCGGTATTCAGACCAATACCTTTCAACTTATTCATAAATGATCTGGAATTAGGAGTGGGCAGTGAAATGGCCAAGTTTCCCAACGACACCAAATTATTTAAGGTTGTTAAAACACAAAGGGATTGTGAAGAGCTCCAAAGGGATCTTTCCAAGCTGGGAGGGTGGGCATCCAAATGGCAGATGCGGTTCAATGTACCGAAGTGTAAGGTGATGCACGTTGGGGCAACCCCCTCCCACTACAAGTATAACCTAATGGGATCTGAGCTGGTGGCGGCCTAGCAAGAAAGAGATCCTGGGACTGTGGTGGACAGCTCGATGGAAATGTCCATCCAGTGTGCGGCTGCTGTAAAGGAGGCAAACTCCATGTTTGGCATTATAAGAAAAGGAACTGAGAATAAAGCGGCCAGTATCATACTGCCTTTATACAAATCTATGGTGTGACCACACTTAGAATACTGTGTACAGTTCTGGTCACCACATCTAAAAAAGGATATTATGGGGCTGGAAAAAGTGCAGAAAAGGGCAACTAAAATGATTAAGGGGCTGGAGCATCTCCCCTACGAGGGAAGATTACAACAACTGGGATTGTTTAGCTTGGAAACAAGGAGGCTAAGGGGAGACATGATAGAGGTGTACAAAATTATGCGTGGTGTGGAGAATGAAGAGAGGGAGACATTTTTCTCCCTCTCTCTCGTGAAGCTGATGGATGGGAGATCCAGGACAAATAAAAGGAAGCACTTCTTCACACAGCACATAGTTAAATTACTCACTACCACAAGATATGATGGCCACCAATTTGGATGGCTTTAAAAGGAGGTGGATAAATTCCTGGAGGTGAAGGCTATCCATGGCTACTAGCCCTGATGGTTGTGTGTTATCTCCAGTATTCGAGGTAGTAGGCCTGTGTGCACCAGTTGCTGGGGAGCATGGGTGGGCAGAGGGGGGACCAGTGGGGCCAATTGGCATGGTCCTGTGGTTTTGAGGAGTCTTACTCCGAGTCTCCTGGTAGAATGTGCATTTCTGAATGTGAAGAAGTGATGTCATATACATCTTGAATAAAAGCGCTTGCCAGTACCTTTTTTATAAAGCGTTCTAGTTCATATGTATTTAGAACTGATTAAAAAATACTTAATGAGCGGTTTGAAATGGGGCCTACATTTCCCGTCTGGCCCGGGCCTATGACCAGCTTTGCTCAGCCCTGGGTGGGAGGGTGCTGTTCCACCATGTCCTGCTTGTTGGTCCCTGGCTGGTAGCTGGTTGGCCACAGTGTGAACAGAGTGCTGGACTAGATGGACCCTTGCTCTGATCCAGCATGGCGTTTATCTTCTTCTTCTTCTTCTTCTTCTTCTTCTTCTTCTTCTTCTTCTTCTTCTTCTTCTTCTTCTTCTTCTTCTTTTTCTTCTTCTTCTTCTTCGTATCCCGCCTTTTACCCAATACTGATCAAGTCTCATCTTGTTCACCGTCAACCACCTCAAAACCACTTTGAGACACGGATTCATGGTTTCCCTAGTAGATTGAAAAGAGGTAGAACCAGGTACTACCTGCATACTGATGACATTTCAGCCTGAGCCTTGGCATTATTTCCCCCAGATATTGAAAAGGATGGGAACCAAAATGGGACCTTGTGCCACCTCATAGGCCAATGGACATCATGAGGTGGAATGGAAATCCCACCAGCACTCATCTTCTCAGGCTGCTCCTCTAGGAAGGACTGGAACGATTGTGGCCCCCATGCTACCTGTGCCCAATGCATTAGATGCTCCAGAAGGATGCCCCAGTCAATGGTTCCGGAAGCCACTGAGAGGTCCAAGAGAGCCAATAGGGTTGCACTCACACCACAACACTCCATGCAAAACCAGGCCTGAAACCAGATTGGATTGGATCTAAATAATCAGTTTCCAGCAACACTGCTTTTCATGTAGACACAACTGTGAAAGAAATTTAAAACAATACAGGATATTTAGAACTGAATAGCAATGGACAAGAGCATAGTTGCATTCAAAACAGAATTTGATGGACTCATGAAAGACGGGATATCAGAGGCTGCTCTCTAGAATGGTCGAGGGCAAGTCCTTTTAATTTAAGCTTTGGTGCTTTGGTAGCTGGGGTGGGGAAAGAGTGGGGCTTCCTGCCTGCCCCTAACAACAGAGGCTGCCTCTGGGGCTGGATGGCCCTTGGCCAGGCTCAGGAAGCCTTCAGTTGCCAAATGTGAAATGCACTTCGTTGGATGGGCTCCAGCGCAGGTTTCAGAGAGCTCATCGGCCGATCTGATGCCACAGTGCCCTGCCAGACGCCTCCAGGAAGCCTCTGGGCAGGGTGTGGAGGCAGCAGTCCTCTCGAGGGTCACCGTAGGCTGTGCTCCTGCACTAGCGCAGAATTCAACATGGTTCTTGTGCAGATAAGAGTGGGTGGGGTGAGTCAAAGAGGAAGAAGGTGGCCCGTGTTCCTTATTTGTAGGATGCCTAGGAGCTTTGACGGGATGGAGAAGCACCTCCTGACCTCCTCTGGCCTATGAGGGCAAAGCCGTGTCCTTGGCCGGTGAGGCCCGACTCCCGGCAGTTTCCTCCCTTACCCAAGCCCTGCGTGGAGGCACGCGAGCCGTGCTCCTACCTGATGTCCCCCTTGTCCTTAGTTCAAGGCCCACTTGGGGGCTTGGGTTGTTCTAATGTCTGTGATGTAGGTTCTTGGGAAGATTTCAACCCAGATGCTGAACAAATATTTGAAAATTAGGGGTGTGCATCGGATTCAACCAAAGCCTGGGCAAACGTGGCCCCCTTTGAAGAGTTTCTGATGCTTCCCATGGTGAAGTGGGCCTCCTTCCAAAGTGACCAGAACCAAAGCTGGACCCTGTACATGGCGTTATTCACAGTTCAGTTTTGGAAAGGCAAGTGAGTGTGTCTCCCAGAATAGTGTATTTTGCTTTCGTTTCTCTAAAGGCTGACCAGGAGTGGGGGTGGGGAGAAGGGCTGAGTGACTGACAGGTCCACCTTCTAATTCTAGGCTACATTTTACCAGGGGCTCCAATTACTGTGCTTTGTGGTGGGTGGGAGGGTGGGTGGGGGAGAACGTGGCCCTGAGATGGCTAGCCTTCCAATGCAACCAGGCGTCAGTATGAAGACAGCCTTAAACTGAATTTCAATCCTCATGACTCCTTAGCCCCTGCACCTATCCACCTGAAACTTTGCGAGATTCATGCCTAAAGGCACCTTAGTGATGTGTATTGTTTTCATACAAATTGCCCAAAAAATCGGGGGAGGGAAGGGAAAGTGAATCACTCTACCTCCCTCCAAGTTTGAGGACTCACCTTCCACATAAACTGGCGTGCCTTATCCTTCTGAAACATTGCAGTTTTATTACTTGGGGCTATCTGTATGTTAATTTCAGCAGAAAGGTCTACAACGAACATATCCTTTTTTTGGATACCCTTGAAATGTAAAGTCTACTCTTCTGCAAAAATCTCTGCATCTGTTAGTCTGAAACTTGGCAAGCTTCATTTCCTCAGCAGGAACACCTATCCAAGTAAATTTTACCAAGAAATAAAAACATAATGATTCTGAAATTTGGCAGGCTTGGTCCCCTACTAATTTCATCTACTTCTGACAAACAGAAAAAAGTTATAGCTATGGTCTTTTTTTTTTCTTCCCTTGATAATCATCAAGAAATACAAAAGTGCAGATTTCCAAATCTCAACTTGGGTTTGGTTCCCAAGTTGAAGTGGACAGCCTCCAAATTGGTCTGAGCAGAATCAGGCCATTTCCCAAAATGCCAGTTTGGGTCTAGTCTTGTCTTCTACTAAAATGTTTCCTCAATAGCCAATAGCATAGCATGGAATGGTATCCTAGAGGTAGGACGGACCTCAAAGGTCATCTAGGCCAGCCCCTGCCAAGGTATGAAGTCCATTGCTACAGCAACCCCAAGAGGTGGCACCTCTCCAACTTCTTCTAAAACAAGAATGAAGGAGAGGCCTCCACCTCCCATGGCCTCCATCTGTCCCACTGTTGAATAGCTCGTATGGTCAGGAAGGCATTCCCAATGTTGAATGAAGATCCTTGCTCTTGTAATTGGCCCCTGGTGGCTTGGGTTCTCCCCTCTGGTGTCAGAAAGAACAAACATGCTGCAACATTTTGGGACTGCTGTTCACCTATGGAAGGATGTTGCTCCTCCTGCCTCTTAACCTTCCCTTCAGCAGGCCAAACTTAACTGACTCCTTCAGTCTTTCCTCCCAGGCCTTGGCCTACTGACTTCTCACCATCGTGGTTGCCCTCAGCTAGACATATTGCAATTTGTTGATGCTTTTATTTATGAATTAAATTTATATCCAGGCTTTTTGCCAAAAATGATGCTCAAGGTGGCTAACAACAATAAACATACAGATAAAAATAGAATTTAGATTAAAACTTTATTTATTTTCTATAAAATGTATAAACTGCTCTGCTTTGAGAGATTTTAGAGCAGTGTATAATAAATTTAAACAATATACAAAAAGTTATAGTAAAAACAAACATAAAAGATAAAAACAGATACCTTAAAAACATAGCCACAAAGGAAATAAACAGTACCTAACCAGTTGCAAACCCCTGTTGCAACAAGCCAGCTTACATGCCTGAATCGAAGCAGCTTTGTCTGCCAGCAGAAAGTCTGCCACGAGGGAGTTCCACAGCAGCCGGCCCCATGTAGATTGTGTGACAGCAGTCCAATCAGGATGCAATTAACACGTGAGGTACTGGTTCCTCTCTATTCGGCCCTGGTTAGGCCTCATCTAGAGTATTGCGTCCAGTTCTGGGCTCCACAATTCAAGAAGGACGCAGACAAGCTGGAGCGTGTTCAGAAGAGGGCAACGAGGATGATCAGAGGTCTAGAAACAAAGCCCTATGAAGAGAGACTGAAAGAACTGGGCATGTTTAGCCTGGAGAAGAGAAGATTGAGGGGAGACATGATAGCACTCTTCAAATACTTAAAAGGTTGTCACACAGAGGAGGGCCAGGATCTCTTCTCGATTCTCCCAGAGTGCAGGACACGGAATAACGGGCTCAAGTTAAAGGAATCCAGATTCCGGCTGGACATCAGGAAAAACTTCATGACTGTTAGAGCAGTGCGACAGTGGAATCAGCTACCTAGGGAGGTTGTGGGCTCTCCCACACTAGAGGCATTCAAGAGGCAGCTGGACAACCATCTGTCAGGGATGCTTTAGGGTGGATTCCTGCATTGAGCAGGGGGTTGGACTCGATGGCCTTGTAGGCCCCTTCCAACTCTGCTATTCTATGATTCTATGATTCTATGATTCATGCATGGATGTGGCTGGATCCAGCTTCTGTGGGAATGGGTGCACTTGGCACAGAAGCCTCAACTGTGCAAAGGCACTTCACCAAAATGTAGGCATCCCAGTTCAGGGCTGAAGTCAGGAGTACACCCAAATGGCGTGCCTGACTCTTCAAGGGGAGGGTGACCCCATCCAGCATAGGTGGAACCCTTATTCCCTGATCTACCATTCAACTGACCAGCAGCACCTCCTCCTCAAACTGTAGTACCCAGAATTTAAGAACATAAGTAGTGACCTGAGGCTGGATCAGACCAAGGGTTCATCTCGTCCAGCACTCTGTTCACACAGTGACCAACCAGCTGTCGATCAGTGATGAACAAAGCAGGACATGGTGCAACAGCACCCCCCCACCCATGTTCCTAACCCCATGTCAGCTCCTCCTAAGCAATGTAGATGCTTAGGAGATTGACCTCTTAATCACCTGTTGGAGAATTTTGCCCAGTACTGACATCAGGATGTCTGGTCTCTAGTTTCCTGGATCTACCTTCTTCCCCTTCTTGAAGTCAGGGACAACATTTGCCCATCTCCACGCTTCCATCATCTCACCTGTTCTCCAGGAGTTATCAATGATCATTGACAATGGTTCTGAAGTAATGACCACAAGTGCCTTCAGCTTCCTGGGAGGTACTTCGTCTGGTTCCAGAGACCTGAACTCATTGGAAGTAGCTCTGTGTTTTCTCACTATCCCCTTTTACCTCCCCTGGTAATATGAACTTGCCTGTGGATTAAGAATCGGAGGAGAGTCTCCTCCATGTTCTGCCAACATCAGAGGTGTGCTCTGTTGGAACGCGGGAGAGGGCCCTTCTCTGCAGCTGTGCCCAGGCTCTGGAACGCCCCATCCTGGGAGACCCACCTAGGAACCGACACCCCACCCCCACCCCGCACTGATCTTCTGCCGAATGCTGCCATCCCAGTGGGCTTTTGGACAGCCATGTTGTTTGCTCTGCTGTCCCATGATACGGCTTTAATGCTGCAATGCCTGCAGGGCTTCTAGTGTATCTTTTCTTCCTTAAGTTTTGATATTCATTTTATTGCTAATTACATATATACTTTTTGTTAGACATTTTGTGAGCACAAGATGTGGAAAGGCAGGTTAGACCTTTTAATAGTGTTGGTACAGTGGCAGGCTTTGCTAGCCACAGTAGTGGCTTCTCAGTGCAGGGAGTGGTGGGAGGGCCTGCAGCCTCTCCGGTGGTTTTGTGTCCTGAATGGAAGCGTTGGCATTCCTGGGTAGGGATTTAGTCCCAGTGACATTCCTGCACTTACGGTCCAGGGGCTTTCTTCTCCTACGCGCCTCCCGCTCTGCTTCTTTTCTGTCCGCCCACTGCACATCGAGAGTGTGCCTGACTCTTTGGAAAGAGCATTGCCAAGGGGCATGCACTGCCTGCATCGCCCAGGCCTCTGCTGCTCCCAGGTTCTCACACCATTTCTTGCCTGCTTGAAATCATCTGGGTCCTCGTTGAGGGCATCCCTCCACGTCCAGGGTGAAGGTCTTTGCCTCTGATGGGCTTCTGCCCCCACCCCCGGCTTTCTCAGTCTTTTGTTACAGCAAAGTTTGCCAAAGGCCCTTTCCGGCCAGGAGGCCCCTCGTGGCCCTTGTTGCTGGCTTTTCCATGCAGAGGCCTGGCTGGGGCTTCAAGGAGCCAACCTCCCAGGAGCCACGTGAGAAGGGCTTCTCCGAGGGGGTGCTGCGTTGGGTGTTCATAGGGCGCAGCCGGAGGCAAGTCTGCAGGGGGTTCTGGCAGATCTCTCGAGGTCATGGATAACTCTTGTATTGTGACTGACAGGTGGCAGCTGAGTCTCCGTGGAAGGCAGCCAGAATGCCGGAGTGGCAGCAGCAGGCGGCTCTAAATCCGACGTGGGCTTACAGGGTCAGCTGCCGCCGCCGCTGCTGCTGGGATGGAGAAAGTGTGGCCGGCCAGCCAGGCAGCCGGGGGGTTGGTTGGTTGGTTGGGTGGCCGTTTTCCCTCCCCAGGCTGTGCCATGGTGATGTGCTTGTGGCTGCAACAGGTGTGCTCAGCTGAAAGGCTGCTCTGTCTCCTTTCTCCTTCCTCCCCCCTCTGTCCGGCCTCTCAGAGTTCTTCCCGTGGCGCACGCCCATGGCTTCCACCCCTCCACACAGTGTATGTAGTGACGAGGATGATTTGTTTGGATGCATTTTTATGAGATGAACATAGTGCCTTACAGAGCTACTTGCTCTGTAAGGCACTAGGTCCCTGCCCCAAGGCATTTGCAATCTAAATGTTGCTGGTGAGGGAAGGAAGAGGCATGGGCAGTGAGGGGTGGGCGGGGACAAGGTGCCTCCACTAAAGCCGCTGGGCACGAGCCTTGCCAAAGGCTCTGTGAGAAGAAGGGCTTGCAGGGACCTGCAGAAGGCAGAGAGGAGAGCCAGTGTCAGGTGTTGGGAGGAAGGCAGGCAGGCAGGCAGGCAGGGGACAGGCAGAGGCCCCCAAGGAGGGTGGGCAAGGGGGCAGGAGTACCTCTGGGGGCAGCAGGCAGGCAGGGCCAGGACACAAAAGGTCATGGTGAGGAGCGTCAAAAGGGGGCCGGCCCGGCCCAAGATCTTTTGCCGCAGAGACGGAGCAGCATGCGTGCGCCCCAGAGCAAGGCACGCAGCAGGACCCAAGGCCAGCCAGGCTCTGTGGCACCTGAGGCAGAAATCCCCACGCGCCTCCCTCTCCCCTCATCACCCAGGAAGGCAGTCAAATGCAGTTGCCATCAGTTTAGTAACGAACCACTTGCTGCCTTTTGGTGACGCCCAGAACTGGCTGTCGGAGGTGGCTGCCTCCTGGTGCTGCAAGGCAGGGCCTCTCTCAGGAATGGGGCGCAGGTTCCGACAGAGAATGGAGCGGTGCTGTTCCCTGACCGCAAAGGGAAGCGGGGTCCTGGAGTCCAAACACCAGGCCTTCAAGGTGACTTTGCTTTTCAATGAATTAAGCCGCCAGAGCGGTTTTTATCCAGATTCGCTGTTCAATTCACATCCTGAAATTTCTTTACGTGAGCTGATTTATTCTCCCCAAGACTCCTGGTGTGTGCAGCTGCAAGAGAACATGCAGCCATGTTCTTGTTCCCTGCATTGCAATGTTGAGGACCCACAGCAGCCCCCCACCTCCCATGAACTATCAGGCCACCCTAGGCCACCCGGCACTCCTCACTCAGCGGATGTGTCCAGGGCCCCCTTAAGGGTGTGGAGAGCATTTGGAAACCCCTGCCCTGGAGGAAGGGTTCCTGGGGCAGGGAGAGACTGTGTGTTGGCTCCCCGGGAGGGAGGGAGGGATGGGACGTGTGTCCACAGGTGTCTCTGGGAAGGGTCATGGGTCATCTGCTTGGCATGGAGACCGTCCCTGGCAGCCTCTCTGGTTAGAAGAGTCAGGTCGGGAAGTTCCCCCACCCTTCTGCCAGAAAGCCTGGAAAGGCTGCTTCTGCCAGCCATGTTGGGCTCAATGCACAGAGAGTCCGGCCCTCTCTGCCGCAACTTCCTCCATCTATGTGCTTCGTGGTCCAGGCTTTTCACTGTGCTCTTGCCGAGGCCTCTTGGCAGATGCTTCTTGGATCTGAGTCGGCCAGGCCAAGGTCCAGTCTCTGTCTCTGTCTCTGTCTCTGTCTCTGTCTCTGTCTCTGTCTCTGTCTCTCTCTCTCTGAGGGTAGGGTTCACCTGTGGGTCAGCCACGTGGGGCCAGCCACCTATCCAATAGGCCCCAACAATGGCCGTTCCCCCTTGCCACCTCCTTCGCTGTAGCAGGATGGCTCCTTGCCATCATGAGCCTGTCAGCTTCTCCTCTCCTTCCTCCCCAGCACAAAGCTCCACTGGTAGTGCCATGGACAAGTGGACGCCCCCCTCCGCTCCATGGCCTGGCTGCCCCTTTGACACGGGGTTCAACGTGTGCCTTTCTCTCCTTCCCTCCCTCTCTAGCGTCCTGGGATGCCCTCAGGCGCCCGCATGCCCCACCAGGGGGCTCCGATGGGTCCCCCAGGGCCACCCTATGTGGGGAGCCCCTCTGTGCGCCCCGGGATGCCCCCGGCCGTGATGGAGCCCACACGCAAGCGGGCAGCGCCCCAGCAGGCCCAGCAGCAGCAGCAGCAGGCCCAGCAGCAGCAGCAGGCCCAGCAGGCCCAGCAGCAGCAGGCCCAGCAAGCAGCAGTGGCAACGCAGAACCGGCCCCGGAGGTGAGTGTGCTGGGGCAGTGGCGGGCAGGGTGGCGGCTCACAGAGGAGGCCCCTGTCTCCTTCCCCCTCTTGTGTGGTCAGAAGCTGCAGGAAGCGGGACAGAGCCGTGGGCTGCCCTGCCAGAATGGGGTCCCCTCCCTGTGCTGGAGGAGCACCCGCTGTGCTTTGCCTTCCACTGCACCGTGCCTGTGCCACATGTCGAGGTGCGTGTGAGCAGCAGGGCCTGGCCCTTATAAGAACGGCCCCTGGGCTTCCACTGGGTTTTCCAAAGCCCCCAAACCTCATCCCTGTTTCCTCAGGAAACTAACAATCCAGAGGCAGAGAGAGCCGTCAGTGTTGGACGGCGCTTGGTGCTTGCAGTTGCTCCCGGCAGGGGAGTCGTTGGGCAGCTTCGCATGAGGGGCGCTGTCGTCCGCACTGGCCTGGTCCTTCTGGCCTTCCCACATCCCCGTCCAGCCGGTATTGCCTCCTTCTGGGCAGAGAGTGTCCCCTTCCTCTCCCAGGCGCTCTGTCCAGAGAGCCGTGTGTGTGAGAGATAAGAGCTTGTTTCTCTCTCCCCTCTTCCCTGGAGTGTGCAGGACAGGGTCACTCGTCCCTAGGGAAGCTGCTGGGATGGCCTCTTCATTATAAGACATTTCAGTGGCACGTCTTATAATGCCTTGTGGTCTTGACTGCAGTTGGCCTGCATCAGCAGCATCCCCAGTTTTCCAGCTGGGGGAACTGAGGCTGAGTAAGGAGGGGGACGCCAGACCCTCAGCCAGTCAGTGCGTGTGAGTGAGTGAGTGGGTCTTCCAGGATCCTGCTCTTCGTTTTCCTTCTGGAGGGTTGAAGTGGCTGCGCCGTCCTCTGGCTTCCCTGCCTCCCTCCCTCGGATTTTGCGGGGAAGCCTTACTTCGCATGGACCAGGGCTTCATTCTGCCTTAAAAGCTTCCTGACTGTTAGAGCAGTACGACAATGGAAGCAATGACCTAGGGAGGTTGTGGGCTCTCCCACACTAGAGGCCTTCAAGAGGCAGCTGGACAGCCATCTGTCAGGGATGCTTTCGGGTGGATTCCTGCATTGAGCAGGGGGTTGGACTCGATGGCCTTGTAGGCCCCTTCCAACTCTACTATTCTATGATTCTATGATTCTATGCATGAGTCAGATGCTCACTTGGTAGCCCACTCAGGTGCAAGTGTGTCATGACAATGACCACGTTGCCTTCCATTTTCAAGCCTAGGATAGGCTGAGATGAATGTGGGATAGTGCACTGTGTGCTTCCTCCTTGCTCCCACTGATTTGTGTCCACATGTCTGCACATGCAAATGGACCGGTGTGTTTGCAGCCACCTCCTTCTAAGCTGTAGACAGAGAAAACGGAACCTGAGACATTGGGGCTCCCCTGGGAATGATGAAGCCATCACCGCACAGCACAGACCTTTCTGAGGCAGGCAGGCAGCTGCAGTACCTCCTGCCGTGCCAGGACTGGTTGCCCCCCTGCCTCCCTCCTTTTGGGGGGCAGGTGCAAACCTTTCTAGGTAGGGCAGCCTTGCAAATGGGTGGTGTTGGCTGATGGTCCAGCATGGCTGCTGCTTCTGGATTATAGGACTTAATCTACACCAAGCAGGATATTACACTATGAAAAACAGTATGAAAGCAGTATGTGGTCTGTGTCTTATGGGCCCCAGCAGTTGTCAGTGCACTTCAAGGCCTCTGTAAAGCAGTCGTGTGGCTCCTGCCTTTTACATACCACTTTCATAGTGCAATATCCTGCTTGGTGTAGATGAGGCCTAGGTTTGCTGCTACCAGTCACTGGACCCCTGAACGTTGTGGCACCGCTTGAGCCCTAGAAAGAGGAGCTGCTCTTTGCCCGCTCCATGCTTGCCAGCCTGGCCTATCGCCCTGCCTCTGGGCATGGGAATCCGAGGAAGCATGGCTCCGTTTGAAGAGGGAACCCTTCTGGGCAGTGGCCCTAGCCATCCTGAGCAGCAGAGGATGGGGCAGGAAGGGGTCAGACCTGCTCGGTCCTGTTCCTGTGCTGCATTCAGACCGGCAGCGTCCACTCCTCTAGCTCAGCTGGGGGCGCTTGGATCAGCTCGGTGGGGGCGGGGGTGATGCTCTGTCCAGGGAGCAGAGCAGGCCCCCAGGGGGCTGGAGGGAGGGGAGATGGGCAGAGTGAGATCCGTCCTCCCAGACCTCCACAGCTGCACGGCAGAGATGCCAGGATAATTTAGCAGGTGGCCCTTGTTACGCCTAGGCTGGTCACCATAGTAACATGCTTTCCCCCCTTTCTTTTAAAAATGTGCAGTGCCAAGAGGAGGAAAATGGCAGACAAAATACTCCCTCAGAGGGTGAGTTGTTTTCATTCCTCTTTTGCTTCTTTGACTGATTGGGTGGATCCCACAACACGTGTCCCCTGTGGGTTTGAAACGAGAACAGTGTAGCTGAGCCAGGGGTACGCGGTGGCGGAGCAACGTGGAGGTTGTGGCAGACTCCATGGTGAAGCGCCGGGAACTGTGGGGCTCCTCCCCTCCCTGTAGGTGTGCGGGCGCCCCGGAGCGTCAACCCCATTTCTTGTACGATGGGCCAGGGCATGGCGCCGTCTGCGCCTGGGGGACTGTGCAGGGGGCCTCCTGGGTGAGAAGTGGCTCATTCCCAGTGTATCCCTGTCTGGTGGTGCCGTGAGCCAAACTCCCAGCTGTTTTATTTATTTATTTATTTATTATTTATTTATTACATTTTTTATACCGCCCAATAGCCGAAGTTCTCTGGGCGGTTCACAAAAATGAACCAGAAGCATGGCAGCATCTGGTCACAGCTGTGATCCCCTGGAGCCTGCCTGGCTAAAGCCCTACTCAGGTGTTATGCCGGTGGAATGCACCATGCGCGAGCAGGAATGGGGCTGCGTTGCGTAGTCCTGGCATCACATCATAATGTAGCGCCACCCATAGGTATCCACACGCACAGGGTGCTGGGTTCCGAGTTGTGGGGAAGCTGCAGGCGTTCACGCTGTACACTGGGATGCCTACGGGCAGAGCTGCGTTGTGACGGTGCATTGGAGTGGGTGGGTGGGGTCTATTCAGCGTGGCCCCATTCTTGCTCGCGTGGTGCATTTCTCCACTTAGCATGACTCCTGAATAGGGCTTGAGCCAGCCACACCTGCACACTTTCTCCTTCCTGGCTGTGGTTGGCAATGGCTCCGCGGCTCCACCCGGGTTCTTTGCCAACGCAACGCATCCGGCTCGGGCGGTTCTGTTTCCTTCCTCCCCCTATTTCCTAGAGTCCCATTTTCAAATGCATCAGTGACGTGTCAGGCACAGGATGAGCCCCAGCAAGCTCTCTGCAGCTTCCATTTGTATCGCCCATTTATTTTTTTGATGTATCTTATAAGTCACACCAAAACGCCTCTTTCTAGTCATATATGCTTATGAATGATGGGGGCAGGGGGGGCGTGAGGGGTTTTTTGAGCCACTTTAGCAAGGTGCTTAACGGGGGTGACCAGAAAGGTGGTTTTCTCAAGTTGTTTAAAAAAAAAAAGTGTTATAAGGCTATAACATTACAGCCTTATACTGCTCTAATACTTTTAAAAGATTAATTATAGGGCTATATCACTATACCCCTCTATAAGGCTATAACGCTAATATATATGTTGCATTATATCATGATATTTATTTATTAAAATATTTTTACTGCTCTTCCTCCTTGGAGAAACCAGAGTGACACCAAAATGAAAATATTTTTTCATTTCATTTAGGTGTTATTTCACACACACACACACACACACACACTACCTGAAAGGGTATTTTAACACTACTTACAAGATGGTGTGTGTGTGTTTAAAAAAAGGTGATGAAATGGGCAGAAGTCTTGGCCAAATGTGTGCCATGCTTTGGTTGGCTCCCTGCCCAATGTCAAGAGCACGGCTTAAAAACCACGGCTTAAAAAAAGCGCTGAGCACATCTGCACCCGGGAGGTTGCATTTCTCTTTCTTTCTCAAGGAAGTCAGGCTTTTTCTGGTGAGAAAAACCGCTGGAACCCCCATAAAACAGTGGATGAGCTACGGTGGCCTCCCCACAGTCACTGCTTTTGCACAGAGAGTTGTGCGTAGATTCAAAGCTTGCGTGCTCCAGCGCTGAACCTGCGTGGGCCTGGTGCGAGCCGCCCCTGGGCTCCGCGCAGCTTCTGCCCCCTGGTTGGGCAGAGCCCTCCTTTCTCTGCTGGTGTGGCGAAGGGAGAGCGGCTTCCCACGTGGAAGCCCTTCCGCTCAGTCTGAGCAGAGGTGATGCGAAGCAAGGCCCCGCTCCGACAGGCTGCCCGGCCTGGTGGGAGTGCCTCTTCTCCAGTGACGTGCCTCATGCCACTCCCTTGCCAGATCCGGGAGCTGGTCCCCGAGTCCCAAGCCTACATGGACCTCCTGGCCTTTGAGCGTAAACTGGACCAGACTATCATGCGAAAGCGAGTGGACATCCAGGAGGCCCTGAAGAGACCGATGAAGGTACGAGCAGTGGGTGGGCGGGGGGGGGGGGACGACAACGACACACACACACACACACACACACACTCCATGCTGTGGGGACCAGGCCCCTGCCGCCACTGCTGAGGGATTGCTCCTTGCCAGGGGACCTTTTCCCACTGGGAAAGAGCCTTCCCTTCCCTCACCCCGCTCCCATTCCTGATGGGGCTTGGTGATTTCCCTCAGCGCTCCAAGCAGTGACCGCTCTGCCCACCTGCCCACCTGCCTGCCTCAGTGCTGGAGCCACGCTCCACCGTGGCCTGGCGGTTGGGTCCTTCTGTCGTGCGTAAGCCTTTTGCCTTAGGGTTGATTTAGGTATTTGCTGATCATGTATTGTGGGATGGGAGCTGCTGGGTTTACACTCTCCTTCAAGGAGGAGTTCGCTCGTTGAGGCGGATGCTGCTTTAGGTTGATTTTATACATATTTTAGTTTTTTTCTTTGTGTTATTTTATTATTCTGTAGTTTTAACTACTGCACTTTAATTAATGATTATGCGTTTCTTATTATTTGGTGATCATATGCTAATTTTTGTCCTTTGTGAGTTGTCCAGTGGGGCCTTCTAACAGGCCATGTGCTGGGATATACACGTGAAAAATAAAATTTTACAAAATCTGGTTGTGAAGGTCAGGTAATCAGTCATGAACCTGATCAACTTGGGATATCAGGCACCTTCTAACCATGTGCAGAGTACATTTTCCTCATTCTTTAGGATTAAAACCCATAAGTGTCCTCAGGCCCTTTCTCCAGAAATGCGTTGTCAGTGTGAGTTCCCCCTTGCAGGCTGCTGCTATTTGCCAGGTGACACAAGCAGAGGGCTGTGAGACGTTCCTCCGTCCAGGAAGGGTGCGTGTGGCATGGAGAGTCAATTTGTGATTTGTTCCTCTATTGCATTTCTACATCACCGAATAGCTAAATCGGGGAGGACGGTGCAGATGTGCAAAACAAGGGAGTCTGAGAAGTCCTTTGGCCCCTGGAGAGAAACAGCTGGCCCAGACTGGTCAAGGCACAGGGGATGCTACATGCTCCAGCCGGGTTTGCCCCCGAACCTCTGGATTTGGCTGGAAAGGCCCCTGAGCAGGAGGGCGGGGGCTTCCTCTCCATCGCTGATCACACTTGCCTTTTCTGTCAACCCCTCTGTGGATGGTCAAGTCTGGCATTGCTGTATCCTTGCTTGTCCTTCTGGCCAAAGGGCGGTCCTGGAGGCTGGCATTGGCTGTTGGGTCAGCGTCTGTTGCTCCTGCTGGCCACTAGAGCGTGTGTCCCCCCACCCATGAACAGGCATGGACACAGTGGGGGTGGGGATGCATGGGCCCACTTGTGGGGGCTGACCCTTGCGGAGCTGGGGAGCCACTGGCATTTGGCGTGGACCACACACCCCCTTCGCTGGCCCTGATGTCTGTCTGTCTGTCTGTCTATCCAACAGCAAAAACGGAAGTTGCGCCTTTACATCTCCAACACCTTCAACCCGGCCAAATCGGACGCGGATGACTCGGAGGGCAGCATTGCCTCGTGGGAGCTGCGCGTGGAGGGCAAGCTGCTGGACGATGTACGCCCGGGCCGTCCTTCTCCGCCGTCTCTTTTCCTGCTGGCTGGGCGGGGGCTGCTTGGGCCGGACGCAGCCGCTCCGGAGGGGCCGTGCAGAGGAGGCCCTCAGCCAAGGCAGAAGTGGACCTGGAGCAGGACACGGAGGGTGGGCAGGCGAGGGCTGTACCAGGCGGTCTCGGTGTGCCCCGTGGAGCTCTTGGCCCCAGTTCCTCCGGGGGAGGCCAAGCCCGGCCACGCCCGGCAGCCAGCGCAGGGCACCCCATGCCGCTCACTGCTGGCTTCCACGGAATGGTGCCCGTGACAAGCGGCAGGGGGGAGGGAGGCAGCCAGAGTCCAGGGCAAGCGAGGGGGCAGGAGTGGGGCTGCTAGAGAAAGGCCCCACAGAAGAGGAGGGCGAGGTCCCCAGGTAGGGAAGAACATCCGGGTCTCTGGAGCAATTGAGGCGGAGGGAGGAGGGAGGACCCATGAAGGTGGGCTTCAATGAGGCCTGGGCACTCTTCCCCGGGGAGCAGGAGAGGCCTGTGCCCCCCTCCTCGGGCTCTCCCCTGTCCAGAACGGGCCCCCTTTTTGCTGGAGGGAGGCTGCCCTTCACACGCCTCGCTGTTTCCCACCTGCAGTTCTGGGTGCTGATGCTTCTCCCTCCTGATTTCACAGCTCAGTAAGCAGAAGCGGAAGTTTTCCTCTTTTTTCAAGAGTTTGGTCATTGAGCTGGACAAGGATCTCTATGGACCGGACAATCACCTGGTGGAGGTAAGTGGGCTGCACCGCCCAAGGCAGGAGCCAGGCCTTGCAGAAGTGCAGCCCGTGAGGACCCCCTTCTCCTCCCCCTTTCCTTCTGCGTTGTCCTACTGGGTGCTTGTTTCAGGCTCACGGGTAATGCCAGCTGGTGCAATTAAAATCGGGATCTTTCCCTTCCCTTCTGTTATTCACCAGAGCTGTAGTGCTCTTAGTATGCAAGATGCGTTTGCTGTCATCAACTTGGGGCAGGACTTAGGTAATCCCATTTTACAGATGGGAAACTGAGGCTGAGAGGTGGGTGGCTTGCCTCAGGCCACTCAGCTTCATGGCCTTCCACACCCCAAACCAGTATACATGGGTGGCACTGTCCTGCGGGCGAAATGCTCACGGCAAAGACTGGCCTTCTGAGCCCTTTGTCAAGTTTGCTTCCAGTTCCTTTCCTCTGCAAATATGAAACGGAAGGCACGGGAGAAGCAGCGGACAGCTCAGCCCTGTCCTGGGACTTTGGGGTTCCCCTCCTAGCAGGACTGGTTGGGACCACCACCCACTGGGCCACTTCTAACTCTACTGTTCTATGATTCTTCTCAGCCCACTCTTGCAGCCTTGAATCATTTGGGGCTTTTCTATACGAGGCGTTGATCACGCACTCATCATCCCTTACTCACAATTGTTTATGGGTTCTTTAGACGATGTCATGACCCAAATGATCTCATTCATTGATCGGGTAACCTCCCTTGTGGACTGTGGGAATGCTGTGGACATAGATTCATAGGATAGTTGAGCTGGAAGGGGCCTATTAGGCCATCGAGTCCAACCCCCTCTTCAAGGCAGGAATCCACCTTAAAGCATCCCTGACAGATGGCTATCCAGCTGCCTCTTGAAGGCCTCTCAGGTGGGAGAGACCGCCACCTCCCTAGATAACTGATTCCATTGTCGTACTGCTCTAACAGTCAGGAAGTTTTTCCTGATGTCCAGTTGGAATCTGGCTTCCTGATACTTGAGCCCCTTATTCCTCATCTTGGACTCTGGGAGGATCGAGAAGAGATCCTGGCCATCCTCTGTGTGACAACCTTTCAAGTCCTTGAAGAAGTGCTATCATGTTTCCCCTCAGTCTTCTCTTCTCTAGGCTAAACATGCCCAGTTGTTCCAGAATCTCTGCGGGTGGGGGGAGCCACAGTGCAATCAGGGAGAAATTGGCAGGGGGGAGCATTGGGTGGTGCCATGGTTCCCCTCCCCTATGGGGGCTGCAGTTTGTGCACCCTGGTCTAGAGGTGGAGCGCTTGGCACGGCCAGGTGGCAGCCCCTTGCCCCTCCGCCTGGCGTGAAACCCAGCAGAATCCATGGGCCCATCAGAGGGAAGCACCGATCTGTGCTACCCTAGATGTGTGACGTGTGAAGGAAAGGTGGGCCACAGTGAGGAGTGTGTGGAGTTCCCAGGTGGGGAGGGGGCTTAAACGCCTGACTATGGCATGAGTCTCTGGACAGGGCGGGTGCTGAGTTGCTCTTTATGTGCTTGTCTCTGGCAGTGGCACCGGACCCCCACCACCCAGGAGACGGATGGGTTCCAGGTGAAGAGGCCCGGGGACGTCAGCGTCCGCTGCACCCTCCTGCTCATGCTGGATTACCAGGTCGGGGGGGGAGGGGCTTCATGGGTGCTGGTTGTGGCAGAGCACGCTGGCCTTGCGATGGTGCTGAGCCCCTCCAAATGGCTGAGGCCCTCCGGCTGCGGCCAGTGCGGCTGATGAGGCGAGGAGCGCCCAGGGAGAGCAAGGCCCTGGAAGGTGAAGGCCGAGGAACAGCCATGGGGCGCAGCAGGAGGAGGCCTTTGTGGGCCACGCTCCAGGGGCAGCCTCCAAGCTGGGGCTCTTTGCAAGATGCCCAGGAAGGGATCCCTTCGTTGTCGACAGGGGTTGGTGGTGGGCCCACGGGTGGCCTTCCTTTTAGGCCTTACCCTGGCGGAAGGCCCACCAGAAACCCAAAGCTCAGCGGCCACAGGGGCTTCAGTGGAGGCAGGCGTGCCGGCTGGCAGGCTCCTTTTGTGCCCGGTGCAGAGTGACGCTTGGCAAGGGTTCTGCGCTCTGCCCAGTCACTCAGGTGCTGAGCTCTCAGAGCCCCTTGGCAGGAGGCCTCGTCCATCCGCCCTTCAGAGGCAAGGACACTGCTGACCAGCTCGGCCCGTCAGTCTTTGCCTTTGCTTCAGTCTTGGTTTTAGTTATTTAGTCTTAATTCTGCTTTGATCTTGCTGCTGCGTTTTTAATTGCTATTTTTATTTTAATTGTTTTGCTTATTGTAAGCCGATTTATTGTAAGGACACAAGTGCTGGAAAAATGAGGCATAAATAATAATATTTATCATAAATAAGTCAGGAAGGAATAAATAAACAGCCCTTAATTCATTAATTCTCTATTAACATTTTGCCCTAAATTTGTTTTAAGAGGCTGCTGTGAAGCCGGGTTTGGGTTAGGGTTGCCGTTCAGGGCGCTCTGCGGAGGGCTGCAGGCCCATCTGGCCTGAGGGAGGGAGGGAGGCCATGGCGGCGTGGAGGCAGGATTGTGCCCCCCCCCAGCCCAGCTTGGAGCACAGCTGAGGGGCTCCCCGGAATGGTTGAGGGCCAGGCTCAGCCGTGGGGCAGAGGCTTTGGCAGAAGCCAAAGGTGTCTTTTGCATAGCCACCTTTGTGAAGAACTGCATGGCACTGCCCTTGGCCAGCTGGGGGGGGGGGCTCCTTTGTAGACTGGGGGACCTCCTCCTCCTCCCACCCCTCAGGGGAAGAGCTTGCTCTTTGGACCCCTGTCCTGTGAGTGGGTGGGTTTGAGGGGGGTGGGTGTGTGCCTCGAAACACTGTGCGGCTGCCACCCGCTCCACACACCCCACCTTCACCAGCTGGCCCAGCAGCTCCAGGGCAGCAGTTTCCAGCAACACCAGCTGGCCCGAAGCGTGGGTCAAAGGCATGTCCGAGCCACGTGTCCCGACGTCTGAGGCTTCTTCTTCTCTCTCTTCTCTCTCTGGGCTGCAGCCGCCACAGTTTAAGCTGGATCCTCGCCTGGCCCGGCTGCTGGGCATCCACACGCAGACGCGCTCCGCCATCATCCAGGCGCTCTGGCAGTACATCAAGACGAACAAGCTGCAGGACTCCCACGACAAGGAGTACATCAATTGCGACAAGTACTTCCAGCAGGTGAGCCCCTCCTGCCCTGGGGGCGGCTGTGGGGCAGGAATGCCTGGCCGGGCCCCTGCTGGGCTTCCGTTCTGGAATTGGGCACGATCCTGGTCGTCAGCCGCCTTGGGGCGATGCGGAGGAAGGACAAGGAAAGATGTTGATCAAGAGCCACGGCTGCTGCCACGGCCCCCTCCACCTGCTGCCACGGGGGCAGGGAGGCGGCTTGCTGTGGACTGGAGTGGCTCTTTGCCCAGCATGCCACGTCCTGTCCCCAAGGACCAGGACCAGCCTGGGGGTGGGGTGAGCAGCCAGGCCAGCTCCATCCCTTGCTTGGGCAAGCCTCTTCTTGGAGCAGGAACACGTGGGTGGGAGGACTCCCCCCCTCCCCTCAGGGTGTGTGTGGGACCTGACAGACCATGTCCCAAGGTCCTGGGCCTGCCTTTGCCTTCCTCTCCGTGTAGCGCCTCCTCCAAAGCCCACCTGGCTCAGCCGCAGCTCTTCTTGCCTTTCTGTCTCCCTGAGGCCGGCAACGGCTCCTCCTCCCCTTGACTCACCGCGCTCCCTTCCGGGGGCCCTGGGTGCGGCTGCCCAGCCCCTGTGTGCCCCATGGCCTGAGGAAGAGGGGGCCCGCCCCCATTCCTCGGCCTGTGAGATCTGGGGCGGGGGGCGGGGGCGGGGGCTAGCCTCTCCTTCCGAGGTGGGGAAGGGGACGCCGGCTGCCAACGTCCTCGGGGGAGGTGACACTGGGATGTCCCTCTGCTTTGCTCTTTCAGATCTTTGACTGCCCACGGCTAAAGTTTTCCGAAATCCCGCAGAGGCTCACGAACCTGCTGCTGCCACCAGACCCCATTGTCATCAACCATATCATCAGGTCCGGCAGCCCCACCTCCCCCTTCCACCCTGCTTGCCAGGAAGGGCCCTGCTCCCCACCTTGGTCTCCTGCTGCCCACACGTGCCCCGCAGCCCCTGGCCTAGCTGGTGCGGCTTCCCGGGCCATGTCACGTAGCCTGCATGAGCCATGCAGTGCTGACCAGCTCCCCTTCTGCACTCTGTGTGTGTGTCCCTCCCTCCCTCCCCTTCCCTTGGCTGCATCAACCCTTTCAGGCCCTCAGGCAGGACGGAGTGTCAGGCGTGAGCCATCCTTTGCCCTTCCTGCTGAGAGCAACCTGAAGGGAGCTTCCTGACTCTGTGGGGCAGAGGGGGGAGACGAAGGAGGGTGCCCCCCAGGGAGGCCCAAGGGGGGGGGTGGCAGTTGGCCCAAGGACACAGAGCTAGTGGTCAGGGCAGCCTCGGGGGCCAGGTTGGCTGAGCCCAGAAGAGCCGTCCTCTGGGGATGGGCCATGGGAGCTCAAGGGTGGAGCCCCCGCCTCACGGGCAGAAGGTAGGCCCCCGCCCCACCCCCGGCTGCATCCCCAGGCAGGGTGCAAGTCAGCACCATAGCCCCTTCCTAGCTCCATGGGCCCATGGCCGCGCGCGGCACAGAGTGGCTACCCTGGCCACTGCGTGCCTCCCCCTCCCCCACCCACCTGAGCCTAGCTGTGCAGCGTGTGACTCTGAAGGCCTCTGCCTTCCCCTCCCCTTTCCCCCACCCCATCCCCACAGTGTGGACCCCAATGATCAGAAGAAGACGGCCTGCTATGATATCGATGTGGAAGTGGAGGATCCCCTCAAGGGCCAGATGAGCGGATTCCTCCTCTCAACAGCAAATCAACAGGAGATCACCGCTCTGGACAACAAGGTGCGGAAGCCGGAGGGGGGCAGGGAGGGAGAAGAGAGCTATTCTGGATGTTTGGGGCTGGAGCTTGCAATACTGCAGCGGTGGGTGGGTGGGTGGGTGGGGCAGGGAGTTCCATGAATGGCAGAAGGGGGGGCTTAGGCTTTGGGACTCTTGACGAAGGCACTTTCAATCTGGAGAGCAGAGCTGTCTGATTTTTGGAGGTGTGTGTGGAGGGGAGGTATCATCACGGAGCACATGCGTGGCTTGAATAGAAACCGCTCCTAGGCCCCTTTCCCCACACCAGGCATAAGACTAGAACCCAGGCATAATGTTAGAAGTTAAGGGGGTTAAAAGGGATCATGAAGAGCTCCAAAGGGATCTCTCCAAGCTAGGAGAGCCAGCATCCAAATGGCAGATGTGGCTCAACGTAAGCAAGTGTAAGGTGATGCAGCATGTTGGGGCAACCCCCCCCCCTTCAAGCATAACCAGATGGGATCTGAGCTGGCGGTGACCGAACAAGAAAGGGATCTTGGAGTTGTGTTGGACAGCTCGATGAAAATGTCCACCCAGTGTGCGGCTGCTGTTATAATGGTAAACTCCATGTTAGGCATTATAAGGAACTGAGAATAAAAGTGCCAGTATCGTACTGCCATTATAAAAAAATCTATGGTGCGACCACACTTAGAATACCATGTACAGTTCTGCTCTAAACACCTAAAAATTTTTTTTGGTAGAGCTGGAATAGGTGCAGAAACGGGCAGCAAAAATGATCCAGGGGCTGGAGCATCTCCCCTGTGAAGGGAAGTTACAACAGCTGGGATTGTTTAGCTTGGGAAAAAGGAGGCTAAGGCATAATTATGCTTGATGTGGAGAATGTGGACATGGAGACATTTTTCTCCCTCTCCCATAATGCTAGAACCTTGTGCGGTCATATCCCATGAAGCTGATGGGTGGGAGATTTGGGACAGATCAAAGGACATATTTATTTATTTATTAAATTTATATACCGCCCCATAGCTGAAGCTCTCTGGGCGATTTACAAAAGCTAGTTCTTCACACATAGTTAAACTCTGGAATGTGCTACCGCAAGATGTAGTGACAGCCACCAATTTGGATGGCTTTAGAAGGGGGTTGGATAAATTCCTGGTGAAGAAGGCGATCAATGGCTATTCGTCCTGATGTGCTACTTCCATTATCCGAGTAAGTCTGTGTGCACCAGTAGCTGGGGATGATGGATCAGAGGGTGCTGTTCCACCCATATTCTGCTTGCGGGTCCCTGGTTGAGAGCTGGTTGGCCACTTTTAACTGAGTGCTGGACTAGATGGACCCTCGTTCTGATCCAGCAACATGGCTCTTCTTATGTTCTTTACCCAGTGGGGTCAACCCATGTGGCGAGTGGAGGGAGATCTAGAATGGATGAAAAGGAAGTCCTTCACACAGCGCACAGTTCAATTCTGTGAGATTCACGATCACAAGATGTAGTGATGGCCACCAAGTTGGGCTGCTTTCGGGTGGATTCCTGCATTGAGCAGGGGGCTGGACTTGATGGCCTTGTAGGCCCCTTCCAACTCTGCTATTCTATGATTCTATGATTCTATGAAAAGGCTATCCACAGCTACTAGTCCTGATGGCGCTGTGCTACCTCCAGATCAGAGGCAGGATGCCTCTCAGTCCCCGTGGGCTTGTGGGCTGCTTGTTGGCCACTTCTGTGGGGCACAACGCCTGCCTAGAAAGACCTCCTTGGACCCAGTCTGGTGGGCTGCTGTTGTTTTGTTTAGCTGCTTGTGGCAATCCTGATTTTACACACACTGACATGTGCCCCCTCTCTGTATTGATGGAGCGGCCTTTTCTGTCAGGAAGTGAGCTGGGATGGTGCAGGCGTCACCTGTGATCTGGATTGTGATCCTCTTTGTGTGTGTGTGTGGATGCGCGTGTCCTCCTTCTCTTCCCTTCTCAGAGCTAACTGGTGCCAGTCCTGCCAGGTGGGGTGATGGATGACCACTGGCTCAGGAGGGCTTTATCGAGGGAGCAGGGCACGTTCTCGAGGGAAGAGAGGCCTGTCCGAGACACTCGTTAAGAATGTCCGACGAGCAGCCCTGATGCCCTTTGGCCCGGCCGAAGGGAGCCTCTCCAGCTCAGCCTCCTGCTCCCAAAAACAGCCATCCACAATGTGGGGTGGGAGAGAAACAGCCGGCGGAATGGGGAGGGTGCTTGGCTCCATTCCCTGCTTGGAGATAACTGGCTGGCACTGCAACAGGCATGTGGGGTGAGATGGGGGCCCCTTTGAGCTGTGACAGCCACCCAGGGCTGCCTGCCTGCTCCTGAGCCAACGTCACATGCGTCTACCCCACTGGCCAGGATTCCTCGGGAGCTGCTTCCTCCGGGGCTTATAGCTCCGCAACGTCCACGCCGCCATGCTCCCGGTCCCTCTTTTCCAGGCTGCCTTCCGTGGTTCAATGGATTTCATGGACCTTGGATGTCGTGACGTTGTCTGAGGCCTGCTTTTCTGATAATACCATGGCAGAGGCCCCTTTGATAGGGGGGCCTCAGCACATGAGCTAGCTTGTGTGGGGCAGAGAAGTGGTGGTCCTCCAGCCTAAACGAGATGGCGGTCCTTTCTTGATCCCAGCTCGGGTGTGGGAGGCCATGCTGGCGTGTGGAGTGAAGCCATAATGGTGCGGGGGAGGGGCAGGGGGGCATGAAAGGTTTCGCTGGAGGACCTTGTGGCAAATTGCCCCCTTTTTCTAAGCAAGGGGCCCTTCTGTTGTGCTTCTGTGCCCAGATTCATGAGACAATTGAATCCATCAACCAGTTGAAGATACAGCGAGATTTCATGCTGAGCTTCTCCAAAGACCCCAAAGGCTACATCCAAGACCTCCTCCGGTCCCAGAGCCGGGATCTCAAGGTGGGCTTGCAGCTGGGCCAGTGGGTGGGTGGGTGGGGGTGGGCGGGACGGGTTCTGGATTTGGGCTGGTTTGTCCTTCAGGTTGCCTCTGGCTACATGGGACTCCATTACCTGCGCAGCCGTTTTAACGGGCAGGCTTTGTGGAACACGGCCCTGTTGAGAGGATGGAAGAGGCATGGCAGAAAATGTTGTGGCAATGTTTACAGCAGGGACTGGGAACCTCTGGCCAACAGACCAGTGAGGTCATCCGGCCTGCTCAGCCTGGGCGGGCCCCCTTCCCCAAGCCCCACCCCCCTAAAAACCAGTGGTGATGGGGAAATCCCTGCTCTTCTCTCTGAGGAGTGATTGGGGATAACAACAGGGATGCACTCCTCCCCCCACTAGGCTAGCATTGCCTGCCTGGAGTCCTCCCCAGTGGGGGAACCCTTCTCCAGCTGCCCCCTCAGTCAGGAACCCAGCTTTGCTGCGCACAGGCTCTCCCAGCTGGGACGCAATGAATGACTTCCAGAGATGTGGCCATGCCACCCCCTCCCACCCCCCACCCCCATCCACCCCGGGTTTCCAGGTTAAAATAATTGAAAGCTATTTCAAAAGCACCACACAGTGAAGGTTGGCTCAGAAAGCAGATGCACCAAATGGCCAGGTAGCCGTGTTGGTCCATATGGCAATGTCCAGTCAGGCAACGCCCTCGTTAGGACCTACCCAGATGTCACAAAAGATCTGATTTCTCCAATGCATTTCATTCCAGCAATGCTTGCGCAAGAGGCTTAATCCTGTCCCCTCCCAAAGCGCATTAGGGCACATTGAATCACTTCCCTTTACCACCATTCCTCCAACTAGAGAGATCAGCCTGGGGGCGGGGCGGGGCGGGGGGGGGGGGCTACATGGGGGGTGTACAAAAATGGTAAACATTAAAAAGTGTACAAAATTTAAAAAACTATCAGAAACATAAAAACAATAGTATAAAAACAACAGCGGCTACTTCTACTGCAAGGAAAAGGCATGGGGGTTAGGGTGGGCGGCGGCTGAGTTCTATGCTAATCAGTGGGCCAGTTTAAAAAAAGAGTTCAACATGGCAGAACTGGTTACCAAATAATTATTTAAAGTTAATACTGAACTGGAAGGTTAAGACATACTGACCGATACCTGGTATAATCTAATTTTTTGGGGGGTAGAGATTCAAGAAGGCCATTCAGTGGCAGATCACGGTCTGTTCAGAATGCCCCCCCCCCCTTGCAACCATGTGTAGCTGGGCAGGTTTTTTAGTGTGACGAGGAGGCCCAGTGGGCTGCTTCCTGCCTCGTTCCCACCACAGGCACGTGGGCCTGTGTGGGGCCTGTGTGGGGCTGCCCTGACAGGCTGTCCCCTCTGCATGGCAGGTGATGACGGACGTGGCGGGGAACCCCGAAGAGGAGCGCAGGGCGGAGTTCTACCAGGAGCCCTGGTCCCAGGAGGCGGTCAGCCGCTACTTCTACTGCAAGGTAAAGGCATGGGGGTTGGGGGGCGGGCAGTTGGGCTGGCCGGCCAGGGAGGCCCCCCGCCACTCTGCAGAGACACACAGAAAGCAGTGGCAGCCTTGCCAACCATGGCCATTTGCTCTTCCAGATCCAGCAGCGGCGTCAAGAATTGGAGCAATCTCTGGGGGTGCGCAACACATAAGTGGTTGGGGGCAAGGTCATGCAGACCCTCCGCCCCCCCACTCCACCGGAGGACGCCTCAGTGTTACGTAGCTCCCCGTTCCATAGAGCATGGACCGACTTCATGACCAGCCGGGGGCTTCCGCGCACCACCAGCCTCACCAGCTTTAGAGTGTGTTCTGCCCCCCACACCCCTCCTGCCCCGCTGCCTCCTGCTCCGGCCATTCCAGGCTGTGGGAAGGGGGAGGTTTCTGCTCTCCTCGTTCGTCCCCATCGTCAGTTGCTGGAGAATTACGCCTGCATACAGCACACACAGATCCTTTGGGAGTCAAGCCCAGCGAGGGTGGAAGGGCAGCCGAGCGGCACTGCCTTGAAGCAGGACGACGGACGGATGGATGGAGGCTGCCTGGCCGATGGCTGCTCCCTGCTCCTTCGCTGGGCCTCTTGTGGTCACACGACTGGGGCCTCTCCCTCTGAGCTGATGGAGGCCATGGAGAGACCAGGGCCTGAGCCGGCTGCACTTGCCTGGGTGGCCTTTGGGGTGAGGAGCAGCTTGTGAAGCGACAGCGTGCTGGGCAGAGGGGACGGCCTCATGGGCCAGGCAGTGAGCTGTGCCACCGTGGTCTCCCGGCCCGTTCTCAGGGCCCAGCCCAGCCCCCTCTCCTTCCCATGGAAGAGAAGTAACGAGGCCGGAGTTCTGGCCCCTCCCTCTACAAGCCCCGTCCCCACAATCATTGAGTCAAAGGAGGGCCCCCCAGCCTCCCTCTGAAGCAGTGTGACACGGGGTGTGGGTGTGCTTTGATGGATGGTGGCAGTCCTCAAGCGTGGGGTGTGCTATCAAGTACCACAGAAATCCTCACTTTGTGGGGGAATCCTGGAGCGGATGGTGGCCATGCCCTAAATCACTCTGGCCTCCACCACGCATCCTCCGACCAGCTAGCAAAGGGAGCCGGTTACATCGGCTTGATAGCCAAGACCAGCGCCGCAGCCGAGCCAGAGAGCAACGCACCTTCCGGCCTTGCTGGGGCCAGCAGGAGGAAGTGGAGGCCTGCGGGCTTGTATGCCTGAAGGGAGCTTTCATTCCTTGCTGGCCCTTCTGGCACATCTGGCCCTGAGCAGGTGTAGCCCCCTTCCCAAGTGGCTGGGGCACAGGGGCGGGCCCAGAGCCCGGTTGACGGAGTGCTCGGGCAACGCTTTCTGCCACGGGGTCAGCAGCGTGGCGCCTCTCCCTGGCCTTGTGCGCACGGCTGTGGATGGGCCTCGCAGGCTGTTCCCTGCCCCCACTCCCGTGTGCAAGCTGGAGCCTGTGAGGGAGGACTCTGCATGGGATGGCGTTGGCCCAAGGCCAGGGCCGTTTTTGCTCCATCGTCATGAAGCGGCCAAGGGCAGGTGGAAGCTGCTGTGGCTGAAGCGGAATGCCGACCGACACTGGCACAGCTGTTGACTTCCTGCCCTCCTCCCCCCCGGCCAATGCTGTGTGCTGCTCACAGATCTACCTGGTATCCAGGTGGGAGGGAATGACCCCTCAGAGCCCCCTTTCCTGCTGGGCACAGGATGGGCTGCGTCCCCCCCCCTCTCCTTGGGACACGGCGGCCTGTCAGGGCCACCACAAGGGCCACGCCCCAGATGCAGGGCTGGAGGCTGTTATGGAGGAAGAGCCCCCAGCATCTTTCAAATGGTGTTGCGGGATTGGGGGAGGGAGGCGGCTTTGGCCACCCCCACAGACTGATGACCACAGCCGCCTTCCCCAGCCTGCTGCTGCCTTCCAGACTTTCTCCCTGCGTTCCTGGCCAGGCTGGCTGGGGCAGTTGGCACTCGGAAGTCCAAAGTGCTTGGAGGGCACCAGGTCGGGGAAGGGCCTGAGTGTGTGTGGCAGCCTTGGCAGGAGAGGCTGAGCGAATGCCCCTCCCCCAGGATGTGGGCGGGGCAGGAGCTGGAGCTGCCTCTGCCACTGGTCCGTGCCTCCTGGTCATCCTGCCTCTGTCTCCCAAGCGGTGGGTGGGGAAGGCAGCTATTTGGGTCCCTGAGGGGCTGGGGAGCTTTGGCAGCCAGGAAAAAGGCCCCACCGGTACTATCCAGGTCGGTGCCCAGCTCCAGCTCCCTTGAGAGGCATGCAATGCTGAGTCGGCTCCAGGCGTGACGCTCTGCTGACTTGGCAGAGGGGTGGGCCAGCCATGGAAGCCCCTCTGGGCTGGACGGGCTCCGAGAGCAGGGCAGGCAGGGTGGGCCCCTGGGGTCAGAGCCACTGGCTCAGCGAGTCCACTGGGCTGGCCAACGTCAGCCAAACCAGGGCTGAGTGCAGGAGCGGACAAGTACGCGTGCCTCTGCCACCGGGTGCTGTCGGGCAACCAGGACTAGTAAGTCTGTTCTGGGGCAGAACAGTGTCAATTAGCAGGCTTGGAGGAGGGAGCTGCCCCCCCTCCATCCCAAGCCAGCCTGTGGGCCCACCAGGTGGGAGGTAGGAAGCACATGACCTTTCCCAGGTGAACGGCCCGTCTCCCTGGAGGGGCCTGGGGAAGGCCTGGGAGGAGCTGACGCAGAGAGGCTGCCCTGCCCTGCCCCTCCAGCCCCGCCCGGAGGCACTCTGGCTCTGTGTGTGAGGCTGCAGCCCTGTTTCTCAGGCAGAAACACCCCCCCAATCAGGGTGGGGGTGGGGGAGGGGAGGGGGACAGACAAGCAGGTTCTGTTACCAGGGGAAAGTCCTTTTCGTAAATGCGGTGTTGTTTTCCAGTCTCGGTGTCTGTTTTAACATGTTGTTTTTCTGGCAGCATCATTGCCCATCAAGCCTCTCCAGGACCAGCCCCCACTGGCCCTCTGCAGGGGTGGGTGGGGGTGAGGTGGAGCATGGTGGGGGTGGTCTGAGAGGGAGGCACAAATCCCATCTCCTCCCTTTGGTGGCTGCCATGTCTTTGTTGTATGGTGCAGAGTGATTCGTAGAAAAGCTTTTAAATAATAAAAAACTTTGTTTATTTGTATCCATCTGAGTACTTGATTTAGCAGTTTGCTAGTCACAGAGATCGCAACTACAAATCAGCTGAAAATTGAGATGAATTTCGTCAGACAAATGCAAATTCCTGTATTTAGGCAAGAAACAAGCAAATCACAAACACACAGGCATAGGATGAGGGATACCCGGCTTGGCAGTAATAAATGTGAAAAGGATCTCGGGATTGCAACTGATCAAAAGATGAGCAGCAGTCTGCCATGAGATGCAGCTGCAAAAAAGGCTAATGTGTTTTTTGGCTGGAACATGCTTTAAGAAGACATGCCTTGCTTGAGCTGGTGACCTTCTGCCTGTTTCTTCGTTCAGGGGACCTTCCCTAAGGGTTCTGTCTAGGATGGTCTGGGAGAAAGTGATCAGGTGCCTTCTACGTAGTCTGGCTGTTACTAGGAGGCGTGCTGTGCTTGGCTTTTTCCTGCACCCAAATGAAGCATGACTCAGTTCTGAGGATTTTGGCTGAGAGGAAGAGCGAGAAAGACTGATCCTGCATCCCAAGGGCATCACCTTCAACACACAACTCTCTGTTCCTCTTTCAAACTGCAAAGTGCACTCTCTGTGATCTGGTTCGCATTACACATCAGCCCACCCTGCCGTGGTTTGTCATGTCGTGCAATCCCCAGAGGCCGGAGTTGGAGGCTTAGACAACCCTCAAATACTCCAAGGCTTGTTTTAGGATTATTTGAGAGTTGTCTAACCATCAAACAACCCCTGCCATCTGGGTTCATATGTGACACAACAACCCATGGCAAACCAACACAACAGGACAGGCCCCGTGCATAAATTAACCCATGATGTCTTGTGAACAGCAACCCTCTCACCTTTGTCTCAAGCCACGTTCCTGCAGGTGAACTGCCCCTTCAGGGCCCATCAGTAATCATTAAAACAACATTAACTTTCTTGTCTCAAAGGCCCAAATGCTCAATCACCATTATCAAGATGGCCAACTCATTGTGATAGTTTTGAAAGGAGGTGTTCTTAATTAACCTCCATTATTCCTAATTTGGTTAAAATGCTAAGTATGTCAACATTACTTTGTACCGCTGGGTTTGTGATGGGCGTATAGACCACATGGCGAATTGCCTGCGAAGTGCAAGGGTTGCGGATATCATGCACCGTCTAGCTGGCGTAGTAGACATAGCATAGTAGTGCTGGGGTGGAGTCAGTTGTCGTGGTCCATGTTGGTACCAACAATTTGGGGAAATGTAGTCGTGAGGTCCTGGAAGCCAAATTTAGGTTGCTAGGCAGGAGGCTGAAATCCAGGACCACCAAGGTGGCTTTTTCTGAAATGCTACCAGTTCTGCACGCACAGCCAGCTAGGCAGGCGCAGCTGAGAAGTCTCAATGCGTGGATGAGACAGTGGTGCACTGAGGAGGGGTTCAGATTTGTTAGGCACGGGGGAACATTCTGGGACAAGCTGGGTCTGTACAAGTGGGGCAGGCTGTACTTAAACCAAAATGGAACCAGGCTGCTGGCACTAAACAGAAAAGGTGGCAGAGCAGCTTTCCTGGGGGGAAAGATGACAGGAGCTGGGAAGCATCTGGTTCAGGTTAAATAATCTGAAGGAGACGAATATGAAAATGTTTTTGATTGTTCCAATGTAGAAGGGGAGCAAATAGGCCATAAATACAGGATAGAACATGATAGCCAATCAAAGAGGGGGGGTTTGAGCAGGGGGTTGGACTCCATGGCCTTGTAGGCCCCTTCCAACTCTGCTATTCTATGAGTCTATGAAATGCAACAGTGAAAAAGGGAC
Source organism: Elgaria multicarinata webbii (assembly GCF_023053635.1). Classification (NCBI taxonomy): domain Eukaryota; kingdom Metazoa; phylum Chordata; class Lepidosauria; order Squamata; family Anguidae; genus Elgaria; species Elgaria multicarinata. Next base: position 237,892 of record NC_086171.1, on the reverse strand, counting down.
ACCCCAGAGACATCTGGGGAGGGACGCCGTGTATAGGGGTTTCTGTGCAAATGCTAGAAGCCTCCAAGCCAAAATGGGAGAATTGGAGTGCCTGGTTTTAAAGAAAAACTTTGATATAGTGGGCTTGACAGAAACCTGGTGGAATGGAGAGAACCAGTGGGATACAGTCATCCCTGGATACAAACTCTACAGGAAGGACAGGGAAAGGCGTACTGGGGGGCAGTGCTGCTGTGTACGTCAAAGAGGGCATTGTGTCGAGTAGACTAGAGCGCCTAAACGGGGCAGATTCTTCCACAGAAGTGCTGTGGGTGACAATGCAGGGCCTCAAAACTAATGTAGTGCTAGGAATGTGCTATCGTCCCCCCAGACCAAAATGCTAAGGGTGACCTTGAGATGGAAATGGAAATTGGGTTGTTTAGCTTGGAGAAAAGGAGGCTAAGGGGAGTCCTGATAGAGGTGTACAAAATTATGCCTGGTGTGGAGAATGTGGACGGGGAGACACTTTTCTCCCTCTCTCAAAATACTAGAACCCAATGGGGTCATATCCCATGAAGCCGAGATTCAGGACAAATAAAAGGAAGGACTTCTTCACACAGCGCATAGTTAAACTATGGAATTCACTATCACAAGATGTAGTGATGGCCACCAATTTGGATGGCTTTAAAAGGGGGATTGGACAAATGGAGAAGAGAAGGCTATCCATGGCTACTAGCCCTGATGGTAATGTGCTGCCTCCTGAATCTGAGGCAGTAACCCTGTGCGTACCAGTTGCTGGGGACCATGGGTGGGAGGTTGCTGATGTACCATGTCCTGCTTTGTTGGTCCCTGGTTGACAGCTGGTTGGCCACTGCGTGAACAGAGTGCTGGACTAGATGGGTTGGACTCGATGACCTTGTAGGCCCCTTTCAACTCTGCTATTCTATGATTCTATGATTCTATGGACCCTTGGTCTGATCCAGCCTCAGGGCACTTCGTATGTTCTGATGTTCTCTTGTATAGAATTTTTAGTATGGTAGTACTGGAAGAAATCAGGTCTGCCACTTTGAGCCTCTCTCAAAACAGAGATTGCAGACTGAATGAACGAGTCACTGGTGGGTGTTGCAGTCATTAGACTACACCTCACATTCTGAGACGAAGAAGCAACAGCCGGACCCTCATTTCTGAAAACATAAAGTAATTCAGGTCTACCTCTTGCCATGGCCAAAGTGTGCAGGTTCGTGAGCAGGCAAAGAAGAAAAATAAAGAGAAACACGACAGCCCTTATATTAGCAAAGCCAGAGATTAATTTTAGGTGGAGCACTAGGTAAAAGTGTCAGTTGAAGCCAAATTGTGTGATATTACCTAGTGGTTGGAAGGCATGGCAATCTCAGAACGGAAGTCCCTCTTCAGGTGGTACAAAATACTCTTCCTCTCGTGGTGGGTTCTGCCCTGAATGGCCAAATTGGGTATTTTCCATCCGCCAGAGTTAGAGAATCCAGCAGACAGCTGCCAAGCTCACAAAGCCCAGGAGGCCCACCGCAGACGCAAAGCAGGGTGCCCGATGCCCAGTGCCTATAGAGGGAAAGACAAAGGCTGGTGTTGCTGTGGTCAGAAGAGACCCTCCCTGAGGCTGCCTTGGGGAATTGGTGCACACAGCAGGAACGGAAGGCCAGAATGGCAGGGCCAATTCCAGTCTAGCTGTGCCTTTGCTAGCAGTGCCATGCTGCGTCAGGAAAGAATGGAAATCTACAGGTGAGGCTCTACTGCTTTTGTAGTGATGAACTTTGTATTTATGGAATTCAAATAAGACCTCTTAAATGCCATGTCCTGACAGAAAGGTGACCAGGAGTGGTTCCAGATGGAGGGCTCCTAGAGGTCCCAGACCAAAGGCATTGTGCAGCTGTTCCATCTTTGTGGTATGCCGATGTAGGGAAAAAACCGCACCAATAAGCGTGGATGTTAAAAAGAGAAATCAACTCTAGTGCTTGATAAACGTGTTAAAAACTATTTTATTCTTTAAATCAAGCACCAGAGTTGATTTCTCTTTTTAGCATCCCATCTTTGTGGTAGTCAGTGATGTGAGTTTTCCAGAAAATTTCCCATGCAAATTAACAGGCATAGGAAAAATCTGGGTTTTGCACTGGAAAATGTTCTGATGCCCACGTGCAGGGGTGGGAAGCTTGTGGCCCTCCAGATGTTTTGGCAAGATGCAGAAAAGCACCATCGGTCAATTCTGTGCAGGCACAACAGCGGCAGAGATGTAGGGTTTTTCAGCATCCTTCCCCATCACAGAGATGTTTCCTCCAGCGGCGATGTGCTAGCCTTCGTCCCTCCTCTTTCATTGCCCTCGGCTGCCTGCCAAACCAGAGAGCTGGCCTGGCTCTACTGAAGGGGAGCAGGTGCTGAGGAGCCATCCTGCCGCATGGCCATTTCCATATTTCACAGCCCAGCTGGGACTTTGACAGTATCACAGACAGACAAGGCAGGAGACTCCCCAAACCCTTTCCATTCAGAGCCATCAGGCGACTAGGGCCAGATCTGCACCAAGCAGGGTACGGCACTTTGGAAACAGTTGGGAAACTGTATATGGAGTCCTGTTCGGGGCCCCAACAGTTATAAAACATTTTAAAGCAGGAGTGTAGCTCCTGTCCGGAGTAGTCCATTTTAACTGCAGAGGTTTAAGCCACCAGTCAGTCTGAAACTAACCAGGAAGCGATCTAACCATGACGTTGGAGTCACATGAAGCGACTCCACCCTCGGAGCACCAACGCCGCTGGAACCAAATGCCAAAGCAAGAGCATTGCCCTACCTCATGTATGGGGCCAGATACGAACTGGTTGTCCATGGCTGTCACGTCGGACATGAACTCCTGAGCCACTCCTGAGCTGAGTGACCTCAGCATGGACATTGAGATCCTCCAGCTTAAGGAGCCTGACATACAGGAGCTTTCATGATCATCTACAGAATCTGATTCCACAGTAGCCATGTCTAAAACAGGGATGAATCTGCAGTTCAAGATGAATTCAGTCCACGTTTTTTCATAGAACTGGACGCCTTTGCTGGCTGAACCTCCGAAGGGGGTCCTGCTTCAGCCTACACCTTGCACAGAAGCGCCTGGCTTTTCCGCTTTCATTTCGAGATGGCCTCCCCCCAACCCCCGGTTGACCTCTCTCCTGTGAAAATATCTGCTACCTGGAGATATGATGCCTCTCACGCTTCGTGCTTCTTGGTGTGGCGACATGCCAGTGCATGCACGCGCTTAAGTGGCCACCAGAGGGCAGCAGCTCCCCACGTGGAGGAGACCTGTTTAGCCTTCTGCCACCAAGCAGGATGAAAGGGGCTAGTCACCTGAGGGAGGTGCTCTGCTGGGCCTTCCTGCAAGACAGCTGTGGCTGGTGCTGCAGCGGAAGGGTTCCTTCTGCAAGAGACAGGCTGGGGGAGGGGGGAGGGCACTGGGGTTCCCTCTGTCCTTGGCTGCCTGTCTTCCCACCACATGGAAAACCCAGCCCTCCCTGCTCACAGCTAGAACATGCCTCTGAGCACAGCACAGGCCAAGGCAGCAGATTTTGCATCACTCCCCACCCCCTGCTCTTGCCACATGCCGGAATCCCCTGGAAGACACATGATTCAGTCATCCTGGGCTGTGGACTGGTTGGTTTGGATTTCCGGTCCCTCCCTGGGAGTTGCCGGTGAACATGGAAATGCCTTTGTTGTTTGTAAACTCTTCCTTTAACTTTGAGTGGGTGGGAAAGGGCCAAGACGGGACGAGGCCGCGCTGCAGAGCCCCTGGCACACCCCAGCCCACCCCAGCCCCGGCAAGCTGCTTTGGTGAGTTATCCTGTGCTCCTGATAATTTAGGAACATAGAAAGCCAGAGCCCCTTGGTCCATGTAGCCTAGTAGTGTTGACACTGACTGGCAGCAGCAGCGGTTCTCCAGGGTTTCAGGCAGGCGTTTTTCCAGCCCTAAGCAGAGATGCTGCCGGGGATTGCACCTGGGACCTTCTAGTCCCCGTCTTTACAGAGACGCTTTGGCGACAGGAGGCGCCTTGCACCCGCACTTGTCTTCCTTCCCAGCATCTACATGGGAAGGAAGGCAAGTGCAATTTTTCCTGCCTGCACCTCTGGAAAACAAAAAGAACAAACAAACAAATGGGAGGAGGAGGAGGAGGAGGAGGAGGAGGAGGAAAGGAACGGGGCCGTTCCTCCTCCCCTCCCTTTTTTTAAAAAATAAAATAAAAATCCTAATCTCTATCTGTGGAGCTCTGCAGAAACATATAATAAAAATAAAAAATGTGGGGCGGGGGGAAGGAACGAGGCAGCAGAGAAGGACGCGAGAGGGACTGGGAGAACCCCTTCTCCTCCTTCTGGCTGCCTCGTTCCTTCCCCCCTTTTATTATATGTTTCTGTGGAGCTCCGCAGATAGATATTAGAAAATTTAAAAAAGGGGGGACGAACAGGCAGCCAGAGGGAGGAGAAGGGGTTCTCCCAGTCCCACTTGCGTCCTCTTCTGCTGCCTCCTTCCTTCCCTCCCTCCACGTTATTTTTATTACATGTTTCTGCACAGCTCTGCAGATAGAGATTAGGAAATTTTAAAAAGGAGGGGGGCCCATGGCACTCTCACATGCACACACCCTCACACCGGCTGAGCAGAGAGGAAGAGTAGAGAAGCCAGAGTTGAGCAGTCCTCTGGGGTGGGGCTCTGCTCCTTGTTAGTGCTTGCTCTGCTCAGTTCCCTGCAGTTCATCAAATGGCCCAATCCGAAGCCCTTGGACGGTGCTTCCGCAGATTCTTTCCCCCTCCCTCTGCCCCTGTGCAATGTATCAGAAGGATAACTGTCCTGGTGTTTTTGACAGGGCCTTGAGCTATGTCTTTTGCATCCAGACGCAGAGACAAGTTGGGGTTTTGTTAGGTCAAGTGTGCTGAAATGGTGGCCGCTGAACTTGTGTGAGAAACCTCTCCTGGGAATAATGTGTGTGTGTGTGTGTGTGTGCTAAAGTGCCACCTACCTGCATTTGGCACGCAGCCAGTGGGGCTTCCAGACCACGTGCTGTTGCCCTGGCAGACTCTTGCTGCAGGACCTGCAAGGGTGTACCCAGGATCGCAGCGGAAGTGGATGATGGAGCCGGCTAAATAGTTGGTTCCGTCTTTCCTGCCATTTGCGGGGGGAGCCAGCCAGCCGCAAGAAACCACTGAGGGAGAAATAGAAGGGTGTTTTAGGTCAAGCAGCTTCACCTTGACACGGCAGGGACCACATTGAGGGAAGGCTCTGGGGCAAAGCAGCAAGTGGAGAAAGATCCAAGTGGCCAGACTGCAGGAGGCCGTGGCTTTTTTAGACCTTGGGGGAAGCTGCTACCCACCAGGGTGACCCTGGCTGGACTCCAGGCAAGAGAGATGCAGAAGCCACTTTTAGGGCCAAAAGAGGGGAGAGGCATATTTTTGACAAGGAGGCAGCTTTTGCAGCAGCCTGCAGGTTGGGAAATGCATGGTGCTCCACATGTTTTGGTCTACACCTCCCATCATACCTCACCACTGACTATGCTGGTTAGGACTGATGGGAGTGGTAGGCCAAAACATCTGAGGGGGGGCACAGGTTGCCCACCTCTGCTCTACAGGGAGAAACCCTCAAACATCTATTTTGCTGCTCTAGAGGTGGGGCCAAGCAAGGTTTCATTGTCCAGAGCCCACCGCAATGTTCTGGGTCACTGATGTGCCCAGGGTGGGAGATACAGGTGAGCATTGTACATTGTTGGCAGAAGAATTCTGTTTAGATCAGGATGAAACACATCTATCGTGTGGCTATCAGTAATTGTCCTGCTGCCACCTTCTTGGAAATAAGAAAGGGAGGGGGATTCCCCGAGGGTTGAGAAGCTGCCCTGGGCCAAAATGAGGCACCCAAGCTGTGCGTTGCCAGGCAAGACCAGCCCCAGAGGCCAGATAACTGCAGACTCTAAGGCTGGGCTTGGATCATCCCAAGGAGAGAAATGAGAATGCTAGGCATGCCTCTGCTGCTGTTTGCACAGCAAGACACACTCCCCATTCACTCCTGAATCATCGCCACCCCTTCCCTTTTTAGAGGGGTCCGGAGGTAGCTTTGTGTGCTAATGCTGAGCTGGGGTGACATTTTGTCCGGAGGGTGCATGTATCTTTGCCTGGGACTATGTTGCCTTCCCAGTGTCCACGAATCACCAGGGCCAGAGGGGGTGCACAGAATGGTCCCCACAGCAGGCGGAGACATCTTTGCTGTGACCCCTAACCCATTGCCCTGCACATCCCTTATGACAGCAGATGGATCCCAGTCTGCTCACCTGGCCGGAGACTCTCCTTCAGGTGCCTGTAGCTCTGATGTGACACCTTAGTGCTGTTTCCCACAGCGAGGTCTCTGGTTGTCAGGACATCAAACCTACAGAAAGAGTCTGATTGGCAGAGCACAGCCATCTGCTTGACAAGGGGGTCAGTTGGGTCTTCGGAGGGAGAAAACACAGGCACAAAAGAGGGGTCGTGCTTTGGTCCATAGAAGAAGTGCTGCAACAAGTACTGTGTGTCGTATGTGAAAAGGGACGTTCCATTTATGATGGCCCCTAAAAAGAAGAAAGGAGACAGGGTCACTTCTTTGTCCCACCTAGGCCTAATCTACACCAAGCAGGTTATAGCACTATGAAAGCGGCATCAAAGTGGTATATAAGAGCAGGAGTCATACGACTGCTTTATAGCGGTATTGAAGTGCACTGACCACTGTTGGGGCCCCATTGACACGTAGACCATGTATACCACTTTTATACTACTTTCATAGTGCAATATCCTGCTTGGTGTAGATTAGGCCCTAGACTGGCCTTCCTCACCTGCAGGTATGTTGGGCTACAATCCCCATCGTCATGGGATCCTCTGCTTGTCATGAGGACAAGGCTAGCAAAGACAGGGGTGGGGTGGGGGTTGGCTGATAAGCACGAGTTATTCTGTGTGTTTAAAGCTGCAAGAACTTCCATCATGGGAATGGCCTGGGAAATCTGAACTTGGCCTATGCATTGCTCCCTTTATGCGGCTTTAAACTGGGTCCACGTGAGCCGCCTTGGAGATGAAATGGAGAGCTGGGCTACAACTATTTTGAACCCATGAGGCTGCTTCCATGGCCATGAGGGCAAGAGGTGCCTGCTTCCCTCCAGCTTGATTGAAGCTGTGTGAATGTCTGGAAGTGCCCAGAGGGGCCATTGGGTGTGTTGGGACTCAGACTAGCCTTCTGCCTCCCTTGGCAGTTCTCCCTGGCTTGAAAGCCTCTTTGCAGCAGCCCAGAAGGGTGGCCCTTTCACTCACAGTCTGCACCGAAGGCAAAGAGCTCCTCCGGGCTGCTGTTGCTGCCCGCCTCAATGGTTGTTCCGTTGCGGAGAATCAAGTCATCCTGTGGGTTGCCGTTCATCACCCCGAAGAGCCCTTGTGTGTGATTCTGGAATTTCTCTGGCAGCAAAACGGTGAGGCTCAGCACCCTCCCTGACTTCTTACTCACTTCTACACCAACTCCAGAGGAGAACATGATGGTGACATTCTGCCCAGGGGTGGTAGAGAGAAAGAGGCCTGCAACAGAGAAGAAAACCAGGTGAACTTCCCTGTGGCGCAGGCAGAGTTAGGGGGTAGCCCCACTATACAGGAGTGGCTAGAAAGAATTCAGATTCTGAGATAAGATTCCCAACGAAATGGTGGTTCAACTGCTTACTGAGGATGGCAAATTGATAACAGATGACAAAAAAAAAGGCCAAAATGCGCAATTCTACTTTGGCTCAGTCTTCTCCAAAAAGTGGGTCTATGACTGCCCTGGAAAAAGTGAAGCAGAAGTTGAGGGGGCAGGATCGCAGTTTGAGATTGATAAACAAATGGTCAAAGAACACCTAATTTCCTTGAATGAGTTTAAATCTCCAGGGCACGATGAACTGCATCCTAGAGTAATGAAGGAGCTAGCAGAAGAACTCTCAGAACCTTTGTCTATTATCTTTGCAAAATCATGGAAGACGGGTGAGGTGCCGGACGACTGGAGGAGGGCTAACATTGTCCCTATCTTCAAAAAGGGCAAAAAGGAGGAACCTGGGAACTACAGACCAGTCAGTCTGACATCCATCCCTGGGAAAATTCTGGAGCAGATTATAAAGAAGTCAATCTGTAAACACCTTGAAATCAATGCAGTGATTACTAGAGGCCAACATGGATTTGTCAGGAACAAATCCTGTCAGACTAATTTGATCTCATTTTTTGATAGGATAACCTCCCTTGTGGACTGTGGGAATGCTGTGGACGTCATATATCTTGACTTCAGCAAAGCTTTTGACAAAGTACCACATGACATTCTGATTAACAAACTAGCTAAAAGTGGGCTAGATGGAACAACTATTAGGTGGATTCACAGTTGGCTACAGAATCGGACTCAAAGAGTACTTCTCAATGGAACCTTCTCAAACTGGGGAGAGGCAACGAGTGGGGTGCCGCAGGGCTCAGTCCTGGGCCCAGTGCTCTTCAACATTTTTATTAATGATTTGGACGAGGAGGTGCAGGGAACGCTGATCAAATTTGCAGATGACACAAAATTGGGTGGGATAGCGAATACCCTGGAAGACAGAAACAAACTTCAAAGTGATCTTGATAGGCTGGAGTGCTGGGCTGAAAACAACAGAATGAAATTTAACAGGGATAAATGCCAAGTTCTACATTTAGGGAATAGAAACCAAATGCACAGTTACAAGATGGGGGACACTTGGCTCAGCAATACTACAAACGAGAAAGATCTTGGAATTGTTGTAGATCACAAGCTGAATATGAGCCAACAATGCGATATGGCTGCAAGAAAGGCCAATGCTATTTTGGGCTGCATTATTAGAAGTATAGCTTCCAAATCACGTGAGGTACTGGTTCCTCTCTATTCGGCCCTGGTTAGGCCTCATCTAGAGTATTGTGTCCAGTTCTGGGCTCCACAATTCAAGAAGGATGCAGACAAGCTGGAGCTTGTTCAGAAGAGGGCAACCAGGATGATCAGGGGTCTAGAAACAAAGCCCTATGAAGAGAGACTGAAAGAACTGGGCATGTTTAGCCTGGAGAAGAGGAGATTGAGGGGAGACATGATAGCACTCTTCAAATACTTAAAAGGTTGTCACACAGAGGAGGGCCAGGATCTCTTCTCGATCCTCCCAGAGTGCAGGACACGGAATAACGGGCTCAAGTTAAAGGAATCCAGATTCCGGCTGGACATCAGGAAAAACTTCCTGACTGTTAGTGTAGTACGACAATGGAATCAGTTGCCTGGTGAAGTTGTGGGCTTTCCCACACTAGAGGCATTCAAGAGGCAGCTGGACAACCCTCTGTCAGGGATGCTTTAGGGTGGATTCCTGCATTGAGCAGGGGGTTGGACTCGATGGCCTTGTAGGCCCCTTCCAACTCTGCTAGTCTATGATTCTATGATTCTACTATTAGATGGATCAACAATTGGCTATAGAATTGTACTCAAAGATTGCTTATCAATGGTACCTTCTCCAAGTGGAGGGAGGTGACGAGCGGGGTACCGCAGGGCTCAGTCCTGGGCCCCGTGAGCTTCATTAGACTGCCGATCTTGCTGTTGGTTTGTTTTGGAACAACCTTGGGAAGCAAGGCACACCGCAAGTCCTGGCTTTACGTCATACTTGCAGGCCTTTCCAGATGGAAGCCTTCTTCGCTTCCAATTCTGTAGGCTGCCTGGCAGCCAAATAGGCTGGAATCCAAGATACAGAACTTCAACTGACTTACACAGACATTTGCACAAACCCCTTTTATATGCTTTCTAACTTGTATTATTATTACTTCAAAGTGATCTCCTATTTAGGCTACTTCACTATAGCTATTCCATAAGCTTATAGGTGATTAAGAATTATAATTAGTTAATTTTGTTGTTTTCTTTTGTCATCTGGTTCGATTATGTTTCTTGTTGGTGTTGCTTCTTTTATTTCAAAGTAACATAAAATGTCATGGGGGAGAAAAGAGAGAATAGGAGTCAGGTGAAGAGGATCATCTCTTTTTCCTGACATGGGCACCCGTCTACGCACTCCACGTGATCTGTCTCCCTGGGGAGCCCCCTGCAGCCACGCACAAAACACTCCATCTTCTGTGGGGCTCAGCAGCAGTGAGGCTCCTTCTCAAGCCTGCAGCCAGAAATGTTGTGGTCACGTGCTTGTCAGTCACCGAACTTGGTTTGCCCTCACTGGCCAGAGTAGTGGCGGGGCGGGGGGAGGGGGGGAGGAACGGCTGGCATCTCTTGCCGAGACTTGAGGGTGGAGCCCTGCTTGCCTGCCTACTTTCCCATCTATCGCAACAGGTCGATGGGAAAGAACTACTTCAAGAAAAAGAAAGAGAATGGAGCATGCAGAGAAGGAGCTTGGCATGCCTAGGAGGAGGGGGGCTCACAAGCCCACCCACCCCACAGGGCTACTCTGCTTGCTCCTTTCCTGCTCTCACTTTATTGGCTTCTCTGGGATTTGCCTTTTTCCATAACCACGCAGGAAGCCACTTCCTTCCTCTCTTGGTGGCCTTATTCTTGGTTTCTCCTTGGCTTAGAATCCTGTCCCCACCAGCTTCTCACAGAGATGCTGTCACATTTATTCCACTGGCCCTCCTGCCTCCCATCTGCCCAGATTGGAAGTTGGCCTATCATTTAGGGTGGATTCCTGCACTTAGCAGGGGGTTGGACTCGATGGCCTTATAGGCCCCTTCCAACTCTACTGTTCTATGATTCTATGATTCTGTGATCAGCCACGTCCATCATATGGTTTAGTCCATGGCTTTTATTTCTTTTCAGCCAGGGAGGGTAACGATTCCTGGGGCAGTATAAGAAGCTGCCTCTCTGTCCATTTAGCCCTAGGTTGTCTCCTCTGATTGGTGTATGGATTTGAACTAGGATCTGGGCCACACTGATGGGTCCTCTTGGACTTACATTCTTGACCAGGTTTGTGTTCTTTTTTCATTTCTGTAACTTTTAAGACCACAAGAAGAGCCCTGATGCTGGATCTGACCAAGGATCCATCTACTCCAGCACTCCTCCAGCCAGTTGTCGACCAGGGACCCACAAGCAGCCCATGAGTGTAACAGCATCCTCCCACCCATGTTTCTCTGCAACTGGTGAAAATAGGCTTATTGCCTCTGACACTGGAGGTAGCTCATAGCCATCGGGACTAGTAGCCATTGATAGCTTTCTTCAGCAGGAATTTATCTAACCCCCTTTTCAAGCCATCCGAAGTGATGGCCACCAAAACATCTTGTGACAGCGAATTCTATAATTTAACTACTGTATTTCTTCAATTGTAAGACGCCATCGATTGTAAGACGCACACTAATTTCAGTACCAACAGAAAAAAAAAACTCCTAAGACACACCTGCGATTCTAAGACGCACCCCATTTTTAGAGATGTTTATATGGGAAAAAAGTGCATCTTAGAATCGAAGAAATGGGGTATGTGCTCTGTGAAGAAGTACTTCCTTTTATCTGTCCTGAATCTCCCACCCATCAGCTTCATGGGATGTCCCCAGGTCCTATTCTTATGGGAGAGGGAGAAAAATGTCTCCCTATCCACATCCTCCACATCATGCATAATTTTGTACACCTCAATCTCCTTTTTTCCAAGCTAAATAGACCCACCTGTTGTAACCTTCCCTCATAGGGGAGATGCTCCAACCCCTTGATCATTTTAGCTGCCCTTTTCTGCATTTTTTCCAGCTCTACAATATTGTTTTTTAAGTATGGTGACCAGAACTGAACACAGTATTCTAAGTATGGTTGAACCATAGATTTGTATAAAGGCAGTATGATACTGGGAATTTATTCTCAATTCCTTTTCTAATACTGCTTAACATGGAGTTTGCCTTTTCACAGCAGCCACACATGGGGTCAACATTTTCATTGAGCTGTCTAATAATAATAATTGGGCGATCGCTGCTAGCTCAAATCCCATCAGGTTATATTTGAAGTTGGGATTTTTTGGCCCAGTGTCCATTACTTTACATTTGCTGCATTGAACTGCATTTGCTATTTAGATATCCGTTCTCCCGGTTTGGAGAAATCCTTTTGAAGCTCTTCACAATACCTTTTTGTTTTAACCACCCAAATAAATTTGGTGTCATTGGCAAACTTGGTCACTTCACTGCTCACTCCTGATTCCAGATTGTTTATGAACAAGTTGAAAAGCATTGGTGTCAATACAGATCCCTATTGGACGCCACTATTTACTTCTTCCATTGGGAGAATTTACTGTTCATTCCTTCTCTCTGATTTCTGCACATTAATCAGTTACTGATACATAAAAGGACCTCTCCTCTTATTCTATGACTGCTAAGTTTGCTCAGGAGACTTTGGTGAGGGGCTTTATCAAAAGCTTTTTGGGAGTCCAAGTAAACAATGTCCACTGGATCACCCCTGTCAACATATTTATTGACCCCCTCAAAGAACTCTAAAAGGTTAGTGAGACAGGACTTGCCTTTGCAGAAGCAGTGTTGATTCATAGAATCATAGAATCATAGAATAGCAGAGTTGGAAGGGGCCTACAAGGCCATCGAGTCCAACCCCCTGCTCAATGCAGGAATCCACCCTAAAGCATCCCTGACAGATGGTTGTCCAGCTGCCTCTTGAATGCCTCTAGTGTGGGAGAGCCCACAACCTCCCTAGGTAGCTGATTCCACCGTCGCACTGCTCTAACAGTCAGGAAGTTTTTCCTGATGTCCAGCCGGAATCTGGCTTCCTTTAACTTGAGCCCGTTATTCCGTGTCCTGCACTCTGGGAGGATCGAGAAGAGATCCTGGCCCTCCTCTGTGTGACAACCTTTTAAGTATTTGAAGAGTGCTATCATGTCTCCCCTCAATCTTCTCTTCTCCAGGCTAAACATGCCCAGTTCTTTCAGTCTCTCTTCATAGGGCTTTGTTTCTAGACCTCTGATCATCCTCGTTGCCCTCTTCTGAACACGCTCCAGCTTGTCTGCGTCCTTCTTGAATTGTGGAGCAGTTCAAGCATCTTCAGCAGGACCTGCCCTTCTATATTCTTACTTATTTTATCTTTAATAATGCTTTCAACCAATTTATCCAGAACAGACGTTAAGCTAACTGGCCTGTGATTTCCTAGATCCCCATCCCCCAAACCCGGATCCCCTTTCAAAAATTGGTGTTACATGGACCAGTCCTCTGGTAAAGGGGCTGATCTTAGGGACATGCTGCATATTTTGCTTAGAACATCTGCAATTTTATATTTGAATTCTTTGACAACTCTAGGGCCACAGCTAGACCTATGGTTTATCCTGTGATCATCCAGGGTTCGCCCCTGCCTGAGCACTGGATCACCTGTGTGTCACCTAGATGAACAGGTTTGACCCCTGGACGATCCATGGATAAACCTTAGGTCTAGCGATGGCCTAGGATGGATAGCATCTGTGCCTGGTAATTTATTTGCTTTTCATTTATCAATAAGGTTTCATCTCTTATTGTTTGCTTGCATCGCTTTTGTGCCAGCTTGTGTTCCCTTTTGTTTTCCTCACTTAGGCAAGACTTCCATTTTCTGAAGGAAGCCCTTTTTTCTCTAATAGCTCCCTTGACACTGCTCGTAAAGCATGCCAGTGACCTCTTGGACTTGGTGCTACTTTCCTAACCTGTGGAATACATTTTAGCTGAGCTTCTGTTATTGTGATTTTGAATAATCACCAAGCATTTTGAGGGGGTTTAATCCTCTTGACTTCTCCCTTCAACTTCCTTTTTATCAGATCCTTCATTTTAGAGAATTTTCCTCTTTTGAAGTCAAATGTGACTGTTGGACTTCCTGGGCAATTTCCCACTTAAATATATATTGAACCTGATAGGACTGTGGTCGCTGTTGCTGACTGGTTAAACAACAATTACATCTTGTACTAGGTTCTGGGTGGCACCACTTAGGATTATGTCCAGGGCCACCTCCCCTCTGGTCAGTTCCATGACCAACTGTTCTAGGGTACAGAACTGTCTTGCTGCTTTTCACCACTGGTGGGTGCTTTCCTTGTTGATCATGGAGGTCCTGTCCTTGAGTTTAACCAGAGAGGATGCAGCATTGCAGCACTTCATTCAGTACCCTTCGTCAGCCCTGCGAAGGAGCCGTGTGGCTCCATGGTGGAGCCCCTTGCTTTGCATGCAGGATGTTCCTGGTTTGATCCCTGGCAGCATCTCTGGCGGGCTGGGAAAGAATCCTGCCTGAAATCTGCCTGTGGGGAGAGCGGCTGCCGGTCCATGTCAACAGTATAGTGGCCTAGATGGACCAGGGGTTGGGGCGGGGTCCAACACAGTATAGAGCTGCTTCCAATGTTCCTTTCTGTCTTACCTTTCAAGTCCATCCAGGTTTGTTCAGAGAAATTGAGAGCTTTGTGATTCAACAGGACCTCCAGGGTGTCAGAGTGTTCCGGAATGCGTATCTCAATCACATCTGAGTCATTCTCCTGCACTGCAATGGCAGAGAGGCCTGTCACATTCGCCTGGATTTCTGCTGGACAATAATAATAATAATAATAATAATAATAATAATAATAATAATAATAATGAGCTCAGTCCAGTGCACCAAGATCACAGGGATTGGAGGTGACTTATTCATATCATATTAAAAAGTGTAACCCACTTTTAGCAGCTCACAACAAGACAAGAAAACACTAAAAAAACAAATTCAAAGTTTTAAATATCAACAAGCTTTAAAGCCACAGATGTCTTGGGTGAAAACATCACTTTTAACCAAATATCTAAAAATTCCAGTAGGCTGGAATGGGGCTGAAGGTTTTCAGTTGGGAGGGAAGCTTTTGGATTTGGGCCACCACTGAAAAGGCCTTGGTTCTTAAGGGCTTGTATGTACACTCAAAATACCCAGTTGTGACTGTGCCATTGTGCCCTGTTGTTTATATGACACAGCTGCCAAATCGCAGCCACATTGGTCTTTTCCCTGCAAAACTGCCCTTTTTCTAAGTGTTGATTTACCGTGAATTTTATTTAATTAATTAATTAATTAAAAACATTTATATCCCGCCCTATATCAATAAGATCTCAGAGCAGCATACAGATAAAAGCATACAGCATAAAAACAGTAAATATACACAGTTAAAAACAAATTAAACCATAAACCAAGTTAAAACAATATATAATTTAAAAGCTGTAAAACTATTAAAACAGTTAAAACAATGTGCCTAGTGAATTCAACCATTAAAAGGTTTATTAAAAAGCCATGTTTTCACTTGGTGCTGGAATAAAATCAGCGTTGGCACCAGTCGGGCCTCCAAGGGGAGGGAGGGAGGGCATTCCACAGTCGGGGTGCCGCCACAGAGAAAGCCCTCTCCCTTGTCCCATCATAGCTAATGTGTTGTGCTGGTGGAATGCGGAGAAGGGCTCCTCCAACAGATCTCAAGTCTCGGGCAGGCATATATAAGGAGAAGGGCTCCCTCAAGTATCGAGGTCCCAAGCCTTTTAGGACTTTAAACATCATTACCAACACCCTGAATTCTGACCGGAACCGTATAGGCAGCCAGTGCAATTCCTTTAAGACCGGTGTTATGTGGTCTCTGTTAGGGGTGTGCACGGACCCCCCGCTCCGCTTCACTTGCAGATCCGCCATTTTTCGGATCGGGCCGCTCCGCCCCGCCCCCGCTCCGCCCACTTCCGCTCCGCTCCGCCCGGAGCTCCGGATCCGGATCCGGAGCTCCGTTTCCCCCCCCCCCATAGGCTTGCATTGAAAGCTAAAAAATTATACAACTTTTTTTCTGTTCAAGTTAGAAACCTCATGTTTGGCACCATGACACCTCATGGGGATATACACACGCACGCCAAGTTTCAAAGCAATCCCATCATCCCCTGATTTTTGGCGAATTTTTGAAAATCGGGCACCCCACACACAACATCCCTGCGAGGTGTGTTAAAAAACACGGGGAAAAGCCCGTTCAGATGAAGAAAGAGAAGTTTCCCAGAATCCCAAGTTACCTGTTTTGCCTATGCCCTCCTCCAACTTTGGGATCATCATGACCGGGAGCTGACTCTGCCCCTCAGCCCTTTGTAAAAGGTATTTTTCCCGCCGATTTTTTAAAAACTTCTAGCCCGCGACCCGTACGATGCAGAAAGTTGAGAGTGGTCTCAAAATGACCCCCATCCATGACTCTCTGTGCACAAGAATTTTCAGAATGATAGCTTAAACCCCCCCCCCCAGTTATCCCCGATTCTTTCCCTCAATGCAATCCTATGGGCGAAAAGCCGAAAACGCAGTTTGAGCCACGCGGTTGACCCGATTTTCACAAAAATATAGCCCGTGACCCGTACGATGCAGAGAGGTGAGAGTGGTCTCAAAATGACCCCCATCCACGACTCTCTGTGCACAAGAATTTTCAGAATGATAGCTTAAACCCCCCCCAGTTATCCCCGATTCTTTCCCTCAATGCAATCCTATGGGCGAAAAGCCGAAAACGCAGTTTGAGCCACGCGGTTGACCCGATTTTCACAAAAATATAGCCCGTGACCCGTACGATGCAGAGAGGTGAGAGTGGTCTCAAAATGACCCCCATCCACGACTCTCTGTGCACAAGAATTTTCAGAATGATAGCTTCAAAAACAACGTAGTTATGCGCGATTATTTGCCGCAATGCAATCCTATGGCGAAATGTTTTCAAGATGGCGACCGGAGCGCTCCGCCTGAACTCGGAGCTCCGAAAAATGGCCGCTTCTCTTCGCCTTGCTTCTAGGGGGTCCGCGGTCTGCTCCTACTCCGCCTCTGGGTAAGGCGGAGCAGGCCAATCCGCTACTGCTTCTACGCTCCTAATCGGAGCGGAGCACATCCCTAGTCTCTGTAAGATGTACCCGCCAGCAGTCTAGCTGCTGCATTTTTCACTAGCTGCAACTTCCGAGTCGTCTTCAAGGGCAGCCCCACGCAGAGTGCATTGCAGTAGTCTAATCGGGAAGTTACCAGTGCATGCACTACTGTGGCTAGGTTGTCCCTGTCCAGGAAAGTCCGTAGCTGGCAGATCAGCTGAAGCTGTCCCCAAGTACTCCGTGCTGTGGAGTCCACCTGGGCCTCCAGTGACAAAGATGGATCTAGAAGTACTCCCAAGCTACGCACCTGCTCCTTCAAAGGAAGTGCCACCTCATCCAGAACAGGTCGCTTACCCAATTCCCGGACTCAGGAACCACCAATCCACAGAGCTGCCATCTTATCAGGATTCAGCTTCAGTTTATTGGCCCTCATCCAGCCCATTACAGCCTCTAGGCACTGGTCCAGCACCTTCACAGCCCCAGCTGAGTATCATCAGCATACTGATGGCACCCAACCCCAAAACCCCTAATGACCTCACCCAATGGCTTCAAATAGATGTTGAACAGCATGGGGGATAGAATAGAACCCTGTGGCACCCCACAGCTTAATTGCCATGGGATGGAACAGGAATACTACAATACCACTCTTTGGGATCGGTCCCGCAAGTAGGAGCGGAATCACTGTAACACAGTGTCTCCTATTTCCATCTTGCAGAGCCGGTCCAGTAAGATACCATGATCAATGGTATCAAAAGCCACTGAGAGATCCGGGAAGATCAACAGGGTAGCACCCCCCCCTGTTTTTCATCCGGAGTAGGTCATCAGTCAGAGCCACCAAGGCTGTTTCAGTGCTGTGCCCTGGCCTGAAACCAGACTGAAATGGGTCCAGATAATCCGTTTCTTCCAAGAATGTCTGAAGTTGCCCAGCCACCACGCGCTCAAGCACCTTGCCCAAAGAGGGGATATTAGCGATGGGGCAGTAGTTCTCACATACCTCTGGGTCCAGGGAGGGCCTCTTCAGGAGAGGGCGCACTACAGCCTCTTTCAAGGCAGCAGACACCACTCCCTGACAGAGGGAGGCATTTACCACCCCCTGGACCCATCCAACCAATCCACCTCTGCTAGATCAAATTAGCTAGGATGGGCAAGGGTCAAGCTTACATGTGGTGGGACGGACTGATTCAAGCGTCTTGTCCACATCATCAGGCTGCAACAACTGGAACTGATCCCAAGAAACATGACCTGACGGGGCACTGGACACCTCCCCAGGCTCTGTGATAACTGTGGCATCAAGTTCTGAGCGAGTACGAGCAACTTTCTCCTCGAAGTGCCTAGCAAATTTATTACAGCAGGTTACCAAAGGTTTCAATTCTGGTTTCCCAGAGCCCAAGCCTCCTACCAACAGGCTCTTCACCGCTCAGATAATTTTGCTGGGCAGCATGTTGAGGATAAAATTGAGGAGGCATAATAAGATTTTTTTGCCATCCTCACTGCCACGTAATAGGCACAACGAAGAGTCTTTACCATTGCTCTGATGTCATCACTGTTGTTTCTTTCTACGTCGGTGGCTTCAGTTTGAGTTTAAGGATGCAGACAAGTTGGAGCGTATTCAGAGGTGGGCAACCATGGGCTCTTCCACACGTTGTACTGAGGGTGCTTCTATGCGCTCCCAGTGCGACCCCGCGCCCTCAGTACGACGTGTGGAAGAGCCCCAGGATGATCAGGGGTCTGGAAACAAAGCCCTATGAAGAGAGACTGAAAGAACTGGGCATGCTTAGCCTGGAGAAGAGAAGATTGAGGGGAGACATGATAGCAGTCTTCAAAGACTTAAAAGGTTGTCCCACAGAGGAGGGCCAGGATCTCTTCTCGATCCTCCCAGAGTGCAGGACACGGAATAACGGGCTCAAGTTAAAGGAAGCCAGATTCCAGCTGGACATCAGGAAAAACTTCCTGACTGTTAGAGCAGTACGACAGTGGAACCAGTTACCTGGGGAGGTTGTGGGCTCTCCCACCCTAGAGGCCTTCAAGAGGCAGCTGGACAACCATCTGTCAGGGATGCTTTAGGGTGGATTCCTGCATTAAGTAGGGGGTTGGACTCAATGGCCTTGTAGGTCCCTTCCAACTCTGCTATTCTATGATTCTATGATTCTGTATTGTTTCCCATTGTAATATTGTTAAAGTAAAAATAGCACAATGAGCAACCTTGTGTGCGGCTGGCCAGCCACCCCCACTAGAAAAAAAGAGGGACGTAGGAATGCTGCAGTGCACAACACCAGCCCCAGGTGACCCCGGCATGCCCACACCTGTCCAGGTGCTGTCCTGGGCCTCGTGGCTGTTGCCTGGCCACCTGTTGCTCTCAGTGGTTATCTGGCGGGGATTTGGGCCTTGCAATCTAGTTCTGGCTGCACCACTGGCCAGAATGATTTGCCCAGTATCCCAGGGAGGGGAGGTGGGTGCTGTTAGGCTGAGGGAGCACCTGCGTATGGCCATCCCGGGGCTGCTGGCTGAAGTTGGCTTTGAGCTGCTGGAGAGCTCGCCGTCCAGGGCTCATTATTGCCACCTTTCCACTAGCTCTACATGGGCTGGCCTCAATCAGGGGATGTGGTTGGGGGAGGGAGCGGTGCCCCAGCCTCACCTTCCTTTCCCCTCAGCAGGTTGGCACGACGGGTTCTCACTTGGACTCTCAAGGATGTGAGGTTGGATTGCAGCACTGTGTATTCGCCAAGGCCTTTGAATGTGAAATTCGCGCCATCAAACGTGAGAAAGTGAGGATCTCCAAAAGCTGCAGCTGTTAAGCAAAGCACACAGAGAGAGCTTAAATCATGAGCATCAGGAATGTAACAGGTGAAGCAGAAAGGGTAACCTAGAAGCCTCTAAGATTTGGCATTCAAATGAGCCAAACTGCCTCCATTTCTAAGGGGCAAGGAGGCTGCAAGTTCAGCTGGCTTTCCCCCCACCCCACCCCAGACACCAAATGGGTGTTGGCTAAGGAAAGCCCAGGCCTGCCCTGTTAAATGCCCTCTTCGACCAGGGAGCCATCTCAGGGCGAGCTGAGATATGACCCGTCCTAGAGCCTAAATCCCAAATGGCTTCTGCAACTGAGTTATGCCCTTCAGGCAATTCCACAGCCCCGTTTCCCAGCCATACCCTCCCTTTCGGAGTCTTCCCCCTCGAGTTTGCAGAATCTGTGTTCTCTGGACTCTACATGGCACTGTCTGGTTTTAGACAGTCCTTTCGCACTGGGTGTTCTGTAGGCTAGACGGACATAGCCAGTCTGCCTTTTATGTATTTCCCCCTTTGTTTTCTTGCTGGCCGGGAACACTCTAGAGGGAAGCATCAGCCTGCAGCCACCTGGCATCTTCATTTCCTGAGCATGTTCCCATGTGTGGGTCCAAAAGCATTCTTGGGAAATGAAGACGGCAGTGGCAAGAACCCTGACTTTACGTTGAAGCAATTTCAGCTGCTAGTCACAAAACAGGTGATTTTACAATTAAAAATAACACCTGGGAGGGGAAAGGGCACCTCAGCAGGTGGCAAGATGGATCCCTGGAGGCACAGTGGGGCCAGAGGGCCCCACATTGGCTGCCCCTGAGCTGTGTTACCATGAAAACCATCTGTCATTCAGAAACATTTTAAGGATATTGTCATTGCACAAAGAGTTTCTGAAAAATTATGATTTATTTATTCAGTTATTTATTTAACTTAAGTCCCAGGATCAGACAAGGTTTGCCACAATTGGAAGTCTATATAACAACGGGCTCCAGGCATTTCCCAAACATCTTTAAGTTAAGACTAACTGCTCGAAGGAGGGGCTCCCTAGATATTCCGGCTGTCCCACTGGATGGTGATCTGGTGGATATTGTTTATTTGGACTTTCAAAAGGCTTTTAGCAAAGTCCCTCACCAAAGAACAGAAAGCAGAGAGTTGGAGTGGTAAGCGGCAGTTACTGCAGCTGAAACTCTCCCCACAGCCTGAGTTTGATACTAGTGGAAGCTGGTTCTCAGGCAGCCAGCACAGGTTGACTCAGCCTTCCAGCCTTCTGAGGTCGGTAAAATGAGTACCCAGCTAGCTGGGGGAAAGGTAACTGCGACTGGGGAAGGCAATGGCAAACCACCCTGCTACAAAGTCTGCCAAGAAAATGTCAGCTAAAGCAGGTGACCCTCCAGGAGTCAGTAGTGACTCAAGTGCTTGCATGAGAGGTTCCTTTCCTTCCTTTCCTTTCACCCGATGGAGGGAAATAAATACTGGGGTCTCACAGGGATTGGTATTGGGACTAATTCTTTCCAATTTGTTCATAAATGATCTGGAAATTAGGAGTGAGCAGTGAAGTGGCCAAGTTTGCAGAAGACATCCAATTATTTAAGGTGGTTAAAACAAAAAAGGTATTGTGAGGAGCTCCAAAAGGATCTCTCCAAGCTGGGAGAGAACGCGTCCAAACGGCAAATGCACTTCAATGTAAGCAAGTGTAAGGTGATGCAGCAAGGTGGGGCAAAACTAACAACAGCCCAACTTCAAGTTTAATTTGATAGGATCTGAGCTAGCAGTAACTGACCAAGAAAGAGATCTTGGGGTTGTGGTGGACAGCTCAATAAAAATGTTAACCCATTAAAATGGCTGCCACCATTAAAACAGCAAACTCCATGTAAGGCTTAATTAGAAAAGGAATTGAGAATAAAACTGCCAGTATGACACTGCCACTATACAAATCTATGGTGCAACCATGACTGGAATACTCTGTATAGTTCTGGTCATCATACTTAAAAAATGTTATTGTAGAGCTGGAAAAGTTCAGAAAAGGGCAACTAAAATGATTAAGGGGCTGGAGCATCTCCCCTATGAGGGAAGGTTGCAACTGCTGGGATTTTTTAGCTTAGAAAAATGGTGAGTGAGGCTATAAAGATGTGGAGAAAATGGATAGGAATACATTTCTCTCTCTCATAATACTAGAACTTAGTGGGATTGTCCCATGAAGCTGCTGGTGGCAGATTCGGGAAAGGTAACAGGAATGACCTCTTCACATAGTGCATAGTTTAACTATGGAATTCACTACTACAAGATGTGGTGATGTCCACCAATTTAGAAGGGGATTGAACAAATTCTTGGAGGAGAAGGCTCTCAATGACTACTACTCATGATGCTTCTATGCTACCTCCAATATCAGACTCAGCAAGCCTATGGGGAACATGGTTTGGAGGATGCTGTTGCACTCCTGTCCTGCTTGTGGGTCCGTTGGTCAGCCACTGTGTGAACACAATGCTGTACTAGATGGACCCTTGGTCTGATCTAGCCTCAGGGCTCTTCTGATGTTCAGATGTTCTGTAAAAGGACCATGAAAACACAGTGAACATACCAACATGGGGTGGGCGGTATCTCCTGCAGCCACTAGAGGGACGGTGCTTGAAGTAGACGGTGCAGTTATCAGACCACAAGCAACAGTAATAAAAACTGATCACATCATAAAGCCAGTGGGAAAAGCCAGGGATTCTGGGGGGAGTTTTGTACGGAGGGGCACCCCAGTCGTGCCCTCGATCTGGTGTGCTTCCCCCAATGGAGTCTCCTGTGAGGACTTGGGTTCCAGTAGCATCATAGCAGCACTGTTGCCCTGCAGCATATTTTGGACTGATGGGAGGAAGAGAAGGGGAAGCAGCTCAAAATCCTTCAGAAGGCAGAGGCAGAGATCGTTCCAAAGAAAATCATGGGACTTGACCATGAGCCATTAGTCCCATCATCATCATCATCATCATCATCATCATCATCTCAATTTATATACAGAATATCCTAGGTGTTATACAAAGTTAAAACAATTTAAACAAGATAAAAACAATAAAATACCATAGGTAGCATAAAAATGTTAAAAACATTTTAAAAAGATAAATCAATAAAACCATACAAGATAAAAACAATATATAATGGTTAGCAATAAGATTCTAAAAAGGGGAGGCCTGTCGGGATAACAGAACCTTTAATGCTTGCTTAAAGACATTCAATGAAGTTCAGCAGGTGTGTCTGTACTTGGAAGCAGAGCTTTACCTGGCCTGAACAGACCTCACACAGTGCACTGCACCTGGATGGTAAGTGCAGGCGCTCCCCTTTTCTATGTCACAGCCATAGTCCGTCTGGGAGAGAGAGAGAGAGAGAGAGAGAGAAGAACATCAGAAGAGCCCTGAGGCTGGATCAGACCAAGGGTCTATCTAGTCCAGCACTTGGTTCACACAGTGCCCAGCCAGCTGTCAACCAGGGACCCACAAGCAACCCATGAGTGTAATAGCACCCTCCCACCCATGTTCCCCAGCAACTGGTGTATACAGACTTACAGCCTCTGATATTGGGGGTAGCACATCATCATCATCATCATCATCATCATCATCATCATCATCATCATCATCATTTATTTCTTACCCGCCTCTCCACTTGGATCGAGGCGGGGAACAACAGCGAATATAAAACACATAAAAACTGATTAAAAACATAGTATACATGATTAAAACATCCTAAAAACATTCTAAAATGTTTAAAGTGCAGGAGCTATACTAGAGTGACTAGATTTAAAAGAGGGCAGGGCAGCTTTAACTGTTGTGATAACGAAGAAATTTCACCAGGTTCTCCATATATACAAATGAAATTACACCTGCTGAAATTCCCTTTTCAATACAACTGTTAAAGATACAGCAGCCCTGTCCTCCTTTTCATATGGTCACCCTACACATTAGAAGCATAGACTCATAGAATAGTAGAGTTGGAAGGGGCCTATAAGGCCATCGAGTCCAACCCCCTGCTTAATGCAGGGATCCACCTCAAAGCATACCTGACAGGTGGCTGTCCAGCTGCCTCTTGAAGGCCTCTAGGTTGGGAGAGCCCACAACCTCCCTAGGTAACTGGTTCCATTGTTGTACTGCTCTAACAGTCAGGAAGTTTTTCCTGATGTCCAGCCGGAAACTGGCTTCCTGTAACTTTAATCTTAACCCTGGCTGGATGAACTATTGATTGATATAAAGCATTTATATCATACATTTTGCAAAAGATTAGCAAGGTGGCTTACACCAAATAATTAAAACAGAAAACCAACACATTTATCACCACCAGCAGCCATTGCAGGAAAAAGCAGATCTTAGAAGCACTAAACATCTCTCTCTCTCTCTCTCTCTCTCTCTCTCTCTCTCTCTCTCTCTCTCTCTCTCTCTCTGTGCGTATAGTTTTAATGTGGTTCCTAGCAGAGCAACCTATACATGTTTACTCAGTCATAAGCCCCTGTGAGTTCATTATGACTTACATATATAGAAAATTGCAGCCAAAAGGATGTTAAATTTGGCATCACAAACCCCGACAAGGGCAGGGAAGTTTACACAAGATGGAGTAGGTGGTCCTTCTAATGCCCCTGGCCTCCATAATATAGGACTCATTGAGCACTTTGGCTCATGCCTAGAGGTGATTGGGCAGCCAGCAAAGCTGTTTCTGCTTTTGCTGTTTATTTACTGGATGAGTTTGCTCTGCACCTTTCCTTTGAGGGCTCATCATTTCTTATTTGTGGCAGAAGTGGATTAGTTACAACAATGGAGCTTGGGTGTGGTGCAAAGATTCATGCAAACAGAAAGCCAGTCCTGCCTGTTCTCAAAAGGGCAAATGGATAAGCCGAATGGTCACAATAGGGCTCGTTTCTGCCAGTTGTGTAAGAGGGTTCTCTGGGTGATGCCAGCATGCACCTACGTGGTTTCCAAGCTCACAGGCTGGCAGAAGAGGATGAGGCTTTGGGCAGGACAGAAGCCCCAAGCTGGGTTGGGCAGCCTTTTCCCAGTTAGAGCCTGTTCTGACTTCACAGCAATCCACCTTTGTACATGGAGGTCTGGGGCCTTGCTTAGTTCAAAGCACAGGAAGATACTTTCATGGTTGGCCAAGGGAGAAGATGCTTCCATGGTCAGCCAACCAGGTCTCCAAGGACTGAGCAGGCTCAGCCTTTTGGTCCTGCCTGTTAGTTTCTCTGATGACGTCACTCTCACATGCGCTGCCTTGCTAGCTCATTGGCTTATCAGGCTGTCAGTCAATGAGACAAACTTGTTTAAATGGAAGGCCATTGGCTCCAGAGTCATTTTCTGGCTTCCTGGAGTCCAGGGCCTGAGTTATTCCTCAAACACCTCCATAAGTGCTCGTGACTTCCACTGAAATGCATCTTCCACTATTTCTCCACTGGAGACAGTGTATGACTTAAGTTATGCTGAACCAAAGATACACAGGAAAAGAACATAAGAGACTAAGTAGGGCCACGCTGGATCAGACTGAGGGTCCATCTAGTCCAGCACTCTGTTCACACAGTGGTACAGTGACCATACATCCTGTTTGGCCCGGACATGTCCAGAAATGGGGGGCCAAACTGAGTCTGAGGGGGGGGATCCTATTTTAGTCAAAATTGTCTGGGAAATGCGCACTGTAAGGCCCTCACAGGCTTCCGTCCGGGCCTCTGTTGATGCAGTGCACCCATTTCCAAAATGCAGAAACGCATGCTTTAAGGCCCTTCCAGCTTTCCGCTGCCACCACCACCACCTGCTGCCGCTGCCAGGTGCATCTGCCACCACCAGCAGCTGCCTCTGCCATCACCTGCAGCTGCCACCAGCTGCAGCTGCCGCTGCCGCCAGCTGCACCAGCCAGCAGCAGCAATAGCCGCTGCTGCCATTGCCAGCTGCAACAGCCACCAGCCACCACCAGCAGCAGCAGGCACCACCACCAGTAGCAGCAGCCACCAGCTGTCAATGAGGCACATTTTTTTTGCTATTTTTTACTGTTATGTCTTGTTGAAGTTGAAACAAGCTAAGAGGTGCTACTCTTTAGTCCATTTTGTTCCATGGCTAATGCTTGCAGGCTAATAGTAGTTTATACTCTTTCTGAATGCTTGTTTGCTGTACTAGATTTTGTGAAGTCAGACTTATGACCAAGGCCATGATTGGGTGGGCACACCCCCTTGGGGGCTGGGCATGTTGGTAGGCACGCCCCCTTGGAGCAGCCATTTTGTCCTCCTTTTTGGTTTCCAAAATATGGTCACCCTACACAGTGGCCAACCAGCTGTCTACCAAGGACCAACAAAGGAGGACACAGTGCAACAGCACCTTCCCACCCATGTTCCCCAGAAACTGGTACGCACAGGCTTACTGCCTCAGATACTGGAGGTGGCACATAGCCATCATAGCCATTTTAGATTGTTGGTTGTTTTATTATGTTCCTCATGGTTGTGAACCGCCCAGAGAGCTTCGGCTATTGGGTGGTATAAAAATGAAATAAATAAATAAATAAATAAATGAATAAAATAAATCAGGGCTAGTAGCCATTGATAGCCTTCTCCTCTAGGAATTTATCCATCCCTCTTTTAAAGCCATCCAAATTGGTGGCCATCAGAAAAGAGCTCCTTCATAGGCCTGCGTGCGTTTAAGTAGTAGGCCAATGTAGTTGTCCTTTCGTACACTACATTGTTAGGGTGATTAGAAACTGAGAATGGGCAACACATAGAGACCGTAGGAGGAAATGGCATTTCAGGGGCTTTAGGAACCTGCCTGGCTAGTTGCCTGCCATGCTACGTGCCACCACAACTTGGGAGGGACCATCACATAAGTGGAACTCCAGCTTTGCCCACGGAAGGCCAAAGGCTGCATCCCTTTAAGGGGAGGAGGAAGCCCCAGGCTTGGATGGCCTCCCTCTGCACAAGCTCTGCAGTGCCTTTGGCATTAAAAATAGAGCAGCCTTCCTCGGCCTGGTGCCCTTCAGATGTTTTGGACTTCAACTTCCTTCAACCCCAGCCAGCATGGCCAATGGTCAGGAATGCTGGCAGTTGTGGTTCAAAACATCTGCACAGCACCAGGTTGGGGAAAGCAGGAACAGACAATATTGGCTAGATCAGGGTCCCCAAAGTGGCACCCACAGACACCTATGAATGGGCTCCCGGCCTGCTGGAACCAAAATGTGGTGTGTTTTTTGTTTTGATTTTTTAAATATAAATACAACTTTTAAATCCATACAACTTTCTGGTGTTCCCACATAGGCTTCAACAAAAACTGACTAAATATCCAATATTAAAGACTGTTCCAGTACAAAATTTATCTGTCTAAAACCTTCTCACAGAAAGAAGCAACTATTGGACACAACCAAAACATATACTTATAAGAAGCAATTAACTGTACTGCACCGCCAACAATTAGCTGAATTAGACAATCCCTTATCAGAGTGACCTTGCGCTGACCTTGCTCAAAACAAATGAGGCAGCCTAAGAGCCACAGACATGATAGGGAGACACCAAAGCAGCGATCCACTAATTAGAAATTCCGTGCTGTTGTCCACCACAGTTTCGCAAATCCCCCAGTGAGCCCAAAGGCCCAGAAAGGTTGGGGACTCCTGCGGTAGATAGACAAATGCTCTGACCTGGCCTAGCTTCAGATGTCCCTGTAACTAGCAAGGTCTGTCTGTGTGGGGCTGCCACATGTCACATTCTTTGTGGATTTGTGCACTTGCTGAGGGGGATGCTGCCTGTCTTAGGGCAGAAACCCCCCCCCAGCCTCCCCTTCCCCAGATTGCCCTTGTGAGCACGCCTCCAATGTTTCCCCCCTTGAGGCCTGGTGCACTGAAGAGTGAGAGGAACCACCCAGGTACCCTGACACCAGTGGCATGCCTGTTGTTCTTTCCCAGACCAGCGTCCATTGAGATTTTTCTCCAGTGTTCCTTAAGCCTCTCTGCCCCAGTTATGAAGCTCCCACCCCCACCCCCCATGACCACCCTCAGACCAGACACGCGTGGCCTACGTGGAATCGGCCCATGTCTGCGCGGGCTTGGGCCAAAGTGCAGGGGCAATCCATAATCTCCTCCAGGAAATTGGGCAGGCCCGTCTCTTTGAGGTCCCACTGCTGGCACTTGGCTGTGGCCCATGCGGCGGAATCCTTCCGGAAGGCATCTTCCAGGTGCCATGCCAGCGCATGCTCTGTGCTCCAGATGGACGCCACATTGCTGGTGGTAGGAAGCAGAAGTAGTAATTACCGTGTGTAATGCAGGGAAGATGTTCTGGTGTGGTGTATGATACATATTAACAACTCAGTGCTGCAATGTCAGCAGCTATTTCAGGTTATGGCTTCTCTCCTGAAGCCTGGGGTGGTTTCCTCTGGTGTATTAAAGAGGACATCACAGCCACTTTCACTCAATTGCTGGACGGAGCCGTGAGAAGCCTATGTGGGAACTGGCTGTCCATAGCCCTCGCCCTGTGCTCTCTCTTGTCCCAACAGCATTGGTAAGGCTTTGAGGAATGTTTCACAATGCCGTACGTGTCAGGAGGATGTTGCTGTGCTAACCCAGCAGTAGGAAGGGCCCAGAGCACTCAGGTATCCTGGAGCTTAATCACGTACCTCTGGCCGTCAGAAGACACATTGGAAGAAATCCGCAGAGCCCCTACTTCCCAGGCACTGTACAGAGCTGAAGGGGCTGGCAGGAAAGTGAACTCCCCTGTGTTGGGGTGGTTCCTTCTCAGAGTGTAGAGATACTTCCATTCAGCTGCCCAGTCATTGGAGTAAGGCCTGCCTATGGAGGGGGAGGAGCAGGGCTTGACTCAGGCCCCATGAGCTACATGTGGGCCAAGAAGCCCTGCCATGACTCAGAAGGCAGAACTGCCCATGGCTGCCTGCAGAACAGCTTCATCCGGATCAGACAAAGGGTGTCTGGTCTAGCATTTCCAAGAAGTGGCCAGACCCCCCACCCCACCAGAAGCTCACAAGCAGGAAACAAAGGCGGCAGTCATCATCCCCCGCCGGCCGTTTATCCCACCTTAGTGTAGCAGAAGGTCTGCTGCCCCTGAGCAGAGGAGGGTTGGACCCCACATCCGCCTTCCACTGATGGAAGTGCTTTGCTCAGGGAAAGGGCTTCTGCTTGATTTTGGGGAACCCCCTTTCCCCCCACTGCAGCTCACCCCTTTGAGCAGAATCCCTAAAGCTGTACATAGCATTTCCAGGGGGCTGGAAGGAAACAGGGAAGGTGTCTTCTGGAAGTCCAGCAGCGTGTGCCTAATCTGGATACGACCCAGTCAGAGCCTACGTCCGTCTAGCACTGTACTGCCCACACTGACTGGCAACAGACCTCCAAGTTTTCAGGATGGCAGTCAGGGAGCTTGCCTAGCCCTACCTGGAGATGCTTCTGGGGATGGACCCCTCCCTCCCCCGGGTCTTCCTTCTGCCTGCAAAGCCTCAGAGACTCTACTGCTGACCTATGACCCCTCCCTGGATGCCCGTTCCCCTTAGCTCTCATGGCTAACAGGCAGAGACCGCTTGGCCATGAATTTGGTCACATCCTTGGGCAGGGCAGGACAATCCGGCCAGTGAATTCAGAGTACTCCAATGCGGGAGCCTCCAATGCATCGGGAGTCCATGTGAGGGACTGTTCTCATCCCTCGCTGTTTCAGGGCGCGCCTGTGAGAGAGACCATTTCCCCCTCCCATTGCAGGCAACTTATGACAGCTCCAGGGCTGCCCGAAGTCTCCCTGCACCCTGCGTTGAGGGTGTGGTGGGAACAGGCAATGCGGGTCGGTATGGAATTACCTGTTTCGTTATATCCCCAGACTTCTATATTGACGTGGCTGGCTTGAAGCGTCTGCTGGTGCCATGTGACCGTCAGGCTTCCTCCGGTCCCAGGCGTGCCGTAGTATTGCCACTTCGTTTCATTCACTAATGTGCTTTTTTCCAAAGGGGACACTTTGCTATGATGAACTACATTACAGAACAAAAGATGGCCATTGGCTGCTCGTTCGTCTGCTTCATACAGATCCTAAATAAACATGTGCAACTAGCCGCGGGTTCCCACTAGTTGAATGACAGTAATTGTGGCAGGCAAACAAGCAGTTTTCACAGAAAGGAGGGGTGCAGTGAGCCCTTGTAGAAGGGGACTCCCCCTGCCTCTTGTTCTAGTGAGAAGCATTGGGAGGAAAATGCCATTGTGTGCACAGGAGGGACGGAGTGCCCCCCACTCTGCCCCCCCACTTTAGAAATGGCAAAGGCAGGGATAGAGGGGCTGGGCGGAGCTGCCTGCCCCTAGCAGTCCTGGCCCTCCACACTGCAGCGTGGGGCTGTTTCACTCAGGGCCTTGTGTCACTTCAGAGCCACGTGGGGTGCCTCTCCAGGCACTGGAATGAGGGTGGCTGCTTGGAGGAGCCCTGTGCTGCCCTTCTAGGGATCCTGTCAGACGAAGGGGTGCGTGCAGAGTCTTGCTTTGAGGGAAGAACACAGAACATTCAAATCAGAACAATAATGGCAGCTGTGACGTCACCTGACACCCATGTGCTTGACCAGGGAAATGTCCTGCCACCATCTTGAGAAATGTCCAGGCTGACGATGCCAATCTGATAGAGCAAGGGGGAGATGCAATGGACTCGTCCATCTTCAGCAACGTACCCATTGGTCTCAAATACCTTTGCAAACCTGCCAATACAAAGGACAGAAAACACTGCAGCTAAAAGGAGCAACCGGTGGTCCCACCAGACAGCTGCCTTCCGAATAACCTGTTGGACCCCCGTCCCCCCACCCACCACCCATCCGACGCTTTTGTATTCTCTTCCCCACCCTTTCTGCTGCATTAACTCCCTTGGCTCGAGCCCACGATGCTATGAAAAAGGGACCAAAAATTACCCAAGATGGCTGCCAGCAGCACTACATCTGAATTCAAATAGAAATGTGTGTGTTATTTTACAGGTGCTACAAGAATGGAAGGGTTACCACAACGTTAATGACATTAGAACAACCCTTTACCACTTCCATTAGTTCTTATATCAGCTTTTATACCAGCAGGTTAAATAGCTCTATTGAAGATATAGAGCAGCTATTATTATTATTATTATTATTATTATTATTTATATAGCACCATCAATGTACATGGTGCTGTACAGAGTAAAACAGTAAATAGCAAGACCCTGCCACGTAGGCTTACATTCTAATAAAATCATAATAAAACAATAAGGAGGGGAAGAGAATGTGCTGTGTCGCCATGGGGACCTCCTACAGAGCTCATGAAACTCCATTCCCTGCCTCCTTAATATCTGCCTGCCTGTCTGTCTGTCTATCTACAGTCTTGGGGCAGCAATATTTCTCCCCCTTTCTAACCTCTAACCTGGTTCTTTCGCTCCCCTTTACCCCCTTGCATTGCTATTTCTTCTGTCAACCTCCGGCCTCACTATTTCGCTCCACCACCACCCCAACCTCTTTAGCTCATGTTAGACCTGCCAGGCCCCCATGGCAGCCATTGTGTGACCAGCCACATCCTCCATGGGAACCATTTTGTGGTGGTGCCCACAGCAGATTCTCAAATCTCCAAAAGTGCTCACAGATCCAAAAAGATAGAGGTCCTTGATAACCCATGTTTCAGGTGCTTAATGTGGCAAACTAATTGCATTTCTATTCTAAGCTAAGTCTCATGATTTTTGGTAGGGCTGTGCACAGACACCCCCGCCATTCGCCCGATTTTTCAGGATTTTTAAAAAGATTTCCCCCCTTTACAATATTAGGACAATATTAGCACTTCAAAGGGAACACCTTTGAAGTGCTAATATTGTCCTGAGATGAACTTCACTATCTCTTTTATTTCTGAAGGATATTGTGGTTGAGGTTTAACTTTAAAAATTTCTTAAAAATCAGGGGATGATCCAATTTGCTTCAAAATTGGCAGGACTAAGAATCTCTTTAGACATTATCATGGTGCCCAGTTACATGTCTGTATCTTGAAAAATGACGGAGATGAATGCAGTTTTGTAAATGGGGAATGCTGAAATCTTTAAAAATTGTTAAAAATCAGGGCATGATCTGATTTCCTTCAAAGTGGCCATGCCTAAGATCCTATGTGGAAGTTATCATGGTGCCCAGTTACATGTGTGCAGCTTAAAAAATAACGGAGATAACTGCATTTCTGTAAATGGGGGAAAATATGTTAGATCAATGTTCTTTTCACCCAAGGACGAGATCCAAACAGCCCTTAAGCACGACTCCACCATTCCAGCGACAGAGGGTTCAAAAGCGCTTTATTGATTAGTAATCAAGGCCTGGTCTCTTCAAAGGGAGCAATCAGACAAAAGACATAGGGAATATGGTACAGTATTTGAGCTTTCAAGGGGCAGGGCCCAGTAGCAGCATTAACCAATCAGAACATAACACTGAGGCATAGCTAATTATGCTAAACAGTCCTGTAAACAATACCTTAGACTGACAGTAAGTTATAGAAGTTAACTTCGACACAGCAGCACTTGGAGACAGCTGGAGCCAGAATTCTTGTTTATATTAGATAAGAAGGATGCACTCAAGGAGACATTCTCATACAGGGCATTATGACATTTTGCTTGGTGTGCAATGGATACTATACAGTTTCCTGTTAAAAATGGAGGTGGTTATGCTAACAAATATTTTAACAATTCCCCAAAAATTGGGGGGATGATCTGATTTCCTTCAAAATTGGCATGACTAAGGATCTAGTTAGAAGCTATCAAGGTGCCCAGTTACATGTCTGTATCTTGAAAAACAAAAAAGTTATAGCCATTTTTCTTTTCCAATGTAAGTCAATGGGAAAAGATGCTCAAAATAGTGTCCAGAGCTCTGGATCGAGGTGAAGCGATCCAAACAGAGGCAAACTGCTTTATTTCGATTCGCAGGTCCCTCGCCTCAATCTGGATCCACATTTAGTGGGTCCAGATTGGGTCGCTGCGCTCCAGATTCGCCGATCCAAATCGGAGCAGAGCACAGCCCTAATTTTTGGTGTGTGCATCTATGTTCTGTCCACATGGTGGGCAAGGCATACCTGAATGGGCAGTGCCAACAGAGGTAGTTCTCTTTTCTTTTTTTTTGTGCACTTGCACCCTGGTGTGTGTGAATTAAAGGAGGAAGTGGCTGGCTGGGAAGCATTAAATCTCCTCTCCTCATGCATAGTGGTTCTGATCAGGATTGGGTACTCCACTTACTTGGAGGCAAAGAAGAAAGTGAGGATCAGCTGCATGTTGCACAATGCATTGAAGTCAATGGGGCTTCAGTAAGTCTTTCAAATCCCATTTATTTCAATGGGTCTACGCTGTAAGGGAAAGGTAAGGGTTAAATGGAACTTGGGACTGGAATGTATTTTAATTGTATTTTATGGTTCCGTAGGAAGAGATAAGGATGCCAGGCCAGCTGCATGGGGGAGAAGACTGGAGCCAGTCCGGCCATAACTGTCTTGTCCTTGAGTGATTAAGCAGCCCGGGCGAGAGGTGTGAAGACATGCCATGTATCAAAGCTGGAGGGAGGGGGGAAAGGAGTGAAAAGAATGGTATAAAGTTCCCCCCGGTGAAGGGAACCGTGGTGGTTGTCAGCTGAGATCGGTCCGGGGAGACGTAAGAAACTGTTAGCATTAGTTTTAGCTTGCCTGTTCTGGGTTCTTATATATGCATGCTTTTAATGTCTTATTCTGCTAGTCCCAATGTATTCCTACCCTTTTCCTAAATAAAAGGTCTTAAACCTCACGTTGTGAGCTGTGAGTGTCTGTGCCTGGGGATCCATGCTAAATCCAGTTAAGAAACCAGCTAGGCACTGGGTGCTCTTCCTTTACATGGTGGGCAGCGCTGGGATTTGACACATATCCGGAGGGGCAAGACGCTGGTAGGAAAAAGGGGATAGAGACGAGGCATAGGTATGAACCCAGTGACGGGCAAGGTTGATTAGGCAGCCAGCAATGTCTCATAATCAGGGAGCAATTGCTCTAGGCGAAGAGTTGTTGGGGGCGACCTCTCAGGAAGGGGCGGAAGGGGAACCCATCGCAGCCACCTTTGAATGGGTGGTGGAACGGACGCCTAGCTCCATGGAGAGGGCCCGGAGGCGACGGGTCGTGCAGCTCTGGATGCCAGGCGAAGGGCAAGAAGAAGAGGGGTATGATGTTCGGCCCAGGGCCCCATACCCTCAGGGGATGGGAGGCGGAAATGGCCTAAGTGCGGAGGTGGAGGGAGAGAGCAGAGAAGCGAAGATGCAGCGAATGTATACTGAGTGCCTGGAGCTAGTAACTCGTCACTTGCGGATGGTCGAGATGAAAGAAGAGAGAGAGGGGACCCGAGGGCCGCCACCACCGGCAGGATCGTCGGGGCCTCGGTTCGACCGGCGAGCATTTCCAATGTATCTGGAAGGTGATGATGTGGGGGCCTTTCTGGCAGCCTTCGAGGATACCTGTGACGAGTTGGGGGTCCCAACCACCCAGAAAATGAATCTGCTGCGCCCACAGGTTTCCGGGACTTTGAGGGAGTTGGTATCCACAATTCCCCGAAAGTTGTGGCAGGATTATGAACATTTTAAGATGGTGGCGAAGGAGCAATATGCCCTTTCGGCGGAACATTGCCGCCAGAAGTTCAGGCAACTCACCAAGAAGCCAGGAGAAACCTTTGCGGCGTTTACTACACGAATGTTGACCGCAATGGAAGCTTGGCTGGAGACAGAGGGAGTTCGCAACCTCAAGGGGGCCAAGGATCTGATGGCCAAGGAGCAACTCTATCGGCAGATCCCCGAAAAGTACAACGCCTGGGTGGGGGAGAAGACTCCGAAGACTCCGATGGCTGCAGCACAGATGGCGGACCGTATGCAGGCGTTCGAGCGGAAGAGCCTTGGGGGAGCCCGCGGGACAGAGAAAGGCCCGGAGAGGCGTCCCGGCGGAGCATGGGCAGAAAAGAAGCCAGTTTGGCCCGGGAAGGAGCGGAAGGAAAAGGGGAGTGCCCCTCCAGTAGCGGCGGCGACGGCACCCCCGGTGAGTGGGGGGTGCTTTTACTGTAAGGAGCCCGGTCCTCTGAAGAGGGAGTGTCTGAAGTTAGCAGTGAAACAGGCAGGAGCGAGCGGCAGCCTGGGGCCATGGGCGATGGTGCGAGCAGCGTCGTCGTCGTCCCCAGTGCCAGCATCTCCGTTGTCAAATTGGAGCAATGACAGTGAGGGAGAAACCGCCGACCTGGAGTGGGAGTACATGAGCATGGAGCCGACGGGAGCAGTGAAGGAGACCGCAGGTCTGGAGAAACAGCGCTCTGCTTCCGCTGTCACTATGCGCCTGGTGACCCCCGCGCAGCTCCAGTGGAGTCAGAAGAAATTCTGTGAGTGTGTGGTGGTTGATGGGAGAAAGGTGCGGGCTCAAAGGGACACCGGCGCAGACTTGAGCAGCGTACATGTGGGCCTGCTCAAGCCGGAACAGAGACTGCCGGGGCGAACTGTGACCGTTACTCCCTACAGGGCACCTCCCTTTGAGGCGCCGCTGGCCCGAATAAAGATTGAGTACCGGGGGTGGAAAGGGGAGCTGGTTATACTTACGCATACAGAAGGGCCGGCTTTCCTGCTGGGGAATGATTTGTGTTTTAAAGCTACACAACTCTCCATGGTTACTCGGGGGAAAGCTGCCAGGCAGAGGGAGGACTCGGAAGAGGAAAAAACCCTGAGCGGGCAGAGGGAGGCCAGAGTGGGGGAGGTGAGTCCCACCCAAGCCGGATTGGACACCCCGGAGTTCCGCCAAGAACTACAGCAGGACCCCACCCTACAAGAGTGCCGGGATGCGGTTGGGGGGACGGCGGAAGGACAGGGGAAGACGGGAACGGCTGTGTTCATGTGGGAAAGGGGTCTGTTGTACCGGTTGTTCTCGCCCAAAGGTGGGGTGTGTGTGGAGAGGAAACAGCTGGTGGCGCCCCAGTCGGCACAGAAGAAGGTGTTAGAGGCAGCCCATGAGTTGGTGTGTGTGGGGGCATCTGGGTATTCGACGAACCTTGGAGCGGGTGAGCTGAGACTTCTACTGGCCGGGGGTGGCAAGGGAGGTACGAGAGTTTTGCTCCACCTGTGAAATCTGCCAGTGGGTAGGGTTCCCCCAGGATCATCCTAAAGCCCCACTCCGCCCCTCTCCCATTACAGAGGTTCCGTTTGAGAAGATGGGGTGGATATCTTGGGACCCTTTAGCCCTGCGACCCGATCGGGGAAGAAGTATATCTTAACCCTAGTGGATTATGCCACCCGATTTGCAGAAGCGGTGCCTCTCTCCACCATTTTGGCCCTGCAGTTGGCGAAAGCCATGATGACGGTTTTCACGCACCTGGGGGTTCCCCGAGTGTTGGTGCACGACTTAGGGGAAGGATTTATGTCCCAACTGTTAAAGGAGTTGTGGAAGTTGGCGGGGGTGCAGCAGTGTACCTCCGCCGCGTACCATCACGAAGGGAATGGGTTAGTGGAGCAGTTTAACCAGACGTTGGGGAAGATGCTGAAAGCCTATGCCGTTAAGCATGCTTCCGAGCTTGGCGGCCATGAAGCTGGTAAGAGCTTTTTAATTCTCCAACCGGCCACGCCAGAAAAGTCAATTATCTCCTTTTAAAAGGGCATAAATCTTAAAGGAACACGATGGAAAAGGACTAAGAATATTAACTGTTGATGTTGTTGATAACGGTGCAAATTTGAAGTGAGTTAAAAGTGAGATTTGAAGCGGCTGGAGGAACGTCTCTGGAAAGTGAAACCAATTGCTAGGCACCGGAATGTACGGCAGCTAATGGTTTATTTTTGTTAGAGACGTGGACTTGATTTATGGTGAATCTCACTTTTATTGGAAAGCGAAGAGCTGTAAAAAAACGCTGGCTCTATAGAGTGAAAGTAATCCAGGCACAGACTGACTGACGGACGGTGTGCTAAATTGAGCTTAAGGGGGGGAGGTGGACTGCAGTTTGGAGCGTTGGCAGTGTTTGGTGGGGAGACGGCTGGTTGGTGCTGTCGGGACTGTGTTTATGGTTGTTTCGGTCTCCCTCAGTGAATGCTGTCTTGATGTGTGGTGAAATTCCCCCCCCCCCAGAAAAGAAAGAGTGATTAAGTATCGGGAAGCATAGAGAGCTAAAAATAGTCTGCCAAGAAGGGGAGCCGGATGTTAAGGAGAAGATTCATGCCCTATGTCGAATATAAAAAGAAAGATTAAAAAGGAAATTGCAAAAGTTAAGTGGATAAAAAAACGACCCAGTAACCATAACCTCCCCCATCTGGAAGGATTGGCTTTGGAAGAAGAGCAGGAAGAGACAGACACTGAAATAGAAATGGCCGAAGGTGGAAAATCAGCTGGCAGCCAGCCAGCCACCTTAGCTGAAATCAAGAGTGTTATTGCAGAAAACAATGCAATCATTTTTTAAAAAATGGATCAGCAAACGGAAGAATTAAATAAACGCATGATTGTGCTAGCTGATAAGATTACGCAGAATGTCAAGGCAATAAAGGATTTGGAGGCAGGAGCAGACCTGACCGAGAAGAGACAGGAGGCTTTTGAAAAATCGTCTAATGTGCAATTCCAGGACCACGAATTATGGCTGATAGCTTTAGAAGATCAAAACCATCGTTCATCACTTCGCATAAAACATTTAATTCAAACACAAGGAGAAAATCTGCAAGATATAATCTTGAAGTGGTTTAAAGAGATGATGCCTGATTTGCAATTAGAGGACTCTGAATTGGACCGAGTCCATAGAGTGGGGGGGCAAAACTACAAAGGAGCTACCAGAGATATTTTGGTGAAATTTGGCAATTATTATAAAAAAGAGCAAGTTATGAAGAAACTGAGAGCTATGGCCCAGCTACAGTATAAAGGCAAATCAGTGCAAATTTATAATGATCTTTGTCAGCACACACTGAATTGGAGACGCAGTGTCAAGCCAATAACTGAAATATTAGTGAGAAAAAAAATTACATATTTGTGGGGTTATCCGGTTTTCTTAAGATTTACATATGGTAGGGGGGAGCACAGAGTAACTTCTTTGGATCAGGGTAAGGAGTTGTTGAAGAGCTTGGGTCTGTATGAGGAAGCAAGTGTGACGGAAACAGGTGGGGGGGGAGATGAGGCTGGGGCATCTGGAATGTAATAGAATTGTTAACTGGATGAGATAATTATGAGATAATTGTAGATAGAAATGTTAAACATAAAGACCTTGCCGGCCAGGTGCAGCACTGCCTCCCCCCCTCCCCCTAAAGTAGATGGCTGGAGTATTAGACTTACGGGGATTTGGGGGGGGGAAAGAGGTGGGGGGAGGGGAGGGGGGAAGGGGAGATGGTATGGGTTAGAATAAGGGTTTTGTTATGGTGTTTGTGTTTTTATGTATGTGAATTTGAGTTTCAGAGCACAAGGGATCGAAAGAGACATCAAAAGGGTGAATATGGATAAAAAAATAAAAGTATCAACACTCAATGTTAAAGGTTTGGGGGCAGTCGTGAAAAGGAGGAGAATAGAACAAATGTTTAATAAGGAAGGATCTGATATTATAATGATGCAAGAAACACATCAAGGGCTCGAAAATGTAAATATGATAAAAATCAAGTGGCTAGCTTATTATGAAAAGTCATTGGGGACTTCAAAAAAAATATGGAGTGGCCACTTTGATTTTTTAAAAAAGTGGATTTATATTAGAAACCATAAAAAAGGATGAGAGTGGTAGATATCTTATGATAAAAGGTAAAATTGAAGGAAAGGCATATACATTAATTAATGTTTATGCCCCAAATGAGAGACATAGAGAGTTTTTTATAAAATTATTTAAAGAAATAGAAGAATTTAAGGAGGGGTATGTTATCTTAGCTGGGGATTTTAATATGGTTATGGACAACAGATGGGACAGGTCAAACCCTACTAATGTTGAAAAGAGGAATGATATTACTATATTGAATAAATTAGTAAAAGAAAATGATTATGTGGATTCTTGGCGTTTACTTAATGGGGCTAAGCCTGGGTTCTCATATTATTCCCCAGTTCATTATACATACTCCAGGATAGATCATATATTTGTCTCAAAAGGTTTTGCAACTAAGATTTGTAAAATGGAAATGGGGGTAATAAAGGTAACTGACCACACATTGTTAAGTTTAGAATTTGCAATTAAGAAGAATTATAAAGAGGCGTACAGGTGGAAAATGAACACAAAAATATTGAAATATAATAAAGTGGTAGAAAAAATTCAGAGGGAATTGTCAGAGTCCTGGGAAATTAATGAAAAGGGAGGAACAGCTGGGTCAGTCGTTTGGGACACCATGAAGGCTGTAGTAAGAGGAATCTGTATTAGAGAAATGTGTAATTTAAAAAGACAACAGCATGCAGAGCAGGAGAAGCTAGAGATAGAAATTAGAAGTTTGGAGGAAGAATATTGGCAGGGTAAAAATAAATATAAATTATTAGAAATACAAGCTAAGAAGAAACAATTAGAAAATTTAAATTTAGAGGAGGTTCAAAAATTTTTAATGTACATGAAAAGGGAGTATTTTGAAAACAGCAATAAGAATTCTAGATTGCTTGCCAGGCTCACACAAAAGGAAAAAGCGAGAAACAGGATAGGAGCATTGAAGGATAATCAAGGGAATTATTGTCATACAATGAAGGATAAAATAAAAAAATTTCAGAAATTTTATCAGGAATTATATAAAGGTAAAGAAGTTCAAAAAAAGAAGTTGGAGGATTATATAGGAAGGTATATAAGGAAGGGAATAAAAATAGTACATAAAGAGCAAATGGAGAAGGTAATAACTCAAAGAGAAGTTGAAGATGTAATTGATCATTTGAAGGTGGGTAAATCACCAGGAGCAGATGGCTTAGGACCAGAATATTATAAAGTTTTTAAGGAGTTATTAATTCCGAAATTATTGAAACTTTATAA
This sequence comes from Elgaria multicarinata webbii, assembly GCF_023053635.1. Classification (NCBI taxonomy): domain Eukaryota; kingdom Metazoa; phylum Chordata; class Lepidosauria; order Squamata; family Anguidae; genus Elgaria; species Elgaria multicarinata. The sequence goes on along the minus strand of NC_086171.1, from coordinate 198,498 downwards.
CGCTATATTATTAGGAGAGAAGATACCAGAATCATGGGAACATTCATTGATAATATTAATTCCAAAACCAGACAAAGATTTGACTATCCCCGATTCATATAGACCTATTTCATAAATAAATCATGATGCCAAAAATTTTTCATCTATTTTGGCTAAACGGTTAAATAAATTTATATCAGAATATATAGGAGAAGATCAATGTGGATTTGTGGCGGGGAGGCAGATGCATAGTTTAGTGGGAAGAGTTTTAAATGTAATACATGCGATAAAAAAATCAAAGATTAAGGCAGGAATTTTGGCATTGGATATTTTTAAGGCTTTTGATTGTGTGAGCTGGCAGGCATTAAAGATTATTTTAGATAAAATGGGATTTTGAAATAAATTTAAAACTATAATAGAACACTTATATTCCAAAAATACAGCTGTAGTGGTGGTAAACGATGGACTCACTGAAAAAATACGACTAGCCAGAGGTACAAAACAAGGATGTCCACTCTCGCCGGTCCTGTTTGTAATGGTTATGGAAGTATTGGCGAATGCAATAAGAGATGATGGAGAGATAGAAGGAATTGGAGATGTAAGGGAAATAAAATTGAATATGTTTGCTGATAATACCATATTGACTATTAAGAATCCAATAAGAAAAAATAGATAGAATTAAACAACAAATTCTGAGAATTTGAAGAAGTTACAGGATTAAGAATAAATTGGTCTAAATCAGAGATGATTTTGTTTAATCATACTAAGAAGGAAGAAAAGGAATGGGAACATAAGGGAATAGAAATGATTGTTAAGGAACAGATTAGATATTTGGGAATTAAAATTACAAAAAACTTAGATAATTTAGAAAAGGAGAATTTAACGAGGTTAAAAAAAGAGGTATTAGAAAAATTGGAAAAATATAAAAGATTAAATTTATCTTGGTTTGGAAGAATAGCATTAATAAAAATGAAGATTTTAGCTAAGATAAAATTTGTGTTTAGGATGTTACCAATAAAAATTTCAGAAGCTGAGATAAAAAGTTGGCAAAATATTATTAACAAATATTGTAATGGAGATAAGAAAGCGAGGGTTAATAAGAATAAATGGTATTTAAGCCAAAAAAAGGGAGGATTGGGTCTCCCAAATATAAAATTATACTATGCAGCAAATAGGTTAAGACATATTGTAGAAGCAGTTATAGGAGTAGGAGATTTTGATTGGATGGAGGATAAAACTATATGTAATGTAGAGATGAGTTTGGAAAATGTTTTTTTTAAGGAAGGAGGGAGAAAGTGGGTTGAAAGTATAGGTAATCCACTCCTGAGGTTTCAATGGGAAATTTGGAGTAAATTTAAAGGGAAGTTGCTTCCGAGCAACTCTCCCTTGTCACCGGTAATAATGTTAAAGTATTTCCCAGAGGAACTGAAGGGTAGATTAAGTAAAATATTAAAAGAGAAAAATAAAATGAAATTAAAGGATTGGTTAAGAGATATAAACACAAGAGAAGATATGGAAGAGCTGTTAAAGGAGAAAAAATTATCTTGGTTAGAGTTTAGGCAATTAGAACAATGGAATAAAAAGTGGATTAAAGAAAATAGAGTTTGTAGAGAAATGACGAAGTTTGAGGAGTTAATAGTAAATAAGGAAAAAGGTAAAGGAGGTAGTATAGTCTTAAAAGGGTTAATGAGCAAAATATATAAAATATTGTTAGAAAAAGGGCTAATGGATAGCTCAGGAAAAATGATATGGGAGACAGATTTGAAGGTACAAATAGGGCGACAGAGCTGGGAGGGACTGTGGAAACAAAGAGTGTTGAGAAGTATGTCAGTGAGAATAAAAGAGAATTATTTTAAAATTTTGTGGAGGTGGTACCTAACCCCGATTAGATTGAATAAGATAAATAATCAGCATTCAGCAAATTGTTGGAGAGGTTGTGGGGAAAAGGAACGTATTTACATATGTGGTGGGAATGCAAATATGTACAAAGATTATGGAAGATGGTGTTTTTTGAAATTGAAGAAATAGTGGGAATAAAAATAGAACAAACACCAAAAATTGCATTACTGTCACTATTTGAAGATTTAAAATGTGGAAAAGAAATTAAAGAATTGATATCGAGTTTGCTGACTGCAGCACGATTGATGGTAGCTAGGAACTGGAAGATTCAGGGGGAATATTCTATTGAAGAATGGTATAGAGAAGTTTGGGATATAGCTATTAATGATAAATTGACTTGTAATATTAAGTGGAGGAAAGGTATAACCAAAATAAATGAGTTTGAAGGAATTTGGAAACAGTTCCTAATATTTGTGTTTTCTAAGGAAAGTGGGAAACCGCCAGCGGAAGAAAGCATGAGATTTTGGAAGCAGGAATAGATCCCGAGGTGGGGGGTGCACTTATATGTTAAGAATGCTTATATTGTATGATAGGATAGGTTATAGATAATATTTACTCATATATATGTACTCAACATTTACTCAAAATGTATGTAGTATGTTGTGTTGTTGTTTCTTTTTTGTAAGATGTTTATTTTGTGTTTTAAAATAAAAAATTACAACAACAACAACAAAAAAGCATGCTTCCGATTGGGATCAGGCCCTGCCCTATCTGCTGTTTGCTGCCCGGGACGCTTGGGGTTCTCTGCAAATGAGCTGGTGTTCGGGCGAGAGCTTAGGGGGCCTTTGAAGCTATTGAGGGAGGGGTGGGAAGGGCGGACCAGCCCCACACCCGTTTCAGTAGTAGCCTACATGCAGGAGCTGCAGAACCTGTTGAGAGAGGTAGGGGAGGCGGCACAGGAAAACTTAGCCCAAGCCCAAGAAGCCCAGAAGGGGTGGTACGATAGGAAAGCCAGCCAGTGCGTATTTCAGGAAGGGGGTAACGTGTTGGTGTTGAAGCCGCTGAAACCAGAGAAGCTTGCGGTGAAGTGGGAAGGCCCGTTGGTAGTGGAAAGGAAGTTGAATGAGGTTAACTACTTACTGAAGGATCCCAAGGCTCAGTGCCGTTCGAAGGTGTATCATGTTAACATGATGAAGCCGTTCCATGAGCGGGTCGTTCAGGTATGCCAGGTCGAAGAGGGGGTCTTGTTAGAGGGAGAGGTGGGAATTGATGTGCTAGCCAGTTACTGGGGGAGGGAAGGGCTGTCAGACATTCAGATGCCCGAGGAGTTGAACCCTGAGCAATGAGAGCAGCTTAAACGGTGCCTGGGGGAATTCCAAAGTTTGTTTTTGGGGCTGCCAGGGCGGACATCCCTGACGAAGCACTCTATTTGCACCGGGAACCATCCGCCCATTCAGTCCCTTCCCCATAGGCTGAATGGCAAGCAATTGGAAGTGGTGAACAAGGAGATTGAGGAAATGCTGGCTATGGGAATTATAACAAAGAGCCAAAGCCCATGGTCCTCCCCCCTCGTCCTCGTGGCTAAGAAAGATGGCACTGTCAGATTCTGCATTGATTACCGTAAATTGAACAGCATTTCCTCGGTGGCGGCTTACCCCATGCCACGCACGGACGATTTGATAGAAACGCTAGGGAAAGCCAAATTCATCTCCACCTTGGACTTAACTAAGGGTTACTGGCAGGTGCCGCTGGATGAGGATGCTGCCTTGAAGTCTACCTTTTCCACCCCTAGAGGGCACTATCAGTTCACAGTGTTGCTGTTTGGGCTCTCGAATGCTCCGGGAGGCTTTCAGAAACTTATGGACTGGGTTTTAGAGGGGCTGCAGGCTTTTTCGTGCGTTTACCTGGATGACGTGGCGGTGTTTAGTGAAACCTGGGAGCAGCACTTAGAACATCTGACCCAGGTGCTGGGGCGGCTTCGGGAGGCCGGGCTAATGGTGAAGGCCTCCAAATGTCAATTCGGGAGGGGAGAAGTGACGTACCTAGGACACCGAGTGGGGCAGGGTGCGCTAAAGCCCCTGGAGGCCAAGGTAGAGGCAATCCAACAGTGGCCTGTTCCCCAAACAAAAAAGCAGGTTCAGTCCTTTTTGGGGCTAGCTGGCTATTATCGCAGGTTCATTCCCAACTTTAGTCATCTGGTGGCCCCCCTGACTGACTTGTGCAGGAAGAGACAGCCGGTGAGGGTGCAGTGGATGGAGGCGTGCCAGCGGGCGTTTGAGGGGCTAAAGGAAAAGTTAAGGCGTGCTCCCATCCTCCGAGCTCCTGATTTTGACCGGCCGTTTGTGGTGCAAATGGACGCTTCGGAGGTGGAGCTGGGAGCCGTGCTTCTACAGGAAGGAGAGAGGGGCAGCCACAACCCGTCACATTCATCAGTAAAAAGCTGCTGCCACGGGAGAGAGCCATAGCTACCATTGAGAAAGAATGCCTGGGCATCGTGTGGGCTGTGAGGAAGTTGTGCCCCTACCTTTGGAGGTGGCCGTTTCAGATACAAACGGACCATTCCCCGCTGTACTGGCTGTCCCGGGTAAAAAACACCAATCAGAAGCTGTTAAAATGGAGCTTGGCGCTGCAAGACTATGAATTCACTATCACCCATATTAAGGGAAAAGATAATGTAGTAGCCGATGGGTTGTCCCAAAGCTTCGGACGGGAAAAGGAATTGGAGGGGTGGTGTGAGAAACCCCTGCCCCTGCGTGGGCGCAAAAAAGAGAAATAAAAGAAAAGGGGTCAATGTGTACATCAGTAAATTCTATGGGATAGAGAGATGGAATTTTCTAGAAATTCCATCTTAAGGGGGGAGGTGTAAGGGAAAGGTAAGGGTTAAATGGAACTTGGGACTGGAATGTATTTTAATTGTATTTTATGGTTCCGTAGGAAGAGATAAGGATGCCAGGCCAGCTGCAAGGGGGAGAAGACTGGAGCCAGTCCGGCCATAACTGTCTTGTCCTTGAGTGATTAAGCAGCCCGGGCGAGAGGTGTGAAGACACGCCACACATCAAAGCTGGAGGGAGGGGGGAAAGGAGTGAAAAGAATGGTATAAAGTTCCCCCCGGTGAAGGGAACCGTGGTGGTTGTCGGCTGAGATCGGTCCGGGGTGACGTAAGAAACTGTTAGCATTAGTTTTAGCTTGCCTGTTCTGGGTTCTTATATATGCATGCTTTTAATGTCTTTTATTCTGCTAGTCCCAATGTATTCCTACCCTTTTCCTAAATAAAAGGTCTTAAACCTCACGTTGTGAGCTGTGAGTGTCTGTGCCTGGGGATCCGTGCTAAATCCAGTTAAGAAACCAGCTAGGCGCTGGGCGCTCTCCCTTTACATACACAAAGTGTCCCAATAACAAGCAAACCAGGTCCTGTAAGCCCACCTATGTGTTTTTTAAAGTGTGTTTCCCCCTTTCCCATGGTTGAAGAGTATAAAAATAGAACAACTGGTTGGCCACTGTGTGAAGAGAGTACTGGATGAGATCGATCCTTTTTCTGATGCAGCCTCAGAGGCCTTCGTAGTTCTTATGTACTTCAACTCTGCAGTCTTTTTTGCAGTTGTGACTGAAGGTATGGCATTGACATAAGGCAAAGTATTGTCATGGAATCAAATTCTCTTTCCTTTACATCTCTGTTGAGATACATTTCAATATGTTCTTTGGCCCTTTCTACACCTAAGGGTATAGAGGAAGGGAGGGGGCGATCCGCAACTTACCTGCTTCAGGGATCGTCCCTGTGTGTCTAAATGGAAGCGCGATGTCCCAGATGGGAGGAAGTGTGTAGCTCCTGTCACGCTTGCCATTTTAAAAAAACAGGAGCTGGAGAACACGTGCACTCCAGCGCAGAGGTAAGTACAAAAAAAAAAAAAAAAAAGCCCCAATCTCAGACCCCTCTCCAAACCCAATGGGCCTGGGCTCCCCCATCCTGGCTCCTTCCCTCTGCTGACCCCTGCTACTCGAGGGGAGGAGGGAAGAAGTCAGGACAGGCGCCTACAGGACAGGCGCCTACATTGCCTGCAGTCCTCGGGATCTTCCCAGGACCACGGGTAAAACCGGGATAACTTAGGTCTCAATTATACAGGGAAAATGGAGGAATCATCCCTCCCTGCTCCTGGGATCCCCTGTGTGTCATTTGGATGCACAGGAATGATCCCAGGAAAAAAGGCTGGTGTAGAAAGTAGGGGTGTGCACGGACCCCCCGCTCCGCTTCACTTGCAGATCCGCCATTTTTCGGAGCGGGTCGCTCCGCCCCGCCCCCGCTCCGCCCACTTCCGCTCCGCTCCGCTCGGAGCTCCGGATCCGGATCCGGAGCTCCGTTTTTGCCCCCCCATAGGGTTGCATTGAAAGCTAAAAAAGTAAACAACTTTTTTTCCGTTGAAGTTAGAAACCTCACGTTTGGCACCATGACACCTCATGGGCGTATACACACACACGCCAAGTTTCAAGGCAATCCCATCATCCCCTGATTTTTGGCGAATTTTTGAAAATCGGGCACCCCACACACAACATCCCTGCGAGGTGGGCAGGGGAGGAGGGAGGGAAGGCAGGCAGGCATGCAGCTGGCATTTCTGGGGGCATAAGGAAGGGAGCCAAGGATAAGCCAGTAATGCATATAAAATGGAATAAATCAATCAATAAACAAAGGAGGGGTGGAATTAAAAGCAGCAGTGTTGCTCAATAAACAGCAAGAAGAATTAAAAAAAAAAGGCTATATCTGTCTTTTACCAGCAATAGGGGGACGTGCCCGGGGGAGGGGGAAGTAGCTGCCAGTTCAAGACAGCCACCAACAGCTCTGAGAAGAAGTAAAACGCTCACTTCAACTCATAACAGGCATTGCTCCACCACTGAAAAGTGACCATTCACTTCAACTCATGATAGGCATTGCTCCACCGTTTTACTCTCTTTGGAAGGCTCTATGGCCTTCCAGTGCAGGAGAGAGTGGGGGCACGTCCACGATGAGATGCCCTAGGGGAGCTCATCCCCTTGCACCACATCGATTCAGTTGTTCACCAAGGTTAGGGTGGGGAGCAGTGCTGTGTTTTCTATCTCTTATTCTTGGCTTAGTATATGATTTCAGGTTGTGTTTGTGCATTTGGTGGGGCTACTGTGTTAAAAAACACGGGGAAAAGCCCGTTCAGATGAAGAAAGAGAAGTTTCCCAGAATCCCAAGTTACCTGTTTTGCCTATGCCCTCCTCCAACTTTGGGATCATCATGACCGGGAGCTGACTCTGCCCCTCAGCCCTTTGAAAAAGGTATTTTTCCCGCCGATTTTTTAAAAACTTCTAGCCCGCGACCCGTACGATGCAGAAAGTTGAGAGTGGTCTCAAAATGACCCCCATCCACGACTCTCTGTGCACAAGAATTTTCAGAACGATAGCTTAAACCCCCCCCCAGTTATCCCCGATTCTTTCCCTCAATGCAATCCTATGGGCGAAAAGCCGAAACGCCGTTTGAGCCCCGCGGTTGACCCGATTTTTAAAAAAATATTGCACGTGAACCACAGCACGCAGAAAGTTGAGAGTGGTCTCAAAATGACCCCCATCCACGACTCTCTGTGCACAAGAATTTTCAGAACGATAGCTTAAACCCCCCCCCAGTTATCCCCGATTCTTTCCCTCAATGCAATCCTATGGGCGAAAAGCCGAAACGCCGTTTGAGCCCCGCGGTTGACCCGATTTTTAAAAAATTATTGCACGTGAACCACAGCACGCAGAGAGGTGAGAGTGGTCTCAAAATGACCCCCATCCACGACTCTCTGTGCACAAGAATTTCCAGAACGATAGCTTCAAAAACAATGTAGTTATGCGCGATTATTTGCCGCAATGCAATCCTATGGCGAAATGTTTTCAAGATGGCGACCGGAGCGCTCCGACTGAACTCGGAGCTCCGAAAAATGGTCGCTTCTCTTCGCCTTGCTTCTAGGGGGTCCGCGGTCCGCTCCTACTCCGCCTCTGGGTAAGGCGGAGCAGGCCAATCCGCTACTGCTTCTACGCTCCTAATCGGAGCGGAGCACATCCCTAGTAGAAAGGGCCCACCTTGTGCTCAAATTGGAGTAATATGGATTTCTGGCTGCTGCTTGTCCTTTTTTTTTTTTTTTAACACAGTAATGCACAGTTACAATTAGAACAATGGAATAAAAAGTGGATTAAAGATAATAGAGTTTGTAGAAAGATGACGAAGTTTGAGGAGTTAATAGTAAATAAGGAAAAAGGTAAAGGAGGTAGTATAGTTTTAAAAGGGTTAATGAGTGAAATATATAAAATATTGTTAGAAAAGGAGTTTAGAGAGAACTCAGAGAAAATGGTATGGGAGTCAGATTTGAAGGTACAAATAGGGCGACAGAGATGGGAGGGACTATGGAAACAAAGAGTGTTGAGAAGTTTGTCGGTGAGAATAAAGGAGAATTATTATAAAATTTTGTGGAGGTGGTACCTAACCCCGATTAGACTGAATAAGATGAATGATCAGCAGTCAGCAAATTGTTGGAGAGGTTGTGGGGAAAAAGGAACGTATTTACATATGTGGTGGGAATGCAAATATGTACAAAGATTATGGAAGATGGTGTTTTCAGAAATTGAAGAAATAGTGGGAATGAAAATAGAACAAACACCAAAGATTGCATTACTGTCACTATTTGAAGATATAAAGTGTGGAAAAGAAAATATAGAGCTGATATCGAGTTTGCTGGTTGCAGCACGATTGATGGTAGCTAGGAACTGGAAGATTCAAGGGGAATATTCGATTGAAGAATGGTATAATGAAGTATGGGATATAGCCATTAATGATAAACTGACATGTAATATTAAGTGGAGAAAAGGCGTAACTAAAATAAATGAGTTTGAAGGAATCTGGAAACAGTTCCTAATATTTGTGTTTACTAAGGGACGTGGGAAACCGCCAGAGGAAGAAACGATAAGATTTTGGATTCAGGAATAGATCCCGAGGTGGGGGGTGCACTTGTATGTTAAGAATGATTATGTTGTAGTATGATAATGTATAGGTAATACTTATTCAACATATAAGTACTCAACATTTATTCAATATGTATGTAGCAGTTTTGATGTTTTTGTTTCATTATTATTATTTTTGTAATGTTGTATGTTTATATAGTGTAGAAAAATAAAAAAATTATAAAAAAAAACAGTTACAAGATGGGGGATACTTGGCTCAGCAATACTACAAACGAGAAGGATCTTGGAATTGTTGTAGATTGCAAGCTGAATATGAGCCAACAGTGCGATATGGCTGCAAGAAAGGCAAATGCTATTTTGGGTTGCATTAATAGAAGTAGAGCTTCCAAATCACGGGAGGTACTGGTTCCTCTCTATTCAGCCCTGGTTAGGCCTCATCTAGAGTATTGCGTCTAGTTCTGGGCTCCACAATTCAAGAAGGATGCAGACAAGCTGGAGCGTGTTCAGAGGAGGGCAACCAGGATGATCAGGGGTCTGGAAACAAAGCCCTATGAAGAGAGACTTAAAGAACTGGGCATGTTTAACCTGGAGAAGAGAAGATTGAGGGGAGACATGATAGCATTCTTCAAATACTTAAAAGGTTGTCACAAAGAGGAGGGCCAGGATCTCTTCTCGATCTTCCCAGAGTGCAGGACACGGAATAATGGACTCAAGTTAAAGGAAGCCAGATTCCAGCTGGACATCAGGAAAAACTTCCTGACTGTTAGAGCAGTGCGACAATGGAATCAGTTCCCTAGGGAGGTTTTGGGTTCTCCCACACTAGAGGCCTTCAAGAGGCAGCTAGACAAGCATCTGTCAGGGATGCTTTAGGGTGGATTCCTGCATTGAGCAGGGGGTTGGACTCGATGGCCTTGTAGGCCCCTTCCAACTCTGCTATTCTATGATTCTATGATTCTATGCCCCCTCCCCCCCGGTAAAAGCTACTCATTACCAGTGGACATTGTCATCAGTAATTTGGGTCAAAGACTATTTAAAAATAGTCCAAAGACCCTAAGCAAGTATCCAATTGAATCCCTCAAGATGAAACCAACCATTCCATTTAAAGATCCATGGATTTGGAAGGAACTGTGCTGACAAATGTGTGCATGTGCGCAAGAGAGAGAGAGAAAGAGAGAGAGAGAGAGAGAGAGAGAGAGAGAGAGAGAGAGAGAGAGAGAGAGGGTATTATTAGACCCCAGGAATGCTCCCTCAATTGAGTCATGACCAACTATTGCTCAGTGTCAGATAACAGGCTAAAGGGGAAATATTTTGGTGTATAATATATCAGACAGGCCATACCTTAGCCTCTATGAAAATTTTATCCATAAGTGAAGTCTAAAACCAAGATTTTTCCATTCCTGACTTACAGATTTTTGCATTATGTATTCTCAGTAGAGCTCCCCCAAATTATTTCAATTATGGCTCTTTTCCCAGTCATTTTGAGTCCCTTTAGGACATAATTGGTGAAAGGTGACAAATTTATATTCCCAAATGAAGATTAAATATAGTCAACTATTTTTAAAAAATACAATTAGGGTGTTCTTTCAGTGAAAGCAACTTATTAAAGATGCTATTATGGCTAATAATTTTACTAGGGTCATAGGCTATCAAAAAAATGTATTTCTTTAAAAAGGGCTACCTCATTTATTCACTCCAAATTGTAACAACCAAACCCTCTGGCCATGGACTATAAATCACCATTTTTGGGTTACGCTAAAGATCCCCCTGCTGCCCAGTGATACAGATATCTGGGAGAAGCCATTAGGCTTTCCCCTATGACTCCGTGGAGCTCAACGAGGCTTCGCTGCTCACCTGCACTTCACAGAATGATTGGTGTTAAAGGTCACATTTAGAAGCATAAAATCCTTTCCACCGAGCAGAGTTCCTGAGTAGGGAGAGATGTTCAGGCAGAATTCCCAATAATTCGAGCAGCAAGTTCCCAGGGACTCGCAGGTCGCTTGGCATGAGCAGCTGGGCTGGGATGTCCCGCAGTGACCAGAGCAAGAGTCTTGGGCTCCTAGTTAGAAAGTGGAGATTAAAACAGCAAACACTGGACCAAGCATTGCCTCCCTCATGTACCAGAGTAACCAGACTCAGAGGGGAGGGAGTGTGTATGTGTGTCTGTCTGTGTGTGTGTGTGTGTGCGTGTGTGATTTTTCTTCTCTGTCCAACTCAAATGAAAACTTGCAGTTGACTCCAGTGGATTCCCTGAAGAACGTTTGGGAGAAGCGCAGCTCTGTGACAAGTTGGAACATAGAATTGACACATTCCAATTCCAGTTATCCCGGTTTCATCTACTGCTGATAAATGAGAGGTGTTTCCTGAACTATTCTTGAGTAAGCTTCTCGCATCCCTCACTTTCCAGGAAATGTCTCTGTGTCCCTTGTACTCTTTGAAAAGGACACTGAACTCGAACAGGGCACCTAGGAGCTATCACACACACACACACACACACACACACACACACACACACACACACACAGAGCGCTGTTGTGACCACTCCAAGCATTTGGCTCACTTTCCCAGCAGGAAGTCCAAAGGCCCTAAGCAACTCCACTGTCATATTGCAGCGATCTTTACTCCCAGGGGAACCACAGCAGTGGCTGCCCCAAATCCAGTTCCCTTCTGGGTCATGAGAAGAATTCGGAAAGGAACTCCCCTTCCATGAGGAACGATGTCCCCAAAGCTGAGCAGCTCGCCTCAGGTCATCCTCTGCACTTAATCAGCAACACTTTTGCTCAGTTATATGGATTGAAAAGTAAATTTAGTAAGAAAGAGCAGTTATGGGGGACAGGAATGAGCTGTGGATCACATTGTATGAAGATAGGTAGAATGTTCTGCTAGCCTAGACTGCACCTTTTACACTAGAGGTACAAAGTATCAATCACCTGCATGTGACCCACAAAACACCCTGCCCACAAAAGGTTAGAGATATGAACTTGCCTGCAGGATTTTGATCTTTCCAAGCGTGGCTGTTGTGCATAATAGAATCATAGAATAGTAGAAATGGAAGGACCTACAAGGCCATCGAGTCCAACCCCTTTGTGGATGGTTCGGTGATGCAGTCTCCTCTGGGGTGTGTGGGGTTCTGTTATGAGTTCTCTCACCAGCCACTCACCGTGTCCTTCTCCCTTCTCAGGCACTACTGCCTCAACAAGCCCTCCCTCCGCCCGCCCCCTGCCTTACAGTCCATTCCCCAGGTATGAGAAGAGAGTCACTTTGTTCTGTTCATGGCTTGGCTGCTTGGAGGAGTATTACTGATCGGAGACAAGTTGAAGCCTTCTATAGAGCTGGGGTGATTTCCTGGCTTAAGACTGAGAGGTTACTGTGCCATTCATCCTGTCCGTTGTGGTGGTCTGATGCCTCTTCTGCCCCCCACAAGACTTTGCCTCTGGGTAGAGAACTGGGTGAAGCCATGGGCTTCTGCCGCCCACATTCCCTCCAAGTCCCTGCTCCCCAGGCCCAGGGAAGGGCCTGGGCGGGCACATCTCTTGCCCAATGAATCCCCTGTGATCTGGTCACACAAGCACCTGAGCCTCAGCACCTCTCTGGCTGGCTTGCTGGCTGGCTGGCTGGCAACTCCCCTGAACCTGGAGCGGATCTACACAGAGTCGTCAGGGAGCCCTGAAGGCGCTTGTGTGCGGCTCCAGGGCGCCCCGAAACTCCTAGTGTAGATAGAGGCAGAGGCGGCGGCGGTGGCAGCGGCGGCGGCTCCGCATCGCCCCTTGCGGGGATGGGGCGAAAAGTTTCTGGGTTCTCCAGCCGCATCCTTGCCGCCGCCGCTCACCTCCACCGTCGTAATTCTATTCTTCTTTGCTTCCCCCGGCTCTGGGAAAGGAAGCGTGGGCTGCGCAGTGACGGCGGGAGAGCAGGAGGCCGTGGGTGGCGGACGTGCTCCGCCGCAGCCCTCTCCATCACCGAGTCAACGAAGAGGGAGGAAGGGAGGAGGAGGAGGAGGACGAGGAGGCAGCGAAGGGACTCCCCCCCCCGCCTGGGGTGGACACGCTGGAGAAAAAGGCGGTGAGAAGATGAGGTCAGGCTAACCCCGGGCCGGAGAGCCCGGAAACGTTTCGCCCCGTCCCCGCGAGGGGCGATGTGGGGCCTCCTCCTCCTCCTCCTCCGTCTCTATCTACACTAGGAGTTTCGGGGTGCCCTGGAGCTGCACGCAAGCGCCTTTAGGGCGCCCCGATGACTCTGTGTAGATTTGCTCCTGTACTAGGCAGCCCTGAGGAACCATGCTAAAGGCAAGAGCAACGGCTCCCTCCCTGCTGAGAGGGCCTCTGCCCCATTTAGACAAATGTGTGCATCTCTCCCTGCCTCTCTGCCCTGGGGGACAGGGCCGGCCAGGGCCAGATCTACGCTACTGCTTTAAAGCGCTTTATAGCAGTTTTGACAACTGTATGCGGAGTGTGTGCTGGGTCCCAACAGTTGTCAAAATTGTTATAAAGTGCTTTAAAGCAGCAGTGTAGATCCTGTCCAGGATGACAGGAGCAGAGAAAAGTGCAAGGAAGCCAGAAGAGAGGCAGAGGCACTTGCCAAGGCAGAACTATCAAGAGTGTGGCTTCTATGTGTGCTGTGGCTTCTTTCATCCTCTTGAACATCTTTCTACATGTTAAAACCATTCAATTTGCAGCTTAATCATCTGGGATGAGTGAATATGAAATTGTACCTACCTGCTTTCAGCCAAATGGTCATGTAGAAAAGAACGAAGGCAACGGCACTGCTGTGGCAAAAGAGGTTCATTCTTGGTTCAGGGATTGATCTTCCCCTCAAGTTGCTCTCCAGAAAGGAAGAAATCCTGGCAGAGCTGCTTCAGAGGGAGAAGCGATCCTTGGACTTGTTGTAGCTCAAAGGTTCTTTAAGAAGTGCTGACAAGAAAGAGGAACAGCAGGTCACATTCTTTTATAACGCCAGGAGCAGCAACGCCTTTCCCCTTCTTGCTCGGAGGTAAATAGCAAAGCAGCGCAGGGCCAAAGCAACAGCTGTGTGGCATGGCATGGCATGGCATGGCATGCAATGATGATGGCAGACGGTGGTGGCAGCAGCAACGGGCAGGCAAGCAGAGCTTTGCTTACCTCCTTGTTCTGTTCCTTGGTGGAGAGGGATTTTCCCTAACCAGCACTTGGAAGCTGGAGCATTGATGGCCTTTTAGTTCACTTGAATAACTAGAAGTACAAATAACAACAACTATAACACTGACCAAGCAATTGTGATTCTGAGACTGAGCCGTACAGATGTCTTGGCCGACCACTTCCATCAGCACCAGACAGCATAGCCAATGGTGAGGTCATCCCGCCCCGTTGGCTCTCCTGGCCACAGCTGATGGGAAGGCTGGCCAAAACATCTGGAGGGCTGCCCGTTGTCCACCCTTGTTCCGAAAAACAAAAAAGCTTCATCAGTAAATATCTGTTCCACAAATAGGAGATGGAGAATGAAAAGCAAGAATTGAAAATGGGGGGAAACAAACACAGAGACAGTAGAAAGCAGTGTCAGGTTATGAACAAAAAGACAACCTTCCCTGGAGGGACTCAAAAGAATCGTCCTCACTTTTTCTCTGATTCCAGATGTTTATTTCTCATGCAAAAGTCCATAAATATCAAAGTTCTTCTACTTGGTTAGCTGCCTCTGTAATCTCCCCCGCCCCCTCGCCCCAACACAACATGTGTAAACGTGAGACTCTTTCTTCCCTGACATTCTGAGCCAGTCTTCACAGACCCTATCTCTTGACTTTTCTCTTTGTTTTTCCCGTTCTTTGCAATACTCACAACTATTCTTGGAACACTCCCCTGCCCCTTCTCTGCCAATACATGTATCCCCCCCCATATTGAAATATAGATAAACTGAAGAGATGCCAATTGTTATGGGACAGAAGAGAACCCCCCTCCCCCCATATACATAAGCCTAATTCTTTCTAACATATCCATAAGGTTTTTTTTTAGCAAACAGATTTGTGGATTCATTAGCATACCAACACCACTTTTTACAATCTCTGTAATCATAGGCAAAATTTTCTTCTGATACAAATATTTTAACTGTATTTATTTATTACAGATTTATTTTATCCACCCTCCCTCCAAGGAGTTTTGGGTGGCATGCATGGTTCTCCCCTCCACTTTATCCTCACAACAACAACTTTGTGAGTGGATTAGGCTGAGAGCCAGTGATGGGCCAAAGTTGCCCAGCGAGTTTCATGGCTGAGTGTGGGGATCTGAATCAGGGCCTCCAAGTCCAGCACCCTAACCACTATACCACATCCTGGGACAAGCATTCCAGAAATGAGTCACCAACCCAAAACATGTGTATCCCTTCTGTTCTATCAATTAACTTCTATTGGTACCATTTGGCTCCGCTATTGACTCATAGCTGTCATTACTCCTGGACAATATTAGGCACAGCCAATCCTCCCATCTTAATTTTCTGTTGCACTTATTGCAATTATTGCTGTCTTATTGTTCCAAAATGCAGAGCTGGCCCAAGACATTCAGCTGTTTGTACCAGAGTCACTTAGGGGCAACACTTTAAAAATATTGCTGCACCATCCACTTCCTGCCTTCATCCCTCCCAACTCCAACACCGCCTAAAGCAGCTCACATCACCCTGCAGAATGGCAAGGCTGTTATCAATATATGAAGGGGTTAAATGTACACAAAATAGTAAAGAATTAGTAAACAACTTATTAACTGCAGCTAGATTAATAATTGCCAGGAACTGGAAGGAACAAAGGGATTATCAAATAGAAGAATGGTATAAAGAAGTCTGGGATATAGCTATTAATGACAGACTCACGAGTAGTATTAAAGTTAAGAGAGGACTGCTGAAGCGAAATGACTTTGATGAGGTTTGGAGACAATTTGTTAAATTTGTATTAGGAAAAGGGAAAGGGAGTAAACCGTCGCGGGATACACTACAATTTTGGAAAGGAGAATAAGGGTCCCAGGGTGGTGGGGTGTACGAGATAGTATTATATTATTTCAATGTTCTTTTTTAATTTCATTATTGTGGTATATTAAGTTGAAGTAGTGTGATTATTGTATGTCTTATAAAATGCATATATATATATATATATATATATATATATATATATATATATAAAGAATGGCAAGGCTGGAACAATGAAAATGAAGCACACCTTCAGTAGAAGAATTAGACTTAAATTTCTCTGGTTAGGAATATAAGAAACTGCCTCATATTGAGTCAGATCCTTGGTCCGTCTGTGTTATGCCCCACTGGAGAAATCCTCCTCCTCTAAGAACATCAGAAGAGCCCTGATGCTGGATCAGACCAAGGGACCACCAGTCCAGCATTCTGTTCACACAGGCCATAGCTAGACCTAAGGTTTAACCCAGGATCATCCCGGGTTTGTCCCTGCCTGAGTGCTGGATGCCCTGTGTGGCACTTACATGAGCAGGTTTGACCCCAGGACAATCCTGGGATAAACCTTAGGTCTAGCTATGGCCACAGTGGCTGACCAGCTATCTACAGGAAATCCATTAGCAGAATGTGAGTGTAACAGCCCCCTCCTAACCATGTTCCCCAGCGACTGGTGTGCATAGTCTTCCTGCCTCTGATATTGAAGGTATCATAGAGACATGAGGACCAGTAGCCATTAATAGATGTCTCCTCCAGGAATTTGTCTAACCCTCTTTTAAAGCCATCCAGATTGGTGGCCATCACCACATCTTGTGGTTGTAGTAAACCCCATAGTTTAACTATGTGCTGTGGGAAGAAGTCCTTCCTTTTATCTGTCTTGAATCTCCCACCAATCTGTCCTGAATCTCCCACCAATCTGCTAAATGTGGATCTGAATTGGGTCAGGGGAGCTGTGGATTGAGGCGAAGCAGTTCACTTCCATCCGGAGCTTGGAATGCAGGTAAGTGGGGGGGGAGGGGTGCTCACCTGGCGACAGCACTGCAGTCTGTACGGCAATGGCAGTGGAGCCACGTAAGGGGGCAGGGGGGAGGTGGGCTTACCTGGCGCGGTCTGGCGCAGGGTTCAACTGAGGCCCAGGCTTGGGCCTCAGTTGAAGCCGGCGCTGGACCGTGACGGCTCCGCCTCTGCAGTCCATGCGGTGATGGCAGCAGAGCCAGGTAAGGGGGCAGGGGGAGGGGGCTTATTCGGCCCCCATTTTATCCCCTCTTCCCCACTTACCTGCCTCCGCCATCCGCCATGGAAGCAAGTAAGTAGGGAAAGGGGGGGGGGGCAAAACCTTGAGCTGCCCCTCCGGATCTTGCTCCACAGAGTGGAGTGGGGGAGGGTCGCATCAACCTGAAGCAGTTCAGACCTGTTCCGAAAGTTCCAGATCGGGCCACGAAGCGGTTTGGGGGGGCGGGTCCGTGCACAGCCTTAGTGGAAACATGTCACCTATTTTAACAATGCAGCAGTGGCATCTAGTGTCCAATCACAGTATTGCTATCGAAATTTCTCTCTAAAGGACTAAGAGCTCCATCACACCTACTTTTTTCCTCTGGTTTGAGTCTGTGGTTTCCCCCTCCATTTCCTTAGTGACTCGAGCTCTGGGCACTTTCATGTCTGTGCGTTGTTACGCAATAATAATAATAATAATAATAATAATAATAATAATAATTATTTCAGCTCATGTATCTTTTCACTTGTATTGCTTCTGTGTTAGTGAAATCTCCCACCCCACCCCCTATGATCCCCCCTGCAGTTATTTTTTAATATATATTTAATTTTTTATTTATTTCTGTACAAATACAATAGTACACTTGCCTGAAACCCTGCAATTATGGTAAAACAACACACAATGCTTTCCCCTAAGATCATATTAAATAATAAAGTGAACAGAAAGTATTACAATTAGTTTCTGGAGATATTTGTGGTCAATGTTGGCATGGCAACAGGAAGCTGACATTATTCTGGTCAGGAAACCTAGACATGCCTACTCAGGAGTAAGAACCATAGAGTTAAATGGGATGGAGGTGGCCTTGCTCACCTTCTCTGTAGAGCACTCGGGTGCCCTCTCTCCCTCCCCTTTCATGGCTGAGCAGTTGAGTGGAGAACCATCCCACCCTTGGTATTATTGGTGCTGGGAAGCTTACTGTTCTGTGCGCTGGTGCAGTTGGGGGTCTGGGGATCTGCAAGGCTCCATTTCAGCATCGACACGAAACTGCTGAGTGAGGAAATCAAGGTATGCTGTGTGCAGTGTCCTCAGTATGCTGATCACACCCAGCCGCAGACAGATTAACAGTTTGTTCACCAGTGTTTGTACCCAACAAGGTTTTGTGAATGGCATTTTTTCCAGTAATTATTGCTGTCTGTATTTTTTGCATTTCATTTCACTCTGACCTCACTGTTTACAATAGGGGTGTGCACGGACCCCCCGCTCCGCTTCTCTTCCAGATCCGCGATTTGCGAATCGGGGCGCTCCGCTCCGCCCCCGCTCCGCTGCGGAGCTCCGGATCCAGATTGGAGCTCCGTTTCCCCCCCATAGGCTTGCATTGAAAGCTAAAAAAGTATACAACTTTTTTTCTATTAAAGTTAGAAACCTCAAGTTTGGCACCATGACACCTCATGGAGGTATACACAAGCACGCCAAGTTTCAAGCCAATCCCATCATCCCCTGATTTTTGGGGATTTTTTGAAAATTGGGCACCCCATTCACACCCCTTTCGATAGCTCTGTCAATTTGCACGTTAGAAACCTCAAACTCAGCACCATGATAGCTTATCCAGGGATACACATGCACGCCAAGACTCAAGGCAATCCCCTGATTTTTGGCGGGGCTCTAACCTTTTAACTCACCCCAAATCAAGTCCCATTTTACAACTATGTCAATTTGCACATCAGAAACCTCACCTTCAGTACCATGACAGCTAATCCATGTGTCCACATGGATGCCAAGTTTCAAGCCAATCCCATCATCCCCTGATTTTTGGGGAATTTTTGAAAATCGGGCACCCCATTCACACCCCTTTCGATATTTCCGTCAATTTGCATGTTAGAAACCTCAAACTCGGCACCATGATAGCTTATCCAGGGATACACATGCACGCCAAGACTCAAGGCAATCCCATCATCCCCGGATTTTTGGGGAATTTATGAAAGTCAGACACCCCAGTATCTGCAGACAGCTCAATGGGCCCATTTCAAAGGAAATCCCAACATGCCATGAATTGGGGAGTAGAGATAAACCTAAATATGAATCTTCTTCCACACTTGAAAAATTGATTTGGAACTTGAGCACAGGAAGGACTTCTCCCCTGAGTCAAAGCAAGACACACAAAAACCATCACTGCGAGGTGGGCAGGGGAGGAGGGAGGGAAGGCAGGCAGGCAGCAGACATTTCTGGGGGCACAAGGAAGTGAGCCAAGGATAGTTTCAAAGCCAGTAATGCATATAAAATGGAATAAATAAAAAAATAAATAAACAAAGAAGGGGTGGAATTAAAAGCAGCAGTGTTGCTGAATAAACAAGAAGAAGATTTTTTTTTAAAAAGGCTATATCTGTCTTTTACCAGTAAGAGGGGAGTGGACGTGCCCAAGAGGAGGGGGAATCATCTGCCAAATTGACTGGTCCTGTCTAGGTGCGAGTCTTTAAGAAGCAAATGATCACTTCAACTCATGATAGAGTGGGATGGGTGACTGCATGAACCCTCTGTCGCTGGAATGGTGGAGTCGTGCTTAAGGGCTGTTTGGATCTCGTCCTTGGGTGAAAAGAACATTGATCTAACAATAGGCATTCTCTGATTTACCTTTGGAGGGCTCTGATGGCCCTCCAAGGACAGGAGAGTGCACAGGGCATGTCCATGCCCTAGGGGAGCTCATCCCCTTGCACCACATCTATTCAGTTGTTCCCCAAAGTTAGGGTGGGTAGCAGTGCTGTGCTTTTTCTATCTCTTATTATTGGCTTAGTATATGATTTCAGGTTGTGTTTGTGCATTTGGTGGGGCTACTGTTTTAAAAAACACTGGGAAAAGTCTGTTCAGACTAAGAAAGAGAAGTTCCCAGAAGCCCAAGTTACCCGTTTTGCCTATCCCCTCCTCCAACTTTGGGATCATGTGATCAGGACCGGGAGTTGACTCTGCCCCTCAGCCCTTCGAAAAAGGTATTTTCCCGCTGTTTTACCCGATTTTTCCAAAAATTCTAGCAAGCGAATCGCAGCACGCAGAGAGCTGAGAGTAGGCTCAAAATGACCCCCAGCCACGACCCTCTAAGCACAAGAAGTTTCAGAAAGATAGCTTAAAAAACAACAAAGTTATCCCCTATTCTTTTCCGCAATGCAATCTTATGGGTGAAATTTTTCAAAATGGCGATTGGATCGGTCCACGAAAAGAGAAGCGCTCCGTGTATGGGCGCTTCTCTTCACCGTGCTTCTACGGGTCCCCGGTCCGCTTCTACTTCGCCTCTGGGCAAGGCGGAGCAGGCCAATTCGCTTCTGATTCTCCGCTTCTAATCGGAGCGGAGCACATCCCTACCAATGGCTACTAGCCCTGATGGTAATGTGCTGCCTCCTGAATCTGAGGCAGTAACCCTGTGCGTACCAGTTGCTGGGGACCATGGGTGGGAGGTTGCTGATGTACCATGTCCTGCTTTGTTGGTCCCTGGTTGACAGCTGGTTGGCCACTGCGTGAACAGAGTGCTGGACTAGATGGGTTGGACTCGATGGCCTTGTAGGCCCCTTTCAACTCTGCTATTCTATGATTCTATGATTCTATGGACCCTTGGACTGATCCAGCCTCAGGGCACTTCGTATGTTCTGATGTTCTCTTGTATAGAATTTTTAGTATGGTAGTACTGGAAGAAATCAGGTCTGCCACTTTGAGCCTCTCTCAAAACAGAGATTGCAGACTGAATGAACGAGTCACTGGTGGGTGTTGCAGTCATTAGACTACACCTCACATTCTGAGACGAAGAAGCAACAGCCGGACCCTCATTTCTGAAAACATAAAGTAATTCAGGTCTACCTCTTGCCATGGCCAAAGTGTGCAGGTTCGTGAGCAGGCAAAGAAGAAAAATAAAGAGAAACACGACAGCCCTTATATTAGCAAAGCCAGAGATTAATTTTAGGTGGAGCACTAGGTAAAAGTGTCAGTTGAAGCCAAATTGTGTGATATTACCTAGTGGTTGGAAGGCATGGCAATCTCAGAACGGTAGTCCCTCTTCAGGTGGTACAAAATACTCTTCCTCTCGTGGTGGGTTCTGCCCTGAATGGCCAAATTGGGTATTTTCCATCCGCCAGAGTTAGAGAATCCAGCAGACAGCTGCCAAGCTCACAAAGCCCAGGAGGCCCACCGCAGATGCAAACCGGGGTGCCCGATGCCCAGTGCCTATAGAGGGAAAGACAAAGGCTGGTGTTGCTGTGGTCAGAAGAGACCCTCCCTGAGGCTGCCTTGGGGAATTGGTGCACACAGCAGGAACGGAAGGCCAGAATGGCAGGGCCAATTCCAGTCTAGCTGTGCCTTTGCTAGCAGTGCCATGCTGCGTCAGGAAAGAATGGAAATCTACAGGTGAGGCTCTACTGCTTTTGTAGTGATGAACTTTGTATTTATGGAATTCAAATAAGACCTCTTAAATGCCATGTCCTGACAGAAAGGTGACCAGGAGTGGTTCCAGATGGAGGGCTCCTAGAGGTCCCAGACCAAAGGCATTGTGCAGCTGTTCCATCTTTGTGGTATGCCGATGTAGGGAAAAAACCGCACCAATAAGCGTGGATGTTAAAAAGAGAAATCAACTCTAGTGCTTGATAAACATGTTAAAAACTATTTTATTCTTTAAATCAAGCACCAGAGTTGATTTCTCTTTTTAGCATCCCATCTTTGTGGTAGTCAGTGATGTGAGTTTTCCAGAAAATTTCCCATGCAAATTAACAGGCATAGGAAAAATCTGGGTTTTGCACTGGAAAATGTTCTGATGCCCACGTGCAGGGGTGGGAAGCTTGTGGCCCTCCAGATGTTTTGGCAAGATGCAGAAAAGCACCATCGGTCAATTCTGTGCAGGCACAACAGCGGCAGAGATGTAGGGTTTTTCAGCATCCTTCCCCATGACAGAGATGTTTCCTCCAGCGGCGATGTGCTAGCCTTCGTCCCTCCTCTTTCATTGCCCTCGGCTGCCTGCCAAACCAGAGAGCTGGCCTGGCTCTACTGAAGGGGAGCAGGTGCTGAGGAGCCATCCTGCCGCATGGCCATTTCCATATTTCACAGCCCAGCCGGGACTTTGACAGTATCACAGACAGACAAGGCAGGAGACTCCCCAAACCCTTTCCATTCAGAGCCATCAGGCGACTAGGGCCAGATCTGCACCAAGCAGGGTACGGCACTTTGGAAACAGTTGGGAAACTGTATATGGAGTCCTGTTCGGGGCCCCAACAGTTATAAAACATTTTAAAGCAGGAGTGTAGCTCCTGTCCGGAGTAGTCCATTTTAACTGCAGAGGTTTAAGCCACCAGTCAGTCTGAAACTAACCAGGAAGCGATCTAACCATGACGTTGGAATCACATGAAGCGACTCCACCCTCGGAGCACCAACGCCGCTGGAACCAAATGCCAAAGCAAGAGCATTGCCCTACCTCATGTATGGGGCCAGATACGAACTGGTTGTCCATGGCTGTCACGTCGGACATGAACTCCTGAGCCACTCCTGAGCTGAGTGACCTCAGCATGGACATTGAGATCCTCCATCTTAAGGAGCCTGACATACAGGAGCTTTCATGATCATCTACAGAATCTGATTCCACAGTAGCCATGTCTAAAACAGGGATGAATCTGCAGTTCAAGATGAATTCAGTCCACGTTTTTTCATAGAACTGGACGCCTTTGCTGGCTGAACCTCCGAAGAGGGTCCTGCTTCAGCCTACACCTTGCACAGAAGCGCCTGGCTTTTCCGCTTTCATTTCGAGATGGCCTCCCCCCAACCCCCGGTTGACCTCTCTCCTGTGAAAATATCTGCTACCTGGAGATATGATGCCTCTCACGCTTCGTGCTTCTTGGTGTGGCGACATGCCAGTGCATGCACGCGCTTAAGTGGCCACCAGAGGGCAGCAGCTCCCCACGTGGAGGAGACCTGTTTAGCCTTCTGCCACCAAGCAGGATGAAAGGGGCTAGTCACCTGAGGGAGGTGCTCTGCTGGGCCTTCCTGCAAGACAGCTGTGGCTGGTGCTGCAGCGGAAGGGTTCCTTCTGCAAGAGACAGGCTGGGGGAGGGGGGAGGGCACTGGGGTTCCCTCTGTCCTTGGCTGCCTGTCTTCCCACCACATGGAAAACCCAGCCCTCCCTGCTCACAGCTAGAACATGCCTCTGAGCACAGCACAGGCCCAGGCAGCAGATTTTGCATCACTCCCCACCCCCTGCTCTTGCCACATGCCGGAATCCCCTGGAAGACACATGATTCAGTCATCCTGGGCTGTGGACTGGTTGGTTTGGATTTCCGGTCCCTCCCTGGGAGTTGCCGGTGAACATGGAAATGCCTTTGTTGTTTGTAAACTCTTCCTTTAACTTTGAGTGGGTGGGAAAGGGCCAAGACGGGACGAGGCCGCGCTGCAGAGCCCCTGGCACACCCCAGCCCACCCCAGCCCCGGCAAGCTGCTTTGGTGAGTTATCCTGTGCTCCTGATAATTTAGGAACATAGAAAGCCAGAGCCCCTTGGTCCATGTAGCCTAGTAGTGTTGACACTGACTGGCAGCAGCAGCGGTTCTCCAGGGTTTCAGGCAGGCGTTTTTCCAGCCCTACGCGGAGATGCTGCCGGGGATTGCACCTGGGACCTTCTAGTCCCCGTCTTTACAGAGACGCTTTGGCGACAGGAGGCGCCTTGCACCCGCACTTGTCTTCCTTCCCAGCATCTACATGGGAAGGAAGGCAAGTGCAATTTTTCCTGCCTGCACCTCTGGAAAACAAAAAGAACAAACAAACAAATGGGAGGAGGAGGAGGAGGAGGAGGAGGAGGAGGAGGAGGAGGAAAGGAACGGGGCCGTTCCTCCTCCCCTCCCTTTTTTTTAAAAATAAAATAAAAATCCTAATCTCTATCTGTGGAGCTCTGCAGAAACATATAATAAAAATAAAAAATGTGGGGCGGGGGGAAGGAACGAGGCAGCAGAGAAGGACGCGAGAGGGACTGGGAGAACCCCTTCTCCTCCTTCTGGCTGCCTCGTTCCTTCCCCCCTTTTATTATATGTTTCTGTGGAGCTCCGCAGATAGATATTAGAAAATTTAAAAAAGGGGGGACGAACAGGCAGCCAGAGGGAGGAGAAGGGGTTCTCCCAGTCCCACTTGCGTCCTCTTCTGCTGCCTCCTTCCTTCCCTCCCTCCACGTTATTTTTATTACATGTTTCTGCACAGCTCTGCAGATAGAGATTAGGAAATTTTAAAAAGGAGGGGGGCCCATGGCACTCTCACATGCACACACCCTCACACCGGCTGAGCAGAGAGGAAGAGTAGAGAAGCCAGAGTTGAGCAGTCCTCTGGGGTGGGGCTCTGCTCCTTGTTAGTGCTTGCTCTGCTCAGTTCCCTGCAGTTCATCAAATGGCCCAATCCGAAGCCCTTGGACGGTGCTTCCGCAGATTCTTTCCCCCTCCCTCTGCCCCTGTGCAATGTATCAGAAGGATAACTGTCCTGGTGTTTTTGACAGGGCCTTGAGACCTATGTCTTTTGCATCCAGACGCAGAGACAAGTTGGGGTTTTGTTAGGTCAAGTGTGCTGAAATGGTGGCCGCTGAACTTGTGTGAGAAACCTCTCCTGGGAATAATGTGTGTGTGTGTGTGTGTGCTAAAGTGCCACCTACCTGCATTTGGCACGCAGCCAGTGGGGCTTCCAGACCACGTGCTGTTGCCCTGGCAGACTCTTGCTGCAGGACCTGCAAGGGTGTACCCAGGATCGCAGCGGAAGTGGATGATGGAGCCGGCTAAATAGTTGGTTCCGTCTTTCCTGCCATTTGCGGGGGGAGCCAGCCAGCCGCAAGAAACCACTGAGGCTGAAATGGTGGCCGCTGAACTTGTGTGAGAAACCTCTCCTGGGAATAATGTCATTGATTTCGTAGCCCTTTGGTCAAATTCAGGATGGCTCTTCTAATGGACTTAGAAGCCTATGTTGAACAATTGCGAAATGACGGCCAATTGAAATTTACTTTGGGCGCTGACAGTTTGTCCAAAATAAGTTATGAAACTTAATGTGTTAGTTGTAGAACGTGAAATGGCATATAGTTTAGTATGTGGATCAACCTTCTAACACACTGATGTTATGAAAATGAATTTTTAAAAATTAAAAAATGGCTGCCAGAACCATTACATTTCAATTAAACATGAACTAAACTTATCATTTTGTACTCAGAACAACAATATAACACCTGCAGTTATTGTAGAACAACTCTTCACAACTTCAATTTGTTTTTATATCTACTATTTATGCATGCTTTTATATCAACATGGCTTTTTAACAAAGCTTTTAATGGCTAAATTCACTAAGCCTGTACATAGTTTGAATTGTTTGAATTGGTTTTAAATTCTATACTGATTTAACTTATTAATGGTTTAATTTGTTTTTAGCCATGTATATTTATTCTTTTATATAGTTTGCATGATTTTATCTGTACACCACCCTGAGATCCTTGTGATATAGGGTGGGATACAAATGTTGTAATAACTAAATAAATAAATATGTTAACTATTTATGTTTAAGATACAGTAGAGACAAAATAAATACAATTCCATGATCACATTACAGAAGGTAAACAGCTGCAAGTTGCCCTGAAGTTTTGATGGAAACTAAAACAGAAAATGGAAGGACTGGGGGTATATTATAGGTGCACAATAGACAAGACACAGACAGGTGTAAATGACATTTCAAGGGGAAATCTTGGGCAGCACAATCCTACTACCTGATGAGGACCAACTCCAGCATTGGAGCTCCTGAGATATCCAGACTGTCCAAAGAAGCCTGGCTGGGTCAAAGAGAGGAAGCAGTGGGGATTTTGTTTTCTCTCTTCCATCCTTGCGAGGGGTGTGTGTGTGTGTGTGTGTGTGTGTGTGTGTGAGAGAGAGAGAGAGAGAGAAAGAGAGAAATCAGTGATGAGACTTCCAGCACTGATGTAAATCCCCCCACCCCCATTCTCGTGTTGGTGAGGTCCGTGAGGGGTCTGGCAGGGACCTCTCCTGGCATGCTCAGGGACTGCCCACCCACTGTTTCATCTTGCACTGAGCCCACAATTTCTAATTCCAATCTACAGCTCTCCTAGTTTACGGGAGAGCAGTTACTTGACCCAATCCACCAATGCCGTCTTCTATGCATGAGACTGCTCCTGAGTAGCCACAACTGGCTCCTGAGTGGGGAGGGCAAGCCAGTCTCCAGCAATGAGGCAAGGCATCTGTCCTCATAGGCAGCAGCTCAGATGCATCACCAGCAGCAGTGCAAAGGTGAGGCTGAGCATGACTGAGGGTGCAGCAACAGAGAACGTGGGTGCTGAAGGGTCCACGCAGCCATCCTCTGAACTGCCAGGAGGGGATATGGGGGGGGTCTCCATGGTTTATCTCCCCTCTTCTCACAATGGGCATTTCTTTTAATGGGAAAGGGGTGCCCCCTAACCCCTTTGGCAGTTTGGAGCTTGAGTTCAATGTGCTTCAAGGATCTGTAAGGTTTGCCTGCAGGATGTTTTGATGAACCTGGGAAGTGGCCATACAAAAGGCTGCCAGTTTTGTGACCTCAGTAGGCAAAGGGAGTTTTAAAATACATGTCCAGCACCTGGAATTCTCTGAACCATCCAACAGTTAAAAGTAAAGGCCCCTGTCTATATTGGACAACCATCTGTCAGGGATGCTTTAGGGTGGATTCCTGCATTGAGCAGGGGGTTGGACTCGATGGCCTTGTAGGCCCCTTCCAACTCTGCTATTCTGTGATTCTATAATTCTATTATTCTATTTCAGATAAGAGTTCTCTAACAAGAAATAAATACAGATAAAGATGTGTCATTATATCTAGGTAGAAAAATATACTGCCCTACCAAGTTTATTCCTATGTCTAATCATTTTAACAACAAGAGACAAAAGTACATTTTGTTTGTTGCCATCCTCTTCAGAGCAGGTGAGCTTTTATTTCTCCTTTGCAATGAATGATGCCTCCTCCAGCTGCATGGAATTCGGAGGGCGGGTGGATGGAAGGGCTCCAGGATGCATCAGATCTGGCGTCAGTCTCTGCATGGGAAGGGATGGGTGTTAGGAGTGTTATGCAGGGTCTTCCTTCTTTTTGAGGCGCTGTGGGTTGTTCACTCAGATTCTAATATGAAAAGTGCTGTTAAAAAATTAGAATAATACTTAATCATTTGTGGCCCATGGTCAGAACATTTGGCAATAAGTACAAGGAGGCTGACGGAGATAAAACATCAGGTTGCAGCTAAATTCTAGGCCTCAATTTTGTGATTGTTCAGAGAAACTCCCAAATTATTTCAGCTCAGGAAAAATGCTGCTCTCTTTGCTGAAATGCTTGATAGAACAAGACAGCTCTCAATGTGGGCTGTGTGGGCTGTGGCTGTATGTCCCGAGAAGAGAAGGCGGCACAGGTTGTACTCAGTAGAATAATGAAAGCAACTCCAGCGGCCTACGGCAACTATTTTTCATGAGCTGTCTGCCGCACTGGCCTGTGCAGGGTGAAATGGGGAAGCCTGAAGGGCAACTTTAGGGCGTTTTCATCATGAAGTGATTTTCCTGGCACTGTTTGACTTGTGAGAAAGGGTTTCGCAAGACTAGCGCAGGATGGGCCCCATTACCTGAGGAAGTCGGGGGCTCGCACAATCATGTGCTGGAAATCTTCTAGGGACAGCTTGCCATCATTGTCCAGGTCGGCCTCATCCATCACCTTGTTGCACACCAGACACACTTCCTCGGGAGTCAGTTCTTTGCGGGTGAGTTTGTTCACGGTCTTCTCCAAATCCGATTTGCAGATGTAGTCATCGTTGTTAAAGTCTGCTGAAAGGGAGCACTTGGATCTCTCAGAGTTGGCAGAGGGGGTAGCATAGCCTCTGCAGACTTCTACTGTTACTTTCTACTGTTAGTTTTACCCTACCCTGTGCCTGCTTACCCTACCCTGTACCTGTTTGCATTCTCTTCCCCTCCTTATTGTTTTACTATGATTTTATTAGATTGTAAGCCTATGCGGCAGGGTCTTGCTATTTACTGTTTTACTCTGTACAGCACCATGTACACTGATGGTGCTATATAAATAAATAAATAAATAAATAATAATAATAATAATAATAATAATAATAATAATACAAGCTCCCCTCAGAATGTCTCCCTTCCACCTGAATGGCCACCCAAACCCATAGTTGGGGCCAGCCCAAGACATCTGTCTGCCTATGGCAAAGGCTATGATGCTCCCCTGCCCTCATTCCATGCACAGAAGTCGACTGGGCTGGTAGCTGAATCTTATGACTCAGCACTGGCGTTCCTCCACTACCCCTGAGTGGAACAGACGAGCACAGGAGGAGCAGAGCAGTCCCACACTGCCTCGCCACCCACAGATTCTGCTGCCTGAGGCACCTGCTTCGCTCTTGTCTAATGTCAGTGCTGATCCCATGGAAGCTAAGAGTGTGGTGGGCGGAGGGGTTGATTACGAGTGCTGGGAATGCTGGCATTGCTTTAAAGTGCATACATGCACACAGGTTTTCTCTGCAACTACGTGGGCCCTTCCTACCCATGAACATCTGGCTTGTGTGTGGCACAAAAACATTTTCTTCAAAGGAGCGTTCAGTTTTTAATGAGGCTGTCACTGACTGCAAGCTGGTTCCAGGGTCACCTTTGTGCCTTTAATAGCTCAGGACAGGAAGAAATGAGAGAGAGACTGAAAGAACTGGGCATGTTTAGCCTGGAGAAGAGAAGATTGAGGGGAGACATGATAGCACTCTTCAAATACTTAAAAGGTTGTCACACAGAGGAGGGCCAGGATCTCTTCTCGATTTCCTGACTTGGAGCTGAGCAGAAGCAGGGAAGAGCAGCTGGCCCAGCTCAAGTAGAAGCTACAAAAGTAAGCCAGTTCCCAGAGAGAGAGAGCGAATAGAGAGCGAGCTAACAGGAAGAGCAAACAGGAGTTTGACAGGGGGAGTGTAGGGGAAGAGGAGACTAAGGAAAGGGGAACAAGAGAAGCCTCAAGGAAATCCAGGAGGCTGCCAATTTAAAGAGGCCGTGTGCTTGCCATGTGCTCCTGAGTGCTGAGTGAAGAGGGTTGGTGTGCAGAGTTGCTGCAGGACCTGAAGGGGGTGTGGCCTGATTGCTGATTGTACTTTGTACACAGCAATCAGTGGCCTGATTGCTGTTGATTGTTGTTGGCCTCCCGGTGACCTCATTCTGTTTCCTGACTTGGAGCTGAGCAGAAGCAGGGAAGAGCAGCTGGCCCAGCTCAAGTAGAAGCTACAAAAGTAAGCCAGTTCCCAGAGAGCAAGCGAACAGAGAGTGAGCTAACAGGAAGAGCAAATAGGAGTTTGACAGGGGGAGTTCGGCAGGGGAGGCCAAGGGGGAGGCCTCTAAGGAAAAAAAAAGAGGGGGGGGAAACAAAGAAAAACATAAAGAGAAACCCACCCACCCCACAAAACCAAAAAACAAACAAAAACAAAACCCCAACCAAAAAAATCTTATTTTCCCTTAAGACCTACTCATATAGTTGTGTACCTTCAGAGAGGACAGGACAAAGTAAAGGCAATTCCACTATAATCAGAAAGGAAAAAAACAAAGCAGAAATAGACAATATGGATGGAAAGGAGTCCCTAGAGGTGGCGACCTGCAAAGGGTGTGCAATGTTCATGTTTCTGCCTGAGCTCAACATGGCGTATACCTGCAACAAGTGCAAGCTGGTGGCACTTTTGGAAGAAAAAGTGAGAGGACTTGAGTGGCGAGTGTCCACCCTCCAAAGAATAAGAGAAGACGAGGAGTTCTTAGACCGAACGGTGGAACTGCAACAGCAACAAGAAGCACACGAGATTGAAGAGCAACAGCCAGCTGAAGCAGAAGTGGAGTATGCTGAGGAGAGGAAAGCCAATGAAGAGGAAACTCTCTGGAAAAGAGTGACAGTTAGGAGCAGAAGAACGAGAAGGCATTCTGCACCGGTGGAACCATTAGAGTTAAGCAACCGCTTTCAGCTTCTGGAGGATGAGTCTGAAGGACAGTTTGAAGAGGAAGAAGTACAGGAGACACCGTGCAACAATGAACAAGAGGCAGAAGGTAGGTCAACCAAGAAGAAGAGAAGAGTAGTCATTGTGGGAGACTCCCTGCTGCATGGGATTGAAACCCAAGTATGTCGTGAAGACCCATGGACTCACCAGGTGTGCTGTCTCCCTGGAGCACAGATTAGAGATGTGACTGAAGGGTTACCAAAACTCATAAAGTCCACGGACACATACCCCTTTCTTCTCATCCATGTGGGAACAAATGATGTCCCCAAGCAGAGCTACGAAGAAATCATTTCAGACTATGAAGCTCTGGGAAGGAAACTGAAGAACTTTGGGGCCCAGGTAGTTTTCTCATCCATCCTCCCGGTTCTTGGAAGAGGATTAGAAAGGGAAAGAAAAATACTCCGGATGAACGACTGGCTACGAAGGTGGTGCCGACATGAGAATTTTGGATTCTGGGACCACGGGCTATGCTACTTGGAACATGAACTGCTAGCAAGGGATGGGTTGCACCTCACAAGGGCTGGAAAGAATGTGTTCGGCCACAGCATGAAGAACTTGATCAGGAGGGCTTTAAACTGAATCTTACGGGGGCGGGAGACGTAAACCTCGAGGCAACAATGGATGAAGGCCAAGGCACCACAGTACAGAGAACAGCTCCAATAGTGCCCCCAAATAGTGTCCACAACAATGTAGGAACAAAGCCAGACTATAAAACACATGGTCTTCGATGGCTATATACTAATGCCCAGAGCATGGGAAACAAACAGAACAAACTTGAACTCTTATTACATGAAGGCAAATACGACTTGATAGGTATAACTGAAACTTGGTGAGATGACTCCCATGACTGGAATATAGCAATTGAAGGATATAACTTGTTCAAAAAGAACAGAAGAAATAGAAAGGGAGGTGGAGTTGCACTATATGTTAAAAATACCTATCCCTGCACAGAAATACAGGCGGATCAGACTGGGAGCCCCATCGAGAGCATCTGGATTAAAATAAATGGGGCAAGGAATAAAAAGAACATGATAATCGGAGTCTACTACCGACCACCCAATCAAGGAGAAGACGAGGACGAAACTTTTGAGAAACAAATTGCCAGTGTTTTAAGGAAGTGTGATGTAGTAGTGATGAGAGACTTCAATTACCCTGATATCTGTTGGGAGACGTAGGCCATAGCTAGACCTAAGGTTTATCCCTGGATCGTCCAGGGGTCAAACCTGTTCATCTAGGTGACACACAGGGGATCCAGTGCTCAGGCAGGGGCGAACCCTGGATGATCCTGGGATAAACCTTAGGTCTAGCTGTGGCCCAATACTGCCAAAAGTGGCCCTTCCAAGAAATTCCTGACATGTGTAGGTGATAACTTTCTCCTACAGAAAGTGGAGGAAGGAACTAGAGGATCGGCAATCCTTGACTTGTTATTGACCAATAGGGATGACTTAGTGGATAAAGTGGCAGTTACGGGAACTCTGGGGGAAAGTGACCACGTCATACTTGAATTCTTGATTATGAAGGAGACAAAAGTTGAGTGTAGCCATATACGTACTCTGGATTTTAGGAAAGCTGATTTTAATAAACTCAGAACTATGATAAGTAAGGTCCCATGGCAAATGAGCCTAATGAGAAAAGGAGTGCAGGATGAGTGGGAGTATTTAAAAAAGGAAATTTTAAAGGCACAGTTACAAACAATTCCAACAAGGAGAAAAGATAGAAGACAAAAGAGGAAACCAAAGTGGCTCCACAAAAAGCTTAGAGATGACCTGAAAACTAAAAGGGATACATATAGGAAGTGGAAGGAAGGCCAGGCTACAAAAGGAGAGTACAGACAGGTGGCACAGAAGTGCCGAAATGGCATCAGGAAGGCTAAAGCTCAGAATGAGTTGAGATTAGCGAGGGATGCTAAAAGCAATAAAAAGGCTTTCTTCAGATATGTGAGTAGTAAAAGACAGAGGAAAGAAATGGTGGTTCAACTGCTTAACGAGGATGGCAAATTGATAACAGATGACAAAGAAAAGGCTGAAGTGCTCAATTCCTACTTTGCCCCAGCCTTCTCCCAAAAGCAGGTCTATGACCCCCCTGGAAAAAGTGAAGCAGAAGTTGAGGGGGCAGGATTACAGTTTGAGATTGATAAACAAATAGTCAAAGAACACCTAATTTCCTTGAATGAGTTCAACTCTCCAAGGCCCGATGAACTGCATACTAGAGTAATGAAGGAGCTAGCGGAAGAACTCTCAGAACCTTTGTCTATTATCTTTGCAAAATCATGGAAGACGGGTGAGGTGCCGGACGACTGGAGGAGGGCTAACGTTGTCCCTATCTTCAAAAAGGGCGAAAAGGAGGAACCTGGGAACTACAGACCAGTCAGTCTGACATCCATCCCTGGGAAAATTCTGGAGCAGATTATAAAGAAGTCAATCTGTAAACATCTTGAAATCAATTCAGTGATCACTAGAAGCCAACATGGATTTGTCAAGAACAAGTCCTGTCAGACAAATTTGATCTCATTTTTTGATAAGGTAACCTCCCTTGTGGACCGTGGGAAAGCTGTGGACATCATATATCTTCACTTCAGCAAAGCTTTTGACAAAGTACCACATGACATTCTGATTAACAAACTAGCTAAAAGTGGGCTAGATGGAACAACTATTAGGTGGATTCACAGTTGGCTACAGAATCAGACTCAAAGAGTACTTATTAATGGAACCTTCTCAAACTGGGGAGAGGCAACGAGTGGGGTACCGCAGGGCTCAGTCCTGGGGCCAGTGCTCTTCAACATTTTTATTAATTATTTGGATGAGGAGGTGCAGGGAACGCTGATCAAATTTGCAGATCACACCAAATTGGGTGGGATAGCTAATACCCTGGAAGACAGAAACAAACTTCAAAGTGATCTTGATAGGCTGGAGTGCTGGGCTGAAAACAACAGAATGAAATTTAATAGGGATAAATGCCAAGTTCTACATTTAGGAAATAGAAACCAAAGGCACAGTTACAAGATGGGGGACACTTGGCTCAGCAATACTACAAACGAGAAGGATCTTGGAATTGTTGTAGACTGCAAGCTGAATATGAGCCAACAGTGCGATATGGCTTCAAGAAAGGCAAATGCTATTTTGGGCTGCATTAATAGAAGTATAGCTTCCAAATCACGTGAGGTACTGGTTCCTCTCTATTCGGCCCTGGTTAGGCCTCATCGTATTGCGTCCAGTTCTGGGCTCCACAATTCAAGAAGGACGCAGACAAACTGGAGCGGGTTCAGAGGATGGCAACCAGGATGATCAGGGGTCTGGAAACAAAGCCCTATGAAGAGAGACTGAAAGAACTGGGCATGTTTAGCCTGGAGAAGAGAAGATGGAGGGGAGACATGATAGCACTCTTCAAATACTTAAAAGGTTGTCACACAGAGGAGGGCCAGGATCTCTTCTCGATCCTCCCAGAGTGCAGGACACGGAATAATGGACTCAAGTTAAAGGAAGCCAGATTCCAGCTGGACATCAGGAAAAACTTCCTGACTGTTAGAGCAGTGCGACAATGGAATCAGTTACCTAGGGAGGTTGTGGGCTCTCCCACACTAGAGGCCTTCAAGAGGCAGCTGGACAAGCATCTGTCGTTGATGATTTAGGGTGGATTCCTGCATTGAGCAGGCGGTTGGACTCGATGGCCTTGTAGCCCCTTCCAACTCTGCTATTCTACGATTCTATGATTCTCTCAAATCCAGGAGGTGCAGCTTTTCCTATCACCTCATTTTGTTGCCTTGGAAAAACTGTATGTACTGAATATTTCCCTGCCCTTTAGCTGATTTGTGGAACCTCCTGTCATGCTTTCCTGAGAGCTGCCTCCCCTCAGTGGTTCCAGCTCAGCAATGCACTCGGCCTTTTCTGCAGACAAGTCCTTGGAGGCTCTAATAATGAAAGATTGTCCTGCATTATCAGTCTGAAAAGTTAAGCAGAGAGCACACGTGCACACACATCCCGCTCTGGCTGCAGCCAGCTCCGGGGCGCCCAAGGGCCACTCACCATAGATTTTGAAGGCGTAATAGGCCTTCAGGTCACGAGGTGCCATTTCACTCATCACTGAGAACATATCCAAGAAATCATCTAAGGTCATGTTGCCCTCACCATCCTCGGAGAAGACCTCAGCTATCCGCTGTCGAAAGGGGTTGTCCTGGGACAGGAGACAGAGTGGGAAGTGAAGTGTAGCTGTTCCTCTTTCAGGCCAATTCCTCAACACCCCCTAGCTCCCCCTATGGACCTATAGGGGAACACCCTACTCTTAGGCAACCAGACCCCTTTCCTCAATGTTTCCCCCAGGAACCAAAACGTGTGTGTGTTTCTGGTGGCGTAGTGGAAGCAGCTGTGGTGGCCTCCCTTTGGCATGGGTGGCAGCAGTGGAACTGTGGACATCGGCTGTGGTCTCCTTTCTCTGATGCTCCCTGGAGTCAAGAGGCACCTTTTAAAAAAGCTTTTAAAAATGTACAAGTATTGGTGGTAGCAGAAACAAGAAATATTGGTAGCCCCCAAGTGCCAGCATCAGGGTCGTAATGAACATGGTTGGTGACAGACACTGACCCTTTTTGTTCTGCCACCAGCAGAGGTGTTAACAAGAGGTTAAAAGAGAACCTTTGCACAGGCAGATACTGGCGGTCTATGGGGTTGTGCTGCTAAGGCTCGAGGCCTCCCTGAATAGAAAATGTCTGGGGAGAGCAAGAGCCAAAAGATACAGCAGCTTTCTCAGCTGAGCTGATGGAGCATATGGGCTCTGTGTTCCTGTCTTCTCTCCCTCTGCTGCAGCCAGATGGAAAGTGCTGTGCAGCATGACATGAAGGGGCGAGGGGAATGGAAACAAATGTTCTTTACTATTCCATTAGATTTAACTTATGTTTTAATTACAAGTGGCACACTGAACATTCTTCTTGTTTGTTTGTTCAAATTTTGGACAACTCTAGTAACGAGTTGCTCAAATAAAGTGTGTTCATTTCTAGTCGCTTCTCATGCACCCAGAAGTTCTAATCCTTCACATTATTAGTTTATTGCCATGATCAGGCAGAAGGCAAAACACTTTCAGAACATAAACATCTATTCAGTGATGAGAAAGGGCACTGAATAGTAATGTGTAGCCTAGGGTGACCATATTTTGGAAACCAAAAAGGAGGACAACATGGTCGCCCCCAAGGGGGCGTGTCCAGTACCAAGGGGCCGTGCCCACCCGAACATAGCCTTGGTCACATGTCTGATTTTACAGCACACATTTAAGACAAATCTGTTCTACATAACATCTTAATGTTAAAATCACTGAAATAAAGAACAAGTGAGAGATTCAATGTATCTGAAATTAACTTCACTCACTCCTTCTTTTGTAGGTTTTGCTGTACTTTGAAGCTTTTGCTATACTCTGTGTGTTACATTCTCCCCTTCCTTCAAATATCTTTTCTAACTGTATCTTCACTCATTGCAAGCTGCTATTGTTGTTAACAGGGTTTGCTACTGGCCCCAGATCTGTTTCAAATTTGGTATGGCTAAAGCTCTACCTAAAAGCTATCATGATGCCAACTTTCATCTCTTTATCTTTAAAAATTACAGTTTAAAAAATAATAATTTTAAAACCTCAATTTTTTAAAAAAATCCTAAAAAATCAATGGATGAACGGATCTGTTTCAAATTTGGTGTGGCTAAAGCTCTACCTAAATCCTATCATGGTACAAAGTTTCATCTCTTTATCTTTAAAAATGACAATTTCAAAAATAATAATTTTAAAACCTCAATTTTTAAAAAATTCCTAAAAAATCAATGGATGAATGGATCTGTTTCAAATTTGGTGTGGTTAAAGCTCTACCTAAATCCTTTCATGGTGCAAAGTTTCATCACTTTATCTTTAAAAATGATGATTTAATTTTTTTTAAAAAACCCTCAATTTTTAAAAAAATCCTAAAAAAATCAATGGATGAACAGAACTGTTTCAAATTTGTTATGACTAAAGCCCTTCCTAAGAGCTACCATTGTGCCAAGTTCTATGTTTTTATCTTAAAAAATGACAGAGTTATAAGCATTTTTGTTAATTCCCATTAGACCTGCTCTTTGAAAATAACAATAATCCGGATTTCCCCTCCCCTCCCGGATTTGCCGGCAAAAACCCGGGCAAATCCGGGCAAATCCAGTCATATGATCACCAGAGTTGATTTTTGCTTCAGGGAAACAGAGCACCAAGACTAGGTCAAAATGGGGTGGGGGGAGAATAAATCAACTAGAAAATAACAACATAGCATCTGAAAATTGATCTTTGGAACCCTGTTCAAAGAATCTGTGTGTGTGTGTGTGTGTGTGCACGCACACACACACACACAGTGAATTCCTTGCTCCACTTTCCCCAGTGGTTAAGAGCATTGCCTTGGAGGAATATTTTCCATCTTGGCTGGGTAAAGTCTTGCAAGGAATCATTCCCCCTCTTCCCATAGAAGCAAATATGAAATTAATTCTAATTGTGGCTAATAAAAAGCACAGCTCAGTATTTGTTATGTAGTGTCTTGGCATAGAGCCAGCCAGAGGGGGCCAAGGGCCTTGAAGTCCAATTCCCCCTGCAAGGCAGGACAGATACCCATTTCCTATGTCCCACCACCACCTATAAATCAGCTGATGCAACCCACAGCACTGCAGATTGGTGCCTGCAGAGCAACTGTCTAGCCCCAGCCGCCACTCAAGCAAGCCGAGATGGGATGCCCTCCCTCCTCGCAGAAGGCAATCAGCTCCAATCCCTGATTTCAGTTAGTAGGTTTCTCTTGGTTTCAGTGAACTGTGGCAATTCTGGCCCTTCTGTGTTCGAGACTGTAGGGCCATATCTACACCTAGGGGCTGACTAGATGGTGAAAGCCCTGTGGTGGCTGTGTGGTCCTGCTGCATCGATTATATGAGAGAGCCAGTGTGGTGTAGCGGCTAAAGTGTTGGACTGGGAGTCAGGAGATCTGGGTTCTAGTCCCCAATCGGCCATGGAAACCCACTGGGTGACTTTGGGCCAGTCTCATACTCTCAGGCCAACATACCTCACAGGGTTGTTGTTGTGAGGATAAAATGGAGAAGATGAGGAGGGTTATGTACACTGCCTTGGGTTCCTTGGAGGAAAAAAGGTGGGATATAAATGTAATAAATAAATAAATATGACACAGCAGCCACCTCACAACCATTATTGGGCTTTCCTGCAAAGCTGTGACTTTAAAACGTTGGAGACTTCCTCTGACTTCTCCCCTCCAGAGCGAGGTGAGTACAGCGCACCCCATGTCTATCCTTGCTCCAGAGTCACAGCAGAGGCATTCCCAGGCACATGGTGACCCCTGATTGGTGACTGTCCATCCGGGGAGAGAGCTGACCCAGTGGGCCAGTGGCTGCAAGAAACTCTGCACCCTCCCTTTGTGTTGGACTTAGCCATTGCCACCCTGCTCAGAGAAAGCACGCGGTTTTGCTTAAGGTGGCAGCAACCCAGTGCCATATAGACAGCCCCCTTGTGTGAAGTCATGACAAATGCAGGGGAAAAACACTGTGAAAGTGATATATGGAATGTGGATTTTGCCCCAACAGTTACCAGTGCAGTTCAGTACCACTATAAAGCAGTAGTGCAGATCTAGCCAAGGTGACTACTGACATTTGGTTGGATCCCAATTTAGTCATCCTTAGAGCAGACCCACTGAAATGAGTGGCACACAAAGTAGTACAACTAAGTCTAGATCCAACCCATATCATTTCCTGGCCTTGGGCAATTAGTGTGTGATGCATTATTCACCAGGGGATTGGGAGGACATGGCCAGGGTTGTCTCCCCGGGCTTTGCTGGCCAGTACCTTTAGCTCGGGCATGCTGCCAATGAGTTCGTAGGGGAGCTTCACGCTGGGTCTGTTTGTGTAATCAAGCGGGACCAGCTGAGGGGCCAGGTCACGGTACCTGTCAAACAATCTGCAAGGAAAGGAAAGGAAAGGAAAGGAAAGGGAAGGGAAGGTGTCTTTCTCACCTGTCTGATCCAGGACCAGGGCTTGGACAGCTGGCTGGGAGGCCAGGTATCTGCATTGGGCTGGTAACAGCCAGACACCACTGAGTAACATGCAGGATGTGAGACAAGGCAGGGGTGTTTTTGGGGAGTTCCAATATCAAGAAAGCTGAGATCTCCCCAAGCGCAGCCTCAGCAGCAGAGGAGCAGTGGTTGGATGCCTGGCTGTGCAGAGGCTTCTCCTTGGCTGCTCTTGGGTTCACCTAACTCCGCTGTTAGCCAAATGTAATTTTCTCTGGCAGCAAGGAGGGCTCAGCACTCAGCCATACAGCTGCTGCCTAGAGGAAGCAGGCAGGGTGGTGCTGGTGAGCAGGCTGTTTCTCCACTCCCCAAAGGTAGAAGGGGAGATGAGGAGGAGGGTGTCAAGCCTTGCATTATCTCAAAGATGTTAGGCCAGCTCAGGATGCAGCAAGGCCAGAAGAGGGTTGGAAGGTCTCCTGAAATGCCACCTCTCTCTCTCTCTCTCTCTCTCTCTCTCTCTCTCTGTGTGTGTGTGTGTGTGTGTGTGTGTGTGTGTGTGTGTTGGGGTTGTGGCTTTGCTTTGGATTGGTTGTGGTTTGGGGCTTTCTTTGATTTTTGATTTTTTGGGGGCCAGTTCTGTGAATTATAAAAAAGTATCTCTCCGTGTATCATCTCACTGATTCACAACAGTGTTCTCTGGAATCCTATGAACATTTATATGGAAATAAGTCCCAAATGCCTTCAGAATACGTAAATATGAGTAAATATGCTTAAGATCAGGTCGCCCCAAGTCTCTTCCTGCTCTGCCAGCTTGAAAGGGTATTTCTTTTATCATTGCTGTTTCCCCTTTAAAGTTGTTGGGTTAGATCCAGATTCAGTCATGCTTAAGCTAGACCCACTGAAATCACTGGGACAAGTTAGTGATAAACTTAAGTCCTGTTGATTACAATAGACCTACTTTAAGCATGACTAGATCTGGATCCAACTCTTTGTTTAAATTTACTGCTTGTTACTACTTTTTTATGTTTAGGGTCTTTACTAAGTTGTTTTGTTATTCTTAGGTTGGATCTGGATTTAGTCATTCTTTGAGTACACCCACTGAAATTAACAGGATGTCCAACAAGTCCCATTGATCTGAATGGATTCAAGGCCTTATTTTGAAGCCAGACACTTTAAGGCACAGGTAAAAAGGATGGCTGTACATCCTAAGCAAGCTAATGAAGAACTAAAGGCAGCCGCGGGGAGTGGGTGGGGTGAAAGGGTGTTCACTGAAAACTTTGGAAAAGCAGGGGGGCAGTGAAGGGTGGGTTGGTGTTTGTCTTCTTTTTTGTCTTTGCTTACTCCTCTTGCTGCTGCTGCTGTGGGGTTGCAGAGTCTGCCGTCCAAAGCTGTCATCATGGGAAGTGGGAGAGAACAATGAGGCAGACGTTTCAAAAGGGTTCCCTATCAATAATAGATGCCTTATTCATGATACAATTATGGTCTTGGCTCCCATTCCACACATGAAAACATACCTATACTTAGGTTTCATGAACTACAGCCTTTCACTCCATTTGTTTTTCTTGCCACACAGCACACCACACATTACAGAGGAGGGGCACATTTCTCCAGGTCAGGACCCTTCTGTCTCTTTCTCACTCTCTCCCAAGATCTCAGCCCACAAGACTTGTGTCATGGCTTTCTCTGGGTGGGTGTCTATTCATTCATTTATGCATGCATGCATCAATTTATATCCCACCACTCTTCCTGGGAGCTCAATGCAGTGGACAGTGTCCTCCCGCACCCACCCAGCAATCATTTTATCCTCGCAATAACCCTGTGTGGTAAGTTAGTCTTTTTCAGTAGTGGTCCTCTGATTGTAATGGTCTTTCTAGTGAGGCCCACCAGGTGCCAACATTCTCACCTTTTCAACACCGGGTTAAGACTTTCCTCTATTCACAGGCATTTGATGGCGTATGATTGTTTTTTTAAAAAAATGCATCAGTTGAAGTATTTGGTTGTCACTGATGTTTTATTTGTTTATGGGGTCCTGGTGTTTTAGTGGAAATAGTTTTAGCTGTCTTGTATGGGGTTCTTTTTGTATGTTTTAATCCTGTTGTAAGTCCTTGTGTGCTTGCCTTTTTTCTTTTTTTAAGAGGAAGGTGACAAAGAAATCTAATGAATGATAATAATAACAGGCTTAGAGGAGGTGACTTCATAGCTGAGTGGAGATTTGAACTGAGGCCTCCCAAGATCTTAGTCCAAACTTTTAACCACTCTACCACGTTATCTTTTAATCTCTGCAGAGCCGTGAATATTGGGAGATGGGGTGAGCAGGGGAGACATAAAAGATGGAAAATATGAATTATAAGGCAGGACTGAGTTCCTCATTAAGTCTCACACATCAGCCTGCTGTGGGGCACGCCATCTCCTCTGTGGGGGGGAATCTACTACAGCTACCAATGAAAACAACAATGGTGTACAGCAATTCCATTTCTTACTCCTTAATGGTGTTTTTTTTTTTTTTTTTTTTTTTGTAGAAAGAAAGGACAGGGAAGGACACACATGGGAGGGTTTCAAATGGAAAGCCTCATCTGGACCACTCATAAAACTCTTTGAAGAAGGCAGGGCAATTGCTCGGCAGAAACTTCCTCTGGAAGGACACTTTAAAAAACCTTCAGCATTCATTGATTTAGTCTGCTTTATTACAGTTTTCTTAAACTTACTGTGTCATTGTAACAATAAATGTCCCTCAGCTGATGAGGAAAGGAGTTTCCAGAACACCAAGTTAAAGAGCAAGCATGGCAAAGCACATTTGATCAGATATGTGTTAGGCATCTCTAGAAAGCCAGAGCACCAAGTTCCATTTCCCTCAGCATGGAAAAAGGTGGAAACTATGCTTCGTCCATCCCTAATCCTTTATAACTGATATTCCTGATATAAACACTTGGATCTGACAGGTTCATAGTTTTCTCACCTCAGAATTTCTTTCCTTGTGAAAAATGTTGCATCCTGAAAGGCGGAAGAAATATGTAATCAGGCACTGGAGAAGGTGTAAACGTAGAAAACCCACACATCGGCATAATTTCTGATCCTGTAATGGGAACTATTAATTTCTCCCCACCCCCACCCCCGGTGTTTTAAATGCCCCCCCAACTCCTGAGGCAATCTATTCCACTGGTGCACTAATGAGAAAGGGACTCAAGAAATGCCTCGAAGCTACGAAAAGGCAGCCGGTCATGGCTATGACTCCAGCTGCCGCAGCCACTCCGGCTGTGGTCACTGCACTGTCATCGTCCCCCCCAGAGCTGTTTTTCCCACCTGGTATTTGCACCCTTTCCCCATTTCACACCCACACAGGCTCCCTTTGCACATGCGAGCGAAACAGCAGCAGCAGCAGCAGCAGCAGCAACAGCAACAGCTCTCTCCCATAGTCTGCCCTGCATTAGCAATGTTCAGAGGTGGCACAAATAGTACAGGCAATGAAACCTCTTTTCTTACCTGATATGCATCCAGCTGTTCTGGAGTGAAGATGGTCTGCTTGTTACCCATTTCTAAACCCCGGGACTTCTCTCATGGCTCCTGCCCCCTCAGCTGCCTTTCTAGGGAGGCTGAATATTGCACTTATGAAAAGCAGAAACAATGGGGCTCTCTGAGGCTGAAGGGGATCAGGTGTCGCTTGCTCTGCTCCATGGATCCTGTATGGATCATAATAGGGGCATTTCATCAAATCTTTAGTCCAGCGAAGGCGGTACGAGGTGCGTGTCCAGCACCACTCACCTGCCTCTGGAGTGCTCCAGGCAGTTTCAAATTACGCCACTGAGGCCAACACCACAGTCTCGCTTGCTGGGCAACCAAAGGGGTGGGGGTGGGGTGGAACTGTAGATGGAGAAGCTGGAGTACTGCTCAGCAACGCTGTCTGCCTGCATCCCACTGCCAGAAAGAATCCCTGCTCCCCGTTCAACATCTCCCCAAGTGGACTAAAACTGAACCCATTCTGAAGAGCCTCCCCTCCACCCCTCATTGCCCTTCCTAATGAGAGCTTTGGCAATTGGGTGGTATAAAAATGTAATAACTAAATAATGAAATAATGCACAGCTCACAAGCTTCCTCCCTCCCTCTCCCATACAAGCAGTATGCCCTTTTCTGCAGTCACACAATGTCTTCCCTGAAATGTGAAGGTGATTTCTCTCTTTTCATGTCATATACCTTCTTGATTTAAAAGTCTTTAAAAATGCAAACAAACACACTTTGGAAGAAAAAGGCAGAAAAAGGTAAGTAAAATGATTAAGCAGCTGGAGCATCTCCCCTATGAGGGAAAGTTACAACAGCTGAGATTGTTCAGCTTGGAAAAAAAGAGGCTATGGGGAGACATGATAGAGGTGTATAAATTATGCACGGTGTGGCGAATGTGGAGCGGGAGACATATTTCTCCCTCTCTCAAAATACTAGAACCCAATGGGGCTCTATCCCACGAAGCTGATTGGTGGGCGATCCAGGACAAATAAAAGGAAGGACTTCTTCACACAGCACATAGTTAAACTATGGAACTCAATACCACAAGATATAGTGATGGCCACCAATTTGGATGGCTTTAGAAGGGGGGTTGGATAAATTCCTGGAGGCAAAGGCTTTCAATGGCTACTAGCCCTGATGGTTGTGTGCTATCTCTAACATTTGCGGCAGTAAGCCTGTGTGCACCAGTTGCTGGGAAACATGGGTGGGATGGTGCTGTTGCACCATGTCCTGCTTGTTCATCCCTGCAAATGGCTGGTTGGCCACTGTGTGAACAGAGTGCTGGACTAGATGGACCCTTGGTCTGATCCAGCACAGGGCTTTTCTTGTGTTCTTAGTTTCAAGATGGAGAAGTCCTAGTGCTAACAATCAAAAGGCCTTGTGCAGCTATTCCATATTTTATTAGAATCATATAATAGCAGAATTGGAAGGGGCCTATAAGGCCATCGAGTCCATCCCCTGAAAGCATCCCTGACAGATGACTGTCCAGCTGCCACTTTAATGTCTCTAGTGTGGGAGAGCCCACAGAACCCCTAGGTCATTGGTTCTGTTGCCGTAATGCTCTTACACTCAGGAAGTTTTTTCTGATATCCAGATGGAATTTGGCTTCCTGTAACTTGATGTGTAAAAAGGAGAAAAAGCACCACTAAGCAGTATGAGAGAAGAGACTAGGGGTGTGCATGGACGCCCCAATCCGCTTGTCTTCTAGATTCACAACTTCCGGATCGGGTCCACTCTGCTCCGCTCCGATCCACCTATGGTCCGGTCCGGTCCGCTTCGCTGTGGAGCTCCGGATTGGAGCTCCGCTTCCCCTCCAATAGACTTGCATTGTAATCCAAAAATGCCTACAACTTTTTTTTTGTTAATTTTAGAAACCTCATACTCGGCACCATGATAGCTTATCCATGTATACATATACATGCAAAGCCTCAAGCAAATCCAAGCATCCTCTGATTTTGGGGGGATTTTTGAAAATCTGACACCCCATTTTCAGAAATGGGATTTACTCTGACATTTTTACAGATAAAAACTTTGAAACAGGCACCCTCACTGATGCCATCTAGATCCACATTCATGGCAAGTTAAAAGCAAATCCCATCATCCCCTGATTTTTTGCGGGGTTTTCCCCTTTTAACTCACCCCAATTCAAGCCCCATGCTAGAACTCCATCAATTTTCATGTTAGAAACCTCAAATTAGGCACCATGACAGCTGATCCATGTATACACATGCATGCCAAGCCTCAAGCAAATCCAAGCCTCCCCTGATTATTGGGGGATTTTTGAAAATCTGACACCCCAGTATCTCAGGGATTTTTAAAGCTGCAGACAGCTCAATGGGCTTTCTTTATTCATGGCCATTTCAAAGGACATCCCAACATGCCATGAATTGGGGAGTAGATAAACATAAATATGAATCTTCTTCCACACTTGAAAAATGTATTTGGAATTTCAAAAAGTCTAAGTGAGTGCAGGAAGGACTTATCCCCTGAGTCAAAGCAACACACACACAAACCATCCCTGCAAGGGGGGCTCAGAGGAGGACAAGCAGCACTGGGAGCAAGCATGCCGGAGGCTTGTGGGGTTGAACCACAAAGCCCATTATGTAGTACAGCTCCCAGGCACCAGGCAGGCAGAGAGGCAGGCAGAGATGCCATAGATCTCTGGGGGAGTCAGTCCCAGCAGATCCAGCTACCTCACAAGGACGGCTCCCAGGCAGATGGGCATTGGCTGGCTGGCTGGCAGGCAGGCAGGCAGGCAGAGAGGCAGGCATGGGCAGGCGGGCAGAGAGGAGCTGGTACTTTGAACAGCTTATTGAAGCAGTTACTTTGAGTGTGGAAGATGATGCAGGCATCTACCACACTGTGGCTTGGAGAATTAACGTTGCTGGATGATCTACTTGTAAGTGTATAGCATTGCAGTAATGTGCAAAGTGGAAGTGTCAAATGACCTGGAAAAATCAATCCTCAGCCAGCACCCTCCAAAGGGCAACCCGTGGACTGCTGGATTTTACCACCAGTTCCCGTTGCAGAAAAGCAGCCCACTGCCAAAGCACAGGTGAAGTCAATGAGTTGCATGAATTGAAGTGCAGGTTGCTTCTCAAAGCCATGAACCACGACAACGTGGCATTCATCTTCTGTCAAGGGAGCTTGAAGAACTTGAGTCAATGGGTTGCAGGAGTTGAAGTGTGAGGTGGCTTCTCAGAACCATGATTCCAGACAGGATGACCCAACTGAACTGACTGTTAGGAACTACACTCAGCGATGCAGCAGAAAGAGGGATTACAG
Organism: Elgaria multicarinata webbii; assembly: GCF_023053635.1. Lineage (NCBI taxonomy): Eukaryota > Metazoa > Chordata > Lepidosauria > Squamata > Anguidae > Elgaria > Elgaria multicarinata. Next base: position 153,818 of record NC_086171.1, on the reverse strand, counting down.
AGGAAGAGGGGTTGGATGAGACTGGAGAGAGAACCTCGGCCAGCTGCTGCTCCTCATCACCCACATCCTGGAGGACCACCACCTCCTCCTCCTGCCCCTCCACTGTGATGAGGATGCACAGGAGCATCAAACTTGCAGAACAATCCAAAGGACAACCAGTGGACTGCTGGAGCTTAAGTCCCGCTCCCGTTGCAAAACCAATTGCCCAAAATCAAAGTAGTGGCTGGGGTGAAGTCTATGACTGCCATGAGTTGAAGTGTGAGGTAGCTTCTCAAAGCCATGATTTCAGATGTTTGTGTTGGGATGTGAGGGATTCACATAGGGAGACACTTATAAAATCATAGAATCATAGAAAAGCAGAATTGGAAGGGGCCTACAAGGCCATTGAGTCCAACCCCCTGCTCAATGCAGGAATCCACCATAAAGCATCCCTGACAGATGCTTGTCCAGCTGCCTCTTGAATGCCTCTAGTGTGGGAGAGCCCACAACCTTCCTAAGTAACTGATTCCATTGTCGTACTGCTCTAACAGTCAGGAAGTTTTTCCTGATGTCCAGCCGGAATCTGGCTTCCTGTAACTTGAGCCCGTTATTCCATGTCCTGCACTCTGGGAGGATTGAGAAGAGATCCTGGCCCTCCTTTGTGTGACAACCTTTTAAGTATTTAAAGAGTGCTGTCATGTCTTCCCTCAATCTCCTCTTCTCCAGGCTAAACATGCCCAGTTCTTTCAGTCTCTCTTCATAGGGCTTTGTTTCCAGACCCATGATCATCCTGGTTGCCCTCCTCTGAACACGCTCCAGTTTGTCTGCATCCTTCTTGAATTGTGGAGCTCAGAACTGGACGCAATACTCTAGATGAGGCCTAACCAGGGCTGAATAGAGCGGAACCAGTACCTCACGTGATTTGGAAGCAATACTTCTATTAATGCAGCCCAAAATAGCACTTGCCTTTCTTGCAGCCATATCGCACTGTTGGCTCATATTCAGCTTGTGATCTACAACAATTCCAAGATTCTTCTTGTTTGTAGTATTGCTGAGCCAAGTATCCCCCATCTTGTAACTGTGCCTTTGGTTTCTATTAGGGGTGTGCACGGACCCCCCGCTCCGCTTCACTTGCAGATCCGCCATTTTCCGGAGCGGGTCGCTCCGCTCCGCCCCCGCTCCGCCCACTTCCGCTCTGCTCCGCTCGGAGCTCCGGATCCGGATCCGGAGCTCCGTTTTCCCCCCCCAATAGGGTTGCATTGAAAGCTAAAAAAGTAAACAACTTTTTTTCCGTTGAAGTTAGAAACCTCATGTTTGGCACCATGACACCTCATGGGCGTATACACACACACGCCAAGTTTCAAGGCAATCCCATCATCCCCTGATTTTTGGCGAATTTTTGAAAATCGGGCACCCCATTCACACCCCTTGGGATAGCTCCGTCAATTTGCATGTTAGAAACCTCAAACTCGGCACCAGGGCAGCTTATCCACGTGTCCACATGGACACCAAGTTTCAAGGCAATCCCATCATCCCCTGATTTTTGGCGAATTTTTGAAAATCGGGCACCCCATTCACACCCCTTGGGATAGCTCCGTCAATTTGCATGTTAGAAACCTCAAACTCGGCACCATGATAGCTTATCCATGTGTCCACATGGACGCCCACACTCAAGGCAATCCCATCATCCCCTGATTTTTGGCGCGGCTTAAACTTTTTAACTCACCCCAAATCAAGTCCCATTCTACAACTACGTCAATTTGCACGTTAGAAACCTATCCTTTGGTCCCATGACAGCTTACCCATGTGTCCCCATGGACACCAAGTTTCAAGGCAATCCCATCATCCCCTGATGTTAGGGGAACTTTTGAAATTTGGACACTCCAGTATGTCAGGGATTTAAAGTTGCAATTGCAGACAGCTCAATGGGGCCAGTTCCAAGGCAATCCCAACATGCCACGAGATAACCCTAAATCTTCTGGCACATTTGAAAAAGGGATTATTGAACTTGATAAAGTCTAAGTGAGCGCAGGAAGGACTTCTCCCCTGAGTCAAAGCAAGACACATCCACCATCCCTGCAAGGCGGGAAGGGGAGAAGGGAGGGAAAGCAGGCAGGCAGGCAGGCAGGTAGGCAGGCAGCATGCATTGTAGTGCCGCAAGGATGGCTTGAGCACTAACGCATAGCAAACCAACCCGTAAGCGGGCGCAAGGAGCAAGTGAGGCAAAGATGGCTGGTTGTTTCTTTCTAAGCCAGCAGTTACGCCTTGAGGGGCACAGAGGAGGACGACTGGGAGCAAGCGTGCCGGAGGGTGCTGGGCACGAACCGCAAAGCCCATCTCCCAGGCACCAGGCGGGCAGACAGGCAGGCAGGCATGGGTTGGCGGGCCCAGAAAAGCTGGTACCTTGCACAAGTAAGCCATAGATCTGTGGGGGAGTCAGTCCCAGCAGATCCAGCTACCTCACAAGGACGGCTCCCAGGCAGGCGCCTCCACTGTAGTGGCTGTGCTCAACTCGGCGGGCGCACTACAAGACGAGTTGAAGTGAGAGCTCACTTCTCAGGAAACGTAGTGGCTGTGCTACGGGAGATCGGTGGACTGCTGGAGCTTAGCTTTTTCTCTGAGGGGAAGTCCATGAGTTGAAGTGACAGCTTGCTTCTCAAAGACAGGGTTACAGCGGAAGAGGGGTGGGACGAGACCGGGGAGAGAAGCTCGACCAGTGACTGCTACTAATCCCCACATCCTGGAGGACCACAACATCCCACACAAAGTGGCTGTGGTGAAGTCAATGGCTGTCATGAGTTGAAGTGAGTGCTCACTTCTCAGGAGGAAACGTAAACTGTCCCTATGCAGACAGTGGTTGGGGAGAGAGGCACGGCCAGCTGCGCCTCGACCGTAGGGGCTGTGCTCAAGTGTCTGAACTTGGAGTCGAAGCGAGAGCTCACTTCTCAGATAACTTTAATTGCGAGACTGGGGAGAGACGCTCGACCAGCTGCTGCAACTAATCCTCCTCACCCACATCCTGGTGGAACAAAGCATCCACCAAGAAGTGGCTGTGGTGAAGTCAATGGCTGTCATGAGTCGAAGTGAAAGCTCACTTCTCAGGAGGAAACTTAAACTGTCCCTATGCAGTCAGTGGCTGTGCTATGGGCGATCGGTGGACTGCTGGAGTACCTCCCACACATAGGGGAAGTGAATGAGTTTCAGTGAAAGGTTGCTTCTCAAAATCAGCACACAGATCAAGGACTCCATTTGATCCCCGAGCTAACTAAAGGGCGACCCGTGGACTGCTGGAGTTTTCCTCCGGTTCCCGGTGGCTGGGATGGGTCTCGGCTTCTCAAAGCCATGGCACTGCTGCATATGCAGTGCAGCTTCTCGTAAGAGAGCTGTCCCACGGACAAACGGTGCATTACTGGAGCTTAGCTTTTTCTCAAAGGGGAAGTCAATGAGTTGAAGTGAAAGGTTGCTTCGGAAGTCTATGGCTTTCATGAGTTTCAGTGACAGCTTGCTTCTCAAAGAGGGCGTTACAGCGGAAGAGGGGTGGGACGAGACCAGGGAGAGGAGCTGGACCAGCTTCTGCGACTAATCCTCACCCACATCCTGGAGGACCACAGCATCCGCAGTAGTGGCTGTGGTGAAGTCAATGGCTGTCATGAGTTGAAGTGAGTGCTCACTTCTCAGGAGGAAACTTAAACTGTCCCTATGCAGTCAGTGGTTGGGGAGAGAGGCACGGCCAGCTGTGCCTCCACCGTAGGGGCTGTGCTCAAGTGTCTGAACTTGAAGTTGAAGTGAGAGCTCAAAATTGCTCCATATGAGACTGGGGAGAGACGCTCGACCAGCTGCTGCAACTAATCCTCCTCACCCACATCCTGGAGGACCAGAGCATCCACCGGAGTGGCTGTGCTCAACTCGGCGCACTACAAAACGAGAAGTGGCTGTGGTGAAGTCAATGGCTGTCATGAGTCGAAGTGAAAGCTCACTTCTCAGATAACTTTAATTGCGAGACTGGGGAGAGACGCTCGACCAGCTGCTGCAACTAATCCTCCTCACCCACATCCTGGTGGAACAAAGCATCCACTAAGAAGTGGCTGTGGTGAAGTCAATGGCTGTCATGAGTTGAAGTGAGTGCTCACTTCTCAGGAGGAAACTTAAACTGTCCCTATGCACTAAGTGGCTGTGCTATGGGAGTTCGGTGGACTGTTGGAGTACCAGCCGCAATTGGGGAAGTGAATGACTTTCAGTGAAAGGTTGCTTCTCAAAATCAGCACACTGATCGGGTCACCCAGAGGACCACAGCCTGTACGTAGTGGCTGTGCTGAAGTCAATGACTTCCATGAGTTTAAGTGAAAGGTTGCTTCTCAAAGGCGAGGACTTGCCTGTTTCATTTTCGCAGCGAGACAGGCAGCTGCAGGAACACTCAGAACCACACACACAATGACAGCTTTTGCACAGAGGCTCATGAGTTCAAGTGACAGCTTACTTCTCAAAACCATACTTCTGGATCAGGGAGTACGTCTTCCACTCCCAGGGCACGCCAAAGGGCGACCCGTGGACTGCTGGAGAGAGGCAGCCTGGCTACTGGTGGTGGTGCCAGGCATTGCCTTGCCCCCTGCTTGCACCTCACCTAAACACGTGCAGTCAATCATGGAGTCTTTTGGAACTGGGTGGAAAACTATCCGGATGAGTTGACTAAGCTGTACCGGACGCCACAGAAATGAAATGAACTCAAGTGCCACTAAATAATAATAAGAATAAGAATAAGAATAATAAGAAGAAAAATATAATAAAAATAATAATAAAAAGAAAAAACCAGCCTGCCTGAACTGTAGTGTGCCTGCCAACCCAAGGAGGGGTGGAATTAAAGGGAGCCTGCCTGTCACTCCCACGAGGGCTTGAGGGTGGGGTATCCCAGCAGGGGGAGATTGCCCTTCAGAAAGACCAGCTGCTCCACCAAGTCCGGCTCCAAGCGAGAGCAGTGAGGGGTCACTATGTCGCCCGCCATAGAGAACACCCTCTCGCTTGGAACACTGGTGGGTGGGCAGCTGAGTCGATCCATGGCCACCCGCGACAGGTCCGGCCAAATCTGAAAACGGGATGACCAGTAGGCCAGGGGGTCCAAGGAGGAGTCCTCGATGGGCTCTGACAGGTAACGCTGCACGGTGGTTGCAGTGTCATCCTGGCTGGTGGCTGGGGAGGGTCTCTGCCCAAACACGGTGTGCAGAGCCTCTTCCCAATACCCCTCGCCTGTGCTGCTGCTGGGAGGGATGCACGTGAGGCTGCTGCTGGTGCTGCTGGTGCTGCTGCGGGGAGGGGTGGCCTGCTCCTCTGCCTCACTCTGCCCCACCCTCTTGGCCCATGCCGCCCGCACTTCGCCCACCAGCGTTTCCACCCAGTGCTGCCTGCTATTTGGCCCACAAAGCCCATCCTTCACACGAGGGTCGCACATGGCTGCCAACATGTTTGGATGGGCTCCAGCCTCCGCGTCATGCCGTCCCTCAGCCTAGTCACCGCTTCGCGGACCTCGGGCTCGAAGCGCCTGCCGGTGACGGGATCCCTGTACTCCAGAAAGTCGCCCATCTGTTTCTGGAGATGCCTGCATACAGGGATCACCTGGCTGAGGAGGGCAGAGCTTTTGCTCAGGGTCTCGGTGGCGTTCAGGAACGGCTTGAGGACCGCCACCAGCTGGGACATGGCGTCCCACTGCTGCTTGCCCATGTGGTGGACGCCCATGTCCCTGACCCTGAACAAGTCGTGGATGGCACGCTGTTGCTCCACCATCCGCTCCAGCATCAGGTAGGTGGAGTTCCAGCGTGTCACCACATCCTGCACTAGCCTGTGCTGCGGGAGATTCAACTCCTCCTGCTTCTCCCGCAGCAAGCGACTGCCCTTGACGCTGTGGTGGAAATGGCCTGCCACCTTTCTGCAGCTCTCCAGGAGGTTACGGATCCCGGACAGGGGACCGAGGTTGGGCTTGCTGCTGCCCATCCCAAGGCCATCCCTCACCACCAGGTTCAAGACGTGCGCGATGCAGCGGACGCCCTCGAATCCGCCGTCGCGCACCGCCTTCACCATGTTGGCTCCCCCGTCCGTGACCATGTAACCGCGGGTGACCTTCTGCCCAGCTAGCCACCCATCCACCATGCGGTTCATGGCCTCCGTAATCTCCGCTGCCGTGTGGGACTGGTCCATCACTTGCGTGTGGAGGAGGGCCCAGCAGTAGCCCTCCTTGCCAGTCCCTGTAGTGCTGGATCCTTCCTGCCCCACGGCTGCCCACCAGTGTGCCGTCAGGGACAGGTAAGCGTGCACTCCGCCCTCGCTGGACCAAATGTCCGAGGTGAAGTGCACCATCCGTGCCTCTGCCTGGCACAGACGACCCAGCACTAACTCCCTGCAGGAACGGTACAGGGAAGGCACCACCCGCCTGCTCAGGGTGGTGCGACACGGCAGCTTATAGTATGGCACCACAAGCGCCATCAGCCTCTTGAAGCCTGCGTTGTCGACGAGGCTGAATGGCTGGTCGTCCAACGCCACCATCTCACCGATTGACGTGGTGATCTGGGAGGGCATTGGAAAACGCCATCTTGTGGTTCCATACTTCCCCCACCCCATTTCCGGCAGGGTTGCCTGCCTAACCCTTGTGGGGATGGGAGATGGAGAGCTGAGACTGGAAGTGCCAGCAGCAGCAGCAGCCGCCGCCTTCGGCTTTCCCCTGGAACCAGTCGCCTTGCCCGCCTCTTTCCCCATCAAGACCGACTGGTGCTGCCTCTTAAGATGCATCTTCATGCTGCTGGTTCCATAATGCCCTGTCGATGAACCCCTGCTTAGGCTGAGTTTGCAGTGGCGACAGACAGCAAAGCGGGGATCCGCTCCCAACTCAAAGTGGTCCCACACGATGCTTGTCTTTCGTTTCCGTGGTGACACCACCAATTGCCCGCCTGAGCTCTCTGGTGTTGCCACAGAAACAGGGGTGTGGGATGAGACTGGGGAGAGAGCCTCGGCCTGCTGCTGCTCCTCCTCAGCCCCCACATCCTGGAGGCCCACCGCCTCCTCCTCCTCCCCCCCCTCCACTGTGCTGAGGACCTTGTCTAGGTCCATCAGCGGGCTCGTGGGCTGAAAGGAGAATGAAGGAGTTGGGGATACTCCTCCTCCTCTAATGGCACTGCTGCCACGTGCCTCTTGCAAACGGGCACTTTTCCCATTCCCACCCTCAAAAAGAGAACGCCGGGCACAAGTTGCAGAAGAGAGTGGCTCTGCCTGCTGCTTGTCCTGCTTCTGTTTTGGAGCAGTCAGCCAAGGAGTTGCCCGTTTGAGTTTCACAGGAGGAGAGGCAGCCTGCTTACTGCTGGCAGCCTGAGCCTTGCTGCTTTCAGCACGCCTGCTTCCTCTTTTCATGATGACTAATAAAATATTAATACTACTAATACTATGTATAAGGTACTACTAAGAATATGTATAAGAAGAATATAATATGTTTAAATGTAGGGAAATGGGACAAGAAGAATAAAATATACTACTACTAATATGTATGAGAATATACTAATATATATATATATACTACTAAGAATATCTAAAAGAATATAATAATATGTTTAAGAATATTACTAATAAATGTAGGGAAATGGGACAAGAAATGGGACAACCACTACTATAAGAAGAACAAAATATGAATACTACTAATAATATGTATGAGAATATATACTAATAGACTACTAAGACTATGTAAAAGAATATAATAACAATATGTTTAAGAATAGGGAAATGGTGTGCGTATGCTTTCCCCAAAATGCTCAATCTGTGGCTGCCTGTTGAACTTGACAAAAGCAGCCCACTCCGTCCAAGTTACACAGAGAAGAAAAAGAGAATCAATTTTTTTTGGTATATTTTGGTATATAGAAGATAGAAGGAAACACAATCAGGATTTAAGAGAGGGGAGGGGGGAAAAGAACCAACCACTACTATAAGAAGAACAAAATATGAATACTACTAATAATATGTATGAGAATGTATACTAATAGACTACTAAGACTATGTAAAAGAATATAATAATAATATGTTTAAGAATAGGGAAATGGTGTGCGTATGCTTTCCCCAAAATGCTCAATCTGTGGCTGCCTGTTGAACTTGACAAAAGCAGCCCACTCCGTCCAAGTTACACAGAGAAGAAAAAGAGAATCAAATTTTTTTGGTATATTTTGGTATATAGAAGATAGAAGGAAACACAATCAGGATTTAAGAGAGGGGAGGGGGGAAAAGAACCAACCACTACTTATAAGAAGAACAAAATATGAATACTACTAATATAATATGTATGAGAATATATACTAATAGACTATGTAAAAGAATATAATAAAATATGTTTAAGAATATAAATGTAGGGAAATGGGACAAAAAGTGTGTGTATGCTTTCAAAAGAAAGCTTTCACAAAAGCAGAACAGTCAGGCTTTAATACAGGGAAGGGGGGGCAACCAACCCAACCAACCCAAACATACACTCCAAAATTCAAAAATAAAGTTTATATTAAATCAAAGTAAGGGGAAAACACAGGGAAAACTAAGCTATAAGTCAGAAAGAAGCAAACAAACACACACACGCGCCAAACTAAACCTATCCTAATCTATCTCCAAAGTCCAAAGCAGGAGCACTAACTAAGTAAGTGTTCCCTCCACGAACGCCAACCCACAAAGAGACACAAAACAGAAAGTTCTCAGGGTGTGTCTGCCTTAGTCCCCCCTCCAACGCTGGGATTGGAGGAGGATGCTTTCTGAGGAGATCAATTCTCATCAGGATTGGGAGTTGAATGTGCCTGTCATCGCTTCCAAAAAAATAAAAAAATAAATAAAAAAAAACCCAAACCCTGATTTTTAACAAAATATTGCACGTGAACCACAGCACGCAGAAAGTTGAGAGTAGTCTCAAAATGACCCCCATCCACGACTCTCTGTGCACAAGAATTTTCAGAACGATAGCTTAACCCCCCCCCAGTTATCCCCGATTCTTTTCCGCAATGCAATCCTATGGGCGAAAAGCCGAAACGCCGTTTGAGCCGCGCGGTTGACCCGATTTTCAAAAAAATATGGCACGCGACACGGACAACGCAGAGAGGTGAGAGTGGTCTCAAAATGACCCCCATCCACGACTCTCTGAGCACAAGAATTTCCAGAACGATAGCTTCAAAAACAACCTAGTTATGCGCGATTATTTGCCGCAATGCAATCCTATGGTGAAATGTTTTCAAGATGGCGACCGGAGCGCTCCGCCTGAACTCGGAGCTCCGAAAAATGGTCGCTTCTCTTCGCCTTGCTTCTAGGGGTCCACGGTCCGCTCCTACTCCGCCTCTGGGTAAGGCGGAGCAGGCCAATCCGCTACTGCTTCTACGCTCCTAATCGGAGCGGAGCACATCCCTAGTTTCTATTTCCTAAATGTAGAACTTGGCATTTATCCCTATTAAATTTCATCCTGTTGTTTTCAGCCCAGCACTCCAGCCTATCAAGATCACTTTGAAGTTTGTTTCTGTCTTCCAGGGTATTAGCTATCCCACCCAATTTTGTGTCTGCAAATTTGATAAGCGTTCCTTGCACCTCCTCGTGCAAATCATTAATAAAAATATTGAAGAGCACTGGGCCCAGGACTGAGCTCTGCGGTACCCCACTCGTTACCACACCAGTTTGAGAAGGTTCCGTTGATAAGTACTCTTTGAGTCCGATTCTGTAGCCAACTGTGAATCCACCTAATAGTTGTTCCATCTAGCCCACATTTAGCTAGTTTAATAAGAATGTCATGAGGCACTTTGTCAAAAGCTTTGCTGAATTCAAGATATATGACATCCACAGCATTCCCACAGTCCACAAGGGAGGTTACCCGATCAAAAAATGAGATCAAATTAGTCTGACAGGATTTGTTCCTGACAAATCCATGTTGGCTTCTGGTGATCACCGCATTGATTTCAAGGTGTTTACAGATTGACTTCTTTATAATCTGCTCCAGAATTTTCCCAGGGATGGATGTCAGACTGACTGGTCTGTAGTTCCCAAGTTCCTCCTTTTTGCCCTTTTTGAAGATAGGGACAACGTTAGCCCTCCTCCAGTCGTCCGGCACCTAACCCGTCTTCCATGGTTTTGCAAAGATTATAGACAAAGGTTCTGAGAGTTCTTCCGCTAGCTCCTTCATTACTCTAGGAAGCAGTTCATCGGGTCCTGGAGATTTGAACTCATTCAGATATCAGGGTAATTGAAGTCCCCCATCACTACCTGGGGAAGGTAATGGCAACCCACCCCAGTATTCTTGCCATGAAAACTAAATGGATCAGTATAACCAGAGATATGTCGGTATACCATTGGAAGATGGGACCCCCAGGTCGGAAGATGGTCAAAATGCTACTGGGGAGGAACAGAGGATAACTTCAGCTAGCCCCAGATGTGATGATGCAGCTAGCTCAAAGCCGAAAGGATGGCTAGCAGCCGACGGTGCTGGTGGTGAACAACGAATCTGATGTTCTAAAGATCAACACACCATAGGAACCTGGAATGTAAGATCTATGAGCCAGGGAAAATTGGATGTGGTTATTGGTGAGATGTCAAGATTAAATATAGATATATTGAGTGTCAGTGAACTGAAATGGACTGGAATGGGCCACTTCACATCAGATCACCACCAGATCTACTACTGTGGACAAGAGGATCACAGAAGAAATGGAGTAGCCTTCATAATTAATAATAAAGTGGCTAAAGCAGTGCTTGGATACAATCCAAAAAATGATAGAAAGATCTCAATTCGAATTCAGGGTAAGCCATTTAACATCACAGTGATCCAAATATATGCCCCCAACCACAGATGCTGAAGAAGCAGAAGTAGATCAGTTCTATGAGGATCTGCAGCACCTACTGGATAATACACCAAAAAGAGATGTTATTTTCGTTCCAGGAGACTGGAACGCTAAGGTGGGCAGTCAAATGACATCTGGAATTACAGGTAAGCATGGTCTAGGAGAACAAAATGAAGCGGGACATAGGCTGATAGAATTCTGCCAGGACAACTCACTGTGCATAACAAACACTCTCTTCCAACAACCTAAAAGACGGCTTTATACATGGACTTCACCAGATGGCCGACACCAAAATCAGATTGACTACATCCTTTGCAGCCAAAGGTGGCGGACAGCTATACAGACAGTAAAAACAAGACCTGGAGCTGACTGTAGTTCAGATCACAAACTTCTTATTGCACAATTTAGAATCAAACTAAAGAGAATAAGGAAGACCCACAGATCAGTTAGATATGAGCTCACTAATATTCCTAATGAATATGCAGTGGAAGTGAAGAATAGATTTAAGGGACTAGATTTAGTAGATAGGGTCCTGGAAGAACTATGGACAGAAGTTCGCAACATTGTCCAAGAGGTGGCAACAAAAACCGTCCCAAAGAAAAAGAAAACCAAGAAGGCAAGATGGCTGTCTGCTGAGACACTGGAAGTAGCCCAAGAAAGAAGGAAAGCAAAAGGCAACAGTGATAGGGGGAGATATGCCCAATTAAATGCAAAATTCCAGAGGTTAGCCAGAAGAGATAAGGAATTATTTTTAAACAAGCAATGTGCGGAAGTGGAAGAAGACAATAGAATAGGAAGGACAAGAGACCTCTTCCAGAAAATTAGAAACATCGGAGGTAAATTCCAGGCAAAAATGGGTATGATCAAAAACAAAGATGGCAAGGACCTAACAGAAACAGAAGAGATCAAGAAAAGGTGGCAAGAATATACGGAAGATCTGTATAGGAAGGATAATAATATCGGGGATAGCTCAGATGGTGTGGTCAGTGAATTAGAGCCAGACATCCTGAAGAGTGAGGTTGAATGGGCCTTAAGAAGCATTGCTAATAACAAGGCAGCAGGAGACGACGGTATCCCAGCTGAACTATTTAAAATATTGCAAGATGATGATGTCAAGGTGATGCATGCCATATGCCAGCAAATTTGGAAAACACAAGAATGGCCATCAGACTGGAAAAAATCAACTTATATCCCCATACCAAAAAAGGGAAACACTAAAGAATGTTCAAACTATCGGACAGTGGCACTTATTTCACATGCCAGTAAGGTAATGCTCAAGATCCTGCAAGGTAGACTCCAGCAATTCATGGAGCGAGAATTGCCAGATGTACAAGCTGGGTTTAGAAAAGGCAGAGGAACTAGAGACCAAATTGCCAATATCCGCTGGATAATGGAGAAAGCCAGGGAGTTCCAGAAAAACATCTATTTCTGTTTTATTGACTATTCTAAAGCCTTTGACTGGGTGAATCTTAACAAACTGTGGCAAGTTCTTGGTGGTATGGGGATACCAAGTCATCTTGTCTGCCTCTTGAGGAATCTGTATAACGAACAAGTAGCAACGGTAAGAACAGACCACGGAACAACGGACTGGTTTAAGATTGGGAAAGAAGTACGGCAGGGCTGTATACTCTCACCTTACCTATTCAACTTGTATGCAGAACACATCATGCGACGTGCTGGGCTTGACGAATCCAAGGCTGGAGTTAAAATCTCATGAAGAAACATTAACAATCTCAGATATGCAGATGACACCACTTTGATGGCTGAAAGTGAGGAGGAGCTGAGGAGCCTTATGACGAAGGTGAAAGAAGAAAGTGCAAAAGCTGGGTTGCAGTTAAACCTCAAAAAAACCAAGATTATGGCAACCAGCTTGATTGATAACTGGCAAATAGAGGGAGAAAACGTGGAGGCAGTGACAGACTTTGTATTCCTGGGCGCAAAGATTACTGCAGACGCTGACTGCAGCCAGGAAATCAGAAGACGTTTACTTCTTGGGAGGAGAGCAATGACAAATCTTGATAAAATAGTTAAGAGCAGAGACACCACAGTGACAACAAAGGTCCGCATAGTTAAAGCAATGGTATTCCCTGTAGTAACCTATGGCTGCGAGAGCTGGACCATAAGAAAAGCTGAGCAAAGGAAGATAGATGCTTTTGAACTGTGGTGTTGGAGGAAAATTCTGAGAGTGCCTTGGACTGCAAGAAGATCAAACCAGTCCATACTCCAGGAAATAAAGCCAGACTGCTCACTTGTGAACCGCCCAGAGAGATTCGGCTATTGGGCGGTATAAAAATGTAATAAATAAATAAATAAATAAATTGAGGGAATGGTATTAAAGGCAAAACTAAAGTACTTTGGCCACATAATGAGAAGACAGGATACCCTGGAGAAGAGGCTGATGCTAGGGAAAGTGGAAGGAAAAAGGTTAGGGTTAGGGTTAGGGTTAGGGTTAGGAATATATATATATATATATATATATATATATATATATATATATGGAAAATATTTTTTATTTTTTTTAAATCGTACTACTACATCTTATTACAGAAACATAAGCACTTACATAGATTACATCATCTTACAAAGAGAACACTTTCATGACACCATACATAGTACATAGTACTATGTACATGTACATGGTACTATATAAATAAATAAATAAATAAATAAATAATAATAATAATAATAATACATGCATACATACATATATTTCCTTTGCCGTATAGTTTTATATCAATCCCCTCCTATTGCAGCCTCAAAACTTCCCTTTCAGCTCCCTTTTGGTCCCTAGCTACCCCAGCTGAACCGAGTGCCTCTTTACGTTATCCCTGGTGTCATCCCTGCTTTCCAGGGCCAGAATTTTGCCCATTGCCCTCGACTGATGGTTTCCCTTTCCCACATGGCTAAGGTGTCTATTTTTGTTACAATGCCCATTACTAGGGGTGTGCACGGACCCCCCGCTCCGCTTCTCTTCCAGATCCACGATTTGCAGATCGGGCCGCTCCACCCAGCCCCCGCTCCACCTATGTCCGCTCCGCTCCGCTGCGGAGCTCCGGATCAGGATCGGAGCTCCATTTCCCCCCCCCCCCCCATAGGCTTGCATTAAGCTAAAAAAGTATACATCTTTTTTCTGTTAAAGTTAGAAACCTCAAGTTTGGCACCATGACACCTCATGGATGTATACACACGCATGCCAAGACTCAAGGCAATCCCATCATCCCCTGATTTTTGGGGAATTTATGAAAATCGGGCACCCCATTCACACCCCTTTCGATAGCTCCGTCAATTTGCACGTTAGAAACCTCAAACTCGGCACCATGATAGCTTATCCAGGGATACACATGCACGCCAAGGTACAAGCCGACACTGATGGCGGCAGAGCCCGGTAAGGGACCAAGGGGGAGGGGGGCCTTACCTGCGTCCGTCCGCGGTCCGTCGGCTTCTTCAATTGAGCCCGCAAGCGGCCCAGACTTCCTGGTTGAACCGCGGGCTCAATTGAAGAAGCCGACGGACCGCGGACAGAGGCAGGTAAGGGAGAGGAGGGCGGGGGGGTTACTGGGCCCTGCCGCCGTCGCCGCATGGGCGACAGCGACAGCAGCAGGGCCTGGTAAACCCCACTTACCTTTCCGTCGGAGCTCTGGATCGTGGCGAAGGATCCGCCTTCACCTCGATCCTCTTCGCCACACTCCGCCGGCCCCCCAATCCTCTTCGCCTCCGCCTTAAGGGCAGGCGAAGCCCCCCGCTCCGCTTCTAATTCGCCGGTCCGATTAGAAGCGGAGCACATCCCTACCCATTACCGTCTGCTGTATGTCGGGTTCCATTTGCCTTTCCTGTTCCTTCCTTCTTTGTCCCGCTAAGGCGAGAAGCACCATGGGGTTAATAAGCCGGAGTGTTGTCCACGGCACCCTCCACCATGCTATTTGTCCCCCGGCTTGTTTCCGCTTTATGGGCCCTTTGATTTCCTGTGCCAGTGGGAGTCCTGATACTATCATTTCCCAGTGCTGGTCCTTGAGGGCCGGCCATTGCAGCGCCCCCGCTAACTGTTCCCATGTTCGCCTAGCTGATGGACATTGCTTTACGGCATGTTCTATGGTCTCTTTACATGCCCTCTCTGTGCAGGTCCACCTTGTCCTGCACTCCAGCCTTGGGCACAATTGCTGACTTTCTTTGAGCCATGGGTTAGCCGCCTGCACATTTAACACCTGATGGTAGGCTCTCCACCTGATTTCCCATAAGTGATAGGGCACCCTTTTGTCCTGAAAAGTCAGCAGCGGGTACTGTGGCCTCCTCAGATAGAGCGACAGGGACTGCCTTTGTTGTTTTTTCCCCTTGTCTTGCTTCCACAGGCCCTCCATGATGTGCACAAAGAGTTTCTTTTTCACCTGCTTCACATATCCTTGCATGTTTTGTATGTTTTCTGTCTCTTTGAGCCCCTCTACATGAATGTCCCAACTTTTGACCTGACTATACAGCTGCTCCAGGTACTCTGGCCCCTGTTTTTTCCACTGCGGCCCTACCCTGTACTTCACCGTCTCCTGCTCCCACCAGATCTTTCCCCAGTCAGTTTCCCTCCATCTGTTCCCGAAAGCCACCACCCACGCTTGATAGCCGTTGCTGTTGTTGCCCACTAGGAATTCCAGGTTGCCCCAAGGCACAAAGTTCTCACTGAGAAAGATGGAATAGATCACAGGCCCTATGGCGGGGACCTGCAAGCCTGCCTGCTCCTTCGCCCTGTATGCTACCGCTCTCGTTATGGGGAAGCAGTTCGTTCCCCATACAAACTTGAAAATGACCCTATTGGCCTCCTTGACTACCTCCTGTGGGGGCAGATCCACAGAGGCCAAGTTGGCCACGATGGGCATGATGTAAGTCCTAATATACATGGCTCTCTGGTACATGCTTAGCATGGTCCATTTCTGCCACACGTCCACTTTCTCCTTTGAGTTGCCTTACCCACCGCTCCCAATTGTCCTTTGCCATTCCTCCTGGTCTCAGGGAGAAGCGAATCCCTAGGATTTTCACACTTTCTCACTCTTCCTCCCCCCCGTTTGATCTTCCCTTGCGCTCCCCATCGCAGTTTCCCAATCGAGTACTCTCTGATCCCACTCTGCTGCTGCTTTAGCAGCTCACAGATGAAGCTTTTCCTCTCGTTCAGCCTCACCCCCGATGCCCTGCCAAACCTCTCAAATGCATCCCATATCGCTTCCACTTCCTCTCTGCTATTCCTGGCCAGGATGATGACATCGTCCGCATGGGCTATCACCTTCACCCTTCCTTCTATTTGGATCCTCCTCCCCCCTCCCTCTGTTGCCGATAGGATCCACTAAAGTATAGAATCATAGAATCATAGAATAGCAGAGTTGGAAGGGGCCTACAAGGCCATCGAGTCCAACCCCCTGCTCAATGCAGGAATCCACCCTAAAGCATCCCTGACAGATGGTTGTCCAGCTGCCTCTTGAATGCCTCTAGTGTGGGAGAGCCCACAACATCCCTAGGTAGCTGATTCCATTGTCGCACTGCTCTAACAGTCAGGAAGTTTTTCCTGATGTCCAGCCGGAATCTGGCTTCCTTTAACTTGAGCCCGTTATTCCGTGTCCTGCACTCTGGGAGGATCAAGAAGAGCTCCTGGCCCTCCTCTGTGTGACAACCTTTTAAGTATTTGAAGAGTGCTATCATGTCTCCCCTCAATCTTCTCTTCTCCAGGCTAAACATGCCCAGTTCTTTCAGTCTCTCTTCATAGGGCTTTGTTTCTAGACCTCTGATCATCCTGGTTGCCCTCCTCTGAACACGCTCCAGCTTGTCTGCATCCTTCTTGAATTGTGGAGCCCAGAACTGGACACAATACTCTAGATGAGGCCTAACCAGGGCCGAATAGAGAGGAACCAGTACCTCACGTGATTTGGAAGCTATACTTCTATTAATGCAGCCCAAAATAGCATTTGCCTTTCTTGCAGCCATATCGCACTGTTGGCTCATATTCAGCTTGTGATCTACAACAATTCCAAGATCCTTCTCGTTTGTAGTATTGCTGAGCCAAGTGTCCCCCATCTTGTAACTGTGCATTTGGTTTCTATTCCCTAAATGTAGAACTTGGCATTTATCCCTATTAAATTTCATTCTGTTGTTTTCAGCCCAGCACTCCAGCCTATCAAGATCACTTTGAAGTTTGTTTCTGTCTTCCAGGGTATTAGCTATCCCACCCAATTTGGTGTCATCTGCAAATTTGATCAGCGTTCCCTGCACCTCCTTGTCCAAATCATTAATAAAATGTTGAAGAGCACTAGGCCCAGGACAGCCCTGCGGTACCCCACTCGTTACCTCCCCCCAGTTTTGAGAAGGTTCCGTTGATAAGCACTCTTGGAGTCCGATTTTGTAGCCAACTGTGAATCCACCTAATAGTTGTTCCTTCTACCCCACTTTTAGCTAGTTTGTCAATCAGAATATCATGGGGCACTTTGACAAAAGCTTTGCTGAAGTCAAGATGTATGATATCCACGGCATTCCCACAGTCCACAAGGGAGGTTACCCGATCAAAGAATCCATGCTGACTTCTAGTAATCACTACATTGTTTTCAAGGTGCTTACAGACTGACTTCTTTAGAATCTGCTCCAAAAATTTCCCAGGGATGGACGTCGGACTAACTGGTCTGTAGTTCCCGGGTTCTTCCTTTTTGCCCTTTTTGAAGATAGGGACAACATTAGCCCTCCTCCAGTCATCCGGCACCTCACCCGTCTTCCATGATGTCGCAAAGATAGTGGGCAGTGCTTCTGAGAGCTGGCATTACCTGCTGTGCCCCTTGCATGGAGGGAGCCTGGTATCGGGGTAATTGCTTACCCAAAATATAGCAGAGTGCGAAATAGCAGCAGCGTAGAGTCTGGAAATGGTTTCAGCTTGAATTTAGGAACAAAAAGAAGCACTCACGGTCTTTGGTCAGTAAGAAGCTTTACTGACACTAAATAAATTACTTACAGAATAAATGGTCATATATACAGTCCTTTCACCAACAGTACAGCAACAACGTAGCAGTATAACATCAGCAGTAAGTTCCAGCAGTAAGTTCCAGCAGTAAGTTCCAGCAGTAAGTTGCCATACAACATGGACTTCTTAAATACACTTTTCTCCTTGGCCCAATTAACCAATAGTCTCTTCATCTTGTACATCTCGTACCGCACGTAGGCCAGGGAAGAATCTGCTTCATACTGGACTTCTCCTGGCAGAGACAATCTGGCCAAGGACATCTTTTTAACTCTTTAGAGTCCTTTTCCTTCTGTGGGTAAAAACCTAACCACAACACCCTTTCATTTTTAACTACAGAAAAAATACAATTTACATTTCATTACATTTCACCTGTAAGAAATCAACTTTACATGTTTACAACAAATCCAACATTGTGTACATTTCTCTGTGTGTTACATTTCCCAGAGACTTATTTATATGTAAGCTTTTCTTTTCTTCTTCTTCCAAGCACTGTTGAAAAACTTTGTGCTTTGGGGCGTTGAACTACTTTGCAATCTTCCAACTTGCAAACTTTCAGCAATTTTAAAAACTTTCTGCTTCTGGCTTTTTAGGTAATTTCCTTTGGAAACTTTTCTACCTCTACACCAAGGTAACACCTAACTTTCCCCAGAGACTTCAGTTTCAACCCTTCCTGCAGCTTTGGGCTGAGTTTTCTTGAATGTGGTCTTGGGAACTCCCTGCCACCAGTAGACGAACCACTAGCTCCACAATCATGTACTCTTTTGCTTGCCCCTTTGCATACAGACACGTGTGTTTGAAAACACCCCCTTTCAGTTTTCGCTGCCTGAAAACACTTTTCTTGCTCTTGTTCAGACAATTTCAACACATCACTGTAACTCTCAGGTTCAGACTTCACACAACAAACACTGAATTCATCTGAATACTTTAAAGGTGGAATTCCTTTGTTTTTTCTTTGTGAACGACGAGGTACACTGGCAATTTCTTCCTCCCTTTCATTTCCCTCCTCCCTTCCACTTTTGGGAGTGGAAACACTCTTCTCAGAGATGTGAGGGCTCTGAGAAGTTAACCCCTGAGTTACTGTTTTCTCCTGGTTGTTCACGGTTTCTAACAGAACTTGGGAACCTTGAATCCTGTCCCAACCTGCCTCCTGAAAAGTAGCAGACCTAGAAACAACCACCTTCCCATGACTTAGGGAAAAACGCCAAGATTTGGATTGCATGCCAGAATAACCCACAAAACGTAATTTCACAGACTTGGTTTCACCTTTAGACCTTTTGGACTTTGGGATATGCACGTATGCCCAAGACCCCCATGTTCTCAAGTGAGACAAATCTGGCTTTGAACCAAAAAGTAAACAGTAAGGCGAACTGCCTGTAACCCTGCTCCAGGTTCTATTACACAAATAGTTTGCGGTTAAAAATGCTTCTCCCCACAAATCTTGCTCAGCGTTTGCATCAGCCATTAGAGAATCTTTCTTCATTTGAAGTACTCCAATTCTTCTCTCAATTGACCCATTTTGAAAAGGAGTTTGGGGATCTATTAACCTGTGTGTGATTCCTGTTTTCCTAAACCACTCACAGAACCTTCCAGAAACAAACTCACCCCCACGGTCCGACTGCACAGAAATAATGGGCTTGTTAAAGAATTTTTCCGCCCAAGTTTTCCAATCCCTAAAAGTTTCAAAAGCTTCTGATTTTCGCTTCAGTAAATAACACCAACTAAAGCGTGTGTAATCATCCAGAATTACAAGCACGTAACTGGATCCCCCTTGTGTAGGCGTGAATGGCCCTACCAAGTCAATAAACACCAGTTCAAAAGGCTTTTGTGACACCCTGTCACTTTTCCTGCAGATGTTCTGCACCCGGGATTTGGTCTGATGACAGATTGAACAATCCAAGAAATTTTTACAGTTTCGCAAGCTTAACCCTGTACACACTTGAGGCATGTGACTTAACACTTTAAAACTTGCATGACCTAAACGCCTGTGCAACTCATGAACACAATTTTTATGGTCTGGCACGTTACCAGTTTGTGCCACCCTTTCTTTACCTGCACCCATGTAAAACAGTCCATTTTTAACATGTCCCAGTGCCACATTTTGTCCATCCTTAATCACTTGGCACTCATCCTTCTGAAACGTAACAACGTATCCTTCAGACGTTAGAGCACTAACAGAAAGGAGACAAAAATCTAAATCTGGAACATACAGAACCTGTTCACACTCCTTTTGCAGACATGGAACGTAGCAACAGCCAATTCCTTCCACCCTCGACGTTCGTCCATCTGCAAGCGTGATTGACTTCACCTTGCTTGGTTCCAACTTCCGAAACGCCTCTGGATTATTAGAAATTGTTCTGGACAACGCAGAATCAATCAGCCAAACCTCTTGGGCCTCGTTACACCTCACTGTGGCTGAAACAAATGCATTCGAGCATTCTTTCTCCTCTCCAGCCTGTGTAATTCCCTTCTTCCTTTTTTTACAGAAGCGTTTGATATGACCCGGCTGTTTGCAAAAATAACACTTTCTTATTGCAACTGCGGCTCTCTCCACACTGTTGCCTTGGAAACACTTATCTTTCTGCATTCTTTCTTCGCTGCCAAGGGCTGACTGCTTAACCCTTTCCTGGCAGTTTTCCTCCTTCCTGGAAAGACGCCGTTTCTCTTCTTGGAGCAAACGACCCGTCAAATAATGAAGAGTGAGTTCATCAGTCTTCATACTTTCCAGACTGGTTGTCAGAACGTCCCAGCTTTGAGGCAACGACCCCAAAATCAGGTAGCACTTATGCTCTTCCGTAAAAAACGATTCCGACCTCCTGCAACTGGACAAATAGAGATCTCACCTGTTGGAGATGATTTGCCAAACTTCCAGCCTCCTCCAACTTTAACCGATACAGCTCTCTGGTGAGGCTCAGCCGTGTGCTTGCCGACGCACGCACATAAATCTGTCTCAGCGCATTCCAGCTGTCTCTTGCCGTCTCATCTCTGGTGATATGGACAATTTGCGAGTCCTCCATACTCAAGACAATGTTTGCTTTGGCCCTTTCATTCTGCTCTTCCCACACTTGTGCTTCTTGAGCAGTCTGACCAACCGGCCTCGGGACACTCACGACGTTCCAACATCTGTCCCGCTTCAAAAACATTTCCATCTTGAATGACCACGTTAAGTAATTTCTCTCATTCAGCCGTTCCACCGGAATACTGGATGCCATCTGAACCTGGGCCATCCTCACCGGCTGGGCTGGAGCGCGACTCACACTGGATACAGACCCGTCTGAGCTCGATGAACTGCCTGAGCTAGACTCCGTCTTTCCCTCCAGCGTTCCTTTGCTCTCAAGCTTTCCAGCAACCAAAAATTATGCCTTCCAGACTTTCTCTGGGCCCATAACCTATCGGGGTAATTGCTTACCCAAAATATAGCAGAGTGCGAAATAGCAGCAGCGTAGAGTCTGGAAATGGTTTCAGCTTGAATTTAGGAACAAAAAGAAGCACTCACGGTCTTTGGTCAGTAAGAAGCTTTACTGACACTAAATAAATTACTTACAGAATAAATGGTCATATATACAGTCCTTTCACCAACAGTACAGCAACAACGTAGCAGTATAACATCAGCAGTAAGTTCCAGCAGTAAGTTCCAGCAGTAAGTTCCAGCAGTAAGTTGCCATACAACATGGACTTCTTAAATACACTTTTCTCCTTGGCCCAATTAACCAATAGTCTCTTCATCTTGTACATCTCGTACCGCACGTAGGCCAGGGAAGAATCTGCTTCATACTGGACTTCTCCTGGCAGAGACAATCTGGCCAAGGACATCTTTTTAACTCTTTAGAGTCCTTTTCCTTCTGTGGGTAAAAACCTAACCACAACACCTGGGTGGTGCCTGTTCAGGTTAGGAAACGGAGGCCCCAGTGGGTTGACTTTTCAGTCCGATAGGAAGCATCTCCGTTCCTGTTACTCCTCTGTGCTGCAGTGCAGAGTTAAGGCTTCCGTGCCAGTCCGTGAGGGCAAGTGGACCGAGATTTTGCAGTCTCCTGCTTTTCTGTGTTGCAAAGGCTCCCTTCCTATGTTCAAGTCTCTCTCTGTGTGTGTGTCTGTGCGTGTGTTGCAGAACATGCTTTTGAATATGCTTTTGGGCTTGGGTGGCACGGACTCTCCATCGCTCATAGAGCTGAGGCTCACTTCTGACAGCTCCTGCTGCTTGCAAAGGAAGATTAGAAATGAGAAATGAAAGACGTGCCGCCTGGAAGTCTAGGAGCCGTGGAGGATGTGCTTGCAGGCGGGAGCGCGTGTGCGTGCGTGCCTGCCGGCCGCTCGGTCACTGTTCCTCCTAAGCAGTGATGCTGCTGCCCTGCTGGATGACAGATGAGGTGCCAGGGCTGGGTCCTCCTTCAGGAATGATGGGGGTTTGCGCTCCCCCCCCCCCGGTGCTCTCCACAACCTGTCACCCTCTGAATCTTTGCGCAGATTAACTGGAGATTAATTTCAGCTTAGCTTTAGCCACCAGCCTGCTGCTGGGAAAATCAGGCACACACTGACGTGTCCTTGAGGGAGGGGGGAACCCACCAATCTTGCAGGGACGTCAGCAAGCAGGTGCTTTTTGGTATTTGTTCTCCAGTTCCCCACATGGAACCGCTTGATTTCTAAAAAGGTTTTTAAAGGAGGGCCCTTTTGCATCTGCCTTTCCCCACCTCTCCTCCCCTCTGTAATCCCAGTCACAAATGCACCAGAAAGGTTCCCATCATTTAAAGTTGCAAATAAATACATTGTCTCTCTAATAATAACCATGCAAATTACAGACTAAATAAATAACCTTATTAGAAAAAATAAACATATATTTATGTATTTATTTATTACATTTTTATACCGCCCAATAGCCGACGCTCTCTGGGCGGTTTCCTTCTATATATGCTTGCACGCAGCTTATATAGAAGGAAATTGAAACTAAAATAGCCCTACGTGGGATGTGTCCCTGGCACCAGGTGACGGCCTTTTTATTTTCTCAGATATTTCACCTCTGTTGATCTGTTTTACATGGACTTCGAAGTTTCCCTGGGGGGGCAGACAAACTAAACAGTTTTCTGTTTTTATTTGAACGTAATGCTATTTATTTATTGATGACATTTACCTAGATCCTGCCTTTCCCCCTCCTCAAGGAACCCAAGGCGGCACACATAGGATCCTCCTCCTCCTCCTCTCCATTTCTATCTTCACAACAACAACCCTGTGAGGCAGGTTGGGCTGTGAGGCAGTGACTTTCCATGGCAGAGTGGGGGCTAGAACCCGGATCTCCCAATTCCCAGTCCAAAGCTCCAACCATTACACCACACTGGATCTTTTATGATGCTAAACGTTTGTTGTTCGCCCCCCCTCCCCCCGGTCAAGTTTCTGAAAAATGGGGCATAGATATAAACAAACAAACAAATAAATAGTGAGGGTAGAGGCGTGAAAGCTGGAGGCCGGTGGAACGGCAGGTTAAGTCTGGCCCTCTTCACATGGCCTAAAGCCAAGCCCTGAGCATCCCCCACTGGAAACCATCCAGACTGTGGCATGCAAGACTGTGGAGAGGCACTTTTGAGCCAGGCCACCAGTGGGAACTTCCCCGTCTCCTTCCTGCTGTGGTTACATTTCCTGTACTGGAAATGCCCCCCGTCGAAGCCTGCAGTGCCACTTCTCCGGCTGCGTGGGCCGCCTTCTGCTTCAGCTTCAGCTTCGAGCTGTGATCAATACGGTGGCTTTGGCTCTCTGCCACCTGTACTTGCTCCAGAGGAGGGGCTCGGCTCCCATTTGTGTGAGTCACCAAATCAGGACGGGGTGGGTGGAGAGCAGTCCTGGCAGGCAGAGGACGCCTGAAGCTTCAGGCTTCATGGTGCCACAGGGTAAGGGGGCACCCAGGTGGCCGGAGGGAAGGCCAGAGCCCATCAGAGGCAGACCTGCGTCGGGAGCGTCTGGCACACGGGGTCTCTGCACACCACACGCTCCCTTCCTTCTGCTGGAGGGGCTCCAGATCCTGGCAATCCCCCCCCCAATCTTGTTGTGCTTCATGCTGCCAAGTGGGCCTTGAGGGTGCTGAGGTGCTCTCCTGGATGGGTCCCCGTTTCCCAGAGAGAGGACTTGCTAATCGGATCTCCGTCTCTCACTGGAGCCAGCTGGCAGGATTTCTTCCTCCGACTGGGGTGGGTGGGAAAACGTCTTTCCATCTGCCTTTCATTCAGGCACGTTCAGGCCATGTGGCTGTACTGCCTGCACAGGGTCCCTGCTCTGTCTCTTCCTCCGCCTCAGCCCAGTCCTCTGCCTCCACCTTCGCTCGCAGGAACGTATGCCAACCTTACAGGACAGGTTACTGAGCCGATACAGGTGAATTGTCCTGGACATTTGGGAAAGCACTAGCTGAACCTTGAGTGTTGCCACATCTTCTGCAGACATCATTGAAATGTTAGCATGGTTTCCTTTCCTTTCCTGCCCCCCTTCCTGTTGTTCTCCTGAGCGCTTCGTTCTTGGAGCCTCTTCCTTGCCGCCGGGGTGGGCGGTTGCCAGGCCTGCTGTGTGTGGAGGCCTGGAGACGGCTCACAAGGCTCCCTCTCCTCTTCTTCTTCTTCTTCCTTCTGTTGCAGCTTGAAAGCCATCCTGGTGGGGAATCCTCAGGACAACACGGTGGACCTGTCTGGCATCCCTCTGATCTTGAAGGAACTAGACCGGGTCATCTCCTACCTCCGGCACAGCTCGGAGCACATGGAGAACGTGGAGCTCTGCTTCACGGAGCTGACGGATGAGTTGTTCCTGCAGCTGCTGCCTGTCCTCAGCGCCCTACCTCGCCTCAGCACACTCTCCCTCAATGGCAACAGGCTCACGAAGGCCATCCTGCGGGAGCTGACGGAAGCCCTGAAGGACTCCCGGAATTTCCCCAGCATGACCTGGATCGACCTGGGCAACAACGTGGACATCTTCTGCCTGCCACAGCCCTTCCTGGTCAGCCTGAAGAAACGGTGCCCCACGCAGGGCAGCCTGCCGACCATCCTGGAGTTTGGCGAGAGCCAGGTGAGCGACTTGGAGAGCCAAGAGGGGCTCCCCTCTGGGGAGGAGGACAGGAGCGACAGCAGTGCGGGGGATGCTGGGCCCGGGCAGGGGCAGGCAGGTGACGCGATTGAGGTCCGGCTGTTGCCGAGCGAATCTGCCACGCGAGAGGAGCTTGTGCCTGGTCTGCTTCAGACATGAAGAGCGTCTGCCTCTCATGGGCTCCGAAGGGACCCTCCCAACAGCAGCGACGAGTCTTGGCCAGGCTCAGTGGACGCCGACGAGTTGCTCTTGCGGTCATGAATGCCAGTCAGTTTTCATTTCATGGAGGACCAGGTGGTTGTCGGTGGGAACGGGCGTTGAGCCTTTTAGCTCCCCAGCTCTTGTCACTAGGACGGAGGAGACCTGCGTGGCCTCTGCGGCGCTAGAAAGAGGAAAAGGCATCAGGATTTCCATTTTGGCTATAGCGCCCATCCCCCATCCTCATTACAGACTGGCTACAGATGTAAAACTAGCAAAACCTTGAACTTCCCAGATAAATAATTGTTTTGAGTAGCAATTTCAGGAAAGGATTTCTACTTTTGGGTAAAAGATGGAAGGGTTGCAGAGAGCTGGGCCTGTTCCACAGAACGGAGCGAAACACTTGTGGCTTTCAGGTGCAATTGGGCAAAACCAGTGTGATGAGACGGGGCTTCTCCAGGCTCCCGCAGCCACCGGAACGAAATGCCGCAGAGGAACACTGCGTGTGATGGCATGGGAGGCTGCAACCTTGATGAAACTAAGCGGGGCTAGGCCTGGTCAGTTTCTGGAAGGGTGACTACCTGGGAACCCCATGTACATGGATCCCTGCCTTGAGCAGGGGGTTGGACTCCGTGGCCTTGCAGGCCCCTTCCAACTCTGCCATTCTACGATCTACACTGTGATCTGGCCAACGAGCGAGTGGGGTTTCCGGCCCTCGGCCCCATTCGCCTCCCAAGTTCCACAATTTAACATGCTGAACTCATCACTACAACGCAGGATGTGAATCAGCAGAAGGGCCAACCTGTTGGATCTTGCAGTCGTTTCCACTGCTTCTGGATTGGTTTGCACATCGAAGACGCCGGGGCAAAGGGAAAGCGCTCCGGACGCCCTTCGCTTTCAACCCAGGGGGCTTAAGCCCCATGACCACTCTGTCTAAAGAGCAGATGCTTACCGGGGGTGGGGGTGGGGGTGGGGGTGGGGGACTGTGGTAACGTAGCTGGTCGTGGCCGTTTCATATATTCATATTGCAATTAATTGTGTGGAATAGCTGTGCTTCCTCACAGGGGTTTCTGTGTGGCGACTGCGTAGCTCTGCCGTTCTCAGCTACTTTGAATTTTCCATCACTGTGACAAGGAGGGGAGCCTGGGGAGCAGTTCGGACGCGGAGCTCCGCTCTGGCCTCGAGTCTCCCTGACCTTCTAGGGTACTTTGCTTCCTGCAAAAGGAACGGAGCCACGGCCAACCGGGCCTTGCTGTGATGTGGTCCTCATGGCGCCTGCTTCCTTGCTGGACTGGCCACCCCCACCCCTTGCCAGGATTGAGTCAGTGGCCTCTGTCGGGTCTTCGTTTTGGCTACTGAGAGTGCTTTCCCTCCCCCAGACGAAGGAAGTGACCCCCCAGTGCCAGGCATGAGTCTGCTGCAAGGAGGTCAGTCTCTTCATCCAAGGAAGGACCAAACCTGCTTCCAGGCTCCTTCGCCTTCCCACACCAGCACCCTCCACCCCTTCAGCTGCAGCCACGGATGAGCTTCCCCCGTGGCACCCATGCAAGCCACGTTCCCCATCTGCTGCTGTCTCCGGGACCTGTGCACCCTTTCTGGAGGGGCCAACCTGCTCTTCCTAGGAGTCAAAGTTTTGTCCTAATTTGCATGTAGCTGGATTTTTTTTTAATATGCTTTGTAAAGCAAGCGTGACAATAAAATCTCTCATTTGAAATAGGAGGGTTTCTCCGGCGGCGGCGGTGGTGGTGGGGAGGGGAGACAAAACCTTCTCTTGTGGAGCGGAATAATTGCCTGTCGCGCTGCAAGGGAGACAGGCGGATGTTTTGCCGGGAGAATGACAGCGAGCCGTCTGTGCCGAGAGTTCGGGGCCAGGCCCGGCCTCGCGGATGCCGCAAGGACAAAATGAACGTGGGGGGCTGCAGAGACATGAGGTGCCGTGGGGGAGGGGGGCAGCCTGGGTCCTTCTGGGGGCAGAGTGGGGAGGGGCTGCTCCGTTGCAGAAGGGGCCACTTGGAAGGAACTAAAGTGGCGGTGGGGGCAGCGACCAGAGCAGCAGGAGGCCTGGGTGTTGCCCCCCCCCGCCTGCCTCTGCCGGTTGGAAGCTGACCAGGAATGTGGCACAGGAGAGGGCAGCGTGGGGCGCTCTGGCTCATTCTGGCTTCTGAGATCTTACCCTTGTGGCCAGACTGGTCTCTGGAATCGTCAACACTGCTCTGCAGCACCTTTCTAAAGGGTCATGTCTCAGCAGGCTCAATTCTTATCCAGGTAGCCAATGAATGGACAGCAGTGTGGCAACCCAAGACAGCAAAGTGCAGGAGTGTCACGGGCTCCTTTTGAAAAGAGCCCAAGACCAGTCCCTGCCAGGAGAACAGCTGCTTGGGGAGCAGGCGGGGGCTTCACCCTGCCTTTGCAAGGGACCGGGACTTGCAAAACGGCAGGCAGGCAGGCATACCGCTGGACCTGATAACCGGCCTCCTGGAAGGGCATCAGGCAGGACTCGGTTGCACTTTGGGGGGAGGCTCTCAGCTGGCCCCTCCCACCCCTCTGAACCCCCTGCAGCAGATGGAGGCGCTCGGGGTCAGAGTACATTGGGGAACAGACACCCACAGGCTGCTGGGGTGGGTTGGTGGGACAGGACCGACCGGTGCCACTTCTAATCAAGCAAAGGTGGATGGGCCTGGCTCTGCCAGCAGTTACAACCTGGGAGGGGGGGCACAGCACACTTGGCCAAGGCAAGAAAAACGCCTGTTCCCTTAGAAGAAGAATTTATTATGGTCACAAGACCAGCAAAACAGGACAGCACTGTAAACTGGAATTCCTGCATTGAGCAGGGGGTTGGACTAGATGGCCTCATAGGCCTCTTCCACCTCTACTATTCTATGATTCTATCATTCTATGAACACAATAATATTCCCAGGGCCAACAAAGCAGGATGGGGCTATAAATATAATATAAAAAGGTGATAATTCAAAGTACAAGTAGAAAAGCAATTAATTAAATTGTACATGTCTCACTCGTAATATTGTGAGATTTAAGAAATTAAAACATTGTCACAGTCAGATGGTATCATCCCACGCTGACAAGCAATTGTAGCAGCATAAAATCTTTTGCCACCTTCGAGGTTATCTGAGAATTCTGGTCGGCCAGGAAATAATCTATGTAAAACACATCAGATCTCCCAGGAATTCCTTGTAAGATACGGGGTAATGAAAACATGCTGAAAATCACAATGAAAGGAGCAGTACATGGCCCACAGTCTCTGATCATGCCAGCTTTACAGGGGCAAAAGTGCTCAGCATGTGGAATCCTGCTGCATCTACCCTCCAAAAGTGCGGAGGGAAGCACGTTGTACTTCCCTCCGCAAAATACTTTCCTGTATTTTGGAATAGTTAGAAAAGTTAAATAGGTTGCAGGTAGAGAAGCCTGCCCCCATCTCTAAATTCAGTTGGTGGGGCAGCTGCTGTGATGTGATCTTGTAGCTCAGTGTCCCTCATAGGCTGCCCTGTCCTCTTTGGCTTCTGACTGGCCCAAGGCCCGGATGGCATTTCCCGAGAGACCCAAATTACGCAGTGTCTTGTCCACAGCTCTTTCTTTAGAAATGTTCCAGCAGCAGGAGGGGCCAAGTGCGCCGCTCACGTCCCCTGCTATCAAAGGAGGCAGAAATGTCGCCACACAAAAGGGTGCCAAGCGCGGGCACGTGGCCGGCAATGCCCATTTTGCCAAGGCTTCTACAAACTGGCCACTGGAACTGAAGCCTCACATCTTCACAGAAGGCCCCTCGATGTTCCAGGAGGCAGCTTCAAAAAGCCTTTTTATTTTTATTTTAAAAAGGGAACTGTCCTCCTGTGCATTAACTTACTCTTCTGTGCAAAGGCCCCGAGGCTTTGGCAGTTTGTGTGAAGGCTGCTTTGATGTGGGGAGACAGTTGTGTTGCGTTGCTTGCAGTGTTTCAAATTAGGAAAGGGATACTTTCAAAGAGGGGGGATGCAGAAACTCAGGAAAAGAGCCCCCCACCCCGTGCCATTCTACAGGAACACTGAAACATGCATAGGAATGCTCCTTACATTATATAAACATGCCAAATAATAACTTGAAAGTAATAAGGATGCATCTTACGTTAAAACAATACAGGTTTTTTTCCGAGCTGAGAAGCATTGCATATTTCACTTTCCCTGAAATTTTGTTTCCTGCAAAGAATTGTACCACACATTTCCAGGAATTTCCCATCTCTACCAATGACCCCCAGCCCACATGGGTGAGACCAGGAGTGATGAGCAGAAGGTACGCGCTGAACGGGGCAGCAGCACATGAACCGCTTCTCTCCAGCAAATAAAGGTCTTCCGCCTGCTGCCTGCTCAGCTCTCACTGATTTTCTAGCTACCTACTGGAAGGTGATTCCTTAATGGAAGAGCTTGTGTGCGTGTGTGCGCCTGGCACTCCTCCCTTCCAGTACCTAGATGGCAGTGCTTTCATGATGAGAAAATGAACACAGTACTGAATTGCTACTAGCGGTTTCTTTTTGAATTTGAACACACCGCAGAAAAATTAGAGCATGAATAAATGCTTTCACAGTTGACAAACTCAAGGGATGCCTCCTCAGTTCTTCGCATCGTTGCAGAGCACAGGTAATGCGACCCCTTGTATTTTAGGTCGGGAAGGTTACTAAGCAAGGCGACACCTCACTGAGCATTGAAACTTAGCCCTGGAGGGAAGGCGCTGCTCTTTTGTGGAGCTATTGGGGGCTTCCCCTTATTTCTTCTGGTTCTGTGTCCAGATGGTGTCTCTCCCCCCCCCTTCCCCCCTCTCTCTGTGATTAAGGACTTCAGGTGTTGTGTCTGCCTCCAGGAGACACTCCGATCACTCAGCGGCGACTGGCTGGTGCCCCTTGGAGCTGGTGGGGCGGAGAGGGGAGGTACTAAAACAAATGGCAGTACTTGCCGATAGGGAAACCCTACTTGCCCATAGGGATCTATTGCAAAGCGCTTGCCCATAGCATTCTATAGGACAGAATTGTCCATAGAGAAACCATACTTCTGTTTACTGCTGGGCTAACCTTAGCCGCTAAGGCATTGGCTCAAAAAGGACTTTGCCTGTCCTCCCACAGCCGGACTTTCGGCAAAGTGGAGCCAGCTGGAGGTATTGGCAGTAGAGAAGGCCCAGCAGTGAGAGCGACAAAGGGGCCAATATGGGATAAACTTGTGTAGGGCGGCTAGAGTGAGCAGGCACTTGAAAGGCTGGAATGATGTACTGATGAAACGTGCCCACCGCTGACTCTCCTAAGGTGGCCCTCACCTGGAGATGTCTGGAAACCACCTGCCTGGGTTGGCGGATCTGCCTGGCAGCTGAAGAAGGGCCTGGCCCGGTACTTCGCTCCTACCCCCAGCCTGCAGTATCTGCACCCCATTGCTGCACATCCCTGGCATTTCCCAATCTGTCTGCACATGGAGCCCTCCCCCAAGTAGAAAGCCTTCTCCAGCCTGGTGTCCTACAGATGTTTTGGACTGCAGTCAACCCCAGCCAACATGGCCAATGGTTACCAAGGATAGTCTGAAACATCTGCAGGCCTCAGGTTGGGGGATGCAACTTTACAGAGTAAACATTTCTTGACAGTCCCCATGTGGAGGACTCTAAACTGCAGAGATTAAACGATAGAAGAATGCTAGTTGTCACAGAAGTCCATAGGAGGATTTTGTATTGTTTGCAGTATTATTTGTTTATTTCATTTTTATACCGCCCAATAGCGGAAGTTCTCTGGGCGGTTCACAAAAATTAAAACCATGAAGAGCATAAAAACAACCAAACAATTTAAAACACACACACAAAGTACAATACAAAAAGCACAACCGGAATAAAACCACACAGCAAAAATTAATATAGGTTAAAATATGAGATTAAAACAGCAAATTTTAAATTTAAGTTAAATTTGGTGTTAACATACTGAGAAAATAAAAAGGTCTTCAGCTAGCGATGGAAGGAAAACAGTGTAGGCGCCAAGTGAATCTCTCTGGGGAGCTTGTGCCACAGCAGAGAAGGCCCTGCTCCTCCTGGTAGCCACCTGCCTCACTTCCTTTCGCAGGGGCTCGCGGAGAAGGAGCCCTGTGGATGATCTTCAGGTCCGGGCAGGCACATATGGGAGGAGGCGTTCCTTCAAATAACCTGGCCCCAAACCATTTAGGGCATTGAATGTTAATACCGGCTGGCTATTTCTCTAATCGCAAGGAATCCCAACACCAACCTCCTAATTAGGCTGGGTGTCCTGCCAGTAGACACCCTATGGGATTGTCGAGCACTTCACTGCAGGAACTTACAGCTCCAATCACTCTTGTAAGTTAAAAGAAATACTTAGGACAAGCTTCTTTCCTTTTTATTTCCACTTCTTTCATTTCATTGCTTTCTTGTTTCCTTCTTCCTTTCTTCTTCTTCTCACATACTCCTTTGAACAGATTAGCAAACTTCACTTAGCTTCCTCCGCTTCTCTAGTTTATCAGGTTTACCAAACAAAACCCGATGAAAGCCGTACCTTTGGAAAATAGTTTAAAATGATTTAAAATAGATTAAAATACTTTGATTGTGAGCACAGGAGCCCAGCCTCTCTCCGTTCACAAATCCAGTACAATGTTTAACAAACCGATTGGCCGAAAGTAGACTTCCACGGACGGGTGGTGTGCAGACGGCATTCCTCATCAAGATCCGGAACATTAATGCCAGGACCATCCTCAGCGACGCAGAGAGACCTGGGCCAGCCGTGATCCTTCTGGACTTCGCCTTCCAACAAAACGAGGGGAAGGTTTTGAACGGCACTGCAAGACACACAAGGATACTATTTCCATGCTCAAACGAATGCACGCCACACAGTATTTGTTTCCTGAAACCATCCACTCCACTGGCTTCTCTAAGATGGAACCCTCCGTCCCCCGCGGCACGCCCTCAAAGTTAGCGGAGCTTGTGGAAGCGTGGCAGCAATCCCAGTCACCGGGGGCGAAGGGGAAGAAGCCCCCACGGGTGCAAGGACAGAACCCAAGGAGTGTGGAAGTGCAGGAGAAGCGAGAGCAACTTTGAGGGCGCGTCCTTGACACGGCAGGCTGCCGAAAGGGACCTGAGTGAATTCACGAGGGGTATGATACTTTTTGGTATCTACACTCGTTACCTTTCATGCGTGGCCCTCGGTAGTCCAAAAGCCCCCCCCCCACGCACACACGGAGCCAGATGTTCTAGAGCACCTCCCCCAGAAGTCATGACTTAGCTTTTGTAGTCCATCGGAGGAGCTGCCGGCCTCCTGCAGCCTGGGCCGGAAAGGGAGACCACGGATTTATCTCTGGTGGAGCAGTGCCATCCAGGAGGAAGCGGAGCTGTTGTAACATCTCGCATGTGTCGGGTCGGCGGACTTTGGGCTTGCAGAATCGGCTTTCTTTCCTGGAAGAAACCTGGGACCCAACACTCAGAGCCAGGTGCAAACTAGACATACCCTAAGAAAATGGGAGCAGGGCGTCCCCGAGCACCTCCTCGGGCCCGGGACCGGTGGAGATGCCTATCACAACCGAGCCCATCAGCTTCATTGGCCAACGGCTGGCAGAGTGCGATGGCATTGGCCAGGGCTACTTACTGATCTAGCTGCCCCGTTGAGACCAGATAAACTTCTGTATCATGTGGAAACGCAGCCCTGGGTTTCGTCACCCGATGGGTCGACCAGGGCCAGCAGAAGGATGGGGGGGGGGCGTGCCACCCCGTGGACTCTCTTGGACCTCTGATGCTGTTCTTCTGGGAAGGCTGCCTTGAAGTTGCGTATTGCAACGGTTCCACTCCTGCCTAGAATGCCTCTTAGACAAAGTGGGCGTAGGGGAGAATGGATCTCTCCTAGGGCACCATTTCACCCCATGCTTTGCGACAGCTACATGAAACCGTCGGGAGAGGTTCTCCAGGGGAGCGGGCTGAGGCAGCAACCAGGACACCTCGCTTCGCCTCTCCTTCTCAGCTCAGAGAGCTGAGGCCGTGGAAGCTCTGAACCAGCGCCTGGGCAGGAGAGTGGGCTGGATGAGGGCCCGTGAACCGAGAGTCAAGCCAGACGAGACGCAAGTGCTATTTGTGGGCGGTTCATCGATCCGGTTAAGGGACAGTCGCCCTGCTCTGGAAGGCGCTTACAGGCCTTCTAAAGAGTGAGGTCTGCCGTGCGGAGATGACGGTGGCTCCGTCCTCGTCTGCAGAGGCACAGGCTCCCTCGGGGGCTCAGAGCACCACCTGTTCAAGGAATCCTTTTTACTTCTGATTAGTAGTTATTTTAATTATTAGTGGACTCTTAGTGATTTTCTCTCCTGTTGCTTTTAGTTTAGTGAATTTATTTCCATTCTCTTGGCCGGTTTTATTCTGTATTAGCTGTATTCTCTTTTAATTTCTTATTCTTTTAAATATTTTGTACACCAACTTTGGGCTTTGTGGGGAGTTAAAGTGCAGTAAATAAAAAGAAAAAATAGAACTAAATTAAAATAAGCTACAACTAAAATACAAAGGGAAATAAAAAAAAACTGTGACCCCCGTTGAAACCCACATGATGAAAAGCCACTCTGAGCCACGGAGGGAGCCTGTGCCTCTACGGACAACGGCGGAACCGTGACCATCCCCACCACAGACGTCACCCTTGAGGAAGTGTGCAACTCCCTCCCCCTCCAGAACAGGGTGAACGTCACTAAGCCTGAACGATGACCCACCTGCAAACAGTACGTCTGTTCTGTCTGGATTGAATCTGAGTTTCTTGGCCCTCATCCAGTCCATTCTCCTGCCCGTGTGCCTGTTCAGACCTTCCACTGCCTCAACCCTATGAGCTGAGAAGGAGAGGCACTGGTGAGGCCTCAGGCCGCGGCCCCGGTTAACGTCTCCTGGCGGTTTGATGTAGATGTTGGGAAGAATGGGGGTCAAAAAGAGCCCTGAGGTCCCCTGTAGCAAGACTGGCGTAGGACAGAGCCATCATCTCCCAACACCACCACCTTCAGAATTCTAGGCAAGAGCAGAAGCCTCGCAACACACGACTTCCCACCCCCACCCAAGACAGCCTTCCCAGATGGAGAGCATAAGAGGACCAAGGGAGACCACGGGGCTGCAGGTCCCCTATCCTTCTGCCGGCAAAGAGACGGGGACAGCAGCAGGGTGCACGCCCCCCCCATCCCTCTCTTGGCACAGGTCGACCCAAGAGCGACCCCCCCTTCTCTAAAGCAGGAGCAGATGACTCATGCCTGTGACCCCCTTGGAGCTGCCTCCCATAAAGCTTCAAAGATTATTAAGGCATTTCTACTTCTCAGTTGTTCTCTGCAGTTACAGATTTTATTTATTTATTTTTTAAATTGTTATACCACCCACTAGCCGAAGCTGTCTGGGCGGTCCAGATGTGCATGCAGGCAATAATCCATTCACACATGCAGTTCAAGGTTTACCAATCTTCTGGCAAAAGTAGACTCACACGGATGGTTGCGGACGGGTGGCGTTGAAATGACGTTCCTCATCATCATCTAGAACAGAAAGGCCAGGACCATCCTCAGCAACACGTAGGGGCGCGAGCAGTCGTGTTCCTCCTGGAACGTCTCCGTGGGGGGAAAAAAGGCAGGAACTTATTTAACGGTCCATCACAGTGAAACACGCAAGAATATCTTTTTGTCTGTTACATATCCAAACAAAACACCTGATAAACGGTAGTTGCCTCCCTAAACATATCTCCCCGTGGCTGCCTGAACCGACTTCTCAGAAATAAAATTCTGCCCACCTCACGGCATGCCTTTAAAGTTAGCTGAGCTAGTGGCAGCGTGGCAACAATCCCAGTCACCGCTGGCAAAGGGGAAGAGAGCCGAAGTGGTGCAAGAACGGAACCCAAGGAGTGAGGAAGTGCAGGAGAAGCCAGAGCAACTTTAAGGGCGTGCCGTCGATACGGTAGGCTACCGAAAGGAACCTGTGCGAATTCACAGGCGTACCATGTGCGAATTCAAGAGCGTATGTAACCTAGGCTCTTAACTTTCCTGCCCCCTCGGCTGCCTAAAAATCCCTCCACCCACGCTTAGCTTGACCTTGTATGGCACCACACACCAGAAAAAGTAACTTAGCTGTTTTACTCGATCTGATGACCTGTCCGCCTCCTGTTGTGTCAGCTGGAAAGGGAAACCGTCGTCTTACTGCTGGTGAAAGGGTGCCGTCCGTGAGAAAGCCGAGTTGTTGCAGCTTCTCGTAGATCTGGGATGGAGAACATCAGGCCTGCAGGATCCGCTTTCCTTCTGAGAAGAACCCTGCGAACCACCACCCAGGACGAGTTGCAAAATAGGAGTGCAGGAAACTAAGAATATGAGGCCTCTGCAGCTGGCTCAGACCAAGCATCAAAGGTTATGAAGGCGTTTCTATTTCTCGGGCTTTTTCTACAATCGCATGCGTGCAATAATCCGTTCACAAATCCAGTACAATGTTTAACAAACCGATTGGCCGAAAGTAGACTTCCACGGACGGGTGGTGTGCAGACGGCATTCCTCATCAAGATCCGGAACATTAACGCCAGGACCATCCTCAGCGACGCAGAGAGACCTGGGCCAGCCGTGATCCTTCTGGACTTCGCCTTCCAACAAAACGAGGGGAAGGTTTTGAACGGCACTGCAAGACACACAAGGATACTATTTCCATGCTCAAACGAATGCACGCCACACAGTATTTGTTTCCTGAAACCATCCACTCCACTGGCTTCTCTAAGATGGAACCCTCCGTCCCCCGCGGCACGCCCTCAAAGTTAGCGGAGCTTGTGGAAGCGTGGCGGCAATCCCAGTCACCGGGGGCGAAGGGGAAGAAGCCCCCACGGGTGCAAGGACAGAACCCAAGGAGTGTGGAAGTGCAGGAGAAGCTAGAGCAACTTTGAGGGCGTGTCCTTGACACGGCAGGCTGCCGAAAGGGACCTGAGCGAATTCACGAGGGGTATGATACTTTTTTGGTATCTACACTCGTTGCCTTTCATGCGTGGCCCTTGGTAGTCCAAAAGTCCCCCCCCCGCACACACGGAGCCAGATGTTCTAGAGCACCTCCCCCAGAAGTCATGACTTAGCTTTTGTAGTCCATCGGAGGAGCTGCCGGCCTCCTGCAGCCTGGGCCGGAAAGGGAGACCACGGATTTATCTCTGGTGGAGCAGTGCCATCCAGGAGGAAGCGGAGCTGTTGTAACATCTCGCATGTGTCGGGTCGGCGGACTTTGGGCTTGCAGAATCGGCTTTCTTTCCTGGAAGAAACCTGGGACCCAACACTCAGAGCCAGGTGCAAACTAGACATACCCTAAGAAAATGGGAGCAGGGCGTCCCCGAGCACCTCCTCGGGCCCGGGACCGGTGGAGATGCCTATCACAACCGAGCCCATCAGCTTCATTGGCCAACGGCTGGCAGAGTGCGATGGCATTGGCCAGGGCTACTTACTGATCTAGCTGCCCCGTTGAGACCAGATAAACTTCTGTATCATGTGGAAACGCAGCCCTGGGTTTCGTCACCCGATGGGTCGACCAGGGCCAGCAGAAGGATGGGGGGGGGGGGGCGTGCCACCCCGTGGAGTCTCTTGGACCTCTGATGCTGTTCTTCTGGGAAGGCTGCCTTGAAGTTGCGTATTGCAACGGTTCCACTCCTGCCTAGAATGCCTCTTAGACAAAGTGGGCGTAGGGGAGAATGGATCTCTCCTAGGGCACCATTTCACCCCATGCTTTTCGACAGCTACATGAAACCGTCGGGAGAGGTTCTCCAGGGGAGCGGGCTGAGGCAGCAACCAGGACACCTCGCTTCGCCTCTCCTTCTCAGCTCAGAGAGCTGAGGCCGTGGAAGCTCTGAACCAGCGCCTGGGCAGGAGAGTGGGCTGGATGAGGGCCCGTGAACCGAGAGTCAAGCCAGACGAGACGCAAGTGCTATTTGTGGGCGGTTCATCGATCCGGTTAAGGGACAGTCGCCCTGCTCTGGAAGGCGGGTTACAGGCCTTCTAAAGAGTGAGGTCTGCCGTGCGGAGATGACGGTGGCTCCGTCCTCGTCTGCAGAGGCACAGGCTCCCTCGGGGGCTCAGAGCACCACCTGTTCAAGGAATCCTTTTTACTTCTGATTAGTAGTTATTTTAATTATTAGTGGACTCTTAGTGATTTTCTTTCCTGTTGCTTTTAGTTTAGTGAATTTATTTCCATTCTCTTGGCCGGTTTTATTCTGTATTAGCTGTATTCTCTTTTAATTTCTTATTCTTTTAAATATTTTGTACACCAACTTTGGGCTTTGTGGGGAGTTAAAGTGCAGTAAATAAAAAGAAAAAATAGAACTAAATTAAAATAAGCTACAACTAAAATACAAAGGGAAATAAAAAAAAACTGTGACCCCCGTTGAAACCCACATGATGAAAAGCCACTCTGAGCCACGGAGGGAGCCTGTGCCTCTACGGACAACGGCGGAACCGTGACCATCCCCACCACAGACGTCACCCTTGAGGAAGTGTGCAACTCCCTCCCCCTCCAGAACAGGGTGAACGTCACTAAGCCTGAACGATGACCCACCTGCAAACAGTACGTCTGTTCTGTCTGGATTGAATCTGAGTTTCTTGGCCCTCATCCAGTCCATTCTCCTGCCCGTGTGCCTGTTCAGACCTTCCACTGCCTCAACCCTATGAGCTGAGAAGGAGAGGCACTGGTGAGGCCTCAGGCCGCGGCCCCGGTTAACGTCTCCTGGCGGTTTGATGTAGATGTTGGGAAGAATGGGGGTCAAAAAGAGCCCTGAGGTCCCCTGTAGCAAGACTGGCGTAGGACAGAGCCATCATCTCCCAACACCACCACCTTCAGAATTCTAGGCAAGAGCAGAAGCCTCGCAACACACGACTTCCCACCCCCACCCAAGACAGCCTTCCCAGATGGAGAGCATAAGAGGACCAAGGGAGACCACGGGGCTGCAGGTCCCCTATCCTTCTGCCGGCAAAGAGACGGGGACAGCAGCAGGGTGCACGCCCCCCCCATCCCTCTCTTGGCACAGGTCGACCCAAGAGCGACCCCCCCTTCTCTAAAGCAGGAGCAGATGACTCATGCCTGTGACCCCCTTGGAGCTGCCTCCCATAAAGCTTCAAAGATTATTAAGGCATTTCTACTTCTCAGTTGTTCTCTGCAGTTACAGATTTTATTTATTTATTTTTTAAATTGTTATACCACCCACTAGCCGAAGCTGTCTGGGCGGTCCAGATGTGCATGCAGGCAATAATCCATTCACACATGCAGTTCAAGGTTTACCAATCTTCTGGCAAAAGTAGACTCACACGGATGGTTGCGGACGGGTGGCGTTGAAATGACGTTCCTCATCATCATCTAGAACAGAAAGGCCAGGACCATCCTCAGCAACACGTAGGGGCGCGAGCAGTCGTGTTCCTCCTGGAACGTCTCCGTGGGGGGAAAAAAGGCAGGAACTTATTTAACGGTCCATCACAGTGAAACACGCAAGAATATCTTTTTGTCTGTTACATATCCAAACAAAACACCTGATAAACGGTAGTTGCCTCCCTAAACATATCTCCCCGTGGCTGCCTGAACCGACTTCTCAGAAATAAAATTCTGCCCACCTCACGGCATGCCTTTAAAGTTAGCTGAGCTAGTGGCAGCGTGGCAACAATCCCAGTCACCGCTGGCAAAGGGGAAGAGAGCCGAAGTGGTGCAAGAACGGAACCCAAGGAGTGAGGAAGTGCAGGAGAAGCCAGAGCAACTTTAAGGGCGTGCCGTCGATACGGTAGGCTACCGAAAGGAACCTGTGCGAATTCACAGGCGTACCATGTGCGAATTCAAGAGCGTATGTAACCTAGGCTCTTAACTTTCCTGCCCCCTCGGCTGCCTAAAAATCCCTCCACCCACGCTTAGCTTGACCTTGTATGGCACCACACACCAGAAAAAGTAACTTAGCTGTTTTACTCGATCTGATGACCTGTCCGCCTCCTGTTGTGTCAGCTGGAAAGGGAAACCGTCGTCTTACTGCTGGTGAAAGGGTGCCGTCCGTGAGAAAGCCGAGTTGTTGCAGCTTCTCGTAGATCTGGGATGGAGAACATCAGGCCTGCAGGATCCGCTTTCCTTCTGAGAAGAACCCTGCGAACCACCACCCAGGACGAGTTGCAAAATAGGAGTGCAGGAAACTAAGAATATGAGGCCTCTGCAGCTGGCTCAGACCAAGCATCAAAGGTTATGAAGGCGTTTCTATTTCTCGGGCTTTTTCTACAATCGCATGCGTGCAATAATCCGTTCACAAATCCAGTACAATGTTTAACAAACCGATTGGCCGAAAGTAGACTTCCACGGACGGGTGGTGTGCAGACGGCATTCCTCATCAAGATCCGGAACATTAACGCCAGGACCATCCTCAGCGACGCAGAGAGACCTGGGCCAGCCGTGATCCTTCTGGACTTCGCCTTCCAACAAAACGAGGGGAAGGTTTTGAACGGCACTGCAAGACACACAAGGATACTATTTCCATGCTCAAACGAATGCACGCCACACAGTATTTGTTTCCTGAAACCATCCACTCCACTGGCTTCTCTAAGATGGAACCCTCCGTCCCCCGCGGCACGCCCTCAAAGTTAGCGGAGCTTGTGGAAGCGTGGCGGCAATCCCAGTCACCGGGGGCGAAGGGGAAGAAGCCCCCACGGGTGCAAGGACAGAACCCAAGGAGTGTGGAAGTGCAGGAGAAGCTAGAGCAACTTTGAGGGCGTGTCCTTGACACGGCAGGCTGCCGAAAGGGACCTGAGCGAATTCACGAGGGGTATGATACTTTTTTGGTATCTACACTCGTTGCCTTTCATGCGTGGCCCTTGGTAGTCCAAAAGTCCCCCCCCCCGCACACACGGAGCCAGATGTTCTAGAGCACCTCCCCCAGAAGTCATGACTTAGCTTTTGTAGTCCATCGGAGGAGCTGCCGGCCTCCTGCAGCCTGGGCCGGAAAGGGAGACCACGGATTTATCTCTGGTGGAGCAGTGCCATCCAGGAGGAAGCGGAGCTGTTGTAACATCTCGCATGTGTCGGGTCGGCGGACTTTGGGCTTGCAGAATCGGCTTTCTTTCCTGGAAGAAACCTGGGACCCAACACTCAGAGCCAGGTGCAAACTAGACATACCCTAAGAAAATGGGAGCAGGGCGTCCCCGAGCACCTCCTCGGGCCCGGGACCGGTGGAGATGCCTATCACAACCGAGCCCATCAGCTTCATTGGCCAACGGCTGGCAGAGTGCGATGGCATTGGCCAGGGCTACTTACTGATCTAGCTGCCCCGTTGAGACCAGATAAACTTCTGTATCATGTGGAAACGCAGCCCTGGGTTTCGTCACCCGATGGGTCGACCAGGGCCAGCAGAAGGATGGGGGGGGGGCGTGCCACCCCGTGGACTCTCTTGGACCTCTGATGCTGTTCTTCTGGGAAGGCTGCCTTGAAGTTGCGTATTGCAACGGTTCCACTCCTGCCTAGAATGCCTCTTAGACAAAGTGGGCGTAGGGGAGAATGGATCTCTCCTAGGGCACCATTTCACCCCATGCTTTTCGACAGCTACATGAAACCGTCGGGAGAGGTTCTCCAGGGGAGCGGGCTGAGGCAGCAACCAGGACACCTCGCTTCGCCTCTCCTTCTCAGCTCAGAGAGCTGAGGCCGTGGAAGCTCTGAACCAGCGCCTGGGCAGGAGAGTGGGCTGGATGAGGGCCCGTGAACCGAGAGTCAAGCCAGACGAGACGCAAGTGCTATTTGTGGGCGGTTCATCGATCCGGTTAAGGGACAGTCGCCCTGCTCTGGAAGGCGGGTTACAGGCCTTCTAAAGAGTGAGGTCTGCCGTGCGGAGATGACGGTGGCTCCGTCCTCGTCTGCAGAGGCACAGGCTCCCTCGGGGGCTCAGAGCACCACCTGTTCAAGGAATCCTTTTTACTTCTGATTAGTAGTTATTTTAATTATTAGTGGACTCTTAGTGATTTTCTCTCCTGTTGCTTTTAGTTTAGTGAATTTATTTCCATTCTCTTGGCCGGTTTTATTCTGTATTAGCTGTATTCTCTTTTAATTTCTTATTCTTTTAAATATTTTGTACACCAACTTTGGGCTTTGTGGGGAGTTAAAGTGCAGTAAATAAAAAGAAAAAATAGAACTAAATTAAAATAAGCTACAACTAAAATACAAAGGGAAATAAAAAAAAACTGTGACCCCCGTTGAAACCCACATGATGAAAAGCCACTCTGAGCCACGGAGGGAGCCTGTGCCTCTACGGACAACGGCGGAACCGTGACCATCCCCACCACAGACGTCACCCTTGAGGAAGTGTGCAACTCCCTCCCCCTCCAGAACAGGGTGAACGTCACTAAGCCTGAACGATGACCCACCTGCAAACAGTACGTCTGTTCTGTCTGGATTGAATCTGAGTTTCTTGGCCCTCATCCAGTCCATTCTCCTGCCCGTGTGCCTGTTCAGACCTTCCACTGCCTCAACCCTATGAGCTGAGAAGGAGAGGCACTGGTGAGGCCTCAGGCCGCGGCCCCGGTTAACGTCTCCTGGCGGTTTGATGTAGATGTTGGGAAGAATGGGGGTCAAAAAGAGCCCTGAGGTCCCCTGTAGCAAGACTGGCGTAGGACAGAGCCATCATCTCCCAACACCACCACCTCCAGAATTCTAGGCAAGAGCAGAAGCCTCGCAACACACGACTTCCCACCCCCACCCAAGACAGCCTTCCCAGATGGAGAGCATAAGAGGACCAAGGGAGACCACGGGGCTGCAGGTCCCCTATCCTTCTGCCGGCAAAGAGACGGGGACAGCAGCAGGGTGCACGCCCCCCCCATCCCTCTCTTGGCACAGGTCGACCCAAGAGCGACCCCCCCTTCTCTAAAGCAGGAGCAGATGACTCATGCCTGTGACCCCCTTGGAGCTGCCTCCCATAAAGCTTCAAAGATTATTAAGGCATTTCTACTTCTCAGTTGTTCTCTGCAGTTACAGATTTTATTTATTTATTTTTTAAATTGTTATACCACCCACTAGCCGAAGCTGTCTGGGCGGTCCAGATGTGCATGCAGGCAATAATCCATTCACACATGCAGTTCAAGGTTTACCAATCTTCTGGCAAAAGTAGACTCACACGGATGGTTGCGGACGGGTGGCGTTGAAATGACGTTCCTCATCATCATCTAGAACAGAAAGGCCAGGACCATCCTCAGCAACATGTAGGGGCGCGAGCCAGTCGTGTTCCTCCTAGAATTTCTCTGTTGGTGGGGGGGGGGGGGGAAAGGCAGGAACTTATTTAACGGTCCATCACAGCGAGACACGCAAGAATACCCTTTTGTCAGTTTCATATCCAAACAAAACACCTGACAAACAGTAGCTGCCTCCCTAAAGATATCCCCAACCCCCCTCCACGTCCCTGCCTGAACCGGCTCCTCAGAGGCAAAATTCTCCGCGCCTCACGGCATGCCTTTAAAGTTACCGGAGCTAGTGGCAGCAATCCCAGTCACCGCTGGCAAAGGGAAGAGAGCCCAAGGGGTGCAAGAACCGGACCCAAGTGTGCGGACACCCGAGTGTTAATGTGTGTCTGCTTGTCCGGGGAAATGGACACTCTAGATTTTACATCGAGGGAATTAATCCTGGGTAGGAATGTCTATGATAAATGCCTTTCAGTGTATTATCCTGAAATAAGGTAACTGCAATCAGGGTTACTTACTCTCAAGCAATCTTACAGCATGAGCAACCCTGTAACAAAAATGCTGTCAAAGCAAGAAGGAACAGCCCATGCATTTCATTCTACTAACGCCCAGAAAAGCACAACACTGACACCACCCACACAACCATCCTGCTAAGGGGGCTACGAAGCTACTCACTGTTGTTTGCATGCATGACAGGCACGGAGGCAGCCCGGCTCTGCTTTCGCATTCTACTTCACGCACAAAACACCCAGCAAAACTATCGCTGCAGGCGAATCTGCTCTTTATAGGTTCCTTGGGTTGGCCTCGCCCTCCCATCTCCACCTGTTACTCCTCCCCCAATCATTCAATGAAACTTAAGCCACGCCTCCAATTCCCAGCTGAAAATGAAGGGCAGCTAATGCCAACCCTTCCATCTCCAGCCGTGAATTGGAGGCGTGGCCAAAGTTTCATTGAATAATTAGGGAGTGGCAATAACAGGTGGTGATGAGAGGGTGTGTCCACCCCAAATCACAGGG
Organism: Elgaria multicarinata webbii; assembly: GCF_023053635.1. Lineage (NCBI taxonomy): Eukaryota > Metazoa > Chordata > Lepidosauria > Squamata > Anguidae > Elgaria > Elgaria multicarinata. Next base: position 110,629 of record NC_086171.1, on the reverse strand, counting down.
CAGCGGAGAGATATAAAGGCAGGCTGCGGTCAGCTCCCTTTTGCAAACGGAGGGCTGTGTGTAGGGACTCGGGTCCCGCTCTGTGTGTGTGTGCAGGGTTCTGTGATTGGCTGGCTCAGGGCTTTAAAAAGGGAATTAGGGCTGGCAGGTGGTTGCTGGTCCCAGGAGATGCTGAAGGTGAGCTGCCTCCGGAGGTGAGTCACGAGGGCTGCAGCAGCTCGCTGTCTTTCAGAGCTTGTAATGGGGCTTAGTTGGAACACTCTCCTCCCCTCTGGAGGTCTCGTTCTGCTGTTTTTTATTCCCTCCTTTTCAAAGTGACCCCCTTAGTAGCCTCTTCCCTATCATGTGGTTGGGGGGAGCCCAAAAGCATCAGTACTGGAGGGGGGATGGGAAGGCTGGGGCTTCTCTTGGGGTAGGGTGGGGGCTGCTGCGGCGTTCTCCCTGCAGCTGCTTCCAAGGGAAAGGCGGGTGCTGTGCGTTTGCCAGCCTGCTCTTTTTCAGTGTTTCTTTGTGCCTTCTCTTAAGTTTAGGGTGGGGGTGTCACTTTTTATTCGCCTTCAGCTCTGTGCTTCTGGGTACAGTGGCAGGCTGGGATATAAAGGAGGCTTGTAGGCGGAGAATGTTTCGGAGGCGCCAAGAAGCCTCTGCCCTGCCCTAAGCGGCAGCGGAGCCTTCCTGGGGCAGCTTTGCTGCTTTGTGCCTTCAGCGCTGCCCAGCGAGGGCTCCCTCTCTGGCTTCATCTTCAGCCGGTGTCATTCCTGCTCCCTTTCCAAATCTAATTTCTCACGTATGTAGATGGAGCAAGCTTACATTTTGGGGACATTGAGTCAGGTATGCTCCAGCCTGGTCTGTAACTGAGGGCTGACACGGTTTAGAGCAGGGGTGTCCCACCGGGTGCCTTCCGGGTCCTTTTGAGGCTGAGAGTCTCCCCGCCTGCTGTTCAGTAGAGGGCTTCCGTCTCTCCAAACAGCAGTCCGTGAGACCAGGGTTTCGTGTTTGGCACCAGTCCGGAGGAGGGTTAGAGTCTGTCCACTGGGGCAGAGAGTGGCAAAGAGGGACACCTTTTCCTTTGCTCCTCCCCTGTGCCGGCTGCTGGAGCTTTCCTGGGTGGCGAAGAGCCTGTTGCAATTGATCCCAGCTAGAGGGTGAGTTGTGACTTTACGGGTGCTCTGGGGAATGTGTGCAAGACCCTTTGAAAGCAAAGTGGTTTTCATCTGCCACAGCTGCGTGAGTGGGCTCAACTCCAGCAATAACCCTTTCTATTCTCCCAGCATTTTAACAGTCTATAAATAAATTTTAACTTGGTGTTTTAAATTTGTAATTTTGCATTGATGCTATTTTTATCTGGTTGAGCTTTTATATTGTATTTTGTACTATGGTTTTATACTGTTGTTCTATACTTTGAATGTTTTTAATTTTTGTGAACCGCCCAGAGAGCTCCGGCTATTGGGCAGTATAGAAATGTAATAAATAACTAAATAAGCAGTGAAGGTGTTGGGAACTCCACCTGGTGCAGCTGTGCTGGAGATGTAGATTCAGTGCTTGGTTATAGGCAACCGGTCACTTGCATGTAGGGTGGTGGAGTTTGACAAACGTTCATTGGCTTCCCCACCCCTCCCCCCAGACTCCACTCCTCCTTAGGCGAACTAGACTAACGTGGCCTTCAGCAAGTAGGGCCAGCGAGCAGATTTCCAGTTTTTCTGAATCTGCGAGTGCGATGGCTGTAATCTGGAAATCATGTCCATTTCAGCTGTAATTTCTGCAATTTTCATGAATCAAGGCTGTAATTATGCAAGTATGTGCAAATTGCAGGTGTAATGTGTGCAACTTCCAACTTGGTCAAATTATGACCAAGACCAACCCTCTGCCCCTTGAACCTGATAAAACCACACGGCTCGATTTATGGAAGCAAGCTGAGTTGGGTGCAACTCAGAAGTCCCGTGAGCCTTAAAAGGACCAGATTTCCTGGCAATGCACATCCCTAGCCAAGACACGTGCATCTAATAAGGAGTTCATGCATTTGAAAATTCCTGTTTGAGTGAAGGGTGGGTTGCTGTTGGGTCGGCCTGTGGCAGGCGAGGGATGGGGGCTCACAACCCTCCTTTTGTCCCTGTTTCTTTGCCTGGAGAAGGAGGCAGGACCGGCAATGCTGTGGCCTCTCTTGGACCACTTGGGAGCTTACGCTGGTGGCAGTTACGCTGTCCGACTGGGAAGGCTGCCTTGAGTTGGGGTGTGAAGTTGTGCGTTGCGAGGCTTCTGCTCCTGACTAGAATTCTGCAGGTGGTGGTGTTTGGGGATGATGGCTCTGTCCTACGCCGGTCTTGCTGCAGGGGCCCTCAGGGATGTATTTGACCCCATTTTTCTCAACATCGACATCAAACTGCTGGGAGATGTTAACCAGAGGCAAGGGGCTGAGCCCTCACCAATGCCTCTCCTTCTCAGCTTGCAGAGGTGAGGCAGTTGAACCACTGAACCAGCACACGGGCAGGAGAATGGACTGGATGAGGGCCAGTAAACTCAGATTCAATCCAGACAAAGCAGACATACTGTTTGCGGGTGGTTCATCATTCCGCCTTAGTGACATTCACCGTGTTCTGGTGGGGTGGCGGCCTACAAACTTCCTAAAAGGTGACATCTATAGTGGGGATGGTCATGGTTTCATCATCGTCCATAGAGGCACAGGCTCCCTCAGCGGCCCAGAGTGGGTTTTTATCACGTGCGTTTCAACAGAGGTCACAGTTCTTTTGTTTTCGTTTGTGTTTTAATTGTATTTTGTTTTAGTTTTGTCTTTTCTTTTTTGTTTTACTGCACTTTTAATCACCCCCCCATCCGAATGGTCTTCAGGTAGTGTACAAAATACTTTAAACAATAAGAAGATATTAAAACAGAACAAAACAGGCCAAGATTCAAACAATTGAACTAAATATACTAAACTAAAAGCAGTGGTAGAGAAAAACAGTAAAATAATTAAGTGTTAAATAATAATTAAAATAACTACTAATAAGTAAAAAGGATTCCTTTAACAGGTGGTGCTCTCAGCCCCCAAGGGAGCCTGTGCCTCTGCAGACGAGGACGGATCCATCATCATCCCCACACGGCTGACCTCACCCTTTAGGAAGCCTGTAACCCCCCTTCCAGATCAGGGCGACTGCCACTTAACCGTGAACTGCCCACAAACAGTATTTCTACGCTGTGTGGATTGAATCTCGGTTTATGGGCCCTCATCCAGCGCTGGTTCAGAGCTTCCACTGGCTCTTCTCTATGAGCTGAGAAGGAGAGGTGAAGCGAGGTGTCATGGGTGATGCCTCAGCCCACGCCCCTGAAGACGCTCTCCCGGTGGTTTCATGTAGATGTTGAAAAGCACGGGGGTTGTGTGTTAAATACCGCTGTAGGACAGATCTCTTCTCTCCCACCCCCACTTTCTCTAAGAGGCATTCTAGGCAGGAGTGGAAGTGTTGCAACACGCAACTTCACAGCCCAACTGAAGACAGCCTTCCCAGAAGGATAGCTTGAAAGCTGCCAAGAGGTCCAAGAGAGTCCACAGGGTCACACAAACCCATCCTTCTCCGGGCACATCGGGTGAGTAAACCCACGGCTGCATTTCCATGTGATAGAGAAGTCTATCTGGTTTCAACAGGTCAGCAAGTAGCCCTGGCCAATGCCATCACACTCTGCCAGCTGTTGGCCAATGAAGCTGGCTGCTGGTGGATGGATGGGCTCGGTTGTGATGTGGATCTCAACTGGTTCCTGGGCTGAGGATGTGCTCGGGGAAGCCCTGCTCCCCTTTCCTTAGTGTATGTCTAGTTTGCCCCTTGCTCTGAGTGTCCCAGGTTTCTTCCAGGAAAGGAAGCCAATTCTGCCATCCTGAAGTCCACTGACCCAAGATCTACATGATGTTTCAACAACTCCCCTTTCTCCTGGATGGCCCTGTTCGATCAGCGATAAATCTAAGGCCTCCCTTTCCAGCCGAGGCTGCAGGAGGTGGGCAGCCTCTCAGAGTGACAGCAACAGCTAAGTTCTGTGTTTTTGTGTGTGTGGGTGCTAGACCACATCAGTTGATGGGTGAGCAGGGATGTTAGGCAACCGTAGGCTATGCATGAAAATGTACTGGGCATTGATCTTGTTAGCTCATGAACTGGAAGATCAAATTCACACGGCACCTTTTTCAGTAGCCTGCTGTGTCAATGGCAGGCCCTGAAAGTGGCTCTCGCTTCTCCCGCACTCCATGGATTGTTTTCTTGCACCCCTTGGGCTCTTTTACCCTTCTCCGCTGGTGACTGGAATCTCTTCCACAAGCTCCGCTAATTTCAAAGGCCTGCCGTGGGGCGGGGAGAATGAGGCTGGTTCAGTAAGGGGTGGTTGGTTGGCTTTACGAAGGGCAATACTCTCCGGCCTGGGTTCAGGTACATCACAAGCTTTGAATGCTTGCTGTGATGTGTCGTTCAGCAACTTCTTCCCACTTCTTTTGGAGGGGAAGTTCCAGAAGGATCCCGACTGGCCCACGCCCCAATGCCTTGCTGAGGACCGTAGAGGTGTTTGCGTTCGTGATCACGGAAGGCAATGACTTTTCAACACCACTCATCCCTGTGAGTTTGGTTCCAGCCAAAAGGTTTTTTTAAAACACATATTGGATTTGTCAGTTACTGTATTGGGTGACACCTCTAGTTGTAGCCAAAGGCTGAGTAATTAACTTGCATTCATGAGCTTCGATGCTTGATCTGAGCTGGCTTCAGGGGGCTAGTGGATGCTTTAGGGTGGATTCCTGCATTGAGCAGGGGGTTGGACTCGATGGCCTTGTAGGCCCCTTCCAACTCTGCTATTCTATGATTCGTATTTAGCCCTGGGCTCTGAGTGGTGGGTCACAGGGTTTTTGTAGGATTCAAAGCCAATCCTGGAGAAGCTGAACTCCAGGGGCTGAGATCTATGAGATGCTGCACACCTTGTCTTTCTCATGGACGACATTGTCTCCCTTTTCGGCCAGGATTGCAGGAAGCAGAGGGCTTCTCAGAGCGCCTACAAAAGCTAAGTCATGACTTTTGGGGGAGGTGCTCTAGAACGTCTGGCAGTGTGTGCGTGTGTGTAGAGGGATTTCAGGTTACCAAGGGTAACGAGTGTAGATATCAAACTCATGAATTCAAGTATCATACCCCTGTGAATTCACTCAGGTCCCCCTTTCGGTAGCCTGCTGTGTCAACGACATGCCCTTAAAGTGCCTCTATCTTCTGCACTTCCACACTCCTTGTGTTCTGTTCTTGCACCCCTTGGGCTCTCTTCCCATTAGCCACCGGTGACTGGGATTGCTGCCATGATTCCACCAGCTCCACTAACTTTAAGGGCGTGCCGTGGGGGGCAGAGGGTTCCACCTTAGGCCAGTGGACTGCGAGATGGGTGGATGGTTTCAGAAGTGAAATACTGTTTGGCATGCATTCGTTTGAGCATGGAAATAACAAAATAGTATCCTTGTGTGGTTTGCAGTGCCATTCAATACCTTCCTCTTGTTTTGTTGGAAGGCAAAGTCCAGAAAGATCACGGCTGGCCCAGGTCTGTCTGCGTCGCTGAGAATTGTCCTGGCGTTTATGTTCCAGATCATGATGAGGAATGCCGTCTCCACACCACCCATCCATGCGAGTCCATTTTTGGTGAAAAGGTTTGTTTTACTGAATTCGTGAATGGATTATTGCATGCATGTGATTGTAGAAAAAGCCTGAGAAATAGAAACGCCTTCATAACCTCTGATGCTTGGTCTGAGCCAGCTGCAGGGACGTCACATTCGTAGTGTGACTTTCCTGCACGTCTATTTTGCAACTTGTCCTGGGTGGTGGTTCACAGGGTTCTTCTCGGAAGGAAAGCGGATCCTGCAGGCCTGATGTCCTCCACCCCAGATCTACGAGTAGCTGCAACACCTTGTCTTTCTCATGGATGGCAGCGTTTCACCAGCAGTAAGGCTACGGTCTGTCTTTCTAGCTGACACAGCAGGAGGCGGACAGGTCGTCAGATCGAGTAAAAAGCTAAGTTACTTTTTCTGGTTTGTGGTGCCATACAAGGTCAAGATAAGCTTGGGTGCAGGGATTTTTAGGCAGCAGAGGGCTAGGCAAAACAGTTAAGGAGGGTAGGTTACACACATTCATGAATTTGCACATGGTACGCCTGTGAATTCACACAGCCTCTCTTTTGGTAGGCTGCCGTGTCAATGACATGCCCGTAAAGTTGCTCTAGCTTCTCCTGCACTTCCACACTCCTTCGGTTCTGTTCTTGCACCCCTTCTGTTCTCTTCCCCTTCGCCACCGGTGCCTGGGATTGCTGCCGCTACCTCTGCTAACTTTAAAGGCATGCCATGGGGTGGGGAGGATTTTATCTCTGAGAAGCTGGTTCAGGCAGGCACGGGGGAAGGGGGGGGATGTCTTTAGTCAGGCAAGTACTGTTTGTCAGGTGTTTGCCGGCAGAAGGATAGGGGACCTGCAACCCCGTGGACTCCCTTGGTCCTCTTATGCTCTCCATCTGGGAAGGCTGTCTTGAGTGGGGGTGGGAAGTCGTGTGTTGCGAGGCTTCTGCTCTCGCCTAGAATACTGAGGTGTTAGGGGATGATGGCTCTGTCCTAGGGAAGTCTTGCTACAGGGTGCTGCAGCATTGTATTTGACTCCCATTCTTCTTAACATCTACATCAAACCGCCAGGAGACGTTAACCGAGGGCCAATAAACTCAGGTTCAAATCAGGGTTAGTGTGAATTTCCTGCACTTCTGTTTTGCAACTTGTCCTGGGTGGTGTTTCACAGGTTTGTTCTAGAAAGGAAAGCAGATCCTGCGAGCCTGATATCCTCCACCCCAGATCTACGAGATGCTGCAGCACCTTGTCTTTCTCAAGGATGACATTGTCTCCCTTTTCGGCCAGGATTGCAGGAAGACGAGGGCTTCTCAGAGCGCCTGCAAAAGCTAAGTCATGACTTTTGGGGGAGGTGTTCTAGAACATCCGGCAGTGTGTGCGTGTGGAGCGATTTCAGGTTACCAAGAGCCATGCAGAAAAAGTAACAAGTGTTGATAATCCAGCTCCCATGAATTCAAGCATCGACCACCCCCCAGGAGTTCGCACATGTCCCCCTTTCGGTAGCCTGCCATGTCAATGACATGCCCTTAAAGTTGCTCTAGCTTCTCCTGCACTTCCACACTCTTTGGCCTCTGTTCTTTCACCTCCTGTGCTCTCTTGCCCTTCGCAACGGTGACTGGGATTGCTTCCGCTCTTCCACAAGCTCCGCTAACTTTGAGGGCATGCCGTGGTGGTCGGAAGGTTCCATCTTAGAGAGTCCAGTGGAGTGGATGGTTTCAGAAGTCAGATACTGTCTGGCATGCATTTGTTTCAGAATGGAAATGACAAAATAGTATCCTTGTGTGTCTTGCAGTGCCATTCAATACGTTCCCTCATTTTGTTGGAAGTCCAGAACGATCATGGCTGGCCCAGGGCACTTTGCGTCGCTGAGGACTGTCCTGGCGTTAACGTTCCGGATTGTGAAGAGGAATGTTGTCTCAACGCCACCCCTCCGTGTGAGTCTACTATTGGTCGATAGGTTAGTTAAACGTTTTACTGAATTTGTGAATGGATTAGTGTGTGCATGTGATTGTAGAAAAATCCCGAGAATTAGGAACGGCTTCATGATCTTCAATGCTTGGTCTGAGCAAGGTGCAGGGGCCTCAGGGTTAGGACTTTGACTTTGAGAAGTTTTAAGCATTATGATGTTGAACATTTATCCCATTCTCTTCCAGAAGTTTTAAGCTTTAGGACTTTGGACATTAAGCACTTTCACTTCTAGAACTTTTAAGTGTTGGCGCTTTTAACCTTTAGCACCTTGACTTCTAGAAGTTTTTAGCATTAGGACTTTGAACCTTTAGCATCTTGACTTCTAGAAGTTTTAAGTGTTAGGGCTTTGGTGTCTAGAACTTTTTAGGGTTAGTGTGAATTTCCTGCACTTCTGCTTTGCAACTTGTCCTGGGTGGTGGTTTTCAGGATTCTTCTCGGAAGGAAAGCGGATCCTGCAGGCCTGATGTCCTCCACCCCAGATCTACGAGTAGCTGCAACACCTTGTCTTTCTCATGGACGGCAGCGTTTCACCAGCAGTAAGACGACGGTCTCCCTTTCCTGCTGGGACTGCAGGAGGCGGACAGGTCATCAATCTATTAAATCAGCTAAGTTGTTTTTTCCGGAGTGCGGTGCCATACAAGGTCGAGCTCAGTGTGGGCGGAGGGATTTTGAAACCACCAAGGGTTAGGCAAAAAAGTTAAGGAGGGTAGATTACATACACTCATGAATTTGCACACGATACGCCTGTGAATTCACACAGCCTCTCTTTTGGTAGGCTGCCATGTCAATGACATGCCCGTAAAGTTGCTCTAGCTTCTTCTGCACTTCCACACTCCTTGGGTTCTGTTCTTGCACCCCTTCTGTTCTCTTCCCCTTCGCCACCGGTGCCTGGGATTGCTGCCGCTACCTCCGCTAACTTTAAAGGCATGCCATGGGGTGAGGAGGGTTTTATTTCTGAGAAGCTGGTTCAGGCAGGCACGGGGGATGGGGGGGATGTCTTTAGTCAGGCAAGTACTGTTTGTCAGGTGTTTTGTTTGGATATGTAACAGACAAAAAGTTATTCTTGCGTGTCTCGCTGTGATGGATCGTTAAATAAGTTCCTGCCTTTTCCGCCCCCAGGGGGACGTTCGAGAAGGAACACGACTGGCCACGCCCCTACATGTTGCTGGGGACGGTCCTGGTGTTCGTGTTCTAGATCATGACGGCAAACGTCATTTCAATGTCATCTGTCCGTATGAGTCTACTTTGGGCCAGAAGATTGGTTCACCTTAAACTGTATGTGTGAATGGATTATTGCCTGTACGGGCCCCTGTAATTGTAGTGAACAACTGAGAATTAGAAATGCCCTAATAATCTTTGAAGCGTTATCTGATCCAGCTCCACGGGGGTCATAAGCATGAGACATCTGTTTCTGTTTTAGAGGAGGGGGTCACTCCTGGGTCAACCGGCATGAAGAGAAGGTTGGGGGGTGGCGTCCCCTCTCTTTGCCGGCAGAAGGATAGGGGACCTGCAACCCCGTGGACTCCCTTGGTCCTCTTATGCTCTCCATCTGGGAAGGCTGTCTTGAGTGGGGGTGGGAAGTCGTGTGTTGCGAGGCTTCTGCTCTCGCCTAGAATACTGAGGTGTTAGGGGATGATGGCTCTGTCCTACGGAAGTCTTGCTGCAGGGTGCTGCAGCATTGTATTTGACTCCCATTCTTCTCAACATCTACATGAAACCGCCAGGAGACGTTAACTGGGGGCGCGGGCTGAGCCCTCACAAATGCCTCTCCTTCACAGCTCATAGAGGTGAGGCAGTCGGAGCTCTGAACCAGCACAGGGGGAGGAGAATGGACTGGATGAGGGCCAATAAACTCAGATTCAAATCAGACAGAATAGAGGTAGTGTTTCTTGGTGGGTCATAATTCCGGCTTAGTGATGTTCACCCTGTTCTGGTGGGGGTGGGTTTACACACTTCCTAAAGGGTGACGTCTGTGGTGGGGATGGTCACGGTTCCACCGTCGTCCGTAGAGGCACAGGCTCCCTCAGTGGCTCAGAGTGGCTTTTCATCATGTGGGTTTCAACGGGGGTCACAGGTTTTTTTATTTCCCTTTGGATTTTAGTTGTATTTGTTTTGGTTCTGTTTTTTCTTTTTCTTTTGTTTTACGGCACTTCTGATCCCCCCAGATGGTGTACCAAACATTTTAAATAGACATTAAAACAGAATAAAAGTAAGGCAGAATAAAGCTGGCCAAGATTCAAACACTTGAACTAAATATACTAAACTAAAAGCAGCAGGAGAGAAAATCGCAAAGTGTTTAATAAGAGTTAAACTTACTACTTCTAAGAAGTAAAAAGGATTCCTTGAACAGGTGGTGCTCTCAGCCCCCGAGGGAGCCTGTGCCTCTGCAGATGAGGATGGATCCATCCTCATCCCCAAACGGCAGACCTCATCCTTTAGGAAGCCTGTCATCCCCCCTTCCAGAACAGGGCAAGTGTCACTTAACCGGATCCATGAACCACCCACAAACAACACTTGCATCTCGTCTGGCTTGATTCCTGGGTTATTGGCCCTCATCCAGCCCACTCTTCTACTGGCTCACCTCTATGAGCTGAGGAGGAGAGGTGAAACTAGGTGTCATGGGTGATGCCTCATCCCGTGCCTCTGCAGATCCTCTCCTGGTGGTTTCATGTAGATGTTGAATAGCAAGGGGGGTCAAATACCGCTGTAAGGCAGATCCCTTCTCCCCTACCCCCTCTTGGTCTAAGGGGCATTCTAGGCAGGAGTGGAAGCGTTGCAAAATGCCACTTCACATCCCAACTTTAGACAGTCTTCCCAGAAGGGTAGCTTGAAAACTGCCAAGAGAGTCCACAGGGTCACACAAACCCATCCTTCTTCTGGCACAGGGCGACCCATCGGGTGAGTAAACCCACGGCTGTGTTTCCACATGATAGAGAAGCTGCCCTCAACAGGGAAGCTAGGTCAGTAAGTAGCCCTGGCCGATGCCATCACACTCTGCCAGCCATTGGCCAATGAAGCTGGCTGCTGGTGGATGTATGGGCTCAGTTGTGATGTCGATCTCAACTGGTTCCTGGGCAGAGGATGTGCTCGGGGAAGCCCTGCTCCCCTTTCCTTAGTGTACGTGTACTTTGCTCCTGCCTCTGAGTGGGGGGTCCCAGGTTTCTTCCAGGAAAAGAAGCTGTTTCTGCTGTCATGAAGTCCACCGACCCGAGATCTACGAGATGTTTCAACAACTCCTCTTTCTTCTGGGCGGTGCTTTTCAACCAGGGATAAATCTAAGGCCTCTTTTCCTGGCCGAGGCTGCAGGAGGTGGGCAGCTCCTCAGAAGAACTATAAAAGCTAAGTGATGACATTTTAGGGAGGTGCTCTAGAACATCTGGCTGTGTGTGTGTGTATGTGTGTGTGTGTGTGTGTGTAGGCCTTTTGGTCTACTGAAGGACATGCATGAAATGTAATGAGTGAACTCACTCATGTCCCCCTTTCCATAGCCTGCCGTGTCAATGACATGCCCGTAAAGTTGCTTTCGCTTCTCCTGCACTTCCACACTCCTTGCGTTCTGTTCTTGCACCCGTGGGGGTTTCTTCCTCTTTGCTATCGGTGACTGAGATTGGTGCCACGCTTCCACAAGCTCCGCTAACTTTGAGGGCATGCCGTGGGGGACAGAGGGTTCCGTCGTAGAGAGGCCAGTGGACTGGATGGTTTCAGAAGTCAGATACTGAGTCTAAATTTGGCCAATAGGTTTGTTAAACTTTTTACTGAATTTGTGAATGGATTAGTGTATGCATGTGATTGTATTAAAAGCCCAAGGAATTGAAATGCCTTCATAATATTTGATGCTTGGTCTGTGCAAAGTGCAGGGGCCACAGGGTTAGGACTTTGACTACTAGAAGTTTTAGCGTTATGGCTTTGAACATTTAGCAGTTTGACTTTTAGAAGTTTTAAGCGTTAGCTCTTTGAGTTCTCGAAGTTTTAGCGTTAGCTCTTTGGACATTTAGCACTTTTACTTCTGGAAGTTTTTAACGTTAGTTCTTGGACTTCTGGAAGTTAAGCATTTGGACTTCGACTTCAAGACTTTTTAAGCTTTAGGAGTTTAAACAACTAGCACTTTGACTTCTAGAAGTTTTTAGGGTTAGTGTGAATTTCCTGCACTTCTGTTTTGCAACTTGTCCTGGGTGGTGTTTCACAGGTTTGTTCTAGAAAGGAAAGCAGATCCTGCGAGCCTGATATCCTCCACCCCAGATCTACGAGATGCTGCAGCACCTTGTCTTTCTCAAGGATGACATTGTCTCCCTTTTCGGCCAGGATTGCAGGAAGACGAGGGCTTCTCAGAGCGCCTGCAAAAGCTAAGTCATGACTTTTGGGGGAGGTGTTCTAGAACATCCGGCAGTGTGTGCGTGTGGAGCGATTTCAGGTTACCAAGAGCCATGCAGAAAAAGTAACAAGTGTTGATAATCCAGCTCCCATGAATTCAAGCATCGACCACCCCCCAGGAGTTCGCACATGTCCCCCTTTCGGTAGCCTGCCATGTCAATGACATGCCCTTAAAGTTGCTCTAGCTTCTCCTGCACTTCCACACTCTTTGGCCTCTGTTCTTTCACCTCCTGTGCTCTCTTGCCCTTCGCCATCGGTGACTGGGATTGCTTCTACTCTTCCACAAGCTCCGCTAACTTTGAGGGCATGTCGTGGTGGTCAGAAGGTTCCATCTTAGAGAGTCCAGTGGAGTGGATGGTTTCAGAAGTCAGATACTGTCTGGCATGCATTCGTTTCAGAATGGAAATGACTAAATACTATCCTTGTGTGTCTTGAGAGAGCTCTAGAGATTTTAGCCAGGGTCAGTTCCAAAGGAAAGGGTCTAATCCAAAGTCCAGACCCAGAGAAAAACAAACTCGAGGTTAGGCACAGGCAAGCCAAAACCCAGGCACAGGGAGTTCCAGAGAAAAGCAAAGGCAAAGGCAGTATGCAGTTGCAGAATAATGGAAAACAAATATTCACAAATCAGTGAGAGAACGTTTTCATGATCTGAGGACACTCCGTTGTTCACCTGCAAATGGCCGTTCTTGGACAAAAGAACTTCAAATGGAGACTTCGGAGTGAAACTGAGTTACAACCGATCAGGAAGTTTGTTTATATCAACTTTGGCTTAAATAGGGATAATGGTGTGTGTGTGTGTGTGTGTAGGCATTATAAAAATCCCACTGCAGATGTTAATTAACCTAGAAATGCTCACACAGTTGTGCTATCACCAAGCGCTTCTCTCATGAAGGGACACTACACTCATTGACGCTTTAATGTAATTGTCACAGATGATGATGATGATGAAGCACTCTTCATGTCCTTGAAAGGCTGTCACACAGAGGAGGGCCAGGATCTCTTCTCGATCCTCCCAGAGTGCAGGACACGGAATAACGGGCTCAAGTTAAAGGAAGCCAGATTCCGGCTGGACATCAGGAAAAACTTCCTGACTGTTAGAGCAGTACGACAGTGGAACCCATGACCTAGGGAGGTGGTGGGCTCTTCCAACCTAGATACCTTCAAGATAGACAACCATCTGTCAGGGATGTTTTGGGGTGGATTCCTGCATTGAGCAGGGGGTTGGACTCGATTGTTAGGGATGTGCTCGGGGAGGTCTCCTCGGAGGAGGAGGAGGAGGAGGAGGAGAGCACTTCTGCAGAAGAGGGAATGTTGGGTCCCACAGTCGAGCCAGAAAGAGGCTCACAGAGGGAGGAAGGGTCTGGAACAGAAGAAGGGCCAGAGGCACAGGGTGACCAGGATTTAGCCGTACCTGAGGTTTCTGAGGAGGTGGACGTGGAGCCGCCCAGCCCTCAGGAACGCCGACGGCACAAGCGAGCAGTAGAGAGGCAGGCGGTCAGAAGGAGTGCGCGCGTGCACAGTCGGGGAGAGAGGAATGCGTTGTGTAAATAACAACCTAGGGTGATAAGGCACAGCTGGGGATGAGGGCGTAGGTCGGATGCCGAAAGTAGAAAAGAGGAAGCAGGACGCTTTGCACGTTCTGGCAGACACCTGGAATAATTCCTAGCAGCCAGCCTGTTCCCTGCTCGGAACCCTGCTTCATCGGACCCTGCTCCCATTGTGTGGATTCAGCTCTTGACCTTGGACTGCCCTGACAACGCTCATCCGTCTTGCTCCTGCCCTTGGACTCCGGAACGACATTGACCACGTCTCTCCGTCTCGCTCCTGTTGCTGACTTCGGACCGTGCTAACATCGCTCTCCATCCTGCTCCTGCCCCCCCCGGGAACCCCGGACCGGTTTGGCTACGCTTCCTAGCTTTGGGCTCCAGTCAGTATCTTGAACTCTACAAACTTAATGCAGCCTCTGTGCTAAAGCGGCTGCTCTGCGGAAGCCTTCATTCCGTGGGACGCTGAAACCCGATCTCGGGCTAGCTAATCTCCTGTTGCGCTGGTTAAAGGATTATTAGCATAATAAAAGCACTTGAAAGCAGATACCGGGTGGCTGCATTTCTAACAGTGTGTCTGCCAGCACGCCAGCTACAACAAGGAGAGAATGGACGACGGAGAAGCACAGCTGTTCCAACAGCAATTAAACCAGCTGATGACTGCCGTGGCGGCTTTGCAGACGCAGTTAACCCAACTGCAACAGCCAGGGCCGACAGGCCCCCCACCCCTCCCTCCACGTAAGTGCCCAATTGCTGTACCAGAAAAATTTGGGGGGGAGCCAGGTCGGTTTCCTACTTTTCTGGCACAATGCGAACTATACATGCAGCTCAGAGCCCAGGACTTTCCCACTCCAGATCTGCAGGTGGGGTTTGTGATAAGCCTGCTTACTGGGGAAGCAGCCAAATGGGCCACCCCCTTGCTGTTGGCCAAGAGCCCATTATTACAGAACTACCAAGAGTTTGTGAAGGAACTCCGAGCTGTGTATGAGGACCCCCAGAAAGCGGAGACGGCCAATCGGAAGATCCGGCGCCTGCACCAGGGTTCAGATTCAGTAACCACTTATGCCACTGCTTTTCGGCTGTTAGCTCAGGATCTCCCTTGGAATGAAGCTGCATTGATGGATCAGTTTCAGGAGGGACTACGGGATGAGATCCTGGATGAATTGGCACGGGTGGACCGGCCCAACACCCTAAAAAACTTGATCCAGTTGTGCCTACGAATAGATGGGCGATTGGAGAGCCGGAGGTGGGCTAAAAGGTCAGGTACCTCACGACTGGCCTCCCAGGGAGGCTCTGGACCAGCAGGGGACCCTCCTGCACGATTGGCCCCCCAGGTAGGGTCAGGACCAGTGGGGAACTCCTCTGCACCCAGTCTCCAGGCCAGTGAGGAGGAACCCATGCAATTAGGGGGAGCACGTCCTCGTCTCTCGGCCCAGGAGAGGGAGCGTCGTCGTCGAGGCGGCCTCTGCCTATATTGTGGGAAGGAGGGGCACTTTGCAAGGGTATGCCCTGCCAAACAGCCACGCCCCACGGTGCCGGGAAACCTGTCCTCCCAGCCTTAGAGGGAGTAATAGGGCTGGGACAGGGAAGCGGGACCTCGCAGGATGCTTCCCAGCGGTACTCCCATCTACCCCTGACGGTACCGGTGACAGTGCATCAGGAGGGGCGACCCCCGATCCAGACGGTGGCAATGGTGGATTCAGGGGCCTCCAGCACTTTTATCAATAGAACGTTTGCTCAGCAACAAGGGGTCCGTATGCGGCCATTGGCCACCCCCCTCAACATTGAGACCATTGACGGGCGGCTGTTGGCATCCGGATCAGTGACCCATGAGACCGAGCCATTGGGGATCGAGATCCAGGGACACCAAGAGCAGATCCAGTTTTTGGTGGCAGACATAGCCCATTTCCCAATAGTCCTGGGGATGACCTGGTTAACGCAGCATGACCCACGCATCACATGGACACGGGGGGAGGTGGTTTTTGCCTCAGATTATTGCAGTACCCATTGTTGGCCCAGGACAGTCAGCGCGGGGCTTGAGGGCTCTCCAGAGGACAATGGGGCATCCGTACCGGGCAAGTACCGAGAGTTTATGGAGGTGTTCGATAAGAAAGAGGCCGATCACCTACCACCCCATAGGCCGTATGATTGCGCCATCGATTTGCTTCCCGGTGCTCGGATCCCAGCAGGTCGGATTTATGCGCTCTCTGAACCGGAGTTGGCCGCCTTGCGGGATTTTTTGGATAAGAACCTGAAGCGGGGGTTCATCCGGCCATCTATCTCTCCGGCTGGGGCACCAGTATTGTTTGTGAAAAAGAAAGGGGGGGAGCTAAGGCTCTGCAATGACTTCAGGGCCCTCAATCTGATCACGTGCCGGAATCGTTACCCACTGCCACTCATTCCTGAACTCTTAGAGCGGCTCCGGCATGCCACAATTTACACCAAGCTCGATCTACGAGGAGCTTACAATTTGGTGCGAATTCGGGAGGGGGATGAATGGAAGACTGCATTCAGGACTAGGTACGGCCATTTTGAATATACAGTCATGCCCTTCGGCTTGACTAATGCCCCAGCCATTTTCCAGCATTTTATGAATGACATTTTCCGTGATTATCTGGACCGTTTTGTTATCGTGTACCTGGACGATATTTTAATTTATTCCACGAGTCAGTGCGCACATGAATCTCATGTGCGGGCGGTGCTGCAAAGGTTGCGGGAACATCATTTGTATGCCAAATTAGAAAAATGTGCATTTGACCTAGACACGGTGGATTTCCTGGGGCACCGCATATCGCCAAAGGGGGTGGAGATGGACTCAGCCAAGGTGGAAGCTATAAGGTCCTGGCAGCCTCCAAGGTCGGTAAAGGAGGTCCAGAGGTTTTTGGGGTTTGCCAATTACTACCGCCGGTTCATCCCCAAATTCGCACAAGTGGCAGCGCCCATCACGGATTTGTTACGGGGACGGCGCAAGTTCCAGTGGAGCCCGGAGGCTCAGCAGGCATTCCAACAACTAAAGGACCATTTCACCTCTGAACCGATTCTACAGCTCCCTGACCAGCTAACACCGTTTGTGGTGGAAGCCGATGCATCAGATGTGGCCGTAGGAGCAGTGTTGTTGCAGGCAGCAGGGGAGGGGACGGCATGGTTACCTTGTGCCTTCCACTCCCGAAAGCTCAACACGGCGGAACAAAAGTACACTACATGGGAAAAAGAGCTTCTCGCCATCAAGGATGCCTTCGAGACGTGGCGGCATTTGTTGGAGGGGGCTCGGTTCCCGGTGGAAGTCCGAACGGACCATCGGAACCTGGAGCATTTACAGACGGCGCGGAAGTTGAATCAGCGCCAGATCCGGTGGGCCCTGTTTTTCGCCCGGTTCCACTTCAAGGTGACTTATATTCCCAGCACCCAGAACCGGCAGGCCGATGCTCTGTCCAGGAAACCCGAGCATGCTGGATCCAGGCAGGAGGATCCTGCATCGACGGTGTTGCGGCCTGAAAATTTTCTGGCAGCTCTAGTACCTTCGCCAGGGCTGCTTCAGCTACAGCAGTTACAAGGGCGTGATCGCTTTGCGCAAGCCTGGTTGCGAGAGCTGGGCCAGGCAGGGGTGGGGGACGTTCGAGGGTTCTCGGTCCACCACGGCCTGCTCTACCACCATGACCGGGTCTATGTCCCACCGGGGCCGTTGCGGGAAAAAGTCCTAGAACAGTGCCATGACAGTCGCCCTGCAGGGCACTTAGGGCGGTATAAGACCCTCCACCTGGTAACCCGAGAATTCTGGTGGCCAAAAGTACATGCGGAGGTGGAGCAGTACGTCCGGTCGTGTGAGACCTGCCGCAGGGCAAAACACCAGACGGGGCGGCCAGCAGGCCTGTTGCACCCTTTACCCACGCCCTCTGGCCCATGGAAGGTGCTCTCCATGGACTTTATCACTGACTTACCCTCCTCGAATGGGCACACCACCATCTTGGTGATGGTGGATCTATTTTCCAAAATGGCTCATTTTGTGCCATGTAGGGGCATTCCCACGGCCAAGGACACTGCAACATTATTCGTGCAGAATATCTTTCGGTTGCATGGGTTGCCGGAAGGTATAGTGTCTGATAGGGGGCCGCAATTTACATCACGATTTTGGCAGAGTTTGTTTCGTCTGCTGGAGGTGAAGTTGCACCTCTCTTCAGCGTACCACCCGCAGTCGGATGGACAGACGGAGCGCACAAACGCCACTCTGGAACAATACTTGCGGTGTTATGTGAACTATCAACAGGACAATTGGGCGGGGCTGCTAGCATTGGCGGAGTTTGCTTATAACAATGCGCCCCATTCCTCGACACAGCAGGCCCCATTTTTTGCGAACTATGGGTTTCACCCGTCTTTCTTTCCCTCAACTGGGGTTGCCTCTGAGGTTCCGGCTGCAGATGACTTCCTCCAGGAGCTGCAGGCAGTGCAGGCCATGCTGCAGGAACAGTTGGAGCGGGCAAAGGAGGCATATAAGCTGGGGGCAGACACTAAGCGTCAGGAGGGGCCGGATTTGAAGGTGGGGGATCTTGCCTGGCTCTCTACCCGTCACCTCCCGATATCCCAGCCCAGTCGCAAGCTGGCACCGCGGTTTATCGGACCGTTCTGTATTGTGGCGCAGATAAATCCTGTGACTTTTCGACTAAGGCTCCCGCCCTCCATGCGAATCCACCCAGTTTTTCATCGATCCTTGTTGGCACCTGTGGGGCCCGGACACTTCCTCCAATCCCGAAAGCGGCCCCCGCCTCCGGTGCTGGTGGATGGGGAAGAGGAATATGAGGTGGAGGAGATTCTGGACTCCAGGCTCCGCCAGGGTCGCCTGCAGTACCTGGTGGACTGGCGGGGTTATGGGCCAGAGGAGCGGTCATGGGAGGATGCTGCTCAGGTACATGCTCCAGATTTAGTACGTCGGTTTCACCGACGACACCCCAGGAAGCCGCAACCCCCTGGTTTTGCGGGGGAGGGCCCTGGAGGGGGGAATAATGTTAGGGATGTGCTCGGGGAGGTCTCCTCGGAGGAGGAGGAGGAGGAGGAGGAGAGCACTTCTGCAGAAGAGGGAATGTTGGGTCCCACAGTCGAGCCAGAAAGAGGCTCACAGAGGGAGGAAGGGTCTGGAACAGAAGAAGGGCCAGAGGCACAGGGTGACCAGGATTTAGCCGTACCTGAGGTTTCTGAGGAGGTGGACGTGGAGCCGCCCAGCCCTCAGGAACGCCGACGGCACAAGCGAGCAGTAGAGAGGCAGGCGGTCAGAAGGAGTGCGCGCGTGCACAGTCGGGGAGAGAGGAATGCGTTGTGTAAATAACAACCTAGGGTGATAAGGCACAGCTGGGGATGAGGGCGTAGGTCGGATGCCGAAAGTAGAAAAGAGGAAGCAGGACGCTTTGCACGTTCTGGCAGACACCTGGAATAATTCCTAGCAGCCAGCCTGTTCCCTGCTCGGAACCCTGCTTCATCGGACCCTGCTCCCATTGTGTGGATTCAGCTCTTGACCTTGGACTGCCCTGACAACGCTCATCCGTCTTGCTCCTGCCCTTGGACTCCGGAACGACATTGACCACGTCTCTCCGTCTCGCTCCTGTTGCTGACTTCGGACCGTGCTAACATCGCTCTCCATCCTGCTCCTGCCCCCCCCGGGAACCCCGGACCGGTTTGGCTACGCTTCCTAGCTTTGGGCTCCAGTCAGTATCTTGAACTCTACAAACTTAATGCAGCCTCTGTGCTAAAGCGGCTGCTCTGCGGAAGCCTTCATTCCGTGGGACGCTGAAACCCGATCTCGGGCTAGCTAATCTCCTGTTGCGCTGGTTAAAGGATTATTAGCATAATAAAAGCACTTGAAAGCAGATACCGGGTGGCTGCATTTCTAACATCGATGGCCTCATAGGCCCCTTCCAACTCTACAATTCTATGATTCTATGAAGTGCCGTTCAATACCTTCCCTCATTTTGTTGGAAGGCAAAGTCCAGAAGGATCATGGCTGGCCCAGGACACTTTGCGTCGCTGAGGACTGTCGTGGCGTTAACGTTCCGGATTGTGAAGAGGAATGTTGTCTCAACGCCACCCCTCCGTGTGAGTCTACTATTGGTCGATAGGTTAGTTCAACCTTTTACTGAATTTCTGAATGGATTAGTGTGTGCATGTGATTGTAGAAAAAGCCTGAGAATTTGGAACGGCTTTATAATCTTTAATGCTTGGTCTGAGCAAGGTGCAGGGGCCTCAGGGTTAGGACTTTGACTTTGAGAAGTTTTAAGCATTAGGAGTTTGAACAACTTGTCCTGGTTGGTGGTTCTCAGTGTTCTTCTAGGAAGAAAAGCAGATCCTGCAGGCCTGATGTCCTCCACCCCAGATCTACGAGAAGCTGCAACAACTCGCCTTTCTCATGGATGGCACCGTTTCACCACCAGTAAGACGACGGTCTCTCTTTCCGGCGGAAACTGCAGGAAGCAGACAGCTCGTCATATGGGATTATTGCCTGTACGAACATGTGTAATTGTAGAAAACGATTGAGAATTAGAAATGCCTTAATCTTTCCAGCTTTATGGGAGCCAGCTCCATGGGGGTTATAGGCATGAGACATCTGTTCCTGTTTTAGAGAAGGGGGGGGTCATTCTTGGGTTGATCTGTGCCAAGAGAGGGATGGGGGGCGTGCAACCCTGCTGGTGTCCCCATCTCAAGGATAGGGGACCTGCAACCCCATGGACTCTCTTGGTCCTCTTATGCTATCAGTCTAGGAAGGCTCTCTTGAGTTGGGGTGGGAAGTCGTGTGTTGCGAGGCTTCTGCTCTTGCCTAGAATACTGAAGGTGTTGTTGTTAGGGGATGATGTCTCTGACCTATGGCGGTCTTTCTACAGGGTGCCTTAGGGCTGTATTTGAACCCAATTCTTCCTAACATCTACATCAAACCGCTAGGAGACGTTAACCGGGGCCATGGGCTGAGGCCTCACCAGTGCCTCTCCTTCTCAGCTCATAGGGTTGAGGCAGTGGAAGTTCTGAACCGGCACACGGGCAGGAGAATGGACTGGATGAGGGCCAAGGAACTCAGATTCAATCCAGACAGAACAGACGTACTGTTTGCAAGTGGGTCATCATTCGGGCTTAGTGACATTCACCCTGTTCTGGAAAGGGGGGAGTTACAGACTTCCTACAGGGTGACGTCTGTGGTGGGGATGGTCACGGTTCCACAGTCGTCTATAGAGGCAGAGGCTCCCTCAGTGGCTCAGAGTAGCTTTTCATCATGTGGGTTTCAACGGGGGTCACAGTTTCTTTGATTTCCCTTTGCATTTCATTTTTAGTTTTTTTCCTTTCTTTTTATGGCACTTTTAATCCCCCATCCCAAAGTTCTTCAGGTGCTGTACAAAACATTTTAAATAGACATTAAAACAGAATAAAAGTAAGGCAGAATAAAACCAGCCAAGATTCAAGCATTTGAACTAAACATACTAAACTAAAAGCTGCAGGAGAGAAAATCACTAAGTGTCTAATAATAATTAAAATAACTACCAAGTAAAAAGGATTCCTTGATCAGGTGGTGCTCTCAGCCCCCAAGGGAGCCTGTGCCTCTGCAGACGAGAACGGATCCGCCGTCATCTCCACATGGCAGACTTCACCCTTAAGGAAGCCTGTCACCCCACTTCTAGAACAGGGTGACTCACTTAACTGGATCCATGAACCACCCACAAATAGCACTTGTGTCTCGTCTGGCTTGACTCTTGGTTTCTGGGCCCTCATCCAGCCCACTCTCCTGCCCAGGTGCTGGCTCAGAGCTTCCACGGCCTCAGCTCTTTGAGCTGAGAAGGAGAGGCGAAGTGAGGTGTCCTGCTTGCTGCCTCAGCCTGCTCCCCTGGAGTATGTCCCCCGGAGGTTTCATGTAGCTGTTGAAAAGCGGGGGTCAAATAGTGCCCTAGGAGAGATCCATTCTCCCCTACGCCCACTTCGTATTTATTTCAAAGCATTTTTATAGTGCCGCCTCACCATTTCTGGCATCGAGGCACTTTACAATAACATATACAACAATTCCATTAAAACCCTCACCCTCAAACCATTAAAAGCCCTCAACACCAATTTAAACCACCCCCTCCCCAAGCTCTTGTGAAAATAAAAACGCCTTACAAAGGCATTTGAAGCAATTGAGAGTGGGAGCCTGTCTAATCTCCAGTGGCACATTATTCCATAACTGGGGGCCAGCCACTGAAAAAGCCCTGGCCCCCGCACATTCCAATTTGTAGCGGGGGACCGTCAGGACACCCTGCTCCTGAGAGCGTGTCTGCCAATGGTGAGACACAGGAGAAAGACGAGGCTCAGGCATCCAGGACCCAAGCAATGAAGGGCTTTATACATGGTCAACAAGACCTTGTACCGCACCCTAGCAGCCACCGGCAGCCAATGGAGCTCTTGAAGCACCAAAGTGATAGAAGACCACTTTGGGAGCCCCTTGACCAACTTGGCTGCTGCATTTTGTAGGTGTTGGATTTGCTGTCTACAACGGGTTGCAATAGTCCAGTCTGGAAAGAACCAGGGCCTGGACTGCGGTGGTAAGATCAGCCCCTGACAGAAAGGGGCAAACTTGGCGGAGCACATGTAGATGATAAAATCAAGTCCAAACCACGGCCCCCATCTGGGAAGACATAGTTCGGAATTGGTCAAGAATAACACGCAGGTCCCACGCCTCAGTCACAATCCTTGGTCGGATTCCTGAAATAGGCAGATCTACGAGCTCCTGCCTCAAATCTGCCAGCCGCTGACCTCGGCCAATCACCATCAACTCAGTCTTCTCTGGGTTAAGCTTTAGTTTACTCCTAGACATCCAGTTACAGATGTCAGCCAGGCACCAAGACAGAGTAGCAGCTGCCTCGCCGAGGTCAGACCCCACCGAGATGTAAAGCTGGGTGTATCATCAGCATCCATATGGTACCTCAGCCCATGGGCGCCAGCGGCCTCACATATACATTATACATGAAAGGTGAGAGGATGGAACCCTGTGGAACTCCACAGGGGAGGGCTGTGGGGGTAGATGTACAGGTGCCCACGGTAACCACCTGAGCCCTTCCATCCAAGTAGGACTGGAACCAGGCAAGAGGCAGGCCCTCCAGTCCCACCTGGATGTTCAACCGTCTAATCAACAATTCATGATCCACTGTGTCGAAAGCCGCTGAAAGGTCCAATAACAGCAGGATGGACAGATGACCTTTGTCCATTGCTAAAAGAAGATCGTCAAAGACTGCGGCAAGGGCAGTCTCCGTGCTGTGACCCATGCTGTGACTTTGTCTAAGAGGCATTCTAGGCAGGAGTGGAACCGTTGCAATATGCAACTTCAAGACAGTCTTCCCAGAAGAACAGCATCAGAGGTCCAAGAGAGTCCACAGGGTCACACGAACCCATCCTTCACCTGGCACAGGGAGACCCTTTGGGTGACTAAACCCAGGGCTGCATTTCCACAGGAGAGAGAAGTTTATCTGGTCTCAACAGGGCAGCTAGGTCAGTAAGTAGCCCCGGCCAATGCGATCACACTGAAGCTGGCTGCTGGTGGATGGATGGGGTCAATTCAAAGTGCTGATTTGAATCTTGTAAAGCTTGAGTGGCTTGGGTGAAGGTATTCGAAAGAGCACTGTTGTGGCGTTACACCCCACAAGTCAATTCCAAATGTATGTCTGCAGTTTGTAAGTCTGTGGTTTGTAGAATGTTGGCCTGAGTGGGCGGAGTTAGAATGTCTTGGGAGGGGGGAGGAGCGATATATAAGGGAAGGACTGAGGGGATGGAGAGTTCTTGTTCTTGTTCTTTTCAGGAAACCTTTTCAGGGAGACTTATTAGGTACTCTTAGAGTCTGTAGTGCTCTCTGTGTTTATGGTACTTAAATTCTGGGAAATTTGAGGGTCAGTGTAGTGAGTGGTGTCTTTAGAGTGTGGTGTGCACGTAGTGGAAGTATATTAATCAATATTGATAATAGAGAAAGTTCAAGAGTGATTGTGTGAGAAAAAGGAAAGCGCGAATGTGAGAGTGACAGGCTTGTATGGAAGGTTTCAAAAAGGTTTTTAAATGTTGTTATTTGAAACAAAGCTTATGAACTTTTAAAAATAAATTTTGATTGTTTTAAAACTACCACAAAAATCCCACGTGTCTGTTTGACGTTTATCATCTTAAGTTTACACATTTAACACCCACTCTGACAATCATTCACCTAAGCAGATATAACTCACAGCGCATTATATTATATATATTAAAATCCATTCTCCATTTTAAACCCCTTTCTCCACATAGTTTGGAGGAAGGTGGGCTTTATCCCTTGCCTCAGGCGTACCAAGTGGTGGTGCTTGGCTTGAGCAGGGAGTAGCCTCGGCCGGGTCTGGTGTTCAGAGCCTGTGTCGCCCCATAAGAAGTGGTGGCAGACGGGAGGTCTGGTGTTCAGAGCCTGTGTCGTGGCAACTGTTTCCAATATCTACTGTATGTAATTGGACACTATGAATTTTTGGAAAGCTCTCCCAATGCCTGTGCTGAAGAAAGCCAGGTAGGTAGCTTGTCTCCCCTCACCTTTCTTCTTTTTTCCTAAGTTGAAGAATCCCAGCTGTTGCATCCTTCCCTCATAGGAGAGATGCTTCAGCAATTTGATCATTTTAGTTGTCGTTTCTGTATTTTTTTTCAGCTCTACAATATTTACTCTTTAGGTGTGGTGACGACAACTGTACACAGTATTCTAAGTGTGATTGCACCATAGATTTGTATAAGCACAGTATGACACTGGCATTCTTATTTTTGATTCCTCCCCTAATAATGCTTAAAATGGATTTTGCTATTTTACAGCAGTCTCATATTGGGTTGGCATTTTGCTCTCCTCGGCATCAAAGAGGGCGTAGTGTCAAGCAGATTACAACACTTAAAACTGGCAGATTCTTCCCCAGAAGTGTGGTGGGTGACAATATCAGTCTCCAATCCAAGCTAGTGGTTGGAAGATGCTGTCATCTCCCAGACCAGAAGGCTCAGAGTGACCTTGAGATGGAAAACAAAATCAGAGAGGCCTCCAAATGAGGGAGTGTTACAATAATGGGTGACTACAAATTACCCCATGATTAACTGGATCAGCTGGACCCTTGGTCTGATCCAGCATGGCACGTCTGACATTGTGATGTACAGAACAACAACGCCCACCCCCCGGTACACCCCTCCCCTGACCTTCCTATAGGGTTTATTTCTAGAGATGACCCTATTGCACTGGTTCTCCGCATTCCAACAGGTCTCCTTATCACAGAACTCCAGAAAGGTTTTGCTCTTTAGCTTAGGATTTGTTGTTATGGACAGTGTTTATCTGAATTGCTGGGAATCTTGCTGAAGCCTTCCTTTGTTGGGGTGTGTGCGTGTGTCCAAGCAAGTAGCTTTGTTCACTTATTTCCAATTTCATAAGAATTGCACTGAAGATTAGGGAAGGCTGCATTTGGTCAATTTCAAGAGTTTGCTTATTCTTTTTGTTGCTTTCTCTGGTTTTAGTTTTGAAATAAATATTTTTTTTAGCTTTTCAAGTTTAAGGATACTCTCACTAACTTAGCAATGTGTGAAAAGAGTAAGAACATCTGTGCACCTTGATCCTCCTTACATACGTTTGTGTTGGTTGTCAGATCTCTTTATCAGTTTAGACTCTGTTAACCCAATAAACCTTTCCATAAAAGACGATGTGACTGTGGTGGTTGATTCACCGTGATATGCGATAAGCCCACTGAGCGGTTCTGCAATTGCCTCCTTTTTGTACATCTTTGTGTGCCCGTTGTGTGTTTAAGATTCCATTGTCACAGTTGTAAGCCCCCCATCGGGGAGAGAGGGATCATGTGATCCGTGATTAAAGCAGCCTTCTTGAACACCTTATGCCAAATTCGATTGTCACACACAAACATCACGTGTGGAAAAAAGGGCCTATTGGTTACACTTCCTGCAGAAATTTTAGAAAATCAGAACAGTTTCCTTGGAGCAAGATACCACCTATGAAGCACCTTAATTGCATTTTCCTTACTCTCTACAGAGCTGCATTTCATTGGGGGCTCCTAGGTGCAATTTCGCCCCTTTCCCTTAGTCAATTGTGGTTTCTGCGCCTTTTTGCCATATCTGAAGAATTCTCTCCATTGTACAAAATTGTATGTACATTAATAATCTATATACGGCTGAAGTAAAACCTTCTGTGTCAATTCTATTGTGTTGTATAAAGTTTTAAAATTGCATATTAGGATGTACTTACGTTTGGTTTTGCAATTGGTACATTAGCAATTAAATTTTGTATTTTTTAATTTGGTAATTGAGGTTTCAAGTGTTTTCGGATGAACAAATCTGTCAAGTCATAAATGCCGTGTTCCTCCCACTGCTGGAATAGTTACAATGTATCCACCTTAAAAAAAAAAGAGAGGGCAAAGTAAAAAGGGAGTGATTGTTGAGATGGGTCTGGCGTGAACACTGACCTCTCTTTACGCACGTGCACTGTGGTGTCACAGTGTTTGATTTCTAGAAGTTTTAAGCATTAGGGCTTTGACATGGAAATACAAGAACAAAGAAAATTGACAGAGAAGACAGGTTTCAAAATGGAGAAGGTAAAATATTTGGGAGTTGTTTTGACAAATATGAACTATGTTATTCCACAATAATTATGTTAAAGTTTGGAATGATGTTAAAAATGACCTGGCAAAATGGGATAAGGTTCGACTGTCGCTTTTGGGAAGAATTGCCACGATAAAAGTGAATGTACTGGGGGCGGAGCTTGGCAGCCATGAAGCTGGTAAGGATTTTTTAATTCTCCAACCGGCCTTGCCGGGAAAATCAATTATCTCTTTTTAAAAGGGCATAAATCTCAAAGCAACATGATGGAAAAGGACTATAAAAATTAAGTGTTTAAGTTGCTGATAATGGAGTAAAGTTGAAAGGATTTTAAGTGAGATTGTTGGAACGTTTCTGTGGAGCGTCTCTGTGGAAATCGAAACCGACTGCTAGTTATAGCAGTTAATGGTTTGTTTTTGTTAGAGACGAGGACTTGATTTATGGCACATCTCACTTTTTATTGAAAGCGGAGAAGAGCTGTAAAAACTGGCTCTATAAAGAGAAAAGCAACTCAGGCGCAGTTTGATCGATGGATGGTGTGCTAAATTGTGATTAAGGGGGGGAGGGGAGCGATTGCAGCGTTCGGTGGGGAGACGAAGTTTGGTGTTGCCGGGACTTTCGGGACTGTGTTTATGGCTTGTTTCGGTCTCCCCCAGTGAATGCTGTTTTGACATGTGGTGTAATGCCTCCCCCCCAGAGAAGAAAGTGATTAAGTAGTGGAAAACACACAGAAGATATAATAAACTGCTAAGAAGGGAAGCCGGGAGTTAAGGAGGAGATTTATGACCTCTGTCGAATATAAAAAGAAGGATTAAAAAAGAAATTGCAAAAGTTAAGTGGTCAAAAAAACGACCCAGTAACCATAATCTCCCCCATCTGGAAGAGTTAGTTTCCGAAGAAGAACAGGGAAGCACAGACTCAGCAACTGAGGAAAAATGGCTGAAGGTGGAAAACCAGCTGGCAGTCAGCCAGCCACCTTAGCTGAAATCAAAACTGTTATTGCAGAAAACAACACAATCATTTTAAAAAAAAATGGATCAGCAAACGGAAAACTTTAAACAACAGATGCATGTGTTAGCTGATAAAATTTCGCAGAACGATAAAGCTATAAAGGATTTGGAGGCGGGAGCAGACCTGACCCAGAAGAAACAAGAGGCTTTTGAAAAATCGACTAATGTGCAGTTCCAAGCCCACGAATTACGGCTGATAGCCTTAGAAGATCAAAATCGTCGTTCATCACTTCACATAAAACATTTAATTCAAACACAAGGAGAAAACTTGAGAGAAATAATTTTGAATTGGTTTAAAGAGTTGATGCCTGATCTGCAAATTGAAGAATCTGAAATTGATCGAGTCCATAGAGGGGGGGGGCAAAACTACAAAGGGGCTACTAGAGATATCTTGGTGAAATTTGGTAATTATTATAAAAAAGAGCAAATCATGAAGAAACTGAGATCTATGGCCCAGTTACAGTATAAAGGCAAATCAGTGCAAATTTATAATGAACTTTGTCAACATACATTGAATTGGAGGCGCAGTGTTGAGCCAATAACTGAAATATTAGTGAAGAAAAAAATCACATATTCGTGGGGTTATCCTGTTTTTCTAAGATTTACATATGGAAAGGGGGAGCACAGAGTAACCTCTCTGGATCAGGGTAAGGAGTTATTGAAGAGCTTGGGTCTGTATGAGGAAGCAAGCGTGATTGGAACAGGTGGGGGGGAGATGAGGCTGGGGCGTAATAGAATTGTTAACTGTACTATGAGATAATTGTAGATAGAAAGGTTAAGCATAGAGACCTTGCCGGCCAGGCGCAGCACTGCCTCCCCCCCTCCCCCCTAAAGTAGATGGCTGGAATATTAGACTTACGGGGATTTGGGGGGGGAAGAGGTGGGGGGAGGGGAGGGGGGAAGGGGGGATGGTAGGGGTTAGAGTAAGGGGATTGAGGGTTATGTTATGGTGTTTGTGTTTTTATGTATGTGAATTTGAGTTTCAGAGCACAAGGGATCGGAAGAGACTCCAAAAGGGTGAATATGGATAAAAAAATAAAAGTATCAACACTCAATGTTAAAGGTTTGGGGGCAGTCGTGAAAAGGAGGAGAATAGAACAAATGTTTAATAAAGAAGGATCTGACATAATAATGATGCAAGAAACACATCAAGGGTTCGAGAACGCAAATATGATTAAATTAAAGTGGCTAGTTTATTATGAAAAGTCATTGGGGACTTCAAAAAAAATGGAGTGGCCACTTTGATTTTAAAAAAAGTGGTTTTATATTAGAAGCTACAAAAAAGGATGATAGTGGTAGATATCTTATGATAAAAGGTAAAATTGAAGGAAAGGTATAACATTGATTAATGTTTATGCCCCAAATGAGAGACATAGAGAGTTTTTTATAAAATTATTTAAAGAAATAGAAGAATTTAAGGAGGGGTATGTTATCTTAGCTGGGGATTTTAATATGGTTATGGATAATAGATGGGACAGGTCAAACCCCACTAATGTTGAAAAGAGAAATGATATCACTATATTGAATAAATTAGTAAAAGAGAATGATTATGTGGATTCTTGGCGTTTACTTAATGGGGTTAAGCCTGGGTTTTCATATTATTCCCCAGTTCATCATACATACCCCAGGATAGATCATATATTTGTCTCAAAAGATTTTGCAACTAAGATTTGTAAAATGGAAATGGGGGTAATAAAGGTAACTGATCACGCATTGTTAAGTTTAGAATTTGCAATTGAGAAGAATTATACAGAGGCATATAGATGGAAATTGAACACAAAAAGATTGAAATATAATAAAGTGGTAGAAAAAATTCAGAAGGAATTGTCAGAGTCATGGGAAATTAATGAAAAGGGAGGAACAGCTGGGTCAGTCGTTTGGGACACCATGAAGGCTGTAGTAAGAGGAATTTGTTTGGGGAAATGTGCAGTTTAAAAAGACAACATGCAGAGCAGGAGAAGTTTGAGACAGAAATTAGAAGTTTGGAGGAAGAACATTGGCACGGCCAAAAATAAATATAAATTAGTAGAAATACAAGCTAAGAAGAAACAATTCGAAAATTTAAATTTAGAGGAGGTCCAAAAAAATTTAATATATATGAAAAGGGAGTATTTTGAAAATAGCAATAGGAATTCTAGATTGCTTGCCAGACTCACACAAAAGGAAAAAGGGAGAAACGGGATAGAAGCATTGAAGGATAATCAAGGGAATTATTGTTATACAATGAAGGATAAAATAAAAAATTTTCAGAAATTTTATCAGGAATTATATGAGGGTAAAGAAACTCAAAAAGAAAAGTTGGAGGAATATATTGGAAGGTATATAAAGAAGGGAATAAAAATAATACATAAAGAGCAAATGGAGAAGGTAATAACTCAAAGAGAAGTTGAAGATGTAATTGATAATTTGAAAGTGGGTAAATCACTGGGAGCAGATGGTCTAGGATCAGAATATTATAAAGTTTTTAAGGAGTTTTTAGTTCCGAAATTAGTGAAACTTTAGAACGCTATATTAATAGGAGAGAAGATACCAGAATCATGGGAACATTCATTGATAATATTAATTCCCAAACCAGATAAAGATTTGACTATCCCTGATTCATATAGACCTATTTCATTAATAAATCAGGATGCTAAAAATTTTTCATCTATTTTGGCTAAACGGTTAAATAAATTTATATCAGAATATATAGGAGAAGATCAATGTGGATTTGTGGCAGGAAGGCAGATGCATAGTTTAGTGGGAAGAGTTTTAAACGCAATACATGCAATGAAAAAAATCAAATATCAAGGCAGGAATTTTGGCATTGGATATTTTTAAGGCTTTTGATTGTGTGAGCTGGCAGGCATTAAAGAATATTGTAGATAAAATGGGATTTGGAAATAAATTTAAAACTATAATAGAACAGTTATATTCCCAAAATACAGCTGTAGTGGTGGTAAATGATGGACTCACTGAAAAGATACGACTAGCCAGAGGTACAAGAGAAGGATGTCCACTCTCGCAGGTCCTGTTTGTAATGGTTATGGAAGTATTGGCGAATGCATTAAGAGATGATGGAGAGATAGAAGGAATTGGAGAGGTAAGGGGAATAAAATTGAATATGTTTGCGGATGATACCCTATTGAGTATTAAGAACCCAATAAGAAAAATGGATAGAATTAAATCTCAATTGAGAGAATTTGAAGAAGCTACAGGGTTAAGAATAAATTGGTCCAAATCAGAGATGATTTTGTTTAATTATACTAAGAAGGAAGAAAAGGAATGGGAGTATAAGGGAATAGAAATGAGTGTTAAGGAGGAGATTAAATATTTGGGAATTAAAATTACGAAAAACCTAGATAATTTAGAAAAGGAGAACTTAATGAGGTTAAAGAAAGTGGTATTAGAAAAATTGGAAAAATATAAAAGATTAAATCTATCTTGGTTTGGAAGAATAGCATTAATAAAAATGAAGATCTTAGCTAAAATTAATTTTGTGTTTAGGATGTTACCTATAAAAATTTCAGAAATTGAGATAAAAAGTTGGCAAAATATTATTAATAAATATTGTAACGGAGAAAAGAAAGCAAGGGTAAATAAGAATAAATGGTATTTAAGCCAAAAAAAAGGAGGATTGGGTCTCCCAAATATAAAATTATACTATGTAGCAAATAGATTAAGACATATTGTAGAAGCAATTATAGGAGTAGGAGATTTAGATTGGATGGAGGATAAAACTACAAGTAATGTAGAGATGAGTTTGGAAAATGTCTTTTTTAAGGAAGGAGGGAGAAAGTGGGTTGAAAGTAGAGATAATCCACTCCTGAGGTCTCAATGGAAAATTTGGAGTAAATTTAAAGGGAAGTTGCTCCCGAGCAACTCTCCCTTATCACCGGTAATAATGTTTAAAAATTTCCCAGAGGAACTGAAGGGTAGATTAAGCAAAATATTAAAAGAGAAAAATAAATTGAAATTAAAGGATTGGTTAAGAGATATAAATACAAGAGAAGATATGGAAGATTTGTTAAAGGAGAAAAAATTATCTTGGTTAGAGTATGGGCAATTAGAACAATGGAATAAAAAGTGGATTAAAGATAATAGAGTTTGTAGAGAAATGACGGTTTGAAGAGTTAATAGTAAATAAGGAAAAAGGAAAAGGAGGAAGTATAGTCTTAAAAGGGTTAATGAGCGAAATATATAAAATACTGTTAGAAAAGGAGTTAAGGGATAGCTCAGGGAAAATGGTATGGGAGACAGATTTGAAGATACAAATAGGGCGACAGAGCTGGGAGGGACTGTGGAAACACAGAGTGTTGAGAAGTATGTCAGTGAGAATAAAAGAGAATTACTTCAAAATTTTGTGGAGGTGGCACCTAACCCCGATTAGATTGAATAAGATAAATGAGCAGCATTCAGCAAATTGTTGGAGAGGTTGTGGGGAAAAAGGAACGTATTTACATATGTGATGGGAATGCAAATATGTACAAAGATTATGGAAGATGGTGTTTTTGGAAATTGAAGAAATAGTGGGAATGAAAATAGAACAAACACCAAAGATTGCATTACTGTCACTATTTGAAGATTTAAAATGTGGAAAAGAAATTAAAGAATTGATATCGAGTTTGCTGACTGCAGCACGATTGATGATAGCTAGGAACTGGAAGATTCAGGGGGAATATTCTATTGAAGAGTGGTATAGAGAAGTTTGGGATATAGCTATTAATGATAAATTGACTTGTAATATTAAGTGGAGGAAAGGCATAACTAAAATAAATGAGTTTGAAGGAATCTGGAAACAGTTCCTAATATTTGTGTTTACTAAGGGAAGTGGGAAACTGCCAGCGGAAGAAAGTATGAGATTTTGGAAGCAGGAATAGATCCCGAGGTGGAGGGTGCACTTATATTATTATTATTATTATTATTATTATTATTATTATTATTATTATTATTATTATTAATTTATATAGCACCATCAATATACATGGTGCTGTACAGATTACACAGTAAATAGCAAGACCCTGCCGCATAGGCTTACAATCTAATAAAGTTGTAGTAAACAATAAGGAGGGAAAGAGAATGCAAACAGGCACAGGGAAGTGTAAACAGGCACTGGTGAAGCTAAACAGTATAGAGTCAGAACAAACTCAATATTTAAAAGCTATAGGGAACAGAAAAGTTTTTAGCTGAGTTTTAAAAGCTGTGATTGAGTTTGTAGTTCTCAAGTGTTTTGGAAGAGCATTCCAGGCGTAAGGGGCAGCAGAAGAAAAAGGACGAAGCCGAGTAAGGCAAGTAGAGGTTCTTGGGCAGGCGAGAAGCATGGCATCAGAGGAGCGGAGAGCACGAGCGGG
Organism: Elgaria multicarinata webbii; assembly: GCF_023053635.1. Classification (NCBI taxonomy): domain Eukaryota; kingdom Metazoa; phylum Chordata; class Lepidosauria; order Squamata; family Anguidae; genus Elgaria; species Elgaria multicarinata. Next base: position 78,228 of record NC_086171.1, on the reverse strand, counting down.
GCAATAGTGTGAGATGAGAGAGGAGAGATAGGCAGGAGCTAGACCGTGAAAAGCTTTGAAGGTCAACAGGAGAAGTTTATATTGGATTCTGGAGTGAATTGGAAGCCAATGAAGAGATTTCAGAAGTGGAGTGACATGGTCAGAGCGGCGGGCCAAGAAGATGATCTTAGCGGCAGAGTGGTGGACAGAGACCAGCGGACTGATGTGAGGCGAAGGAAGGCCAGAGAGAAGAAGGTTGCGGTAGTCCAACCGAGAGATAACCAGTGCGTGAACGAGAGTCTTGGCAGAAGAGACAGACAAAAATGGTCGAATCCTGGCAATATTATACAGGAAGAAACGACAGGATTTCGCTACTGCCTCGATATGAGGAATAAAGGAGAGCGAGGAATCAAATATAAAGCCAAGACTACGAGCTTCCTTGACCGGAGTAAGCGTGACATCGTTGACAGTAAGAGAGAATGAGAGGTGAGGAGAAGGTTTAGGAGGAAAAACAAGCAGTTCAGTTTTTCCCATATTAAGTTGCAAACGACGGTGAAGCAGCCAGGCTGAGATATCTGAAAGACATGCCGAGATACGATCGTGAACCTCAGGAGAAAGTTCCGGAGATGAGAGATATAATTGTGTATCATCGGCATACAGGTGATATTGGAGGCCATGAGATTGAATAACCTTACCCAAGGGCAGCATGTATAAAGAAAACAACAACGGGCCAAGCACCGAGCCTTGCGGAACCCCTACTGAAAGGGGAAAAGAGGAGGACGAGGTGCCGTTAGCCGACACGCTGAAAGAGCGACCCTCTAGATAGGAGGCGAACCAGTTATAGACAGAGCCACAGAGTCCAAGGTCATGGAGGGAATCTAAGAGAAGATCGTGATCAACCGTGTCAAAGGCTGCAGTTAAATCAAGGAGAATAAGAACGGAATAATGGCCTTTAGACTTGGCAGTAAGAAGATCATTGGTGAGTATGTTTAGTATGATTATATATGTAATGATAGGATAGGTTATGGTTAATATTTATCTTTTATATGTATTCAACATTTATTCAAAATGTATGTAGTATGTTGTGTTGTTTCTTTTCTGTAAGATGTTTATTTTGTGTGTTTTAAAATAAAAAAATTAAAAAATAAATAAAAAATAAAAGTGAATGTACTGCCAAGAAGGTTATTTTTATTTCAGACAGTACCTATTGTAATAGGGATGTACCGTTCAAGCAATGGCAGAGAGAGATATCTAGATTCATACAGCAAGGGGAAAAGCCTAGGGTTAAACTTAAAATACTGCAGGATGCCAAAGAAAGAGGAGATCTGAGATTACCGGATCTGAAATTGTATTTCTTTGCTTGTTGCTTGGTTTGGATGAAAGAGTGGGTTCTGTTGGAGAATAGACGGCTATTGGAGTTTGAAGGCCATGAATAAAGGTTTGGGTGGCATGGGTACCTGTGGTATGAGAAAGATAAGGTCAACGTTGATTTCAATAATCACTTTGTCAGGCGTTCAATTTTAAGAGTATGGAATAAACGTTGAGAATTTGTCAGAACACACCAATGTGGGTATCAGCTCAGGAGGCCGTTCATAGAAGAGAACTATCTAGTGGGCACAAATGGCTAAAGTATAGCAACATATTGGAGATGTCTAAAGGGGAATTAAAAATAAAAGCAAGAGAACAGCTGTTAAAGGAGGGCCAGATAGGTCAGTGGTTTTCTTACCCACAGATTATGGAGCAGTTTGAGAAAGACATAAAAACGTGGATTTGAGGATACAAAATCAATGTTTGAGGAAGCACTAAGTACTAATGATGAATGTGTTACCTCCATGGTATATAAGCTATTGTTGAAGCTTCAGACAGCGAATGAACAAACAAGGGAATGTATGATAAAGTGGGATCAAAACTTTGGAAAAATATGTGGCTAAAAGGTTTAAAATATATGTTAAGTACTAGACTTAAGGAGAATTTTTATAAGATGATGTATAGACGGTATATGTCTCGCTCAAAAATAGCAAAAATGTACAGGGGCTGTCTGGGAGACTGTCGGAAATGTGAAGAAGAAGAATGAACCTTTTACCAGAAGTGGTCATGTAAAAAGGCAAAATCCTTCTGGACTCTGATGCACTTATAAATGCAATTTAAAAAAAAGATAAATACACAAATGAAACCAGAAGCATTTCTGCTGGGACTTATGGATGATCAATTTTTTGAAAAAGGAGGACTTTTGTTTCTGTATATAACAGCTGCCAGACTACTATACGCGCAATACTGGAAAAATACACAAATATCAACGGAGGAATGGCTGCTCAAGGTTTTGGAGTTGGCGGAGATGGCGAAACTTACGGCGTTAGTAAGAAAAAATCAACAACCTCATTTGTACTGGACTGGAAACCTGATAGAGTATATATAAGAGTTGCAAAAGAATGACGTATCTCTTTGTGGTGTTTATAACCGGTGGGCTGGGTAAAGGGAAGGAATTGACAGCCGATACGTCCGACATGAAGATGGCCTCAAATGGAAAATGGCCACATATATTTTGTATATGTGTTTTTATTAGATGTAGTGTATACTACTATTAAGTATGTGATGTTTTGTAATATTCCCTTTTCTTTGGTTTTCCTCTCTTTTTCTGTGCTTTGTTCTTTGTAGAAAATGATAAAATAGTTGAAATAGTAGAAATTTTTAACGTTAGCTCTCTGACTTCTCAAAGTTTATAGCGTTTGCTCTTTGAACGTTTATCCCCTTGACTTCAGGTTATTTTCAGCGTTTGGACTTTGAAATCTTTTAGACTTTAGCGTTTGCTCTTTGAACGTTTAGCCCCATGACTTCAGGTTATTTTCAGCGTTTAGCACTTTGAAATCTTTCAGTCTTTAGCGTTTGCTCTTTGAACGTTTAGCACTTTGAAATCTTTCAGTCTTTAGCGTTTGCTCTTTGAACGTTTAGCCCCTTGACTTCAGGTTATTTTCAGCGTTTAGCACTTTGAAATCTTTTAGACTTTAGCGTTTGCTCTTTGAACGTTTAGCCCCTTGACTTCAGGTTATTTTCAGCGTTTAGCACTTTGAAATCTTTCAGTCTTTAGCGTTTGCTCTTTGAACGTTTAGCACTTTGAAATCTTTTAGACTTTAGCATTTGCTCTTTGAACGTTTAGCCCCATGACTTCAGGTTATTTTCAGCGTTTAGCACTTTGAAATCTTTCAGTCTTTAGCGTTTGCTCTTTGAACGTTTAGCACTTTGAAATCTTTCAGTCTTTAGCGTTTGCTCTTTGAACGTTTAGCACTTTGAAATCTTTCAGTCTTTAGCGTTTGCTCTCTGAACGTTTAGCACTTTGAAATCTTTCAGTCTTTAGCATTTGCTCTTTGAACGTTTAGCACTTTGAAATCTTTCAGTCTTTAGCGTTTGCTCTTTGAACGTTTAGCCCCTTGACTTCAGGTTATTTTCAGCGTTTAGCACTTTGAAATCTTTCAGTCTTTAGCGTTTGCTCTTTGAACGTTTAGCCCCTTGACTTCAGGTTATTTTCAGCGTTTAGCACTTTGAAATCGTTCAGTCTTTAGCGTTTGCTCTTTGAACGTTTAGCACTTTGAAATCTTTCAGTCTTTAGCGTTTGCTCTTTGAACGTTTAGCACTTTGAAATCTTTCAGTCTTTAGCGTTTGCTCTTTGAACGTTTAGCACTTTGAAATCTTTTAGACTTTAGCGTTTGCTCTTTGAACGTTTAGCCCCATAACTTCAGGTTATTTTCAGCGTTTAGCACTTTGAAATCTTTTAGACTTTAGCGTTTGCTCTTTGAACGTTTAGCCCCTTGACTTCAGGTTATTTTCAGCGTTTAGCACTTTGAAATCTTTCAGTCTTTAGCGTTTGCTCTTTGAACGTTTAGCCCCTTGACTTCAGGTTATTTTCAGCGTTTAGCACTTTGAAATCTTTCAGTCTTTAGCGTTTGCTCTTTGAACGTTTAGCACTTTGAAATCTTTCAGTCTTTAGCGTTTGCTCTTTGAACGTTTAGCACTTTGAAATCTTTTAGACTTTAGCGTTTGCTCTTTGAACGTTTAGCCCCATAACTTCAGGTTATTTTCAGCGTTTAGCACTTTGAAATCTTTTAGACTTTAGCGTTTGCTCTTTGAACGTTTAGCCCCTTGACTTCAGGTTATTTTCAGCGTTTAGCACTTTGAAATCGTTTAGACTTTAGCGTTTGCTCTTTGAACGTTTAGCCCCTTGACTTCAGGTTATTTTCAGCGTTTAGCACTTTGAAATCTTTTAGTGTTTGCTCTTTGAACGTTTAGCACTTTGAAATCTTTCAGTCTTTAGCGCTTGCTCTTTGAACGTTTAGCCCCTTGACTTCAGGTTATTTTCAGCGTTTAGCACTTTGAAATCTTTTAGACTTTAGCGTTTGCTCTTTGAACGTTTAGCCCCATGACTTCAGGTTATTTTCAGCGTTTAGCACTTTGAAATCTTTCAGTCTTTAGCGTTTGCTCTTTGAACGTTTAGCACTTTGAAATCTTTCAGTCTTTAGCGTTTGCTCTTTGAACGTTTAGCCCCATGACTTCAGGTTATTTTCAGCGTTTAGCACTTTGAAATCTTTCAGTCTTTAGCGTTTGCTCTTTGAATGTTTAGCACTTTGAAATCGTTCAGTCTTTAGCGTTTGCTCTTTGAACGTTTAGCACTTTGAAATCTTTCAGTCTTTAGCGTTTGCTCTCTGAACGTTTAGCACTTTGAAATCTTTCAGTCTTTAGCGTTTGCTCTTTGAACGTTTAGCACTTTGAAATCTTTCAGTCTTTAGCGTTTGCTCTCTGAACGTTTAGCACTTTGAAATCTTTTAGACTTTAGCGTTTGCTCTTTGAACGTTTAGCACTTTGAAATCTTTCAGTCTTTAGCGTTTGTTCTTTGAACGTTTAGCCCCATAACTTCAGGTTATTTTCAGCGTTTAGCACTTTGAAATCTTTTAGACTTTAGCGTTTGCTCTTTGAACGTTTAGCCCCTTGACTTCAGGTTATTTTCAGCTTTTAGCACTTTGAAATCTTTCAGTCTTTAGCGTTTGCTCTTTGAACGTTTAGCACTTTGAAATCTTTCAGTCTTTAGCGTTTGCTCTTTGAACGTTTAGCACTTTGAAATCTTTTAGACTTTAGCGTTTGCTCTTTGAACGTTTAGCCCCATAACTTCAGGTTATTTTCAGCGTTTAGCACTTTGAAATCTTTCAGTCTTTAGCGTTTGCTCTTTGAACGTTTAGCACTTTGAAATCTTTCAGTCTTTAGCGTTTGCTCTTTGAACGTTTAGCCCCATAACTTCAGGTTATTTTCAGCGTTTAGCACTTTGAAATCTTTTAGACTTTAGCGTTTGCTCTTTGAACGTTTAGCCCCTTGACTTCAGGTTATTTTCAGCGTTTAGCACTTTGAAATCTTTCAGTCTTTAGCGTTTGCTCTTTGAACGTTTAGCACTTTGAAATCTTTCAGTCTTTAGCGTTTGCTCTTTGAACGTTTAGCACTTTGAAATCTTTTAGACTTTAGCGTTTGCTCTTTGAACGTTTAGCCCCATAACTTCAGGTTATTTTCAGCGTTTAGCACTTTGAAATCTTTCAGTCTTTAGCGTTTGCTCTTTGAACGTTTAGCACTTTGAAATCTTTCAGTCTTTAGCGTTTGCTCTTTGAACGTTTAGCACTTTGAAATCTTTCAGTCTTTAGCGTTTGCTCTTTGAACGTTTAGCCCCTTGACTTCAGTTTATTTTCAGCGTTTAGCACTTTGAAATCTTTTAGACTTTAGCGTTTGCTCTTTGAACGTTTAGCACTTTGAAATCTTTTAGACTTTAGCGTTTGCTCTTTGAACGTTTAGCCCCTTGACTTCAGGTTATTTTCAGCGTTTAGCACTTTGAAATCTTTCAGTCTTTAGCGTTTGCTCTTTGAACGTTTAGCACTTTGAAATCTTTCAGTCTTTAGCGTTTGCTCTTTGAACGTTTAGCACTTTGAAATCTTTTAGACTTTAGCGTTTGCTCTTTGAACGTTTAGCCCCATAACTTCAGGTTATTTTCAGCGTTTAGCACTTTGAAATCTTTCAGTCTTTAGCGTTTGCTATTTGAACGTTTAGCACTTTGAAATCTTTCAGTCTTTAGCGTTTGCTCTTTGAACGTTTAGCACTTTGAAATCTTTCAGTCTTTAGCGTTTGCTCTTTGAACGTTTAGCCCCTTGACTTCAGTTTATTTTCAGCGTTTAGCACTTTGAAATCTTTTAGACTTTAGCGTTTGCTCTTTGAACGTTTAGCACTTTGAAATCTTTTAGACTTTAGCGTTTGCTCTTTGAACGTTTAGCCCCTTGACTTCAGGTTATTTTCAGCGTTTAGCACTTTGAAATCTTTTAGACTTTAGCGTTTGCTCTTTGAACGTTTAGCCCCATGACTTCAGGTTATTTTCAGCGTTTAGCACTTTGAAATCTTTCAGTCTTTAGCGTTTGCTCTTTGAACGTTTAGCACTTTGAAATCTTTCAGTCTTTAGCGTTTGCTCTTTGAACGTTTAGCCCCTTGACTTCAGGTTATTTTCAGCGTTTAGCACTTTGAAATCTTTTAGACTTTAGCGTTTGCTCTTTGAACGTTTAGCCCCATAACTTCAGGTTATTTTCAGCGTTTAGCACTTTGAAATCTTTCAGTCTTTAGCGTTTGCTCTTTGAACGTTTAGCACTTTGAAATCTTTCAGTCTTTAGCGTTTGCTCTTTGAACGTTTAGCACTTTGAAATCTTTCAGTCTTTAGCGTTTGCTCTTTGAACGTTTAGCCCCTTGACTTCATTTTATTTTCAGCGTTTAGCACTTTGAAATCTTTTAGACTTTAGCGTTTGCTCTTTGAACGTTTAGCACTTTGAAATCTTTTAGACTTTAGCGTTTGCTCTTTGAACGTTTAGCCCCTTGACTTCAGGTTATTTTCAGCGTTTAGCACTTTGAAATCTTTTAGACTTTAGCGTTTGCTCTTTGAACGTTTAGCCCCATGACTTCAGGTTATTTTCAGCGTTTAGCACTTTGAAATCTTTTAGACTTTAGCGTTTGCTCTTTGAACGTTTAGCACTTTGAAATCTTTTAGACTTTAGCGTTTGCTCTTTGAACGTTTAGCCCCTTGACTTCAGGTTATTTTCAGCGTTTAGCACTTTGAAATCTTTTAGACTTTAGCGTTTGCTCTTTGAACGTTTAGCACTTTGAAATCTTTTAGACTTTAGCGTTTGCTCTTTGAACGTTTAGCCCCTTGACTTCAGGTTATTTTCAGCGTTTAGCACTTTGAAATCTTTTAGACTTTAGCGTTTGCTCTTTGAACGTTTAGCCCCATGACTTCAGGTTATTTTCAGCGTTTAGCACTTTGAAATCTTTTAGACTTTAGCGTTTGCTCTTTGAACGTTTAGCACTTTGAAATCTTTTAGACTTTAGCGTTTGCTCTTTGAACGTTTAGCCCCTTGACTTCAGGTTATTTTCAGCGTTTAGCACTTTGAAATCTTTTAGACTTTAGCGTTTGCTCTTTGAACGTTTAGCCCCATGACTTCAGGTTATTTTCAGCGTTTAGCACTTTGAAATCTTTTAGACTTTAGCGTTTGCTCTTTGAACGTTTAGCACTTTGAAATCTTTTAGACTTTAGCGTTTGCTCTTTGAACGTTTAGCCCCTTGACTTCAGGTTATTTTCAGCGTTTAGCACTTTGAAATCTTTTAGACTTTAGCGTTTGCTCTTTGAACGTTTAGCACTTTGAAATCTTTTAGACTTTAGCGTTTGCTCTTTGAACGTTTAGCCCCTTGACTTCAGGTTATTTTCAGCGTTTAGCACTTTGAAATCTTTTAGACTTTAGCGTTTGCTCTTTGAACGTTTAGCCCCATGACTTCAGGTTATTTTCAGCGTTTAGCACTTTGAAATCTTTTAGACTTTAGCGTTTGCTCTTTGAACGTTTAGCACTTTGAAATCTTTTAGACTTTAGCGTTTGCTCTTTGAACGTTTAGCCCCTTGACTTCAGGTTATTTTCAGCGTTTAGCACTTTGAAATCTTTTAGACTTTAGCGTTTGCTCTTTGAACGTTTAGCACTTTGAAATCTTTTAGACTTTAGCGTTTGCTCTTTGAACGTTTAGCCCCTTGACTTCAGGTTATTTTCAGCGTTTAGCACTTTGAAATCTTTTAGACTTTAGCGTTTGCTCTTTGAACGTTTAGCCCCATGACTTCAGGTTATTTTCAGCGTTTAGCACTTTGAAATCTTTCAGTCTTTAGCGTTTGCTCTTTGAACGTTTAGCCCCTTGACTTCAGGTTATTTCAGCGTTTAGCACTTTGAAATCTTTTAGACTTTAGCGTTTGCTCTTTGAACGTTTAGCCCCTTGACTTCAGGTTATTTTCAGCGTTTAGCACTTTGAAATCTTTCAGTCTTTAGCGTTTGCTCTTTGAACGTTTAGCACTTTGAAATCTTTTAGACTTTAGCGTTTGCTCTTTGAACGTTTAGCACTTTGAAATCTTTCAGTCTTTAGCGTTTGCTCTCTGAACGTTTAGCACTTTGAAATCTTTCAGTCTTTAGCGTTTGCTCTCTGAACGTTTAGCACTTTGAAATCTTTCAGTCTTTAGCGTTTGCTCTCTGAACGTTTAGCACTTTGAAATCTTTAAGTCTTTAGCATTTGCTCTTTGAACGTTTAGCACTTTGAAATCTTTTAGACTTTAGCGTTTGCTCTTTGAACGTTTAGCACTTTGAAATCTTTTAGACTTTAGCGTTTGCTCTTTGAACGTTTAGCCCCTTGACTTCAGGTTATTTTCAGCGTTTAGCACTTTGAAATCTTTTAGACTTTAGCGTTTGCTCTTTGAACGTTTAGCCCCATGACTTCAGGTTATTTTCAGCGTTTAGCACTTTGAAATCTTTTAGACTTTAGCGTTTGCTCTTTGAACGTTTAGCACTTTGAAATCTTTTAGACTTTAGCGTTTGCTCTTTGAACGTTTAGCCCCTTGACTTCAGGTTATTTTCAGCGTTTAGCACTTTGAAATCTTTTAGACTTTAGCGTTTGCTCTTTGAACGTTTAGCACTTTGAAATCTTTTAGACTTTAGCGTTTGCTCTTTGAACGTTTAGCCCCTTGACTTCAGGTTATTTTCAGCGTTTAGCACTTTGAAATCTTTTAGACTTTAGCGTTTGCTCTTTGAACGTTTAGCCCCATGACTTCAGGTTATTTTCAGCGTTTAGCACTTTGAAATCTTTCAGTCTTTAGCGTTTGCTCTTTGAACGTTTAGCCCCTTGACTTCAGGTTATTTCAGCGTTTAGCACTTTGAAATCTTTTAGACTTTAGCGTTTGCTCTTTGAACGTTTAGCCCCTTGACTTCAGGTTATTTTCAGCGTTTAGCACTTTGAAATCTTTCAGTCTTTAGCGTTTGCTCTTTGAACGTTTAGCACTTTGAAATCTTTTAGACTTTAGCGTTTGCTCTTTGAACGTTTAGCACTTTGAAATCTTTCAGTCTTTAGCGTTTGCTCTCTGAACGTTTAGCACTTTGAAATCTTTCAGTCTTTAGCGTTTGCTCTCTGAACGTTTAGCACTTTGAAATCTTTCAGTCTTTAGCGTTTGCTCTCTGAACGTTTAGCACTTTGAAATCTTTAAGTCTTTAGCGTTTGCTCTTTGAACGTTTAGCACTTTGAAATCTTTTAGACTTTAGCGTTTGCTCTTTGAACGTTTAGCACTTTGAAATCTTTCAGTCTTTAGCGTTTGCTCTTTGAACGTTTAGCACTTTGAAATCTTTTAGACTTTAGCGTTTGCTCTTTGAACGTTTAGCCCCATAACTTCAGGTTATTTTCAGCGTTTAGCACTTTGAAATCTTTTAGACTTTAGCGTTTGCTCTTTGAACGTTTAGCCCCTTGACTTCAGGTTATTTTCAGCGTTCAGCACTTTGAAATCTTTCAGTCTTTAGCGTTTGCTCTTTGAACGTTTAGCACTTTGAAATCTTTCAGTCTTTAGCGTTTGCTCTTTGAACGTTTAGCACTTTGAAATCTTTCAGTCTTTAGCGTTTGCTCTTTGAACGTTTAGCACTTTGAAATCTTTCAGTCTTTAGCGTTTGCTCTTTGAACGTTTAGCACTTTGAAATCTTTTAGACTTTAGCGTTTGCTCTTTGAACGTTTAGCCCCATAACTTCAGGTCATTTTCAGCGTTTAGCACTTTGAAATCTTTCAGTCTTTAGCGTTTGCTCTTTGAACGTTTAGCACTTTGAAATCTTTCAGTCTTTAGCGTTTGCTCTTTGAACGTTTAGCACTTTGAAATCTTTTAGACTTTAGCGTTTGCTCTTTGAACGTTTAGCCCCATAACTTCAGGTTATTTTCAGCGTTTAGCACTTTGAAATCTTTTAGACTTTAGCGTTTGCTCTTTGAACGTTTAGCCCCTTGACTTCAGGTTATTTTCAGCGTTTAGCACTTTGAAATCTTTCAGTCTTTAGCGTTTGCTCTTTGAACGTTTAGCACTTTGAAATCTTTCAGTCTTTACCGTTTGCTCTTTGAACGTTTAGCCCCATGACTTCAGGTTATTTTCAGTGTTTAGCACTTTGAAATCTTTTAGACTTTAGCGTTTGCTCTTTGAACGTTTAGCCCCTTGACTTCAGTTTATTTTCAGCGTTTAGCACTTTGAAATCTTTTAGACTTTAGCGTTTGCTCTTTGAACGTTTAGCACTTTGAAATCTTTCAGTCTTTAGCATTTGCTCTTTGAACGTTTAGCACTTTGAAATCTTTCAGTCTTTAGCGTTTGCTCTTTGAACGTTTAGCCCCATGACTTCAGGTTAATTTCAGCGTTTAGCACTTTGAAATCTTTTAGACTTTAGCGTTTGCTCTTTGAACGTTTAGCCAATTGACTTCAGTTTATTTTCAGCGTTTAGCACTTTGAAATCTTTTAGACTTTAGCGTTTGCTCTTTGAACGTTTAGCACTTTGAAATCTTTCAGTCTTTAGCGTTTGCTCTTTGAACGTTTAGCACTTTGAAATCTTTCAGTCTTTAGCGTTTGCTCTTTGAACGTTTAGCCCCATGACTTCAGGTTATTTTCAGCGTTTAGCACTTTGAAATCTTTTAGACTTTAGCGTTTGCTCTTTGAACGTTTAGCACTTTGAAATCTTTTAGACTTTAGCGTTTGCTCTTTGAACGTTTAGCCCCTTGACTTCAGGTTATTTTCAGCGTTTAGCACTTTGAAATCTTTCAGTCTTTAGCGTTTGCTCTTTGAACGTTTAGCACTTTGAAATCTTTCAGTCTTTAGCGTTTGCTCTTTGAACGTTTAGCCCCTTGACTTCAGGTTATTTTCAGCGTTTAGCACTTTGAAATCTTTTAGACTTTAGCGTTTGCTCTTTGAACGTTTAGCCCCTTGACTTCAGGTTATTTTCAGCGTTTAGCACTTTGAAATCTTTCAGTCTTTAGCGTTTGCTCTTTGAACGTTTAGCACTTTGAAATCTTTTAGACTTTAGCGTTTGCTCTTTGAACGTTTAGCCCCATGACTTCAGGTTATTTTCAGCGTTTAGCACTTTGAAATCTTTCAGTCTTTAGCGTTTGCTCTTTGAACGTTTAGCACTTTGAAATCTTTCAGTCTTTAGCGTTTGCTCTTTGAACGTTTAGCACTTTGAAATCTTTCAGTCTTTAGCGTTTGCTCTCTGAACGTTTAGCACTTTGAAATCTTTCAGTCTTTAGCATTTGCTCTTTGAACGTTTAGCACTTTGAAATCTTTCAGTCTTTAGCGTTTGCTCTTTGAACGTTTAGCCCCTTGACTTCAGGTTATTTTCAGCGTTTAGCACTTTGAAATCTTTCAGTCTTTAGCGTTTGCTCTTTGAACGTTTAGCCCCTTGACTTCAGGTTATTTTCAGCGTTTAGCACTTTGAAATCGTTCAGTCTTTAGCGTTTGCTCTTTGAACGTTTAGCACTTTGAAATCTTTCAGTCTTTAGCGTTTGCTCTTTGAACGTTTAGCACTTTGAAATCTTTCAGTCTTTAGCGTTTGCTCTTTGAACGTTTAGCACTTTGAAATCTTTTAGACTTTAGCGTTTGCTCTTTGAACGTTTAGCCCCATAACTTCAGGTTATTTTCAGCGTTTAGCACTTTGAAATCTTTTAGACTTTAGCGTTTGCTCTTTGAACGTTTAGCCCCTTGACTTCAGGTTATTTTCAGCGTTTAGCACTTTGAAATCTTTCAGTCTTTAGCGTTTGCTCTTTGAACGTTTAGCCCCTTGACTTCAGGTTATTTTCAGCGTTTAGCACTTTGAAATCTTTCAGTCTTTAGCGTTTGCTCTTTGAACGTTTAGCACTTTGAAATCTTTCAGTCTTTAGCGTTTGCTCTTTGAACGTTTAGCACTTTGAAATCGTTTAGACTTTAGCGTTTGCTCTTTGAACGTTTAGCCCCTTGACTTCAGGTTATTTTCAGCGTTTAGCACTTTGAAATCTTTCAGTCTTTAGTGTTTGCTCTTTGAACGTTTAGCACTTTGAAATCTTTCAGTCTTTAGCGCTTGCTCTTTGAACGTTTAGCCCCTTGACTTCAGGTTATTTTCAGCGTTTAGCACTTTGAAATCTTTTAGACTTTAGCGTTTGCTCTTTGAACGTTTAGCCCCATGACTTCAGGTTATTTTCAGCGTTTAGCACTTTGAAATCTTTCAGTCTTTAGCGTTTGCTCTTTGAACGTTTAGCACTTTGAAATCTTTCAGTCTTTAGCGTTTGCTCTTTGAACGTTTAGCCCCATGACTTCAGGTTATTTTCAGCGTTTAGCACTTTGAAATCTTTCAGTCTTTAGCGTTTGCTCTTTGAACGTTTAGCACTTTGAAATCGTTCAGTCTTTAGCGTTTGCTCTTTGAACGTTTAGCACTTTGAAATCTTTCAGTCTTTAGCGTTTGCTCTCTGAACGTTTAGCACTTTGAAATCTTTCAGTCTTTAGCGTTTGCTCTTTGAACGTTTAGCACTTTGAAATCTTTCAGTCTTTAGCGTTTGCTCTCTGAACGTTTAGCACTTTGAAATCTTTTAGACTTTAGCGTTTGCTCTTTGAACGTTTAGCCCCATAACTTCAGGTTATTTTCAGCGTTTAGCACTTTGAAATCTTTCAGTCTTTAGCGTTTGCTCTTTGAACGTTTAGCACTTTGAAATCTTTCAGTCTTTGCTCTTTGAACGTTTAGCCCCATAACTTCAGGTTATTTTCAGCGTTTAGCACTTTGAAATCTTTTAGACTTTAGCGTTTGCTCTTTGAACGTTTAGCCCCTTGACTTCAGGTTATTTTCAGCGTTTAGCACTTTGAAATCTTTCAGTCTTTAGCGTTTGCTCTTTGAACGTTTAGCACTTTGAAATCTTTCAGTCTTTAGCGTTTGCTCTTTGAACATTTAGCACTTTGAAATCTTTTAGACTTTAGCGTTTGCTCTTTGAACGTTTAGCCCCATAACTTCAGGTTATTTTCAGCGTTTAGCACTTTGAAATCTTTCAGTCTTTAGCGTTTGCTCTTTGAACGTTTAGCACTTTGAAATCTTTCAGTCTTTAGCGTTTGCTCTTTGAACGTTTAGCCCCTTGACTTCAGTTTATTTTCAGCGTTTAGCACTTTGAAATCTTTTAGACTTTAGCGTTTGCTCTTTGAACGTTTAGCACTTTGAAATCTTTTAGACTTTAGCGTTTGCTCTTTGAACGTTTAGCCCCTTGACTTCAGGTTATTTTCAGCGTTTAGCACTTTGAAATCTTTCAGTCTTTAGCGTTTGCTCTTTGAACGTTTAGCACTTTGAAATCTTTCAGTCTTTAGCGTTTGCTCTTTGAACGTTTAGCACTTTGAAATCTTTTAGACTTTAGCGTTTGCTCTTTGAACGTTTAGCCCCATAACTTCAGGTTATTTTCAGCGTTTAGCACTTTGAAATCTTTCAGTCTTTAGCGTTTGCTCTTTGAACGTTTAGCACTTTGAAATCTTTCAGTCTTTAGCGTTTGCTCTTTGAACGTTTAGCACTTTGAAATCTTTCAGTCTTTAGCGTTTGCTCTTTGAACGTTTAGCCCCTTGACTTCAGTTTATTTTCAGCGTTTAGCACTTTGAAATCTTTTAGACTTTAGCGTTTGCTCTTTGAACGTTTAGCACTTTGAAATCTTTTAGACTTTAGCGTTTGCTCTTTGAACGTTTAGCCCCTTGACTTCAGGTTATTTTCAGCGTTTAGCACTTTGAAATCTTTTAGACTTTAGCGTTTGCTCTTTGAACGTTTAGCCCCATGACTTCAGGTTATTTTCAGCGTTTAGCACTTTGAAATCTTTCAGTCTTTAGCGTTTGCTCTTTGAACGTTTAGCACTTTGAAATCTTTCAGTCTTTAGCGTTTGCTCTTTGAACGTTTAGCCCCTTGACTTCAGGTTATTTTCAGCGTTTAGCACTTTGAAATCTTTTAGACTTTAGCGTTTGCTCTTTGAACGTTTAGCCCCATAACTTCAGGTTATTTTCAGCGTTTAGCACTTTGAAATCTTTCAGTCTTTAGCGTTTGCTCTTTGAACGTTTAGCACTTTGAAATCTTTCAGTCTTTAGCGTTTGCTCTTTGAACGTTTAGCACTTTGAAATCTTTCAGTCTTTAGCGTTTGCTCTTTGAACGTTTAGCCCCTTGACTTCATTTTATTTTCAGCGTTTAGCACTTTGAAATCTTTTAGACTTTAGCGTTTGCTCTTTGAACGTTTAGCCCCTTGACTTCAGGTTATTTTCAGCGTTTAGCACTTTGAAATCTTTTAGACTTTAGCGTTTGCTCTTTGAACGTTTAGCCCCATGACTTCAGGTTATTTTCAGCGTTTAGCACTTTGAAATCTTTTAGACTTTAGCGTTTGCTCCTTGAACGTTTAGCACTTTGAAATCTTTTAGACTTTAGCGTTTGCTCTTTGAACGTTTAGCCCCTTGACTTCAGGTTATTTTCAGCGTTTAGCACTTTGAAATCTTTTAGACTTTAGCGTTTGCTCTTTGAACGTTTAGCACTTTGAAATCTTTTAGACTTTAGCGTTTGCTCTTTGAACGTTTAGCCCCTTGACTTCAGGTTATTTTCAGCGTTTAGCACTTTGAAATCTTTTAGACTTTAGCGTTTGCTCTTTGAACGTTTAGCCCCATGACTTCAGGTTATTTTCAGCGTTTAGCACTTTGAAATCTTTTAGACTTTAGCGTTTGCTCTTTGAACGTTTAGCACTTTGAAATCTTTTAGACTTTAGCGTTTGCTCTTTGAACGTTTAGCCCCTTGACTTCAGGTTATTTTCAGCGTTTAGCACTTTGAAATCTTTTAGACTTTAGCGTTTGCTCTTTGAACGTTTAGCCCCATGACTTCAGGTTATTTTCAGCGTTTAGCACTTTGAAATCTTTTAGACTTTAGCGTTTGCTCTTTGAACGTTTAGCACTTTGAAATCTTTTAGACTTTAGCGTTTGCTCTTTGAACGTTTAGCCCCTTGACTTCAGGTTATTTTCAGCGTTTAGCACTTTGAAATGTTTTAGATTTTAGCGTTTGCTCTTTGAACGTTTAGCACTTTGAAATCTTTTAGACTTTAGCGTTTGCTCTTTGAACGTTTAGCCCCTTGACTTCAGGTTATTTTCAGCGTTTAGCACTTTGAAATCTTTTAGACTTTAGCGTTTGCTCTTTGAACGTTTAGCCCCATGACTTCAGGTTATTTTCAGCGTTTAGCACTTTGAAATCTTTTAGACTTTAGCGTTTGCTCTTTGAACGTTTAGCACTTTGAAATCTTTTAGACTTTAGCGTTTGCTCTTTGAACGTTTAGCACTTTGAAATCTTTTAGACTTTAGCGTTTGCTCTTTGAACGTTTAGCCCCTTGACTTCAGGTTATTTTCAGCGTTTAGCACTTTGAAATCTTTTAGACTTTAGCGTTTGCTCTTTGAACGTTTAGCCCCATGACTTCAGGTTATTTTCAGCGTTTAGCACTTTGAAATCTTTCAGTCTTTAGCGTTTGCTCTTTGAACGTTTAGCCCCTTGACTTCAGGTTATTTCAGCGTTTAGCACTTTGAAATCTTTTAGACTTTAGCGTTTGCTCTTTGAACGTTTAGCCCCTTGACTTCATGTTATTTTCAGCGTTTAGCACTTTGAAATCTTTCAGTCTTTAGCGTTTGCTCTTTGAACGTTTAGCACTTTGAAATCTTTTAGACTTTAGCGTTTGCTCTTTGAACGTTTAGCACTTTGAAATCTTTCAGTCTTTAGCGTTTGCTCTCTGAACGTTTAGCACTTTGAAATCTTTCAGTCTTTAGCGTTTGCTCTCTGAACGTTTAGCACTTTGAAATCTTTCAGTCTTTAGCGTTTGCTCTCTGAACGTTTAGCACTTTGAAATCTTTAAGTCTTTAGCATTTGCTCTTTGAACGTTTAGCACTTTGAAATCTTTTAGACTTTAGCGTTTGCTCTTTGAACGTTTAGCACTTTGAAATCTTTTAGACTTTAGCGTTTGCTCTTTGAACGTTTAGCCCCTTGACTTCAGGTTATTTTCAGCGTTTAGCACTTTGAAATCTTTTAGACTTTAGCGTTTGCTCTTTGAACGTTTAGCCCCATGACTTCAGGTTATTTTCAGCGTTTAGCACTTTGAAATCTTTTAGACTTTAGCGTTTGCTCTTTGAACGTTTA
The DNA here is from genome assembly GCF_023053635.1 of Elgaria multicarinata webbii. Taxonomy (NCBI): domain Eukaryota; kingdom Metazoa; phylum Chordata; class Lepidosauria; order Squamata; family Anguidae; genus Elgaria; species Elgaria multicarinata. The sequence goes on along the minus strand of NC_086171.1, from coordinate 61,729 downwards.
GCACTTTGAAATCTTTTAGACTTTAGCGTTTGCTCTTTGAACGTTTAGCCCCTTGACTTCAGGTTATTTTCAGCGTTTAGCACTTTGAAATCTTTTAGACTTTAGTGTTTGCTCTTTGAACGTTTAGCACTTTGAAATCTTTTAGACTTTAGCGTTTGCTCTTTGAACGTTTAGCCCCTTGACTTCAGGTTATTTTCAGCGTTTAGCACTTTGAAATCTTTTAGACTTTAGCGTTTGCTCTTTGAACGTTTAGCCCCATGACTTCAGGTTATTTTCAGCGTTTAGCACTTTGAAATCTTTCAGTCTTTAGCGTTTGCTCTTTGAACGTTTAGCCCCTTGACTTCAGGTTATTTCAGCGTTTAGCACTTTGAAATCTTTTAGACTTTAGCGTTTGCTCTTTGAACGTTTAGCCCCTTGACTTCAGGTTATTTTCAGCGTTTAGCACTTTGAAATCTTTCAGTCTTTAGCGTTTGCTCTTTGAACGTTTAGCACTTTGAAATCTTTTAGACTTTAGCGTTTGCTCTTTGAACGTTTTGCACTTTGAAATCTTTCAGTCTTTAGCGTTTGCTCTCTGAACGTTTAGCACTTTGAAATCTTTCAGTCTTTAGCGTTTGCTCTCTGAACGTTTAGCACTTTGAAATCTTTCAGTCTTTAGCGTTTGCTCTCTGAACGTTTAGCACTTTGAAATCTTTCAGTCTTTAGCGTTTGCTCTTTGAACGTTTAGCACTTTGAAATCTTTTAGACTTTAGCGTTTGCTCTTTGAACGTTTAGCACTTTGAAATCTTTCAGTCTTTAGCGTTTGCTCTCTGAACGTTTAGCACTTTGAAATCTTTCAGTCTTTAGCGTTTGCTCTCTGAACGTTTAGCACTTTGAAATCTTTCAGTCTTTAGCGTTTGCTCTCTGAACGTTTAGCACTTTGAAATCTTTAAGTCTTTAGCGTTTGCTCTTTGAACGTTTAGCACTTTGAAATCTTTTAGACTTTAGCGTTTGCTCTTTGAACGTTTAGCACTTTGAAATCTTTCAGTCTTTAGCGTTTGCTCTTTGAACGTTTAGCACTTTGAAATCTTTTAGACTTTAGCGTTTGCTCTTTGAACGTTTAGCCCCATAACTTCAGGTTATTTTCAGCGTTTAGCACTTTGAAATCTTTTAGACTTTAGCGTTTGCTCTTTGAACGTTTAGCCCCTTGACTTCAGGTTATTTTCAGCGTTCAGCACTTTGAAATCTTTCAGTCTTTAGCGTTTGCTCTTTGAACGTTTAGCACTTTGAAATCTTTCAGTCTTTAGCGTTTGCTCTTTGAACGTTTAGCACTTTGAAATCTTTCAGTCTTTAGCGTTTGCTCTTTGAACGTTTAGCACTTTGAAATCTTTCAGTCTTTAGCGTTTGCTCTTTGAACGTTTAGCACTTTGAAATCTTTTAGACTTTAGCGTTTGCTCTTTGAACGTTTAGCCCCATAACTTCAGGTCATTTTCAGCGTTTAGCACTTTGAAATCTTTCAGTCTTTAGCGTTTGCTCTTTGAACGTTTAGCACTTTGAAATCTTTCAGTCTTTAGCGTTTGCTCTTTGAACGTTTAGCACTTTGAAATCTTTTAGACTTTAGCGTTTGCTCTTTGAACGTTTAGCCCCATAACTTCAGGTTATTTTCAGCGTTTAGCACTTTGAAATCTTTTAGACTTTAGCGTTTGCTCTTTGAACGTTTAGCCCCTTGACTTCAGGTTATTTTCAGCGTTTAGCACTTTGAAATCTTTCAGTCTTTAGCGTTTGCTCTTTGAACGTTTAGCACTTTGAAATCTTTCAGTCTTTACCGTTTGCTCTTTGAACGTTTAGCCCCATGACTTCAGGTTATTTTCAGTGTTTAGCACTTTGAAATCTTTTAGACTTTAGCGTTTGCTCTTTGAACGTTTAGCCCCTTGACTTCAGTTTATTTTCAGCGTTTAGCACTTTGAAATCTTTTAGACTTTAGCGTTTGCTCTTTGAACGTTTAGCACTTTGAAATCTTTCAGTCTTTAGCATTTGCTCTTTGAACGTTTAGCACTTTGAAATCTTTCAGTCTTTAGCGTTTGCTCTTTGAACGTTTAGCCCCATGACTTCAGGTTAATTTCAGCGTTTAGCACTTTGAAATCTTTTAGACTTTAGCGTTTGCTCTTTGAACGTTTAGCCAATTGACTTCAGTTTATTTTCAGCGTTTAGCACTTTGAAATCTTTTAGACTTTAGCGTTTGCTCTTTGAACGTTTAGCACTTTGAAATCTTTCAGTCTTTAGCGTTTGCTCTTTGAACGTTTAGCACTTTGAAATCTTTCAGTCTTTAGCGTTTGCTCTTTGAACGTTTAGCCCCATGACTTCAGGTTATTTTCAGCGTTTAGCACTTTGAAATCTTTTAGACTTTAGCGTTTGCTCTTTGAACGTTTAGCACTTTGAAATATTTTAGACTTTAGCGTTTGCTCTTTGAACGTTTAGCCCCTTGACTTCAGGTTATTTTCAGCGTTTAGCACTTTGAAATCTTTCAGTCTTTAGCGTTTGCTCTTTGAACGTTTAGCACTTTGAAATTTTTCAGTCTTTAGCGTTTGCTCTTTGAACGTTTAGCACTTTGAAATCTTTCAGTCTTTAGCGTTTGCTCTTTGAACGTTTAGCACTTTGAAATCTTTTAGACTTTAGCGTTTGCTCTTGAACGTTTAGCCCCATGACTTCAGGTTATTTTCAGCGTTTAGCACTTTGAAATCTTTTAGACTTTAGCGTTTGCTCTTTGAACGTTTAGCCCCTTGACTTCAGGTTATTTTAAGCGTTTAGCACTTTGAAATATTTCAGTCTTTAGCGTTTGCTCTTTGAACGTTTAGCACTTTGAAATCTTTCAGTCTTTAGCGTTTGCTCTTTGAACGTTTAGCACTTTGAAATCTTTCAGTCTTTAGCGTTTGCTCTTTGAACGTTTAGCCCCATGACTTCAGGTTATTTTCAGCGTTTAGCACTTTGAAATCTTTTAGACTTTAGCGTTTGCTCTTTGAACGTTTAGCACTTTGAAATCTTTTAGACTTTAGCGTTTGCTCTTTGAACGTTTAGCCCCTTGACTTCAGGTTATTTTCAGCGTTTAGCACTTTGAAATCTTTCAGTCTTTAGCGTTTGCTCTTTGAACGTTTAGCACTTTGAAATTTTTCAGTCTTTAGCGTTTGCTCTTTGAACGTTTAGCACTTTGAAATCTTTCAGTCTTTAGCGTTTGCTCTTTGAACGTTTAGCACTTTGAAATCTTTTAGACTTTAGCGTTTGCTCTTGAACGTTTAGCCCCATGACTTCAGGTTATTTTCAGCGTTTAGCACTTTGAAATCTTTTAGACTTTAGCGTTTGCTCTTTGAACGTTTAGCCCCTTGACTTCAGGTTATTTTAAGCGTTTAGCACTTTGAAATATTTCAGTCTTTAGCGTTTGCTCTTTGAACGTTTAGCACTTTGAAATCTTTTAGACTTTAGCGTTTGCTCTTTGAACGTTTAGCCCCTTGACTTCAGGTTATTTTCAGCGTTTAGCACTTTGAAATCTTTTAGATTTTAGCGTTTGCTCTTTGAACGTTTAGCACTTTGAAATCTTTTAGACTTTAGCGTTTGCTCTTTGAACGTTTAGCCCCTTGACTTCAGGTTATTTTCAGCGTTTAGCACTTTGAAATCTTTTAGACTTTAGCGTTTGCTCTTTGAACGTTTAGCCCCATGACTTCAGGTTATTTTCAGCGTTTAGCACTTTAAAATCTTTTAGACTTTAGCGTTTGCTCTTTGAACGTTTAGCACTTTGAAATCTTTTAGACTTTAGCGTTTGCTCTTTGAACGTTTAGCACTTTGAAATCTTTTAGACTTTAGCGTTTGCTCTTTGAACGTTTAGCCCCTTGACTTCAGGTTATTTTCAGCGTTTAGCACTTTGAAATCTTTTAGACTTTAGCGTTTGCTCTTTGAACGTTTAGCCCCATGACTTCAGGTTATTTTCAGCGTTTAGCACTTTGAAATCTTTCAGTCTTTAGCGTTTGCTCTTTGAACGTTTAGCCCCTTGACTTCAGGTTATTTCAGCGTTTAGCACTTTGAAATCTTTTAGACTTTAGCGTTTGCTCTTTGAACGTTTAGCCCCTTGACTTCATGTTATTTTCAGCGTTTAGCACTTTGAAATCTTTCAGTCTTTAGCGTTTGCTCTTTGAACGTTTAGCACTTTGAAATCTTTTAGACTTTAGCGTTTGCTCTTTGAACGTTTAGCACTTTGAAATCTTTCAGTCTTTAGCGTTTGCTCTCTGAACGTTTAGCACTTTGAAATCTTTCAGTCTTTAGCGTTTGCTCTCTGAACGTTTAGCACTTTGAAATCTTTCAGTCTTTAGCGTTTGCTCTCTGAACGTTTAGCACTTTGAAATCTTTAAGTCTTTAGCATTTGCTCTTTGAACGTTTAGCACTTTGAAATCTTTTAGACTTTAGCGTTTGCTCTTTGAACGTTTAGCACTTTGAAATCTTTTAGACTTTAGCGTTTGCTCTTTGAACGTTTAGCCCCTTGACTTCAGGTTATTTTCAGCGTTTAGCACTTTGAAATCTTTTAGACTTTAGCGTTTGCTCTTTGAACGTTTAGCCCCATGACTTCAGGTTATTTTCAGCGTTTAGCACTTTGAAATCTTTTAGACTTTAGCGTTTGCTCTTTGAACGTTTAGCACTTTGAAATCTTTTAGACTTTAGCGTTTGCTCTTTGAACGTTTAGCCCCTTGACTTCAGGTTATTTTCAGCGTTTAGCACTTTGAAATCTTTTAGACTTTAGTGTTTGCTCTTTGAACGTTTAGCACTTTGAAATCTTTTAGACTTTAGCGTTTGCTCTTTGAACGTTTAGCCCCTTGACTTCAGGTTATTTTCAGCGTTTAGCACTTTGAAATCTTTTAGACTTTAGCGTTTGCTCTTTGAACGTTTAGCCCCATGACTTCAGGTTATTTTCAGCGTTTAGCACTTTGAAATCTTTCAGTCTTTAGCGTTTGCTCTTTGAACGTTTAGCCCCTTGACTTCAGGTTATTTCAGCGTTTAGCACTTTGAAATCTTTTAGACTTTAGCGTTTGCTCTTTGAACGTTTAGCCCCTTGACTTCAGGTTATTTTCAGCGTTTAGCACTTTGAAATCTTTCAGTCTTTAGCGTTTGCTCTTTGAACGTTTAGCACTTTGAAATCTTTTAGACTTTAGCGTTTGCTCTTTGAACGTTTAGCACTTTGAAATCTTTCAGTCTTTAGCGTTTGCTCTCTGAACGTTTAGCACTTTGAAATCTTTCAGTCTTTAGCGTTTGCTCTCTGAACGTTTAGCACTTTGAAATCTTTCAGTCTTTAGCGTTTGCTCTCTGAACGTTTAGCACTTTGAAATCTTTCAGTCTTTAGCGTTTGCTCTTTGAACGTTTAGCACTTTGAAATCTTTTAGACTTTAGCGTTTGCTCTTTGAACGTTTAGCACTTTGAAATCTTTCAGTCTTTAGCGTTTGCTCTCTGAACGTTTAGCACTTTGAAATCTTTCAGTCTTTAGCGTTTGCTCTCTGAACGTTTAGCACTTTGAAATCTTTCAGTCTTTAGCGTTTGCTCTCTGAACGTTTAGCACTTTGAAATCTTTAAGTCTTTAGCGTTTGCTCTTTGAACGTTTAGCACTTTGAAATCTTTTAGACTTTAGCGTTTGCTCTTTGAACGTTTAGCACTTTGAAATCTTTCAGTCTTTAGCGTTTGCTCTTTGAACGTTTAGCACTTTGAAATCTTTTAGACTTTAGCGTTTGCTCTTTGAACGTTTAGCCCCATAACTTCAGGTTATTTTCAGCGTTTAGCACTTTGAAATCTTTTAGACTTTAGCGTTTGCTCTTTGAACGTTTAGCCCCTTGACTTCAGGTTATTTTCAGCGTTCAGCACTTTGAAATCTTTCAGTCTTTAGCGTTTGCTCTTTGAACGTTTAGCACTTTGAAATCTTTCAGTCTTTAGCGTTTGCTCTTTGAACGTTTAGCACTTTGAAATCTTTCAGTCTTTAGCGTTTGCTCTTTGAACGTTTAGCACTTTGAAATCTTTCAGTCTTTAGCGTTTGCTCTTTGAACGTTTAGCACTTTGAAATCTTTTAGACTTTAGCGTTTGCTCTTTGAACGTTTAGCCCCATAACTTCAGGTCATTTTCAGCGTTTAGCACTTTGAAATCTTTCAGTCTTTAGCGTTTGCTCTTTGAACGTTTAGCACTTTGAAATCTTTCAGTCTTTAGCGTTTGCTCTTTGAACGTTTAGCACTTTGAAATCTTTTAGACTTTAGCGTTTGCTCTTTGAACGTTTAGCCCCATAACTTCAGGTTATTTTCAGCGTTTAGCACTTTGAAATCTTTTAGACTTTAGCGTTTGCTCTTTGAACGTTTAGCCCCTTGACTTCAGGTTATTTTCAGCGTTTAGCACTTTGAAATCTTTCAGTCTTTAGCGTTTGCTCTTTGAACGTTTAGCACTTTGAAATCTTTCAGTCTTTACCGTTTGCTCTTTGAACGTTTAGCCCCATGACTTCAGGTTATTTTCAGTGTTTAGCACTTTGAAATCTTTTAGACTTTAGCGTTTGCTCTTTGAACGTTTAGCCCCTTGACTTCAGTTTATTTTCAGCGTTTAGCACTTTGAAATCTTTTAGACTTTAGCGTTTGCTCTTTGAACGTTTAGCACTTTGAAATCTTTCAGTCTTTAGCATTTGCTCTTTGAACGTTTAGCACTTTGAAATCTTTCAGTCTTTAGCGTTTGCTCTTTGAACGTTTAGCCCCATGACTTCAGGTTAATTTCAGCGTTTAGCACTTTGAAATCTTTTAGACTTTAGCGTTTGCTCTTTGAACGTTTAGCCAATTGACTTCAGTTTATTTTCAGCGTTTAGCACTTTGAAATCTTTTAGACTTTAGCGTTTGCTCTTTGAACGTTTAGCACTTTGAAATCTTTCAGTCTTTAGCGTTTGCTCTTTGAACGTTTAGCACTTTGAAATCTTTCAGTCTTTAGCGTTTGCTCTTTGAACGTTTAGCCCCATGACTTCAGGTTATTTTCAGCGTTTAGCACTTTGAAATCTTTTAGACTTTAGCGTTTGCTCTTTGAACGTTTAGCACTTTGAAATATTTTAGACTTTAGCGTTTGCTCTTTGAACGTTTAGCCCCTTGACTTCAGGTTATTTTCAGCGTTTAGCACTTTGAAATCTTTCAGTCTTTAGCGTTTGCTCTTTGAACGTTTAGCACTTTGAAATTTTTCAGTCTTTAGCGTTTGCTCTTTGAACGTTTAGCACTTTGAAATCTTTCAGTCTTTAGCGTTTGCTCTTTGAACGTTTAGCACTTTGAAATCTTTTAGACTTTAGCGTTTGCTCTTGAACGTTTAGCCCCATGACTTCAGGTTATTTTCAGCGTTTAGCACTTTGAAATCTTTTAGACTTTAGCGTTTGCTCTTTGAACGTTTAGCCCCTTGACTTCAGGTTATTTTAAGCGTTTAGCACTTTGAAATATTTCAGTCTTTAGCGTTTGCTCTTTGAACGTTTAGCACTTTGAAATCTTTCAGTCTTTAGCGTTTGCTCTTTGAACGTTTAGCACTTTGAAATCTTTCAGTCTTTAGCGTTTGCTCTTTGAACGTTTAGCCCCATGACTTCAGGTTATTTTCAGCGTTTAGCACTTTGAAATCTTTTAGACTTTAGCGTTTGCTCTTTGAACGTTTAGCACTTTGAAATCTTTTAGACTTTAGCGTTTGCTCTTTGAACGTTTAGCCCCTTGACTTCAGGTTATTTTCAGCGTTTAGCACTTTGAAATCTTTCAGTCTTTAGCGTTTGCTCTTTGAACGTTTAGCACTTTGAAATTTTTCAGTCTTTAGCGTTTGCTCTTTGAACGTTTAGCACTTTGAAATCTTTCAGTCTTTAGCGTTTGCTCTTTGAACGTTTAGCACTTTGAAATCTTTTAGACTTTAGCGTTTGCTCTTGAACGTTTAGCCCCATGACTTCAGGTTATTTTCAGCGTTTAGCACTTTGAAATCTTTTAGACTTTAGCGTTTGCTCTTTGAACGTTTAGCCCCTTGACTTCAGGTTATTTTAAGCGTTTAGCACTTTGAAATATTTCAGTCTTTAGCGTTTGCTCTTTGAACGTTTAGCACTTTGAAATCTTTTAGACTTTAGCGTTTGCTCTTTGAACGTTTAGCACTTTGAAATCTTTCAGTCTTTAGCGTTTGCTCTTTGAACGTTTAGCACTTTGAAATCTTTTAGACTTTAGCGTTTGCTCTTGAACGTTTAGCCCCATGACTTCAGGTTATTTTCAGCGTTTAGCACTTTGAAATCTTTTAGACTTTAGCGTTTGCTCTTTGAACGTTTAGCCCCTTGACTTCAGGTTATTTTCAGCGTTTAGCACTTTGAAATCTTTCAGTCTTTAGCGTTTGCTCTTTGAACGTTTAGCACTTTGAAATCTTTTAGACTTTAGCGTTTGCTCTTTGAACGTTTAGCACTTTGAAATCTTTCAGTCTTTAGCGTTTGCTCTTTGAACGTTTAGCACTTTGAAATCTTTTAGACTTTAGCGTTTGCTCTTTGAACGTTTAGCCCCATAACTTCAGGTTATTTTCAGCGTTTAGCACTTTGAAATCTTTTAGACTTTAGCGTTTGCTCTTTGAACGTTTAGCCCCTTGACTTCAGGTTATTTTCAGCGTTCAGCACTCTGAAATCTTTCAGTCTTTAGCGTTTGCTCTTTGAACGTTTAGCACTTTGAAATCTTTCAGTCTTTAGCGTTTGCTCTTTGAACGTTTAGCACTTTGAAATCTTTCAGTCTTTAGCGTTTGCTCTTTGAACGTTTAGCACTTTGAAATCTTTCAGTCTTTAGCGTTTGCTCTTTGAACGTTTAGCACTTTGAAATCTTTTAGACTTTAGCGTTTGCTCTTTGAACGTTTAGCCCCATAACTTCAGGTCATTTTCAGCGTTTAGCACTTTGAAATCTTTCAGTCTTTAGCGTTTGCTCTTTGAACGTTTAGCACTTTGAAATCTTTCAGTCTTTAGCGTTTGCTCTTTGAACGTTTAGCACTTTGAAATCTTTTAGACTTTAGCGTTTGCTCTTTGAACGTTTAGCCCCATAACTTCAGGTTATTTTCAGCGTTTAGCACTTTGAAATCTTTCAGTCTTTAGCGTTTGCTCTTTGAACGTTTAGCACTTTGAAATCTTTCAGTCTTTACCGTTTGCTCTTTGAACGTTTAGCCCCATGACTTCAGGTTATTTTCAGTGTTTAGCACTTTGAAATCTTTTAGACTTTAGCGTTTGCTCTTTGAACGTTTAGCCCCTTGACTTCAGTTTATTTTCAGCGTTTAGCACTTTGAAATCTTTTAGACTTTAGCGTTTGCTCTTTGAACGTTTAGCACTTTGAAATCTTTCAGTCTTTAGCATTTGCTCTTTGAACGTTTAGCACTTTGAAATCTTTCAGTCTTTAGCGTTTGCTCTTTGAACGTTTAGCCCCATGACTTCAGGTTAATTTCAGCGTTTAGCACTTTGAAATCTTTTAGACTTTAGCGTTTGCTCTTTGAACGTTTAGCCAATTGACTTCAGTTTATTTTCAGCGTTTAGCACTTTGAAATCTTTTAGACTTTAGCGTTTGCTCTTTGAACGTTTAGCACTTTGAAATCTTTCAGTCTTTAGCGTTTGCTCTTTGAACGTTTAGCCCCATGACTTCAGGTTATTTTCAGCGTTTAGCACTTTGAAATCTTTTAGACTTTAGCGTTTGCTCTTTGAACGTTTAGCACTTTGAAATCTTTTAGACTTTAGCGTTTGCTCTTTGAACGTTTAGCCCCTTGACTTCAGGTTATTTTCAGCGTTTAGCACTTTGAAATCTTTCAGTCTTTAGCGTTTGCTCTTTGAACGTTTAGCACTTTGAAATTTTTCAGTCTTTAGCGTTTGCTCTTTGAACGTTTAGCACTTTGAAATCTTTCAGTCTTTAGCGTTTGCTCTTTGAACGTTTAGCACGTTGAAATCTTTTAGACTTTAGCGTTTGCTCTTGAACGTTTAGCCCCATGACTTCAGGTTATTTTCAGCGTTTAGCACTTTGAAATCTTTTAGACTTTAGCGTTTGCTCTTTGAACGTTTAGCCCCTTGACTTCAGGTTATTTTCAGCGTTTAGCACTTTGAAATCTTTCAGTCTTTAGCGTTTGCTCTTTGAACGTTTAGCACTTTGAAATCTTTCAGTCTTTACCGTTTGCTCTTTGAACGTTTAGCCCCCTGACTTCAGGTTATTTTCAGCGTTTAGCACTTTGAAATCTTTTAGACTTTAGCGTTTGCTCTTTGAACGTTTAGCCCCTTGACTTCAGTTTATTTTCAGCGTTTAGCACTTTGAAATCTTTTAGACTTTAGCGTTTGCTCTTTGAACGTTTAGCACTTTGAAATCTTTTAGACATTAGCGTTTGCTCTTTGAACGTTTAGCCCCTTGACTTCAGGTTATTTTCAGCGTTTAGCACTTTGAAATCTTTCAGTCTTTAGCGTTTGCTCTTTGAACGTTTAGCACTTTGAAATCTTTCAGTCTTTAGCGTTTGCTCTTTGAACGTTTAGCACTTTGAAATCTTTCAGTCTTTAGCGTTTGCTCTTTGAACGTTTAGCCCCATGACTTCAGGTTATTTTCAGCGTTTAGCACTTTGAAATCTTTTAGACTTTAGCGTTTGCTCTTTGAACGTTTAGCACTTTGAAATCTTTTAGACTTTAGCGTTTGCTCTTTGAACGTTTAGCCCCTTGACTTCAGGTTATTTTCAGCGTTTAGCACTTTGAAATCTTTCAGTCTTTAGCGTTTGCTCTTTGAACGTTTAGCACTTTGAAATCTTTCAGTCTTTAGCGTTTGCTCTTTGAACGTTTAGCACTTTGAAATCTTTCAGTCTTTAGCGTTTGCTCTTTGAACGTTTAGCACTTTGAAATCTTTTAGACTTTAGCGTTTGCTCTTGAACGTTTAGCCCCTTGACTTCAGGTTATTTTCAGCGTTTAGCACTTTGAAATCTTTCAGTCTTTACCGTTTGCTCTTTGAACGTTTAGCCCCATGACTTCAGGTTATTTTCAGCGTTTAGCACTTTGAAATCTTTTAGACTTTAGCGTTTGCTCTTTGAACGTTTAGCCCCTTGACTTCAGTTTATTTTCAGCGTTTAGCACTTTGAAATCTTTTAGACTTTAGCGTTTGCTCTTTGAACGTTTAGCACTTTGAAATCTTTTAGACATTAGCGTTTGCTCTTTGAACGTTTAGCCCCTTGACTTCAGGTTATTTTCAACGTTTAGCACTTTGAAATCTTTCAGTCTTTAGCGTTTGCTCTTTGAACGTTTAGCACTTTGAAATCTTTCAGGCTTTAGCGTTTGCTCTTTGAACGTTTAGCACTTTGAAATCTTTCAGTCTTTAGCGTTTGCTCTTTGAACGTTTTGCCCCTTGACTTCAGTTTATTTTCAGCGTTTAGCACTTTGAAATCTTTTAGACTTTAGCGTTTGCTCTTTGAACGTTTAGCCCCTTGACTTCAGGTTATTTTCAGCGTTTAGCACTTTGAAATCTTTCAGTCTTTAGCGTTTGCTCTTTGAACGTTTAGCACTTTGAAATCTTTCAGTCTTTACCGTTTGCTCTTTGAACGTTTAGCACTTTGAAATCTTTCAGTCTTTACCGTTTGCTCTTTGAACGTTTAGCCCCATGACTTCAGGTTATTTTCAGCGTTTAGCACTTTGAAATCTTTTAGACTTTAGCGTTTGCTCTTTGAACGTTTAGCCCCTTGACTTCAGTTTATTTTCAGCGTTTAGCACTTTGAAATCTTTTAGACTTTAGCGTTTGCTCTTTGAACGTTTAGCCCCTTGACTTCAGTTTATTTTCAGCGTTTAGCACTTTGAAATCTTTTAGACTTTAGCGTTTGCTCTTTGAACGTTTAGCACTTTGAAATCTTTCAGTCTTTAGCGTTTGCTCTTTGAACGTTTAGCACTTTGAAATCTTTTAGACTTTAGCGTTTGCTCTTTGAACGTTTAGCCCCATGACTTCAGGTTATTTTCAGCGTTTAGCACTTTGAAATCTTTCAGTCTTTAGCGTTTGCTCTTTGAACGTTTAGCACTTTGAAATCTTTCAGTCTTTAGCATTTGCTCTTTGAACGTTTAGCACTTTGAAATCTTTTAGACTTTAGCGTTTGCTCTTTGAACGTTTAGCACTTTGAAATCTTTCAGGCTTTAGCATTTGCTCTTTGAACGTTTAGCACTTTGAAATCTTTCAGTCTTTACCGTTTGCTCTTTGAATGTTTAGCCCCATGACTTCAGGTTATTTTCAGCGTTTAGCACTTTGAAATCTTTTAGACTTTAGCGTTTGCTCTTTGAACTTTTAGCCCCTTGACTTCAGTTTATTTTCAGCGTTTAGCACTTTGAAATCTTTTAGACTTTAACGTTTGCTCTTTGAACGTTTAGCCCCTTGACTTCAGTTTATTTTCAGCGTTTAGCACTTTGAAATCTTTTAGACTTTAGCGTTTGCTCTTTGAACGTTTAGCCCCTTGACTTCAGTTTATTTTCAGCGTTTAGCACTTTGAAATCTTTTAGACTTTAGCGTTTGCTCTTTGAACGTTTAGCACTTTGAAATCTTTCAGTCTTTAGCGTTTGCTCTTTGAACGTTTAGCACTTTGAAATCTTTTAGACTTTAGCGTTTGCTCTTTGAACGTTTAGCCCCATGACTTCAGGTTATTTTCAGCGTTTAGCACTTTGAAATCTTTCAGTCTTTAGCGTTTGCTCTTTGAACGTTTAGCACTTTGAAATCTTTCAGTCTTTAGCATTTGCTCTTTGAACGTTTAGCACTTTGAAATCTTTCAGTCTTTACCGTTTGCTCTTTGAATGTTTAGCCCCATGACTTCAGGTTATTTTCAGCGTTTAGCACTTTGAAATCTTTTAGACTTTAGCGTTTGCTCTTTGAACTTTTAGCCCCTTGACTTCAGGTTATTTTCAGCGTTTAGCACTTTGAAATCTTTTAGACTTTAGCGTTTGCTCTTTGAACGTTTAGCCCCTTGACTTCAGTTTATTTTCAGCGTTTAGCACTTTGAAATCTTTTAGACTTTAGCGTTTGCTCTTTGAACGTTTAGCACTTTGAAATCTTTCAGTCTTTAGCATTTGCTCTTTGAACGTTTAGCACTTTGAAATCTTTCAGTCTTTAGCGTTTGCTCTTTGAACGTTTAGCCCCATGACTTCAGGTTATTTTCAGCGTTTAGCACTTTGAAATCTTTTAGACTTTAGCGTTTGCTCTTTGAACGTTTAGCCCCTTGACTTCAGTTTATTTTCAGCGTTTAGCACTTTGAAATCTTTCAGTCTTTAGCGTTTGCTCTTTGAACGTTTAGCACTTTGAAATCTTTTAGACTTTAGCGTTTGCTCTTTGAACGTTTAGCACTTTGAAATCTTTTAGACTTTAGCGTTTGCTCTTTGAACGTTTAGTCGCTTGACTTCAGGTTATTTTCAGCGTTTAGCACTTTGAAATCTTTCAGTCTTTAGCGTTTGCTCTTTGAACGTTTAGCACTTTGAAATCTTTCAGTCTTTAGCGTTTGCTCTTTGAACGTTTAGCACTTTGAAATCTTTTAGACTTTAGCGTTTGCTCTTTGAACGTTTAGCACTTTGAAATCTTTCAGTCTTTAGCGTTTGTTCTTTGAACGTTTAGCCCCATGACTTCAGGTTAATTTCAGCGTTTAGCACTTTGAAATCTTTTAGACTTTAGCGTTTGCTCTTTGAACGTTTAGCCAATTGACTTCAGTTTATTTTCAGCGTTTAGCACTTTGAAATCTTTTAGACTTTAGCGTTTGCTCTTTGAACGTTTAGCACTTTGAAATCTTTCAGTCTTTAGCGTTTGCTCTTTGAACGTTTAGCCCCATGACTTCAGGTTATTTTCAGCGTTTAGCACTTTGAAATCTTTTAGACTTTAGCGTTTGCTCTTTGAACGTTTAGCACTTTGAAATCTTTTAGACTTTAGCGTTTGCTCTTTGAACGTTTAGCCCCTTGACTTCAGGTTATTTTCAGCGTTTAGCACTTTGAAATCTTTCAGTCTTTAGCGTTTGCTCTTTGAACGTTTAGCACTTTGAAATTTTTCAGTCTTTAGCGTTTGCTCTTTGAACGTTTAGCACTTTGAAATCTTTCAGTCTTTAGCGTTTGCTCTTTGAACGTTTAGCACGTTGAAATCTTTTAGACTTTAGCGTTTGCTCTTGAACGTTTAGCCCCATGACTTCAGGTTATTTTCAGCGTTTAGCACTTTGAAATCTTTTAGACTTTAGCGTTTGCTCTTTGAACGTTTAGCCCCTTGACTTCAGGTTATTTTCAGCGTTTAGCACTTTGAAATCTTTCAGTCTTTAGCGTTTGCTCTTTGAACGTTTAGCACTTTGAAATCTTTCAGTCTTTACCGTTTGCTCTTTGAACGTTTAGCCCCCTGACTTCAGGTTATTTTCAGCGTTTAGCACTTTGAAATCTTTTAGACTTTAGCGTTTGCTCTTTGAACGTTTAGCCCCTTGACTTCAGTTTATTTTCAGCGTTTAGCACTTTGAAATCTTTTAGACTTTAGCGTTTGCTCTTTGAACGTTTAGCACTTTGAAATCTTTTAGACATTAGCGTTTGCTCTTTGAACGTTTAGCCCCTTGACTTCAGGTTATTTTCAGCGTTTAGCACTTTGAAATCTTTCAGTCTTTAGCGTTTGCTCTTTGAACGTTTAGCACTTTGAAATCTTTCAGTCTTTAGCGTTTGCTCTTTGAACGTTTAGCACTTTGAAATCTTTCAGTCTTTAGCGTTTGCTCTTTGAACGTTTTGCCCCTTGACTTCAGTTTATTTTCAGCGTTTAGCACTTTGAAATCTTTTAGACTTTAGCGTTTGCTCTTTGAACGTTTAGCCAATTGACTTCAGTTTATTTTCAGCGTTTAGCACTTTGAAATCTTTTAGACTTTAGCGTTTGCTCTTTGAACGTTTAGCACTTTGAAATCTTTCAGTCTTTAGCGTTTGCTCTTTGAACGTTTAGCCCCATGACTTCAGGTTATTTTCAGCGTTTAGCACTTTGAAATCTTTTAGACTTTAGCGTTTGCTCTTTGAACGTTTAGCACTTTGAAATCTTTTAGACTTTAGCGTTTGCTCTTTGAACGTTTAGCCCCTTGACTTCAGGTTATTTTCAGCGTTTAGCACTTTGAAATCTTTCAGTCTTTAGCGTTTGCTCTTTGAACGTTTAGCACTTTGAAATTTTTCAGTCTTTAGCGTTTGCTCTTTGAACGTTTAGCACTTTGAAATCTTTCAGTCTTTAGCGTTTGCTCTTTGAACGTTTAGCACGTTGAAATCTTTTAGACTTTAGCGTTTGCTCTTGAACGTTTAGCCCCATGACTTCAGGTTATTTTCAGCGTTTAG
This sequence comes from Elgaria multicarinata webbii, assembly GCF_023053635.1. Lineage (NCBI taxonomy): Eukaryota > Metazoa > Chordata > Lepidosauria > Squamata > Anguidae > Elgaria > Elgaria multicarinata. The sequence continues at coordinate 46,425 of NC_086171.1, read as the reverse complement.
CACTTTGAAATCTTTTAGACTTTAGCGTTTGCTCTTTGAACGTTTAGCCCCTTGACTTCAGGTTATTTTCAGCGTTTAGCACTTTGAAATCTTTCAGTCTTTAGCGTTTGCTCTTTGAACGTTTAGCACTTTGAAATCTTTCAGTCTTTACCGTTTGCTCTTTGAACGTTTAGCCCCCTGACTTCAGGTTATTTTCAGCGTTTAGCACTTTGAAATCTTTTAGACTTTAGCGTTTGCTCTTTGAACGTTTAGCCCCTTGACTTCAGTTTATTTTCAGCGTTTAGCACTTTGAAATCTTTTAGACTTTAGCGTTTGCTCTTTGAACGTTTAGCACTTTGAAATCTTTTAGACATTAGCGTTTGCTCTTTGAACGTTTAGCCCCTTGACTTCAGGTTATTTTCAGCGTTTAGCACTTTGAAATCTTTCAGTCTTTAGCGTTTGCTCTTTGAACGTTTAGCACTTTGAAATCTTTCAGTCTTTAGCGTTTGCTCTTTGAACGTTTAGCACTTTGAAATCTTTCAGTCTTTAGCGTTTGCTCTTTGAACGTTTTGCCCCTTGACTTCAGTTTATTTTCAGCGTTTAGCACTTTGAAATCTTTTAGACTTTAGCGTTTGCTCTTTGAACGTTTAGCCCCTTGACTTCAGGTTATTTTCAGCGTTTAGCACTTTGAAATCTTTCAGTCTTTAGCGTTTGCTCTTTGAACGTTTAGCCCTTTGAAATCTTTCAGTCTTTAGCGTTTGCTCTTTGAACGTTTAGCACTTTGAAATCTTTCAGTCTTTAGCGTTTGCTCTTTGAACGTTTAGCCCCATGACTTCAGGTTATTTTCAGCGTTTAGCACTTTGAAATCTTTTAGACTTTAGCGTTTGCTCTTTGAACGTTTAGCACTTTGAAATCTTTTAGACTTTAGCGTTTGCTCTTTGAACGTTTAGCCCCTTGACTTCAGGTTATTTTCAGCGTTTAGCACTTTGAAATCTTTCAGTCTTTAGCGTTTGCTCTTTGAACGTTTAGCACTTTGAAATCTTTCAGTCTTTAGCGTTTGCTCTTTGAACGTTTAGCACTTTGAAATCTTTCAGTCTTTAGCGTTTGCTCTTTGAACGTTTAGCACTTTGAAATCTTTTAGACTTTAGCGTTTGCTCTTGAACGTTTAGCCCCTTGACTTCAGGTTATTTTCAGCGTTTAGCACTTTGAAATCTTTCAGTCTTTACCGTTTGCTCTTTGAACGTTTAGCCCCATGACTTCAGGTTATTTTCAGCGTTTAGCACTTTGAAATCTTTTAGACTTTAGCGTTTGCTCTTTGAACGTTTAGCCCCTTGACTTCAGTTTATTTTCAGCGTTTAGCACTTTGAAATCTTTTAGACTTTAGCGTTTGCTCTTTGAACGTTTAGCACTTTGAAATCTTTTAGACATTAGCGTTTGCTCTTTGAACGTTTAGCCCCTTGACTTCAGGTTATTTTCAACGTTTAGCACTTTGAAATCTTTCAGTCTTTAGCGTTTGCTCTTTGAACGTTTAGCACTTTGAAATCTTTCAGGCTTTAGCGTTTGCTCTTTGAACGTTTAGCACTTTGAAATCTTTCAGTCTTTAGCGTTTGCTCTTTGAACGTTTTGCCCCTTGACTTCAGTTTATTTTCAGCGTTTAGCACTTTGAAATCTTTTAGACTTTAGCGTTTGCTCTTTGAACGTTTAGCCCCTTGACTTCAGGTTATTTTCAGCGTTTAGCACTTTGAAATCTTTCAGTCTTTAGCGTTTGCTCTTTGAACGTTTAGCACTTTGAAATCTTTCAGTCTTTACCGTTTGCTCTTTGAACGTTTAGCACTTTGAAATCTTTCAGTCTTTACCGTTTGCTCTTTGAACGTTTAGCCCCATGACTTCAGGTTATTTTCAGCGTTTAGCACTTTGAAATCTTTTAGACTTTAGCGTTTGCTCTTTGAACGTTTAGCCCCTTGACTTCAGTTTATTTTCAGCGTTTAGCACTTTGAAATCTTTTAGACTTTAGCGTTTGCTCTTTGAACGTTTAGCCCCTTGACTTCAGTTTATTTTCAGCGTTTAGCACTTTGAAATCTTTTAGACTTTAGCGTTTGCTCTTTGAACGTTTAGCACTTTGAAATCTTTCAGTCTTTAGCGTTTGCTCTTTGAACGTTTAGCACTTTGAAATCTTTTAGACTTTAGCGTTTGCTCTTTGAACGTTTAGCCCCATGACTTCAGGTTATTTTCAGCGTTTAGCACTTTGAAATCTTTCAGTCTTTAGCGTTTGCTCTTTGAACGTTTAGCACTTTGAAATCTTTCAGTCTTTAGCATTTGCTCTTTGAACGTTTAGCACTTTGAAATCTTTTAGACTTTAGCGTTTGCTCTTTGAACGTTTAGCACTTTGAAATCTTTCAGGCTTTAGCATTTGCTCTTTGAACGTTTAGCACTTTGAAATCTTTCAGTCTTTACCGTTTGCTCTTTGAATGTTTAGCCCCATGACTTCAGGTTATTTTCAGCGTTTAGCACTTTGAAATCTTTTAGACTTTAGCGTTTGCTCTTTGAACTTTTAGCCCCTTGACTTCAGTTTATTTTCAGCGTTTAGCACTTTGAAATCTTTTAGACTTTAACGTTTGCTCTTTGAACGTTTAGCCCCTTGACTTCAGTTTATTTTCAGCGTTTAGCACTTTGAAATCTTTTAGACTTTAGCGTTTGCTCTTTGAACGTTTAGCCCCTTGACTTCAGTTTATTTTCAGCGTTTAGCACTTTGAAATCTTTTAGACTTTAGCGTTTGCTCTTTGAACGTTTAGCACTTTGAAATCTTTCAGTCTTTAGCGTTTGCTCTTTGAACGTTTAGCACTTTGAAATCTTTTAGACTTTAGCGTTTGCTCTTTGAACGTTTAGCCCCATGACTTCAGGTTATTTTCAGCGTTTAGCACTTTGAAATCTTTCAGTCTTTAGCGTTTGCTCTTTGAACGTTTAGCACTTTGAAATCTTTCAGTCTTTAGCATTTGCTCTTTGAACGTTTAGCACTTTGAAATCTTTCAGTCTTTACCGTTTGCTCTTTGAATGTTTAGCCCCATGACTTCAGGTTATTTTCAGCGTTTAGCACTTTGAAATCTTTTAGACTTTAGCGTTTGCTCTTTGAACTTTTAGCCCCTTGACTTCAGTTTATTTTCAGCGTTTAGCACTTTGAAATCTTTTAGACTTTAGCGTTTGCTCTTTGAACGTTTAGCCCCTTGACTTCAGTTTATTTTCAGCGTTTAGCACTTTGAAATCTTTTAGACTTTAGCGTTTGCTCTTTGAACGTTTAGCACTTTGAAATCTTTCAGTCTTTAGCATTTGCTCTTTGAACGTTTAGCACTTTGAAATCTTTCAGTCTTTAGCGTTTGCTCTTTGAACGTTTAGCCCCATGACTTCAGGTTATTTTCAGCGTTTAGCGCTTTGAAATCTTTTAGACTTTAGCGTTTGCTCTTTGAACGTTTAGCCCCTTGACTTCAGTTTATTTTCAGCGTTTAGCACTTTGAAATCTTTCAGTCTTTAGCGTTTGCTCTTTGAACGTTTAGCACTTTGAAATCTTTTAGACTTTAGCGTTTGCTCTTTGAACGTTTAGCACTTTGAAATCTTTTAGACTTTAGCGTTTGCTCTTTGAACGTTTAGTCGCTTGACTTCAGGTTATTTTCAGCGTTTAGCGCTTTGAAATCTTTTAGACTTTAGCGTTTGCTCTTTGAACGTTTAGCCCCTTGACTTCAGTTTATTTTCAGCGTTTAGCACTTTGAAATCTTTCAGTCTTTAGCGTTTGCTCTTTGAACGTTTAGCACTTTGAAATCTTTTAGACTTTAGCGTTTGCTCTTTGAACGTTTAGCACTTTGAAATCTTTTAGACTTTAGCGTTTGCTCTTTGAACGTTTAGTCGCTTGACTTCAGGTTATTTTCAGCGTTTAGCACTTTGAAATCTTTCAGTCTTTAGCGTTTGCTCTTTGAACGTTTAGCACTTTGAAATCTTTCAGTCTTTAGCGTTTGCTCTTTGAACGTTTAGCACTTTGAAATCTTTTAGACTTTAGCGTTTGCTCTTTGAACGTTTAGCACTTTGAAATCTTTTAGACTTTAGCGTTTGCTCTTTGAACGTTTAGCCGCTTGACTTCAGGTTATTTTCAGCGTTTAGCACTTTGAAATCTTTCAGTCTTTAGCGTTTGCTCTTTGAACGTTTAGCACTTTGAAATCTTTCAGTCTTTAGCGTTTGCTCTTTGAACGTTTAGCACTTTGAAATCTTTTAGACTTTAGCGTTTGCTCTTTGAACGTTTAGCACTTTGAAATCTTTCAGTCTTTAGCGTTTGCTCTTTGAACGTTTAGCACTTTGAAATCTTTCAGTCTTTAGCGTTTGCTCTTTGAACGTTTAGCCCCATGACTTCTGGTTATTTTCAGCGTTTAGCACTTTGAAATCTTTTAGACTTTAGCGTTTGCTCTTTGAACGTTTAGCCCCTTGACTTCAGTTTATTTTCAGCGTTTAGCACTTTGAAATCTTTTAGACTTTAGCGTTTGCTCTTTGAACGTTTAGCACTTTGAAATCTTTCAGTCTTTAGCATTTGCTCTTTGAACGTTTAGCACTTTGAAATCTTTCAGTCTTTAGCGTTTGCTCTTTGAATGTTTAGCCCCATGACTTCTGGTTATTTTCAGCGTTTAGCACTTTGAAATCTTTTAGACTTTAGCGTTTGCTCTTTGAACGTTTAGCCCCTTGACTTCAGTTTATTTTCAGCGTTTAGCACTTTGAAATCTTTTAGACTTTAGCGTTTGCTCTTTGATCGTTTAGCCCCTTGACTTCAGTTTATTTTCAGCGTTTAGCACTTTGAAATCTTTCAGTCTTTAGCGTTTGCTCTTTGAACGTTTAGCACTTTGAAATCTTTTAGACTTTAGCGTTTGCTCTTTGAACGTTTAGCACTTTGAAATCTTTCAGTCTTTAGCATTTGCTCTTTGAACGTTTAGCACTTTGAAATCTTTCAGTCTTTAGCGTTTGCTCTTTGAACGTTTAGCCCCATGACTTCAGGTTATTTTCAGCGTTTAGCACTTTGAAATCTTTTAGACTTTAGCGTTTGCTCTTTGAACGTTTAGCCCCTTGACTTCAGTTTATTTTCAGCGTTTAGCACTTTGAAATCTTTCAGTCTTTAGCGTTTGCTCTTTGAACGTTTAGCACTTTGAAATCTTTTAGACTTTAGCGTTTGCTCTTTGAACGTTTAGCACTTTGAAATCTTTTAGACTTTAGCGTTTGCTCTTTGAACGTTTAGCCCGTTGACTTCAGGTTATTTTCAGCGTTTAGCACTTTGAAATCTTTTAGACTTTAGCGTTTGCTCTTTGAACGTTTAGCACTTTGAAATCTTTTAGACTTTATTATTATTATTATTATTATTATTTATTTATATAGCACCATCAATGTACATGGTGCTGTACAGAGTAAAACAGTAAATAGCAAGACTCTGCCGCATAGGCTTACAATCTAATAAAATCATAGTAAAACAATAAGGAGGGGAAGAGAATGCAAACAGGCACAGGATAGGGGAAGCAGGCACAGGGTAGGGAAAAACTAACAGTAGAAAGTAACAGTAGAAGTCTGCACAACAAAAAGACTTTAGCGTTTGCTCTTTGAACGTTTAGCCCCTTGACTTCAGGTGATTTCCAGCGTTTAGCACTTTGAAATCTTTCAGTCTTTAGCGTTTGCTCTTTGAACGTTTAGCACTTTGAAATCTTTCAGTCTTTAGCATTTGCTCTTTGAACGTTAAGCCCCTAGACTTCAGGTTATTTTCAGCGTTTAGCACTTTGAAATCTTTTAGACTTTAGCGTTTGCTCTTTGAACGTTTAGCCCCTTGACTTCAGGTTATTTTCAGCGTTTAGCACTTTGAAATCTTTTAGACTTTAGCGTTTGCTCTTTGAACGTTTAGCCGCTTGACTTCAGGTTATTTTCAGCGTTTAGCACTTTGAAATCTTTCAGTCTTTAGCGTTTGCTCTTTGAACGTTTAGCACTTTGAAATCTTTCAGTCTTTAGCGTTTGCTCTTTGAACGTTTAGCACTTTGAAATCTTTTAGACTTCAGCGTTTGCTCTTTGAACGTTTAGCACTTTGAAATCTTTCAGTCTTTAGCGTTTGCTCTTTGAACGTTTAGCACTTTGAAATCTTTCAGTCTTTACCGTTTGCTCTTTGAACGTTTAGCACTTTGAAATCTTTCAGTCTTTACCGTTTGCTCTTTGAACGTTTAGCCCCATGACTTCAGGTTATTTTCAGCGTTTAGCACTTTGAAATCTTTTAGACTTTAGCGTTTGCTCTTTGAACGTTTAGCCCCTTGACTTCAGTTTATTTTCAGCGTTTAGCACTTTGAAATCTTTTAGACTTTAGCGTTTGCTCTTTGAACGTTTAGCCCCTTGACTTCAGTTTATTTTCAGCGTTTAGCACTTTGAAATATTTTAGACTTTAGCGTTTGCTCTTTGAACGTTTAGCACTTTGAAATCTTTCAGTCTTTAGCGTTTGCTCTTTGAACGTTTAGCACTTTGAAATCTTTTAGACTTTAGCGTTTGCTCTTTGAACGTTTAGCCCCATGACTTCAGGTTATTTTCAGCGTTTAGCACTTTGAAATCTTTCAGTCTTTAGCGTTTGCTCTTTGAACGTTTAGCACTTTGAAATCTTTCAGTCTTTAGCATTTGCTCTTTGAACGTTTAGCACTTTGAAATCTTTTAGACTTTAGCGTTTGCTCTTTGAACGTTTAGCACTTTGAAATCTTTCAGGCTTTAGCATTTGCTCTTTGAACGTTTAGCACTTTGAAATCTTTCAGTCTTTACCGTTTGCTCTTTGAATGTTTAGCCCCATGACTTCAGGTTATTTTCAGCGTTTAGCACTTTGAAATCTTTTAGACTTTAGCGTTTGCTCTTTGAACTTTTAGCCCCTTGACTTCAGTTTATTTTCAGCGTTTAGCACTTTGAAATCTTTTAGACTTTAACGTTTGCTCTTTGAACGTTTAGCCCCTTGACTTCAGTTTATTTTCAGCGTTTAGCACTTTGAAATCTTTTAGACTTTAGCGTTTGCTCTTTGAACGTTTAGCCCCTTGACTTCAGTTTATTTTCAGCGTTTAGCACTTTGAAATCTTTTAGACTTTAGCGTTTGCTCTTTGAACGTTTAGCACTTTGAAATCTTTCAGTCTTTAGCGTTTGCTCTTTGAACGTTTAGCACTTTGAAATCTTTTAGACTTTAGCGTTTGCTCTTTGAACGTTTAGCCCCATGACTTCAGGTTATTTTCAGCGTTTAGCACTTTGAAATCTTTCAGTCTTTAGCGTTTGCTCTTTGAACGTTTAGCACTTTGAAATCTTTCAGTCTTTAGCATTTGCTCTTTGAACGTTTAGCACTTTGAAATCTTTCAGTCTTTACCGTTTGCTCTTTGAATGTTTAGCCCCATGACTTCAGGTTATTTTCAGCGTTTAGCACTTTGAAATCTTTTAGACTTTAGCGTTTGCTCTTTGAACTTTTAGCCCCTTGACTTCAGTTTATTTTCAGCGTTTAGCACTTTGAAATCTTTTAGACTTTAGCGTTTGCTCTTTGAACGTTTAGCCCCTTGACTTCAGTTTATTTTCAGCGTTTAGCACTTTGAAATCTTTTAGACTTTAGCGTTTGCTCTTTGAACGTTTAGCACTTTGAAATCTTTCAGTCTTTAGCGTTTGCTCTTTGAACGTTTAGCACTTTGAAATCTTTCAGTCTTTAGCGTTTGCTCTTTGAACGTTTAGCCCCATGACTTCTGGTTATTTTCAGCGTTTAGCACTTTGAAATCTTTTAGACTTTAGCGTTTGCTCTTTGAACGTTTAGCCCCTTGACTTCAGTTTATTTTCAGCGTTTAGCACTTTGAAATCTTTTAGACTTTAGCGTTTGCTCTTTGAACGTTTAGCACTTTGAAATCTTTCAGTCTTTAGCATTTGCTCTTTGAACGTTTAGCACTTTGAAATCTTTCAGTCTTTAGCGTTTGCTCTTTGAATGTTTAGCCCCATGACTTCTGGTTATTTTCAGCGTTTAGCACTTTGAAATCTTTTAGACTTTAGCGTTTGCTCTTTGAACGTTTAGCCCCTTGACTTCAGTTTATTTTCAGCGTTTAGCACTTTGAAATCTTTTAGACTTTAGCGTTTGCTCTTTGATCGTTTAGCCCCTTGACTTCAGTTTATTTTCAGCGTTTAGCACTTTGAAATCTTTCAGTCTTTAGCGTTTGCTCTTTGAACGTTTAGCACTTTGAAATCTTTTAGACTTTAGCGTTTGCTCTTTGAACGTTTAGCACTTTGAAATCTTTCAGTCTTTAGCATTTGCTCTTTGAACGTTTAGCACTTTGAAATCTTTCAGTCTTTAGCGTTTGCTCTTTGAACGTTTAGCCCCATGACTTCAGGTTATTTTCAGCGTTTAGCACTTTGAAATCTTTTAGACTTTAGCGTTTGCTCTTTGAACGTTTAGCCCCTTGACTTCAGTTTATTTTCAGCGTTTAGCACTTTGAAATCTTTCAGTCTTTAGCGTTTGCTCTTTGAACGTTTAGCACTTTGAAATCTTTTAGACTTTAGCGTTTGCTCTTTGAACGTTTAGCACTTTGAAATCTTTTAGACTTTAGCGTTTGCTCTTTGAACGTTTAGCCCGTTGACTTCAGGTTATTTTCAGCGTTTAGCACTTTGAAATCTTTTAGACTTTAGCGTTTGCTCTTTGAACGTTTAGCACTTTGAAATCTTTTAGACTTTAGCGTTTGCTCTTTGAACGTTTAGCCCCTTGACTTCAGGTGATTTCCAGCGTTTAGCACTTTGAAATCTTTCAGTCTTTAGCGTTTGCTCTTTGAACGTTTAGCACTTTGAAATCTTTCAGTCTTTAGCATTTGCTCTTTGAACGTTAAGCCCCTAGACTTCAGGTTATTTTCAGCGTTTAGCACTTTGAAATCTTTTAGACTTTAGCGTTTGCTCTTTGAACGTTTAGCCCCTTGACTTCAGGTTATTTTCAGCGTTTAGCACTTTGAAATCTTTTAGACTTTAGCGTTTGCTCTTTGAACGTTTAGCCGCTTGACTTCAGGTTATTTTCAGCGTTTAGCACTTTGAAATCTTTCAGTCTTTAGCGTTTGCTCTTTGAACGTTTAGCACTTTGAAATCTTTCAGTCTTTAGCGTTTGCTCTTTGAACGTTTAGCACTTTGAAATCTTTTAGACTTCAGCGTTTGCTCTTTGAACGTTTAGCACTTTGAAATCTTTCAGTCTTTAGCGTTTGCTCTTTGAACGTTTAGCACTTTGAAATCTTTCAGTCTTTACCGTTTGCTCTTTGAACGTTTAGCACTTTGAAATCTTTCAGTCTTTACCGTTTGCTCTTTGAACGTTTAGCCCCATGACTTCAGGTTATTTTCAGCGTTTAGCACTTTGAAATCTTTTAGACTTTAGCGTTTGCTCTTTGAACGTTTAGCCCCTTGACTTCAGTTTATTTTCAGCGTTTAGCACTTTGAAATCTTTTAGACTTTAGCGTTTGCTCTTTGAACGTTTAGCCCCTTGACTTCAGTTTATTTTCAGCGTTTAGCACTTTGAAATCTTTTAGACTTTAGCGTTTGCTCTTTGAACGTTTAGCACTTTGAAATCTTTCAGTCTTTAGCGTTTGCTCTTTGAACGTTTAGCACTTTGAAATCTTTTAGACTTTAGCGTTTGCTCTTTGAACGTTTAGCCCCATGACTTCAGGTTATTTTCAGCGTTTAGCACTTTGAAATCTTTCAGTCTTTAGCGTTTGCTCTTTGAACGTTTAGCACTTTGAAATCTTTCAGTCTTTAGCATTTGCTCTTTGAACGTTTAGCACTTTGAAATCTTTTAGACTTTAGCGTTTGCTCTTTGAACGTTTAGCACTTTGAAATCTTTCAGGCTTTAGCATTTGCTCTTTGAACGTTTAGCACTTTGAAATCTTTCAGTCTTTACCGTTTGCTCTTTGAATGTTTAGCCCCATGACTTCAGGTTATTTTCAGCGTTTAGCACTTTGAAATCTTTTAGACTTTAGCGTTTGCTCTTTGAACTTTTAGCCCCTTGACTTCAGTTTATTTTCAGCGTTTAGCACTTTGAAATCTTTTAGACTTTAACGTTTGCTCTTTGAACGTTTAGCCCCTTGACTTCAGTTTATTTTCAGCGTTTAGCACTTTGAAATCTTTTAGACTTTAGCGTTTGCTCTTTGAACGTTTAGCCCCATGACTTCAGTTTATTTTCAGCGTTTAGCACTTTGAAATCTTTTAGACTTTAGCGTTTGCTCTTTGAACGTTTAGCACTTTGAAATCTTTCAGTCTTTAGCGTTTGCTCTTTGAACGTTTAGCACTTTGAAATCTTTCAGTCTTTAGCATTTGCTCTTTGAACGTTTAGCACTTTGAAATCTTTCAGTCTTTACCGTTTGCTCTTTGAATGTTTAGCCCCATGACTTCAGGTTATTTTCAGCGTTTAGCACTTTGAAATCTTTTAGACTTTAGCGTTTGCTCTTTGAACTTTTAGCCCCTTGACTTCAGTTTATTTTCAGCGTTTAGCACTTTGAAATCTTTTAGACTTTAGCGTTTGCTCTTTGAACGTTTAGCCCCTTGACTTCAGTTTATTTTCAGCGTTTAGCACTTTGAAATCTTTTAGACTTTAGCGTTTGCTCTTTGAACGTTTAGCACTTTGAAATCTTTCAGTCTTTAGCATTTGCTCTTTGAACGTTTAGCACTTTGAAATCTTTCAGTCTTTAGCGTTTGCTCTTTGAACGTTTAGCCCCATTACTTCAGGTTATTTTCAGCGTTTAGCACTTTGAAATCTTTTAGACTTTAGCGTTTGCTCTTTGAACGTTTAGCCCCTTGACTTCAGTTTATTTTCAGCGTTTAGCACTTTGAAATCTTTCAGTCTTTAGCGTTTGCTCTTTGAACGTTTAGCACTTTGAAATCTTTTAGACTTTAGCGTTTGCTCTTTGAACGTTTAGCACTTTGAAATCTTTTAGACTTTAGCGTTTGCTCTTTGAACGTTTAGTCGCTTGACTTCAGGTTATTTTCAGCGTTTAGCACTTTGAAATCTTTCAGTCTTTAGCGTTTGCTCTTTGAACGTTTAGCACTTTGAAATCTTTCAGTCTTTAGCGTTTGCTCTTTGAACGTTTAGCACTTTGAAATCTTTTAGACTTTAGCGTTTGCTCTTTGAACGTTTAGCACTTTGAAATCTTTTAGACTTTAGCGTTTGCTCTTTGAACGTTTAGCCGCTTGACTTCAGGTTATTTTCAGCGTTTAGCACTTTGAAATCTTTCAGTCTTTAGCGTTTGCTCTTTGAACGTTTAGCACTTTGAAATCTTTCAGTCTTTAGCGTTTGCTCTTTGAACGTTTAGCACTTTGAAATCTTTTAGACTTTAGCGTTTGCTCTTTGAACGTTTAGCACTTTGAAATCTTTCAGTCTTTAGCGTTTGCTCTTTGAACGTTTAGCACTTTGAAATCTTTCAGTCTTTAGCGTTTGCTCTTTGAACGTTTAGCCCCATGACTTCTGGTTATTTTCAGCGTTTAGCACTTTGAAATCTTTTAGACTTTAGCGTTTGCTCTTTGAACGTTTAGCCCCTTGACTTCAGTTTATTTTCAGCGTTTAGCACTTTGAAATCTTTTAGACTTTAGCGTTTGCTCTTTGAACGTTTAGCACTTTGAAATCTTTCAGTCTTTAGCATTTGCTCTTTGAACGTTTAGCACTTTGAAATCTTTCAGTCTTTAGCGTTTGCTCTTTGAATGTTTAGCCCCATGACTTCTGGTTATTTTCAGCGTTTAGCACTTTGAAATCTTTTAGACTTTAGCGTTTGCTCTTTGAACGTTTAGCCCCTTGACTTCAGTTTATTTTCAGCGTTTAGCACTTTGAAATCTTTTAGACTTTAGCGTTTGCTCTTTGATCGTTTAGCCCCTTGACTTCAGTTTATTTTCAGCGTTTAGCACTTTGAAATCTTTCAGTCTTTAGCGTTTGCTCTTTGAACGTTTAGCACTTTGAAATCTTTTAGACTTTAGCGTTTGCTCTTTGAACGTTTAGCACTTTGAAATCTTTCAGTCTTTAGCATTTGCTCTTTGAACGTTTAGCACTTTGAAATCTTTCAGTCTTTAGCGTTTGCTCTTTGAACGTTTAGCCCCATGACTTCAGGTTATTTTCAGCGTTTAGCACTTTGAAATCTTTTAGACTTTAGCGTTTGCTCTTTGAACGTTTAGCCCCTTGACTTCAGTTTATTTTCAGCGTTTAGCACTTTGAAATCTTTCAGTCTTTAGCGTTTGCTCTTTGAACGTTTAGCACTTTGAAATCTTTTAGACTTTAGCGTTTGCTCTTTGAACGTTTAGCACTTTGAAATCTTTTAGACTTTAGCGTTTGCTCTTTGAACGTTTAGCCCGTTGACTTCAGGTTATTTTCAGCGTTTAGCACTTTGAAATCTTTTAGACTTTAGCGTTTGCTCTTTGAACGTTTAGCACTTTGAAATCTTTTAGACTTTAGCGTTTGCTCTTTGAACGTTTAGCCCCTTGACTTCAGGTGATTTCCAGCGTTTAGCACTTTGAAATCTTTCAGTCTTTAGCGTTTGCTCTTTGAACGTTTAGCACTTTGAAATCTTTCAGTCTTTAGCATTTGCTCTTTGAACGTTAAGCCCCTAGACTTCAGGTTATTTTCAGCGTTTAGCACTTTGAAATCTTTTAGACTTTAGCGTTTGCTCTTTGAACGTTTAGCCCCTTGACTTCAGGTTATTTTCAGCGTTTAGCACTTTGAAATCTTTTAGACTTTAGCGTTTGCTCTTTGAACGTTTAGCCGCTTGACTTCAGGTTATTTTCAGCGTTTAGCACTTTGAAATCTTTCAGTCTTTAGCGTTTGCTCTTTGAACGTTTAGCACTTTGAAATCTTTCAGTCTTTAGCGTTTGCTCTTTGAACGTTTAGCACTTTGAAATCTTTTAGACTTCAGCGTTTGCTCTTTGAACGTTTAGCACTTTGAAATCTTTCAGTCTTTAGCGTTTGCTCTTTGAACGTTTAGCACTTTGAAATCTTTCAGTCTTTAGCGTTTGCTCTTTGAACGTTTAGCCCCATGACTTCTGGTTATTTTCAGCGTTTAGCACTTTGAAATCTTTTAGACTTTAGTGTTTGCTCTTTGAACGTTTAGCCCCTTGACTTAAGTTTATTTTCAGCGTTTAGCACTTTGAAATCTTTTAGACTTTAGCGTTTGCTCTTTGAACGTTTAGCACTTTGAAATCTTTCAGTCTTTAGCATTTGCTCTTTGAACGTTTAGCACTTTGAAATCGTTCAGTCTTTAGCGTTTGCTCTTTGAATGTTTAGCCCCATGACTTCAGGTTATTTTCAGCGTTTAGCACTTTGAAATCTTTCAGTCTTTAGCGTTTGCTCTTTGAACGTTTAGCACTTTGAAATCTTTCAGTCTTTAGCGTTTGCTCTTTGAACGTTTAGCACTTTGAAATCTTTTAGACTTCAGCGTTTGCTCTTTGAACGTTTAGCACTTTGAAATCTTTCAGTCTTTAGCGTTTGCTCTTTGAACGTTTAGCACTTTGAAATCTTTCAGTCTTTAGCGTTTGCTCTTTGAACGTTTAGCCCCATGACTTCTGGTTATTTTCAGCGTTTAGCACTTTGAAATCTTTTAGACTTTAGTGTTTGCTCTTTGAACGTTTAGCCCCTTGACTTCAGTTTATTTTCAGCGTTTAGCACTTTGAAATCTTTTAGACTTTAGCGTTTGCTCTTTGAACGTTTAGCACTTTGAAATCTTTCAGTCTTTAGCATTTGCTCTTTGAACGTTTAGCACTTTGAAATCTTTCAGTCTTTAGCGTTTGCTCTTTGAATGTTTAGCCCCATGACTTCAGGTTATTTTCAGCGTTTAGCACTTTGAAATCTTTTAGACTTTAGCGTTTGCTCTTTGAACGTTTAGCCCCTTGACTTCAGTTTATTTTCAGCGTTTAGCACTTTGAAATCTTTCAGTCTTTAGCGTTTGCTCTTTGAACGTTTAGCACTTTGAAATCTTTTAGACTTTAGCGTTTGCTCTTTGAACGTTTAGCACTTTGAAATCTTTTAGACTTTAGCGTTTGCTCTTTGAACGTTTAGCCCCATGACTTCTGGTTATTTTCAGCGTTTAGCACTTTGAAATCTTTTAGACTTTAGCGTTTGCTCTTTGAACGTTTAGCCCCTTGACTTCAGTTTATTTTCAGCGTTTAGCACTTTGAAATCTTTTAGACTTTAGCGTTTGCTCTTTGAACGTTTAGCACTTTGAAATCTTTCAGTCTTTAGCATTTGCTCTTTGAACGTTTAGCACTTTGAAATCTTTCAGTCTTTAGCGTTTGCTCTTTGAATGTTTAGCCCCATGACTTCTGGTTATTTTCAGCGTTTAGCACTTTGAAATCTTTTAGACTTTAGCGTTTGCTCTTTGATCGTTTAGCCCCTTGACTTCAGTTTATTTTCAGCGTTTAGCACTTTGAAATCTTTCAGTCTTTAGCGTTTGCTCTTTGAACGTTTAGCACTTTGAAATCTTTTAGACTTTAGCGTTTGCTCTTTGAACGTTTAGCACTTTGAAATCTTTCAGTCTTTAGCGTTTGCTCTTTGAACGTTTAGCACTTTGAAATCTTTCAGTCTTTAGCGTTTGCTCTTTGAACGTTTAGCCCCATGACTTCTGGTTATTTTCAGCGTTTAGCACTTTGAAATCTTTTAGACTTTAGCGTTTGCTCTTTGAACGTTTAGCCCCTTGACTTCAGTTTATTTTCAGCGTTTAGCACTTTGAAATCTTTTAGACTTTAGCGTTTGCTCTTTGAACGTTTAGCACTTTGAAATCTTTCAGTCTTTAGCATTTGCTCTTTGAACGTTTAGCACTTTGAAATCTTTCAGTCTTTAGCGTTTGCTCTTTGAATGTTTAGCCCCATGACTTCTGGTTATTTTCAGCGTTTAGCACTTTGAAATCTTTTAGACTTTAGCGTTTGCTCTTTGAACGTTTAGCCCCTTGACTTCAGTTTATTTTCAGCGTTTAGCACTTTGAAATCTTTTAGACTTTAGCGTTTGCTCTTTGATCGTTTAGCCCCTTGACTTCAGTTTATTTTCAGCGTTTAGCACTTTGAAATCTTTCAGTCTTTAGCGTTTGCTCTTTGAACGTTTAGCACTTTGAAATCTTTTAGACTTTAGCGTTTGCTCTTTGAACGTTTAGCACTTTGAAATCTTTCAGTCTTTAGCATTTGCTCTTTGAACGTTTAGCACTTTGAAATCTTTCAGTCTTTAGCGTTTGCTCTTTGAACGTTTAGCCCCATGACTTCAGGTTATTTTCAGCGTTTAGCACTTTGAAATCTTTTAGACTTTAGCGTTTGCTCTAGCCCCTTGACTTCAGTTTATTTTCAGCGTTTAGCACTTTGAAATCTTTCAGTCTTTAGCGTTTGCTCTTTGAACGTTTAGCACTTTGAAATCTTTTAGACTTTAGCGTTTGCTCTTTGAACGTTTAGCACTTTGAAATCTTTTAGACTTTAGCGTTTGCTCTTTGAACGTTTAGCCCGTTGACTTCAGGTTATTTTCAGCGTTTAGCACTTTGAAATCTTTTAGACTTTAGCGTTTGCTCTTTGAACGTTTAGCACTTTGAAATCTTTTAGACTTTAGCGTTTGCTCTTTGAACGTTTAGCCCCTTGACTTCAGGTGATTTCCAGCGTTTAGCACTTTGAAATCTTTCAGTCTTTAGCGTTTGCTCTTTGAACGTTTAGCACTTTGAAATCTTTCAGTCTTTAGCATTTGCTCTTTGAACGTTAAGCCCCTAGACTTCAGGTTATTTTCAGCGTTTAGCACTTTGAAATCTTTTAGACTTTAGCGTTTGCTCTTTGAACGTTTAGCCCCTTGACTTCAGGTTATTTTCAGCGTTTAGCACTTTGAAATCTTTTAGACTTTAGCGTTTGCTCTTTGAACGTTTAGCCGCTTGACTTCAGGTTATTTTCAGCGTTTAGCACTTTGAAATCTTTCAGTCTTTAGCGTTTGCTCTTTGAACGTTTAGCACTTTGAAATCTTTCAGTCTTTAGCGTTTGCTCTTTGAACGTTTAGCACTTTGAAATCTTTTAGACTTCAGCGTTTGCTCTTTGAACGTTTAGCACTTTGAAATCTTTCAGTCTTTAGCGTTTGCTCTTTGAACGTTTAGCACTTTGAAATCTTTCAGTCTTTAGCGTTTGCTCTTTGAACGTTTAGCCCCATGACTTCTGGTTATTTTCAGCGTTTAGCACTTTGAAATCTTTTAGACTTTAGTGTTTGCTCTTTGAACGTTTAGCCCCTTGACTTAAGTTTATTTTCAGCGTTTAGCACTTTGAAATCTTTTAGACTTTAGCGTTTGCTCTTTGAACGTTTAGCACTTTGAAATCTTTCAGTCTTTAGCATTTGCTCTTTGAACGTTTAGCACTTTGAAATCGTTCAGTCTTTAGCGTTTGCTCTTTGAATGTTTAGCCCCATGACTTCAGGTTATTTTCAGCGTTTAGCACTTTGAAATCTTTCAGTCTTTAGCGTTTGCTCTTTGAACGTTTAGCACTTTGAAATCTTTCAGTCTTTAGCGTTTGCTCTTTGAACGTTTAGCACTTTGAAATCTTTTAGACTTCAGCGTTTGCTCTTTGAACGTTTAGCACTTTGAAATCTTTCAGTCTTTAGCGTTTGCTCTTTGAACGTTTAGCACTTTGAAATCTTTCAGTCTTTAGCGTTTGCTCTTTGAACGTTTAGCCCCATGACTTCTGGTTATTTTCAGCGTTTAGCACTTTGAAATCTTTTAGACTTTAGTGTTTGCTCTTTGAACGTTTAGCCCCTTGACTTCAGTTTATTTTCAGCGTTTAGCACTTTGAAATCTTTTAGACTTTAGCGTTTGCTCTTTGAACGTTTAGCACTTTGAAATCTTTCAGTCTTTAGCATTTGCTCTTTGAACGTTTAGCACTTTGAAATCTTTCAGTCTTTAGCGTTTGCTCTTTGAATGTTTAGCCCCATGACTTCAGTTTATTTTCAGCGTTTAGCACTTTGAAATCTTTTAGACTTTAGCGTTTGCTCTTTGAACGTTTAGCCCCTTGACTTCAGTTTATTTTCAGCGTTTAGCACTTTGAAATCTTTCAGTCTTTAGCGTTTGCTCTTTGAACGTTTAGCACTTTGAAATCTTTTAGACTTTAGCGTTTGCTCTTTGAACGTTTAGCACTTTGAAATCTTTTAGACTTTAGCGTTTGCTCTTTGAACGTTTAGCCCCATGACTTCTGGTTATTTTCAGCGTTTAGCACTTTGAAATCTTTTAGACTTTAGCGTTTGCTCTTTGAACGTTTAGCCCCTTGACTTCAGTTTATTTTCAGCGTTTAGCACTTTGAAATCTTTTAGACTTTAGCGTTTGCTCTTTGAACGTTTAGCACTTTGAAATCTTTCAGTCTTTAGCATTTGCTCTTTGAACGTTTAGCACTTTGAAATCTTTCAGTCTTTAGCGTTTGCTCTTTGAATGTTTAGCCCCATGACTTCTGGTTATTTTCAGCGTTTAGCACTTTGAAATCTTTTAGACTTTAGCGTTTGCTCTTTGATCGTTTAGCCCCTTGACTTCAGTTTATTTTCAGCGTTTAGCACTTTGAAATCTTTCAGTCTTTAGCGTTTGCTCTTTGAACGTTTAGCACTTTGAAATCTTTTAGACTTTAGCGTTTGCTCTTTGAACGTTTAGCACTTTGAAATCTTTCAGTCTTTAGCATTTGCTCTTTGAACGTTTAGCACTTTGAAATCTTTCAGTCTTTAGCGTTTGCTCTTTGAACGTTTAGCCCCATGACTTCAGGTTATTTTCAGCGTTTAGCACTTTGAAATCTTTTAGACTTTAGCGTTTGCTCTTTGAACGTTTAGCCCCTTGACTTCAGTTTATTTTCAGCGTTTAGCACTTTGAAATCTTTCAGTCTTTAGCGTTTGCTCTTTGAACGTTTAGCACTTTGAAATCTTTTAGACTTTAGCGTTTGCTCTTTGAACGTTTAGCACTTTGAAATCTTTTAGACTTTAGCGTTTGCTCTTTGAACGTTTAGCCCGTTGACTTCAGGTTATTTTCAGCGTTTAGCACTTTGAAATCTTTTAGACTTTAGCGTTTGCTCTTTGAACGTTTAGCACTTTGAAATCTTTTAGACTTTAGCGTTTGCTCTTTGAACGTTTAGCCCCTTGACTTCAGGTTATTTCCAGCGTTTAGCACTTTGAAATCTTTCAGTCTTTAGCGTTTGCTCTTTGAACGTTTAGCACTTTGAAATCTTTCAGTCTTTAGCATTTGCTCTTTGAACGTTAAGCCCCTAGACTTCAGGTTACTTTCAGCGTTTATCACTTTGAAATCTTTTAGACTTTAGCGTTTGCTCTTTGAACGTTTAGCCCCTTGACTTCAGGTTATTTTCAGCGTTTAGCACTTTGAAATCTTTTAGACTTTAGCGTTTGCTCTTTGAACGTTTAGCCGCTTGACTTCAGGTTATTTTCAGCGTTTAGCACTTTGAAATCTTTCAGTCTTTAGCGTTTGCTCTTTGAACGTTTAGCACTTTGAAATCTTTCAGTCTTTAGCGTTTGCTCTTTGAACGTTTAGCACTTTGAAATCTTTTAGACTTCAGCGTTTGCTCTTTGAACGTTTAGCACTTTGAAATCTTTCAGTCTTTAGCGTTTGCTCTTTGAACGTTTAGCACTTTGAAATCTTTCAGTCTTTAGCGTTTGCTCTTTGAACGTTTAGCCCCATGACTTCTGGTTATTTTCAGCGTTTAGCACTTTGAAATCTTTTAGACTTTAGTGTTTGCTCTTTGAACGTTTAGCCCCTTGACTTCAGTTTATTTTCAGCGTTTAGCACTTTGAAATCTTTCAGTCTTTAGCATTTGCTCTTTGAACGTTTAGCACTTTGAAATCTTTCAGTCTTTAGAGTTTGCTCTTTGAATGTTTAGCCCCATGACTTCAGGTTATTTTCAGCGTTTAGCACTTTGAAATCTTTTAGACTTTAGCGTTTGCTCTTTGAACGTTTAGCACTTTGAAATCTTTTAGACTTTAGCGTTTGCTCTTTGAACGTTTAGCCCCTTGACTTCAGGTTATTTTCAGCGTTTAGCACTTTGAAATCTTTTAGACTTTAGCGTTTGCTCTTTGAACGTTTAGCCCCTTGACTTCAGGTTATTTTCAGCGTTTAGCACTTTGAAATCTTTCAGTCTTTAGCGTTTGCACTTTGAACGTTTAGCACTTTGAAATCTTTCAGTCTTTAGCATTTGCTCTTTGAACGTTAAGCCCCTAGACTTCAGTTTATTTTCAGCGTTTAGCACTTTGAAATCTTTTAGTCTGTAGCGTTTGCTCTTTGAACGTTTAGCACTTTGAAATCTTTCAGTCTTTAGAGTTTGCTCTTTGAACGTTTAGCACTTTGAAATCTTTCAGTCTTTAGCATTTGCTCTTTGAACGTTTAGCACTTTGAAATCTTTTAGACTTTAGCATTTGCTCTTTGAACGTTTAGCCCCTTGACTTCAGGTTATTTTCAGCGTTTAGCACTTTGAAATCTTTTAGACTTTAGCGTTTGCTCTTTGAACGTTTAGCCCCTTGACTTCAGGTTATTTTCAGCGTTTAGCACTTTGAAATCTTTTAGACTTTAGCGTTTGCTCTTTGAACGTTTAGCCCCTTGACTTCAGGTTATTTCCAGCGTTTAGCACTTTGAAATCTTTCAGTCTTTAGCGTTTGCTCTTTGAACGTTAAGCCCCTAGACTTCAGGTTATTTTCAGCGTTTAGCACTTTGAAATCTTTTAGACTTTAGCGTTTGCTCTTTGAACGTTTAGCCCCTTGACTTCAGGTTATTTTCAGCGTTTAGCACTTTGAAATCTTTTAGACTTTAGCGTTTGCTCTTTGAACGTTTAGCCCCTTGACTTCAGGTTATTTTCAGCGTTTAGCACTTTGAAATCTTTCAGTCTTTAGCGTTTGCTCTTTGAACGTTTAGCACTTTGAAATCTTTCAGTCTTTAGCGTTTGCTCTTTGAACGTTTAGCACTTTGAAATCTTTTAGACTTTAGCGTTTGCTCTTTGAACGTTTAGCACTTTGAAATCTTTCAGTCTTTAGCGTTTGCTCTTTGAACGTTTAGCACTTTGAAATCTTTCAGTCTTTAGCGTTTGCTCTTTGAACGTTTAGCCCCATGACTTCAGGTTATTTTCAGCGTTTAGCACTTTGAAATCTTTTAGACTTTAGCGTTTGCTCTTTGAACGTTTAGCCCCTTGACTTCAGTTTATTTTCAGCGTTTAGCACTTTGAAATCTTTCAGTCTTTAGCGTTTGCTCTTTGAACGTTTAGCACTTTGAAATCTTTTAGACTTTAGCGTTTGCTCTTTGAACGTTTAGCACTTTGAAATCTTTCAGTCTTTAGCATTTGCTCTTTGAACGTTTAGCACTTTGAAATCTTTCAGTCTTTAGCGTTTGCTCTTTGAACGTTTAGCCCCATGACTTCAGGTTATTTTCAGCGTTTAGCACTTTGAAATCTTTTAGACTTTAGCGTTTGCTCTTTGAACGTTTAGCCCCTTGACTTCAGTTTATTTTCAGCGTTTAGCACTTTGAAATCTTTCAGTCTTTAGCGTTTGCTCTTTGAACGTTTAGCACTTTGAAATCTTTTAGACTTTAGCGTTTGCTCTTTGAACGTTTAGCACTTTGAAATCTTTTAGACTTTAGCGTTTGCTCTTTGAACGTTTAGCCCGTTGACTTCAGGTTATTTTCAGCGTTTAGCACTTTGAAATCTTTTAGACTTTAGCGTTTGCTCTTTGAACGTTTAGCACTTTGAAATCTTTTAGACTTTAGCGTTTGCTCTTTGAACGTTTAGCCCCTTGACTTCAGGTTATTTCCAGCGTTTAGCACTTTGAAATCTTTCAGTCTTTAGCGTTTGCTCTTTGAACGTTTAGCACTTTGAAATCTTTCAGTCTTTAGCATTTGCTCTTTGAACGTTAAGCCCCTAGACTTCAGGTTACTTTCAGCGTTTATCACTTTGAAATCTTTTAGACTTTAGCGTTTGCTCTTTGAACGTTTAGCCCCTTGACTTCAGGTTATTTTCAGCGTTTAGCACTTTGAAATCTTTTAGACTTTAGCGTTTGCTCTTTGAACGTTTAGCCGCTTGACTTCAGGTTATTTTCAGCGTTTAGCACTTTGAAATCTTTCAGTCTTTAGCGTTTGCTCTTTGAACGTTTAGCACTTTGAAATCTTTCAGTCTTTAGCGTTTGCTCTTTGAACGTTTAGCACTTTGAAATCTTTTAGACTTCAGCGTTTGCTCTTTGAACGTTTAGCACTTTGAAATCTTTCAGTCTTTAGCGTTTGCTCTTTGAACGTTTAGCACTTTGAAATCTTTCAGTCTTTAGCGTTTGCTCTTTGAACGTTTAGCCCCATGACTTCTGGTTATTTTCAGCGTTTAGCACTTTGAAATCTTTTAGACTTTAGTGTTTGCTCTTTGAACGTTTAGCCCCTTGACTTCAGTTTATTTTCAGCGTTTAGCACTTTGAAATCTTTTAGACTTTAGCGTTTGCTCTTTGAACGTTTAGCACTTTGAAATCTTTCAGTCTTTAGCATTTGCTCTTTGAACGTTTAGCACTTTGAAATCTTTCAGTCTTTAGAGTTTGCTCTTTGAATGTTTAGCCCCATGACTTCAGGTTATTTTCAGCGTTTAGCACTTTGAAATCTTTTAGACTTTAGCGTTTGCTCTTTGAACGTTTAGCACTTTGAAATCTTTTAGACTTTAGCGTTTGCTCTTTGAACGTTTAGCCCCTTGACTTCAGGTTATTTTCAGCGTTTAGCACTTTGAAATCTTTTAGACTTTAGCGTTTGCTCTTTGAACGTTTAGCCCCTTGACTTCAGGTTATTTTCAGCGTTTAGCACTTTGAAATCTTTCAGTCTTTAGCGTTTGCACTTTGAACGTTTAGCACTTTGAAATCTTTCAGTCTTTAGCATTTGCTCTTTGAACGTTAAGCCCCTAGACTTCAGTTTATTTTCAGCGTTTAGCACTTTGAAATCTTTTAGTCTGTAGCGTTTGCTCTTTGAACGTTTAGCACTTTGAAATCTTTCAGTCTTTAGAGTTTGCTCTTTGAACGTTTAGCACTTTGAAATCTTTCAGTCTTTAGCATTTGCTCTTTGAACGTTTAGCACTTTGAAATCTTTTAGACTTTAGCATTTGCTCTTTGAACGTTTAGCCCCTTGACTTCAGGTTATTTTCAGCGTTTAGCACTTTGAAATCTTTTAGACTTTAGCGTTTGCTCTTTGAACGTTTAGCCCCTTGACTTCAGGTTATTTTCAGCGTTTAGCACTTTGAAATCTTTTAGACTTTAGCGTTTGCTCTTTGAACGTTTAGCCCCTTGACTTCAGGTTATTTCCAGCGTTTAGCACTTTGAAATCTTTCAGTCTTTAGCGTTTGCTCTTTGAACGTTAAGCCCCTAGACTTCAGGTTATTTTCAGCGTTTAGCACTTTGAAATCTTTTAGACTTTAGCGTTTGCTCTTTGAACGTTTAGCCCCTTGACTTCAGGTTATTTTCAGCGTTTAGCACTTTGAAATCTTTTAGACTTTAGCGTTTGCTCTTTGAACGTTTAGCCCCTTGACTTCAGGTTATTTTCAGCGTTTAGCACTTTGAAATCTTTCAGTCTTTAGCGTTTGCTCTTTGAACGTTTAGCACTTTGAAATCTTTCAGTCTTTAGCGTTTGCTCTTTGAACGTTTAGCACTTTGAAATCTTTTAGACTTTAGCGTTTGCTCTTTGAACGTTTAGCACTTTGAAATCTTTCAGTCTTTAGCGTTTGCTCTTTGAACGTTTAGCACTTTGAAATCTTTCAGTCTTTAGCGTTTGCTCTTTGAATGTTTAGCCCCATGACTTCAGGTTATTTTCAGCGTTTAGCACTTTGAAATCTTTTAGACTTTAGCGTTTGCTCTTTGAACGTTTAGCCCCTTGACTTCAGGTTATTTTCAGCGTTTAGCACTTTGAAATCTTTTAGACTTTAGCGTTTGCTCTTTGAACGTTTAGCCCCTTGACTTCAGGTTATTTTCAGCGTTTAGCACTTTGAAATCTTTCAGTCTTTAGCGTTTGCTCTTTGAACGTTTAGCACTTTGAAATCTTTCAGTCTTTAGCGTTTGCTCTTTGAACGTTTAGCACTTTGAAATCTTTTAGACTTTAGCGTTTGCTCTTTGAACGTTTAGCACTTTGAAATCTTTTAGACTTTAGCGTTTGCTCTTTGAACGTTTAGCACTTTGAAATCTTTCAGTCTTTAGCATTTGCTCTTTGAACGTTTAGCACTTTGAAATCTTTCAGTCTTTATCGTTTGCTCTTTGAACGTTTAGCCCCATGACTTCAGGTTATTTTCAGCGTTTAGCACTTTGAAATCTTTTAGACTTTAGCGTTTGCTCTTTGAACGTTTAGCCCCTTGACTTCAGTTTATTTTCAGCGTTTAGCACTTTGAAATCTTTTAGCCTTTAGCGTTTGCTCTTTGAACGTTTAGCACTTTGAAATCTTTCAGTCTTTAGCATTTGCTCTTTGAACGTTTAGCACTTTGAAATCTTTCAGTCTTTAGCGTTTGCTCTTTGAACGTTTAGCCCCATGACTTCAGGTTATTTTCAGCGTTTAGCACTTTGAAATCTTTTAGACTTTAGCGTTTGCTCTTTGAACGTTTAGCCCCTTGACTTCAGTTTATTTTCAGCGTTTAGCACTTTGAAATCTTTCAGTCTTTAGCGTTTGCTCTTTGAACGTTTAGCACTTTGAAATCTTTTAGACTTTAGCGTTTGCTCTTTGAACGTTTAGCCCCTTGACTTCAGTTTATTTTCAGCGTTTAGCACTTTGAAATCTTTCAGTCTTTAGCGTTTGCTCTTTGAACGTTTAGCACTTTGAAATCTTTTAGACTTTAGCGTTTGCTCTTTGAACGTTTAGCACTTTGAAATCTTTCAGTCTTTAGCATTTGCTCTTTGAACGTTTAGCACTTTGAAATCTTTCAGTCTTTAGCGTTTGCTCTTTGAACGTTTAGCCCCATGACTTCAGGTTATTTTCAGCGTTTAGCACTTTGAAATCTTTTAGACTTTAGCGTTTGCTCTTTGAACGTTTAGCCCCTTGACTTCAGTTTATTTTCAGCGTTTAGCACTTTGAAATCTTTTAGCCTTTAGCGTTTGCTCTTTGAACGTTTAGCACTTTGAAATCTTTCAGTCTTTAGCATTTGCTCTTTGAACGTTTAGCACTTTGAAATCTTTCAGTCTTTAGCGTTTGCTCTTTGAACGTTTAGCCCCATGACTTCAGGTTATTTTCAGCGTTTAGCACTTTGAAATCTTTTAGACTTTAGCGTTTGCTCTTTGAACGTTTAGCCCCTTGACTTCAGTTTATTTTCAGCGTTTAGCACTTTGAAATCTTTCAGTCTTTAGCGTTTGCTCTTTGAACGTTTAGCACTTTGAAATCTTTTAGACTTTAGCGTTTGCTCTTTGAACGTTTAGCCCCTTGACTTCAGTTTATTTTCAGCGTTTAGCACTTTGAAATCTTTTAGACTTTAGCGTTTGCTCTTTGAACGTTTAGCACTTTGAAATCTTTCAGTCTTTAGCATTTGCTCTTTGAACGTTTAGCACTTTGAAATCTTTCAGTCTTTAGCGTTTGCTCTTTGAACGTTTAGCACTTTGAAATCTTTTAGACTTTAGCGTTTGCTCTTTGAACGTTTAGCCCCTTGACTTTAGTTTATTTTCAGCGTTTAGCACTTTGAAATCTTTTAGACTTTAGCGTTTGCTCTTTGAACGTTTAGCACTTTGAAATCTTTCAGTCTTTAGCATTTGCTCTTTGAACGTTTAGCACGTTGAAATCTTTCAGTCTTTAGCGTTTGCTCTTTGAACGTTTAGCCCCATGACTTCAGGTTATTTTCAGCGTTTAGCACTTTGAAATCTTTTAGACTTTAGCGTTTGCTCTTTGAACGTTTAGCCCCTTGACTTCAGTTTATTTTCAGCGTTTAGCACTTTGAAATCTTTCAGTCTTTAGCGTTTGCTCTTTGAACGTTTAGCACTTTGAAATCTTTTAGACTTTAGCGTTTGCTCTTTGAACGTTTAGCCCCTTGACTTCAGTTTATTTTCAGCGTTTAGCACTTTGAAATCTTTCAGTCTTTAGCGTTTGCTCTTTGAACGTTTAGCACTTTGAAATCTTTTAGACTTTATCGTTTGCTCTTTGAACGTTTAGCCCCTTGACTTCAGGTTATTTTCAGCGTTTAGCACTTTGAAATCTTTTAGACTTTAGCGTTTGCTCTTTGAACGTTTAGCACTTTGAAATCTTTCAGTCTTTAGCGTTTGCTCTTTGAACGTTTAGCACTTTGAAATCTTTTAGACTTTAGCGTTTGCTCTTTGAACGTTTAGCCCCTTGACTTCAGGTTATTTTCAGCGTTTAGCACTTTGAAATCTTTTAGACTTTAGCGTTTGCTCTTTGAACGTTTAGCCCCTTGACTTCAGGTTATTTTCAGCGTTTAGCACTTTGAAATCTTTCAGTCTTTAGCGTTTGCTCTTTGAACGTTTAGCACTTTGAAATCTTTCAGTCTTTAGCATTTGCTCTTTGAACGTTAAGCCCCTAGACTTCAGGTTATTTTCAGCGTTTAGCACTTTGAAATCTTTTAGACTTTAGCGTTTGCTCTTTGAACGTTTAGCACTTTGAAATCTTTTAGACTTTAGCGTTTGCTCTTTGAACGTTTAGCCCCTTGTCTTCAGGTTATTTTCAGCGTTTAGCACTTTGAAATCTTTCAGTCTTTAGCGTTTGCTCTTTGAACGTTTAGCCCCTTGACTTCAGGTTATTTTCAGCGTTTAGCACTTTGAAATCTTTTAGACTTTAGCGTTTGCTCTTTGAACGTTTAGCCCCTTGACTTCAGGTTATTTTCAGCGTTTAGCACTTTGAAATCTTTCAGTCTTTAGCGTTTGCTCTTTGAACGTTTAGCACTTTGAAATCTTTCAGTCTTTAGCGTTTGCTCTTTGAACGTTTAGCACTTTGAAATCTTTTAGACTTTAGCGTTTGCTCTTTGAACGTTTAGCACTTTGAAATCTTTCAGTCTTTAGCGTTTGCTCTTTGAACGTTTAGCCCCATGACTTCAGGTTATATTCAGCGTTTAGCACTTTGAAATCTTTTAGACTTTAGCGTTTGCTCTTTGAACGTTTAGCACTTTGAAATCTTTTAGACTTTAGCGTTTGCTCTTTGAACGTTTAGCCCCTTGACTTCAGGTTATTTTCAGCGTTTAGCACTTTGAAATCTTTTAGACTTTAGCGTTTGCTCTTTGAACGTTTAGCCCCTTGACTTCAGGTTATTTTCAACGTTTAGCACTTTGAAATCTTTCAGTCTTTAGCGTTTGCTCTTTGAACGTTTAGCACTTTGAAATCTTTTAGACTTTAGCGTTTGCTCTTTGAACGTTTAGCCCCTTGACTTCAGGTTATTTTCAGCGTTTAGCACTTTGAAATCTTTTAGACTTTAGCGTTTGCTCTTTGAACGTTTAGCCCCTTGACTTCAGGTTATTTTCAGCGTTTAGCACTTTGAAATCTTTCAGTCTTTAGCGTTTGCTCTTTGAACGTTTAGCCCCTTGACTTCAGGTTATTTTCAGCGTTTAGCACTTTGAAATCTTTTAGACTTTAGCGTTTGCTCTTTGAACGTTTAGCACTTTGAAATCTTTCAGTCTTTAGCGTTTGCTCTTTGAACGTTTAGCACTTTGAAATCTTTTAGACTTTAGCGTTTGCTCTTTGAACGTTTAGCCCCTTGACTTCAGTTTATTTTCAGCGTTTAGCACTTTGAAATCTTTTAGACTTTAGCGTTTGCTCTTTGAACGTTTAGCCCCATGACTTCAGGTTATTTTCAGCGTTTAGCACTTTGAAATCTTTTAGACTTTAGCGTTTGCTCTTTGAACGTTTAGCCCCTTGACTTCAGTTTATTTTCAGCGTTTAGCACTTTGAAATCTTTTAGACTTTAGCGTTTGCTCTTTGAACGTTTAGCACTTTGAAATCTTTTAGACTTTAGCGTTTGCTCTTTGAACGTTTAGCCCCTTGACTTCAGTTTATTTTCAGCGTTTAGCACTTTGAAATCTTTTAGACTTTAGCGTTTGCTCTTTGAACGTTTAGCACTTTGAAATCTTTTAGACTTTAGCGTTTGCTCTTTGAACGTTTAGCCCCTTGACTTCAGTTTATTTTCAGCGTTTAGCACTTTGAAATCTTTTAGACTTTAGCGTTTGCTCTTTGAACGTTTAGCCCCATGACTTCAGGTTATTTTCAGCGTTTAGCACTTTGAAATCTTTTAGACTTTAGCGTTTGCTCTTTGAACGTTTAGCCCCTTGACTTCAGGTTATTTTCAGCGTTTAGCACTTTGAAATCTTTTAGACTTTAGCGTTTGCTCTTTGAACGTTTAGCCCCTTGACTTCAGGTTATTTTCAGCGTTTAGCACTTTGAAATCTTTCAGTCTTTAGCGTTTGCTCTTTGAACGTTTAGCACTTTGAAATCTTTTAGACTTTAGCGTTTGCTCTTTGAACGTTTAGCCCCTTGACTTCAGTTTATTTTCAGCGTTTAGCACTTTGAAATCTTTCAGTCTTTAGCGTTTGCTCTTTGAACGTTTAGCACTTTGAAATCTTTTAGACTTTAGCGTTTGCTCTTTGAACGTTTAGCCCCTTGACTTCAGGTTATTTTCAGCGTTTAGCACTTTGAAATCTTTTAAACTTTAGCGTTTGCTCTTTGAACGTTTAGCCCCTTGACTTCAGGTTATTTTCAGCGTTTAGCACTTTGAAATCTTTCAGTCTTTAGCGTTTGCTCTTTGAACGTTTAGCCCCTTGACTTCAGGTTATTTTCAGCGTTTAGCACTTTGAAATCTTTTAGACTTTAGCGTTTGCTCTTTGAACGTTTAGCACTTTGAAATCTTTTAGACTTTAGCGTTTGCTCTTTGAACGTTTAGCCCCTTGACTTCAGGTTATTTTCAGCGTTTAGCACTTTGAAATCTTTCAGTCTTTAGCGTTTGCTCTTTGAACGTTTAGCACTTTGAAATCTTTTAGACTTTAGCGTTTGCTCTTTGAACGTTTAGCACTTTGAAATCTTTCAGTCTTTAGCGTTTGCTCTTTGAACGTTTAGCCGCATGACTTCAGGTTATTTTCAGCGTTTAGCACTTTGAAATCTTTTAGACTTTAGCGTTTGCTCTTTGAACGTTTAGCCCCTTGACTTCAGTTTATTTTCAGCGTTTAGCACTTTGAAATCTTTCAGTCTTTAGCGTTTGCTCTTTGAACGTTTAGCACTTTGAAATCTTTTAGACTTTAGCGTTTGCTCTTTGAACGTTTAGCTCCTTGACTTCAGTTTATTTTCAGCGTTTAGCACTTTGAAATCTTTTAGACTTTAGCGTTTGCTCTTTGAACGTTTAGCACTTTGAAATCTTTCAGTCTTTAGCATTTGCTCTTTGAATGTTTAGCCCCATGACTTCAGGTTATTTTCAGCGTTTAGCACTTTGAAATCTTTTAGACTTTAGCGTTTGCTCTTTGAACGTTTAGCCCCTTGACTTCAGGTTATTTTCAGCGTTTAGCACTTTGAAATCTTTCAGTCTTTAGCGTTTGCTCTTTGAACGTTTAGCACTTTGAAATCTTTCAGTCTTCAGCGTTTGCTCTTTGAACGTTTAGCCCCTTGACTTCAGGTTATTTTCAGCGTTTAGCACTTTGAAATCTTTTAGACTTTAGCGTTTGCTCTTTGAACGTTTAGCCCCTTGACTTCAGGTTATTTTCAGCGTTTAGCACTTTGAAATCTTTCAGTCTTCAGCGTTTGCTCTTTGAACGTTTAGCCCCTTGACTTCAGGTTATTTTCAGCGTTTAGCACTTTGAAATCTTTTAGACTTTAGCGTTTGCTCTTTGAACGTTTAGCCCCTTGACTTCAGGTTATTTTCAGCGTTTAGCACTTTGAAATCTTTCAGTCTTTAGCGTTTGCTCTTTGAACGTTTAGCCCCTTGACTTCAGGTTATTTTCAGCGTTTAGCACTTTGAAATCTTTTAGACTTTAGCGTTTGCTCTTTGAACGTTTAGCCCCTTGACTTCAGGTTA